>NC_092119.1:25603034-26803034 GCF_045679555.1 Salvelinus alpinus
ACCCTTTGTGGCTCAACAGTGACGCCACGGCAGTCAGGGAGTTAGCCAGAGCCTCCCTCTTACTTGACCTACGGAGGAGGAAGGTCCCACTGGCCACGGACATTGAGGACAACTTCCTGCGCTTCTGGAGGAAGGCCAACGGAAAATTGGACACTCGTGCTGTGGAGTCTGGTCAGACTGGCCGGACCTCAACGACCTGTGCAACCGGACTGGAGTAGAGCTCAGATGGACACGGACTCACTGTTAAGGTGAGGCTGCAAGGTCAAACAGCAAAATATAATCTAGCACTCTGGTACCCTGGAAATAATGACATTTTGTATTCTACTTGAGTCAAATGTAATGGAGTCTGTTGCCCATATTGTGAATGGTTGCTATTCATACAAGGATTTGTACATTGTTAAACATGACCGCATTGTTGACCTAATAGCCAGCGAGGTGAGACAGGTACTCTCACCAACAGCACACACCAATAAACATTCTTGTGTAAGTGGAAGCTGGTTTGATGTCGATGTGCTTTTCTGTGTGCCAAATACACCAGATGTTGTTGTGAGGGGAGGCCAGGGGGAGGTTCTCATTTTGGAAATGGGCTGCTCATTTGATGGCTACATGGAGCAGGTATTTGCCGACAAGCTTCATAAATACCAGCCCCTCATGGCATGCTTGGACAGCCTCGGGTGTAGGTGCAAGCTGGTGGCGCTGATATTTGGCATGAACACCGGTAGGTAGCCTAGTGGTTAGAGTGTTGGGCCAGTAACCGAAAGGTGGATTGAATCCCCGAGCTGACAAGGTAAAAATCTGTCGTTCTGCCCCTGAACAAGGCAGTTAACCCACTGATCCCCGATCGGCCGTAATTGTAAATAAGAATTTGCTCTTAAAGGCGGTCAGCAGGGGTGTTACAGTAAGTTTACAAACTGTAAAGAAAAAATACCCAGTGAATCAGTCAAATCTGGGAAGTATAGTGAGTTTTTTATAAATATCTGGTTTCAAGTTAAGTTTTAATGTCACATGCACAAGTAAAGTGAAATGCCTTTCTTGCAAACTCAAAATACAACAAAGCAATAATCAATAACAATGTAATACTAGAAAGAAAAAAACCACGAGAAATAATAAGAAATATGTAATAAACAATAAAGTAGGTAAGCATACTATATTCAGGAAATATTTAAAGAGCTTCAATACCATATTTGCAAGTCCAGGGATACTGGAGTGATGGAGGTATATATGTATAGGGGTAAGGAGACTAGGCAACAGGATATAAGATCAACAGAGTAGCAGCAGCTTGCATGTGAGTGGGTGTGCGTGTGTGTAGAGTCAGTATAAATATGTGCATATTATGTTTGAGTGAGAAAATGATGGAGTTAGTGTTTGTGTTGGATTGACCGTGTGTGTGAGTGTGTAGGGCCCTGTGAGTGTGCATAGACAGTGCAAATACTGAAATAAAAGGTCAATAAAAGATACGAGGTAAACTCGGTCCGTGTAGCTATTTTGTTAGCTATTCATCAGTTGTATTGCTTGGGGATAGAAGCTGTTCAAGAGCTTGTTAGTGTCTGATTTGATGTACTGGTACCTTTTGCCATGCGGCAGGAGAGAAAATATGGCTTGTGTGGTTGGAGTCTTTGACGATTTTCCGGGCCATCTTTTCACCCCGCCTGATATAGAGGTCCTGGATGGTAGGGAGCTCGGCCCCAGTATTCCGCACAACCCTCTGTAGCGCCATGCGATCGAGGGCGGTGCTATTGCCATACGAAGCAGTGATGCGGCCAGTTAATATGCGCTCAATGGTATAGCTGTAGAAACTTTTCAGGATTTGATGGTCCATGCCAAACTTTTTCAACCTCCTGAGGGGGAAGAGGCACTGTCGCGCCTTCTTCACGACTGTCCGTGTGTGTTTGGACCATTTTAAGTCTTTAGTGATTTGGACACCGAGGACCTTGAAGCTGTCTACCTGCTCCACTACCGCCCCGTCGATGTGCTCCCCCCCCCCCCCCCCCCCGTTTCCTGTAGTCCACGATCAGCTCCTTGGTCTTGCTGACATTGATGGAGAGGTTGATGCTCCTGCAACACACTGTCAGGTCACTGACCTCCTCCCTGTAGGCTGACTCATCATCACCGTTGATCAGGCCTACCACAGTCGTGTGAAACTCCACTTCATAATGATGTGTAATTACTTTAACCTTTTTGTTGTTAGTCATACTACAGATGTAAGATCTTAATTTGAGCCAGTTGGATGGAGATTGGAGATTATAACAGAACATGGCCAAGATGTTCAAATGTTCATAGATGACCAGCAGGGTCAAATAATAATAATCACAGTGGTTGTCGAGGGTGCAACAGGTCAGCACCTCAGGAGTAAATGTCAGTTGGCTTTTCATAGCATCTCTACCGCTCCTGTTGTCTCTAGAGAGTTGAAAACAAAGATTTAAAAAATGTAGAGATAAAAAAAATATTTTTCGATATGTCGCCTATGGTAGGCCTATGGTAGGCCTATGTCGCCTATGGTAGGCCTATTACACATCGTTATTATGAGTCTCACTAGTGTTGAGTAATGTGCTGTTAAAAGTGGTGTAGGTCTTATTTATTTAAATAGCATATTGAAGTTAGAAGCAATAGGATTTGAAGCAATAGCTTACCCGCTGTGGTCAACTATTTCAGCACCGTGTTGTGCTGCTCTGAGACAAGCTTGGAGACTGGTCTTGATAAATCATTGAGATTTTTATTTTTCCTTAATCTCTGTTTGGGTATTGGTTAGACTACAATTAGGGTGTGGAAATGTTAGGATTATTTTGCTCTTACTGTAGTACTGTAGCCTACCAGTCACATTGTAGCCTACCAGTCACATTGTACAGCGCCATTATGGGCTATTAGCAGGACAATAGATACTAAGTGCAGGGCAATTTATCAGCATTAAAAACTTTGTGGATGGGGCCTCCTTAGTGGTGCAGCAGTCTAAGACACTGCATTGCAGTGCAAAATGGTTCGATACCCGTGCCGGCTGCGACCGGGAGACCCATGAGGGAATGGTGGGCTTTTGTTTTCTCTCCCTCTAAAAACAGAAATAAATCATTCTAAATAACAAACTGGCTTTATTTACACATTTGTAAGAATGTCTCACCCCATGTCCAAGAATGGCTTACCCACGTGTGGTCAACTATTTCAGCACCGTTTTGTGCTGCTCTGAGACAAGCATGGTCCATGCCAAACTGGTCTTGATAAATCAATGAGATTTTTATTTCACTGAATCTCCGTTTGGGTATTGGTTAGACTACAATTAGGGTGTGCAAATGTTATGCTCTTAGTACTGTAGCCTACTCCCGACCGTCAGGTTGTACAGAGCCACGGGTTTCGATTTTTTTGGAATAGAAACACCATAATATTAATCAAATTAATTAAGCTACATTTCTTAAAATCAATCCCATATACTATGTTCTTACAGAAAACCTTTTTTAATTCTCTAATACAGCCAATATTGAAGACTATCAAATGCTTCTCAAACATGCCCTCTGGTGGTCAAACTAGCACTAACTAGCATTAATGGCTGACAATTAAATAACATGCCACAGAATTCTGCGGCAGCCCGCAAGGTGTGCTTCAGTATGATGCAAATTTTACAGGAAGAACCACTGTAACTCCACCAGTTCTATTGATGTCATTTACCAAGATTATACAGTTTAAAAAAAAATACATATATATATATATTTTAAATAAATGTATATTGTGGTGATTTTAGCATGTACATCTTGGTAAAAAAAACAAAAACACATTTGAGATGCATGCCAGCAAAGTCACTGCACAACACAACACTAAAAACACATTAACCCTACCTTGTCACAACACAACTGTTTGGCTCAAACCCATTAAGGAAAGAAATTCCACACATCTACTTTTCACAAGGCACACCTGTTAATTGAAATGCATTCCAGGTGATTACTTCATGAAGCTGGCTGAGAGAATGCCAAGAGTGTGCAAAGCTGTCCGCATGGCAAAGGGTGGCTACTTTGAAGAATCTCAAATATAAAATAGATTTTGATTTGTTTAACACGTTTTTTGGTTACTTCATGATTCCACATGTGTAATTTCATAGTTTTGATGTCTTCACTATGATTTTACAATGTAGAAAATAGTAAAAATAAAGAAAACCATTGAATGAGTAGGTGTGTCCAAACTTTTGACTGGTACAAAAAAATCTGCCGTTTCCATTTACAATAGTCATTTACAATATTAACTAAATATACAGTGGGGAGAACAAGGTCAGGTCAGGTCTACAATTTTATCCCTGATGTCCTTACACAGCTCTCTGGTCTTGGCCATTGTGGAGAGTTTGGAGTCTGTTTGATTGAGTGTGTGGACATGTGTCTTTTATACAGGTAACGAGTTCAAACAGGTGCAGATAATACAGGTAATGAGTGGAGAACAGGAGGGCTTCTTAAAGAAAAATTAACAGGTCTGTGAGAACCGGAATTCTTACTGGTTGGTAGGTGATCAAATATTTATGTCATGCAATAAAATGCAAATTAATTACTTAAAAATCATACAATGTGATTTTCTGGATTTTTGGCAGTGTATCAAATACTTGTTCTCCCCACTATATATATATATGCACACACTACTGATCAAAAGTTCGGAGTCACTTAGAAATGTTCTTGTTTTTGAAAGAAAGCACTTTTTTTGTCCATTAAAATAACATCAAATTGATCAGAAATACAGTGTATACATTGTTAATGTTGTAATTGACTATTGTAGATGGAAAAGGCAGATAAAAAAAAAATATGAATATCTACATAGGCGTACAGAGGCCCATGATCACTCCTGTGTTCCAATGGCACGTTGTATTAGCTAATCCAAGTTTATAATTTTAAAAGGCTAATTTATCAGTAGAAAACCCTTTTGCAATTATGTTAGCACAGCTGAAAACTGTAGAATGCGGTGTACTACTCCCTTCACAGAACAGCACAAACTGGCTCTAACCAGAGTAGAAAGAGGAGTGGGAGGCCCCGGTGCACAACTGACCAAGAACAAGTCCTCAACTTCATTAAATAGTACTCGCAAAACACCAGTCTGAACAACAACAGTGAAGAGGCGACTCCGGGATGCTGGCCTTCTAAGCAGAGTTGCAAAGAAAAAGCCATATCTCAGACTGGCCAATAAAAATAAAGATTAAGATGGGCAAAATAACATAGACATTGGACAGAGGAAGATTGGAAAAAAGTGTTATGGACAGATGAATGTAAGTTTGAGGTGTTCGGATCACAAAGTAGAACATTCGTGAGATGCATAAAAAATGTAACGATGCTGGTGGAGTGCTTGACGCCATCTGTCAAGCATGGTGGAGGCAATGTGATAGTCTGGGGGTGCTTTGGTGGTGGTAAAGTGGGAGATTTTTACAGGGTGAAAGAGCCTTACTTCAAGATCCATCACTACCATTTTGCAATGCCATGCCATACCCTGTAGACGGCGCTTAATTGGAGCCAATTTCCTCCAACAACAGGACAATGACCCAAAGCACAGCTCCAAACTATGCAAGAACTATTTAGGGAAGAAGCAGTCAGCTGGTATTCTGTCTATAATGGAGTGGCCAGCGCAGTCACCGTATCTCAACCCTATTGAGCTGTTGTGGGAGCAGCTTGACTGTATGGTATGTAAGAAGTGCACATCAAGCCAATCCAACTTGTGGGAGGTGCTTCAGGAAGCATGGGGTGAAATCTCTTCAGATTACCTCAACAAATTGACAACTAGAATGCCAAAGGTCTTCAAGGCTGTAATTGCTGCAAATGGAGGATTCTTTGATGAAAGCAAAGTTTGAAGGACACAATTGTTATTTCAATTAAAAATCATTATGTATAACCTTGTCAACGTCTTGACTATATTTCCTATTCATTTTGCAACTAATTTCATGTATGTTTTCATGGAAAACAAGGACATTTCTAAGTGACCCCAAACTTTTGAACAGTACATATTACCTCAATTACCTCTACTAACCGGTGCCCCCACACATTGACTCTGTACCGGTAGCCCCTGTATATAGCCTCGCTATTGTTATGTTACTGCTGCTCTTTAATTATTTGTAACTTTTTTTTCTATTTTTAAGACTGCCTCGTTGGTAATGGCCTTGTAAGTAAGCATTTAACTGTAAGTTCTATACCAGTTGTATTCGGCGCATGTGACAAATAAATGTGGATTTTATTTTATTTGATAAGGGCTATTACTGCAGTGATGTGCCATCCCATCTGATTTGCGCTTAGTGGGACTGTCATTTGTTTTCAACAGGACGATGACCCAAAACACACGTCCAGGCTGTGCAAGTGTTATTTGAGCATGAAGGAGAGTGATGGAGCACTGCATCAAGTGACCTGGCCTCCACAATCACCCGACCTCAACCCAATTGAGATGGTTTGGGATGAGTTGAACCACAGAGTGAAGGTAAAGCAGCCAACAAGTGCTTACCATATGATGTCAACTCTAAGACTGTTGGAAAAGCATTCCTCATGAAGCTGGTTGAGAGAATGCCAAGAGTGTGCAAAGCTATCATCAAGGAAAAGGGTGGCTACTTTGAAGAATCTAAAATATATTTTGATTTGTTTAACACTTTTTTGGTTACTATGTGATTCCATATGTGTTTTTCATAGTCTTCACTATTATCCTCAACAGCAAAAGCTGAAGAACATACGCACATCCAGGTAATTTCCGCAGGTGCTGGAGTTGTAGGCAAACTCATGGAAAACAGAAAGGAAAATTCTGCACACTGCTGCTCATGCTCCCAGGTGATATTTATTAACAACGTTTCGACCCTTAAGTCTTCATCAGGCATCCATATCCCAGGTGGGGGGGAGGTCCTATATATAGGGGCAGTACTCAGTGACATCACTTCCTGAAACAGGTGGTAAACATTTTTAATTTATAACATAGTTTCACAATATTAACATTAATGTATCAAAATCTATGATCATACACATGGAATGTGATCAATATTTACAGTAATATACATACAATATTCAATTCGGATTTTAAAAAACTATGTACACATATTGAAACTATAAAAACGGTTTGAAGTCAAACTCCTCATTAAGGCCAAGAGGAGACAGTGTGTTGAGCCTGTGGATCCAGAAAGATTCCCTTTGAAGAAGTTTCCTCTCAATGTCCCCTCCCCTGTGTGACATCTTGACAATTTCTATTCCAATGTATCTCAGAGAGCTAATAGGATGTTCAGCTTTTACAAAATGAGCAGCAACTGGATTTTTTGTCTCACCTGTCCATATACTGCTGTGGTTTTCACTGAGCCGTGTCTTAAGGCTTCTACGGGTTTTCCCTATGTAAGACAGACCACAAGGACATTTGAACATGTAAATAATATTGGTGGACATGCAGGTAATCAGGCCCTTGATCCTGCTTTGCTGCAGGAGGGACTGGTGCACTTCACAAAATAGATGGCATCACGAGGAGGAAAATTGTGTGGATATATTGAAGCAACATCTCAAGACATCAGTCAGGAAGTTAAAGCTTGGTCGCAAATGGGTCTTCCAAATGGACAATGACCCCAAGCATACTTCCAAAGTTGTGGCAAAATGGCTTAAGGACAACAAAGTCAAGATATTGGAGTGGCCATCACAAAGCCCTGTTCTCAATCCTATAGAACATTTATGGGCAGAACTAAAAAAGCATGTGTGAGCAAGGAGGCCTACAAACCTGACTCAGTTACACCAGCTCTGTCAGGAGGAATGGGCCCAAATTCACCCAACTTATTGTGCGCAGCATGTGAAAGTCTACCTGAAATGTTTGACCCAAGTTAATCAATTTAAAGGCAATGCTTCCAAATACTAATTGAGTGTATGTAAACTTTTGACCCACTGGGAATGTGATGAAAGAAATAAAAGCTGAAATAAATAATTCTCTCTACTATTATTCTGAGTGGTGATCTTAACTGACCTAAGACTGGGAATTTTTACTCTGATTAAATGTTAGGAATTGTGAAAAATGTGTTTAAATGTATTTAGCTAAGGTGTATGTAAACTTCCGACTTCAACTGTAGAACCTTCCACCCCCACCTGGGATATGGATGCCTGATGAAGACCTAAGGGTCGAGACGTTGTTAATAAATATCACCTGGGAGCAGCAGTATGCAGCGTTTTCCTTTCTGTTTTTCACTATCATTCTACAATGTAGAAAATAGTCAAAATAAAGAAAAACCCTTGAATGAGTAGGTGTGTCCAACTTTTGACTGGTACTGTAGATTCAATGGTTGTAAAGATGGTGAGAGGTATGCCCATAATAAAGAGATGCTCTGCTTTTTTGACACCATGCTCCAAAAAGCAAGTCCTGCAGACTCTAGTTTTGTCTCATCTTGATCATTGTCCAGCCATGTGGTCAAGTGCTGCAAAGAAATACCTACTGTAGTTAAGCTGCAGCTGGCCCAGAACAGAGCGACATATCTTGCTTTTCCTGTAATCAGAGGGGCTAATATAAATACTATGCGTGCCAGTCTCTCTTGGATAAGAGTTGAGGAGAGACTGACTGCATCACTAACATTAATGTGTTGAAAATGCAAATTGTTTTTGCACACTTACCCCACCAGTCATGCCACCAGAGGTCTTTTTTGACAGTCCCCATATCCAGAACAAATTCATGAAAGTGTACAATATTAAATAGAGACATTATTGCATGGAACACCTATCTATCTCATATTGCTCAAAGGAACAGCAGACCTGGTTTAAAAAAACTGATAAAGCAACATCCCACAGCACAACGCCTCTCCCCTATTTGACCTAGATATTTTGTGTGTATGTATTGATATGTAGGATATGTGTGCCATTTTTACATGTATGTAGTACTGTCCTTGATATGTTTTTGTTCATTCATGTTCTGTATTCAAATCAAATCACATTTTATTTGTCACATGCGCCGAATACAACAGGTAATACAACCTTACAGTGAAATGCTTACTTATAAGCCCTAACCAACAATGCAGTTAAAAAAAATTTAAAAAAACTTGCAATAATAATTAATAAGAAATAAAAGTACCAAATTATTAAAGAGCAGCATATTATGTAATGTTTTGTGTTTTGTCTAGACCCCAGGAAGAGCAGCTGCTGCATTCGCAACAGCTAATGGGGATCCTAATAAAATACCAAATCATGGAGGACAATAACAGCTTTGTCAATCATGGAAAATCCATGTAAACTAGATGGATGATGGTGTTGTAGTGTCTACAGTGTTGTAGTGGCTACATCAACTACAGGATTGTCCCTCACGCCTCGATCACACCGACATTGTGTTCTGGTACATCAGAAGTACATTAATTTCCAATGGAACGCTGCGTTTGCCTTGCAGCATTGCGTTGCAGAGGCAGTTGCAGTCCATTCATGGTGTTCTAGCCCCAGTTGTGTGTGAACACACTGATGAAGGTTTATCCGATGTGTGTGTGCATGGGCGTGTGTCTTTCAAGTTTCAAATTTCAACGTTTATTCACGATGTGCACAGGATACAACAGGTTTAAAACAGTACAGTGAAATTCTTACCTTGAGAGCTCTTTCACAACAATGCAATGATAGTAATAATACAACAAGCTCTCACAGTGTCACGTCAGAATTCGACATTCATCCATGTTTCTCAAACATCAAATTTTGACTAAATCTGATAATAAATAATGTGGAAATTGAGCAAGTTGAGGTGACTAAACTGCTTGGCGTAACCCTGGATTGTAAACTGTCATGGTCAAGGCATGTTGATACAACAGTAGCTAAGATGGGGAGAAGTCTGTCCACAAAGCGCTGCTCTTCATTTTTAACAACGCTATCAACAAGGCATGTCCTACAGGCTCTAGTTTGGTTGCACCTGGACTACTGTTCAGTCGTGTGGTCAGGTGTCACAAAGAGGGAAAATTACAATTGATTCAGAACAGGGCAGCACGGCTGGCCCTTAATGTACACGGAGAGCTAACATTAATACAATGCATGTAAATCTCTCATGGCTCAAAGTAGAGGAGAAATTGACTTCATCGCTACTTGATTTTGTAAGAAGTGTTGACATGTTGAATGCACCTCGAGGTGTCTGTTTAAACTACTAGCACACAGCTCGGACACCCATGCATAGATGGCGCCGGAGAATACGGCAGACGTTTTACGTGCCCCCAGCCGATTGTGTTTTTTTGTTCGATTTTTTGCGTGGTTTGTAACTTATTTATTTACTTATTTTGTACATAATGTTGCCGCTACCGTCTCATATGACTGAAAATAACTTTTAGACTACAGGACTGCGATTACTCACCACGGACTAGCAGAATCCTCTTTTTCCTTTCACGACTCTGACGAGCCCGACCTCGAAGGATACGCTGCTTCCTCGGGAACAGGCCCCGATCCCCGTGATCTGCGTGAAGATGAGGCGGAGAAAGAGGGGCCAAAGGTCCGGCTGCTTTCTGAGAATTTGCAGGCGATCAAATAAACCCCCACCTCCCTCCATTCTGCTAGAAAACGTGCAATCTTTGGACAATAAAATCAATGAGTTACGTGGAAGATTAAACTACCAACGGGACATTAAAAACTGTAACAACTTATGTTTCACGGAGTCGTGGCTGAACGACGACAACATCAACACACAGCTGGCTGGTTATACGATGTACTGGAAGGATAGAACAGCGGCGTCTGGTAAGACAAGGGAAGGCGCTCTATGTATTTTCGTAAACAACAGCTGGTGCATGATATCTAAGGAAGTCTCAAGCTATTGCTCGCCTAAGGTAGAGTATCTCATGATAAGCTGTAGACCACACTACCTACTGAGAGCGTTTTAATCTGTATTCTTTGTAGCTGTTTACATACCACCACAGTCAGAGGCTGGCAAACAAGAAAACGCTCACCCAGAGGTGGCGCTCGTAGTAGCCGGGGACTTTAATGCAGGGAAACTTAAATCCGTTTTACCATATTTCTATCAGCGTGTTGAATGTGCAACCAGAAGAAAAAGAACTCTGGATCATCTATACTCCACACACAGAGACACGTACAAAGCTCTCCCTCGCCCTCCGTTTGCCAAATCTGACCATAATTCTATCCTCCCGATTCCTGCTTACAAGCAAAAATTAAAGAAGGAAGCACCAGTGACTAGATCAATAATAAAGTGGTCAGATGAAGCAGATGCTAAGCTACAGGACTGTTTTGCTAGCACAGACTGGAATATGTTCCAGGGGGCGTGGACCCCACTCCACCATAGTCCAAACCCGCTTTGGTGGCGCCTCTGGAGCGA
The DNA here is from genome assembly GCF_045679555.1 of Salvelinus alpinus. NCBI lineage: Eukaryota > Metazoa > Chordata > Actinopteri > Salmoniformes > Salmonidae > Salvelinus > Salvelinus alpinus. Next base: position 25,614,261 of record NC_092119.1, read on the forward strand.
GGACCCTTACCGCGAGTTCCGGACTGAGGGGCAGCTCCAGGCTGACTGACGACTCTGGCCAGTCCTGGCTGACTGACGGGTCTGGCAGGTCCTGGCTGACTGGCGGCTCTGGCAGGTCCTGGCTGACTGGCGGCTCTGGCAGGTCCTGGCTGACTGGCGGCTCTGGCAGGTCCGGCTGACTGGCGGCTCTGGCAGGTCCTGGCTGACTGGCGGCTCTGGCAGGTCCTGGCTGACTGACGACTCTGGCAGCTCCTGGCTGACTGACGACTCTGGCGGCTCTGGCAGCTCCTGGCTGACTGGCGGCTCTGGCAGCTCCTGGCTGGCGGGCGGCACTGGCGGCTCCTGACTGGCGGGCGGCTCTGGCGGCTCCTGACTGGCGGGTGGCGCTGGCGGCTCCTGACTGACGGACGGCTCTAGCGGCTCAGGACAGACGGGCGGCTTTGACGGCTCAGGACAGACGGGCGGCTTTGACGGCTCAGGACAGACGGGCGGCTCAGACGGCGCTGGGCAGACGGGCGGCTCAGACGGCGCTGGGCAGACGGGCGGCTCAGACGGCGCTGGGCAGACGGGCAGGGCAGGCGGCGCTGGGCAGACGGGCAGGGCAGGCGGCGCTGGGCAGATGGACAGGGCAGGCGGCGCTGGGCAGATGGACAGCTCAGATGGCGCTTGTCAGACGGGCAGCGCAGGCGGCGCTGGGCAGACAGGTAGCTCAGACGGCGCTGGGCAAACGGACAGCGCAGACGGCGCTGGGCAGACGGCAGACTCTGGCCGGCTGAGGCGCACAGTAGGCCTGGTGCGTGGTGCTGGAACTGGTGGTACCGGGCTAAGGACACGCACCTCAAGGCTAGTGCGGGGAGCAGCAACAGGGCGCACGGGGCTCTGGAGACGCACAGGAGGCTTGGTGCGTGGTGCCGGAACTGGTGGTACCGGGCTGGAGACACGCACCACAGGGCGAGTGCGTGGAGGAGGAACAGGGCTCTGGAGACGCACTGGAAGCCTGGTGCGTGGTGTAGGCACTGGTGGTATTGGGCTGGGGCGAGGCGGTGGCGCAGGATATACCAGACCGTGAAGGCGTACTGGCTCCCTTGAGCACCGAGCCTGCCCAACCTTACCTGGTTGAATGCTCCCCGTAGCCCGACTGGGTTATTCTACCTCCCCGCACTGGGCTGTGCTGGCGAACCGGGGACACCATGCGTAAGGCTGGTGCCATGTACACCGGCCCGAGGAGACGCACTGGAGACCAGATGCATTGAGCCGGCTTCATGGCACCTGGCTCAATGCCCACTCTAGCCGGGCCGATACGAAGAGCTGGGATATGCACACGTACAGCACCGGGCTATGCACACGTACAGGAGACACCATGCGCTCTTCCGCATAACACGGTGTCTGCCCGTACTCTCGCTCTCCACGGTAAGCCCGGGAAGTTGGCGCAGGTCTCCTACCTGACTTCGCCACACACCCCTTTTCCCCCCCCAATAAATATTTGGGGCTGACTCTCAGGCTTCCAGCCTCGCTTCCGTGCTGCCTCCTCATACCACCGCCTCTCGGCTTTAGCTGCCTCCAGCTCTTCACGAGGGCGGCGATATTCTCCAGGTTGTGCCCAGGGTCCTCCGCTGTCCAGAATTTCCTCCCAATTCCATGAGTCCTGCGATCGCTGCTGCTGCTTTTTCCCACGCTGCTTGGTCCTAGGTTGGTGGGTGATTCTGTCACGTTCGTCGTAACTTTTAAGTGAGGAGGACCAAGGCGCAGCGTGATAACAATACATTATTCTTATTTATTAGAAGACGAAAACGAAACGAACACTAGACAAACTAATCAAAACAACAAACAGACGAACGTGAAGCTATACAAACAATAAGTGCAGACACTGGCAACTTACACATAGACATAGACAATCACCCACAAACTACCTAACGACTATGGCTGCCTAAATATGGCTCCCAATCAGAGACAACGATAGACAGCTGTCTCTAATTGAGAACCAATCTAGGCAACCATAGACATACATACACCTAGACTAAACACTGCCCCATAAACATACAAAAACCCCTAGACAATACAAAATACATATATCCCCCATGTCACACCCTGGCCTAACTAAAATAATAAAGAAAACAAAGATAACTAAGACCAGGGCGTGACACCGGGGTTCAATTCACCAAAAGGGGAGGAAGGAGTAGGCTGTCTTTGTAAATAAGAATTTGTTCTTAACTGACTTGCCTAGTTAAATAAAGGTTCACATTTTTTTTTAAGTGCGTGGGCTCTACATTGAGGCCTGCCAAAAACTAGGGCAAAGCAGTTGGCTAGGTACTGCTCTGTTTCAGCTGTTGTGGGCAGCCTAGCTGTTTGAGGAAGGGGGTGCTTTCTGTACCCTTCTGTGCCATGCATACAGGGACCTTTTTTAATGTCAATTTGATTGGTGGTTTCAAATTCAAATGGTGTGCAATGTCCCCCTTCCAAGCCCTGTTGTGCACCCATGATTCCACTGATGTAATCCGGACAGACCATCCAACTGTTTCATGAACGGCAAACTGATTGCGCCGTATCACAACTTTACTTCACATATCACAGACTGACTTGGCATCTCAGGAGGAAACCACATGGAGGAAAATCGACAATGTAGAGGCTCAATGGCTCCCTCTACTGAAACCACATCCTGAGATCTCATCTCAGCTTATTTGTTTCTTGTACATATATTTTAGTGATTATTCTTGACATTTAAATTAATCCTGTATGGAGAGTAATTCACAAGAAATATAGGTTGCAGAGGATTACATTGTTTCATCTCTGTGTTTGGTACCGTTCTAAAAATCACTTGCATTAGATGAGCTTCCTGGAAACATGGATCAGACCAATTACATCCAGAATTATTCAGCAGACTGCCAGACTGGTTGGTCTGTGAACCCAGAACTGGATTCAAAAAAACAATCTCTTCACTCCACGGTGTCACACAGACAAATAGGTTGCTGGCGCTCTCTAATTAGGTCTACAAGAGAGGCTACACTCTCAATGGGGACTCACTAAAAATAAAATAAAATTGTATTAGTCCCATACACATATTTAGAAGATGTTATCATGAATGTAGAGAAATGCTTATGTTCCTAGATAAAACAGTGCAGTAATATCGAACAATACAAAACAATATAAATATATATGTATATGATGTTGTGTATAGACATTATGGCCAGTTTATGAATAGAAAAGGTGTGTGCAGCAGTAGTTATATAGGATGACTAGAATACAGCATATACATATGAAGTGGGTAAAACAGTATGTAAACATTATTAAAGTGACAAGTGTTCAATGACTATGTACAGTGCCTTCAGAAAGTATTCACACCCCATTACTTTTTCCACATTTTGTTGTGTTACAGCCTGCATTTAAAATACATTATTTAGAGATGTTGTGTCACTGGCCTACACACAATACCCGATAATGTCAAAGTGGAATTAGGTTTTGAGACATTTTAAACATGAATTAAAAATTAAGAACTGAAATGTCTTGAGTCAATACATAGTAAACCCCTTTGTCACAGCAAGGGGGTTTAGGATAAAAATACATGGAAAATAACTAAGGGCAGGCAAGAACTAAGGGCAGGCAAGTTCAGGAGTAAAAATGTGCTTAACAAGTCACATAATAGGTTTCATGGACTCACTCTGTGTGCAATAATAGTTTAACATGATTTGTTCATGATTACCTCATCTCTGCACCTCACACATACAATTATCTGTAATGTCTCTCAGTCGAGCAGTGAATTTAAAACACAGATTCAACCACAAGACCAGGGAGGTTTTCCAATGCCTTGCAAAGACGAGCACCTATTGGTAGATAAAAATATATATAATTTGAAAGCAGACATTGAATATCCCTTTGAGCATGGTGAAGTTATTAATTACAATTTGGATGGTGTATTAATACACCCAGTTACTACAAAGATACAGGTGTCCTTCCTAACTCAGTTGCCAAAGAGGAAGGAAGCCACTCAAGGATTTCACCATGAGGCCAATGGTGACTTTAAAACAGTTACAGAGTTTAATGGCTGTGATGAGAGAAAACTGAGAATGGATCAACAACATTGTAGTTACTCCACAATACTAACCTAAATGACAGAGTGAAAAGAAGGAAACCTGTACAGAATAAAACATATTCCAAAACATGCATCCTGTTTGCAATAAGGCACTGAAGTAAAATTGCAAAAAAATTGGCAAAGAAATAAACTTCATGTCCTGAATACAAAGCTTTAAGTTTGGGGCAAATCAAACACAACATATCACTAAGTACCACTCCTCATATTTTCAAGCATGGTGGTGGCTGTATCATGTTACGGGTTGGCTTGTCAACAGCTGTCACGCCCTGACCTTAGAGATCCTTATTTATTCTCTATGTTTGGTTAGGTCAGGGTGTGACTCGGGTGGGACAATCTATGTTTTCTATTTCTTTGTTGTTTTTGCCTAGTGTGGTTCCCAATCAGAGGCAGCTGTCTATCGTTGTCTCTGATTGGGGATCATATAGTAGTTGTCATTTTCCGTTTGGGTTTTGTGGGGTGATGTTTTCCGTTTAGTATCTGTGCCTGAAGGAACTGCTCGCTTTTGTTTTTGTATTCGTTATTTTTGTGATTCTTGACAATAAAGTGTGATTCTTGACAATAAAGATCATGAACACTTTCCACGCTGCGCTTTGGTCCACTATTCCTTACGACGACAAGCGTTACAACAGCAAGGACTAGGGAGTTTTTTTAGGATAAAAATACATGGAAAAGAACTAAGGGCAGGCAAAATCCTAGAGGAAAGCCTGGTTCAGTCTGCTTTCCACCAGACACTGGGAGACAAATTTACCTTTCAGCAGGACAATAACCTAAAACACAAGGCCAAATATACACTGTAGTTATTTACCAAGACGACAGTGAATGTTCCCGAGTGGCCTAGTTACAGATTTGGCTTAAATCAGCTTTAAAATCTATGGCAAGACGGATGTCTAGCAATGTTAAACAACCAAGTTTACAGAGATTGATGAATTAAAAAAAAAAAAAAGTGCAAAAATTGTAAAATCCAGGTGCGCAAAGCTCTTAGTGACTAACCAGAAAGACTCACAGCTGTAATCGTTGCAAAAGGGAATTCTAACATGTACTGACTCAGGGGTGTGAATACTTATGTAAATGAGATATAGCTGTATGTTTTAATCAATCCACCTTTGTTAACTCAAACATTATGCATTTAATTTGTTTAATCCCAGGATTTTTCTGATAATTAAAAAAAATGTGGGAGCAAAATCACACACTTAAGCCTCCAGATTCTCAAAAGAAACACTCATGATAGAAGATGTGTTGCCAAAACAAAGGAAGACTATTAAAGAGTGTGTGTGTGTGCCCAAAATGTTTATTCATCTCCCAGAGAAAAATAGATGTGTTAGAGAAGATTTCTAGAAGACTGTATCGACCAAAATTCAACACTAGAGGGCAGCCTTTCCATACAGAAAATGAATATGTGTCGATACAGTTATTTCGGAAAGTATTCAGACCCATTGACCTTTTCAACATTTTATACGTTACAGCCTTATTCTAACATGGATTAAAGTCCATTTTTTTCTCATCAATCTACACACAAACAAAACATTTCTGCAGCATTGAAAGTCCACAAGAACACAGCGGCCTCCATTATTCTTAAAGGGAATAAGTTTGGAACCACCAAGACTCTTCCTAGAGCTGGCCGTCTGGCCAAACTGAGCAATTGGGGGAAAAGGGACTTGGTCAGGGAGGTGATCAAGAACCCGATGGTCACTCTGACAGAGATCCAGAGTTCCTCTGTGGGAATGGGAGAACCTTCCAGAAGGACAACCATCTCTGCAGCAATCCACCAATCAGGCCTTTATGGTAGAGTGGCCAGACAGAAGCCACTCTTCAGTAAAAGGCACGACAGCCCACTTTTCAGACCATGGAATACAATATTCTCTGGTCTGATGAAACCAAGTTTGAACTCTTTGGCCTGAATGCCAATCGTCATGTCAGGAGGAAACCTGGCACCATCCCTACGGTGAAGCATGATGTCACCACCATGCTTCACCGTAGGGATGTTTTTCAGTAGCAGGGACTGGGAGACTAGTCAGGATCGAGGGAAAGATGAACAGAGCAAAGTACAGAGAGATCCTTGATAAAAAAACTGCTCCAGAGCTCTCAAGACCTCAGACTGGAGCGAAGGTTCACCTTCCAACAGGACAACGACCCCCAGAGAGAATACAGTAGACGGTATGTGTCCGAAAGTGATTGATGACCTATTTTATGTGTCACGTGGTTATGCCCATTCACAGTTGAAGTCGGAAGTTTACATACACCTTAGCCAAATACATTTAAACTCAGTTTTTCACAATTCCTGACATTTAGGATCACCACTTTATTTTAAGAATGTGAAATGTCAGAATAATAGTAGAGAGAATGATTTCTTTCAGCTTTTATTTCTTTCATCATTTCTTTCATCTTTCAACTTGGGTCAAACGTTTCCGGAAGCCTTCCACAAGCTTCCCACAATAAGTTGGGTGATTTTTGTTTCCTCCAGCATCTTCACACGGTCCTTTGCTGTTATTCTGGGACTGATTTGCACTTTTCGCACCAATGTACATTCATCTCTAGGAGACAGAACGCATCTCCTTCCTGAGCGGTATGACGGCTGCGTGGTCCCATGGTGTTTATACTTCTATACTATTGTTTGTACAGATGAACATGGTACCTTCAGGCATTTGGAAATTGCTCCCAAGGTTGAACCAGACTTGTGGAGGTCTACAAATTTTTTTCTGAGGTCTTGGCTGATTTCTTTTGATTTTCCCATGATGTCAAGCAAAGAGGCATTGAGTTTGAAGGTCGGCCTTGAAATACATCCACAAGCACACCTCCAATTGACTCAAATTATGTCAATTAGCTTAATAGAAGCTTTTAAAGCCATGACATCATTTTCTGGAATTTTCCAAGCTGTTTAAAGGCACAGTCAACTTAGTGTTTGTAAACTTCTGACCCACTGGAATTGCGATACAGTGAATTATTGTCACGTTCGTTATAGCGATGAGACCAAAGCGCAGCGTGATTTGAATGCATCTTCTATTAATAAAGAAAGAACACAGAATGAACTATACAAAAACAACAAAACAAACGTGAAGCTATATAATCATAGTGCTGACACAAGCAACTACACATAGACATAGATAATCACCCACGAAATACTCAAGGAATATGGCTGCCTAAATATGGTTCCCAATCAGAGACAACGATAAACAGCTGCCTCTAATTGAGAACCAATCTAGGCAACCATAGACATACAAAACCCCTAGACTGGTGACAACCCCATAAACATACAAAAACCCTAGACAGGATAAAAACATATAATCACCCATGTCACACCCTGACCTAACCAAAATAATAAAGAAAACAAAGAATACTAAGGTCAGGGCGTGACAATTATAAGTGAAATAATCTGTCTGTAAACAATTGTCGGAAAAATTACTTGTGGCATGCACAAAGTAGATGTCCTAACCGACTTGCCAAAACTATAGTTTGTCAACAAGAAATCTGTGGAAAGTTTGAAAAATTATTTTTAATGACTCCAACCTAAGTATAGGTAAACTTGTAAATTGTATGTAATTCTGTCTTTGAGCTGTTCTTGTCTATTCATGTTCTGTATTATGTCATGTTTCATGTTTTGTGTGGATGCCAGGAAGAGTATCTGCTGCTTATGCAACAGCTAATGGGGATCCTAATAAAATACCAAACTGAGACTCTCCCCCTCAGAGCTAAATCAGTCATCTACTGTCTCATCTTCACTCCTGACCAAACTGTTTGTACCTTGTGTAAGCCTTTGATAGAGACAGATCTGGCATCAGTACCCTGCACTAAAAGTACAGCTCTAATGTACTAACCCTAACCCAACGTTTCCTAAAATAGGGGTAGCTTTACAAATGCGGTTACGAGAGAAACTCTGCTTAGAAAATAAAATAAAATCCTGCTTAGTTCGCGGTTAAATGAGTAACCTTCGAAATCCACTATTACCAGTTGGGACAAACAGAGTGGCTTCTGTTCTCTTCCTACAATCTTTGCTCTAACTATTGAACAGTTGAAGCTATTATGAACCCCTATAAGCAATTATGCTCCCATTCCTGAAAGCTAAGACTCTCAGAAACACGTACGTGTCTGTTTCCCGACGACCTTCATAAACCAAGCAGGACTTGTTAGAACAGAGTGGACAGCACCAGGCACGAAATGGGGGGGTTATTTTCTATTATTGTCTGATGATCTTCCTTGGTGTTTTCCTAAACTTCCCAATACCTTTTGGATGCATTTCAGTCAGTTCAAAGTTAAACTATACTTCCTTCAGATGAAATACTGTCAAAAATACTGTCTGAATGATTTGTAATAGACTGGCATAGCCCAAAATAAAAAGGTAAACGTTGGCTGTTGTTTCCATCATCTTTTTCACATGGTGAGGTTGTGAGAATTTTCTGATATCCAGATTTTTTATATCAAAGCCTTAACCTTAACCCCAGTACAATGGTAGACGGAGAATCCAACCCACAGACAACACAATGCATAACTTTTGAGGAATAAGAATATGCTGTATACCCCACTCTGTTCACCTGGAATGTCAGCATGCACTTTCAATCTGATGAGAAAACACAAAAGCTCAGCAAGCAGTGAAAGTCTTAGTCTACTGCTGTAGAAGTCAGCAATCATAAAAGTGAATATTTGATTCCTATTAACAGTAGTTGTGGACAGAAAAACACATTTGACAGGGCTGGTGTCGCTGAGAGAGCCTGAGTGTCTCCACATTGTCTTATGTCGCTGCTTTCCTAGCTCAGCTTTGCAAGTAGCTACTTCATATGTTGGCATGGAGATGAAAAGTTTGGGGAAGTTTTGGACATAAAATTATTACCACGTGAGGGTGATTAAAGCATTAGAAAAATTACAGCTGTTTTTAAAAGCCTGTTTCGATCAATAAATTAGGCCCAAATAAAAGTGTCAACTCTTAACGCGAGACATTGTGTAGCGGTAAAATTACATTGTGAAAACGCATTAAACGTGTATTGGTGCAGTAAAAGGGCATGGCAGATTGTGTGGCAGAATTTAAGATTTCAATGTGTAACGGATGTGAAATGGCTAGCTAGTTAGCGGGTACGCGCTACTAGCATTTCAATCAGTTACGTCACTTGCTCTGAGACTTAAGTAGGGTTTCCCCTTGCTCTGCAAGGGCCGTGGCCTTTGGAGCGATGGGTAACGATGCTTCGTGGGCGACCGTTGTTGATGTGTGCAGAGGGTTCCTGGTTCGCGCCCGTGTCGGGGCGAGGGGACGGTTTAAAGTTATACTGTTACATTGATGCTGTTGACCCGGATCACTGGTTGCTGCGGAAAAGGAGGAGGTTGAAAGGGGGGTGAGTGTAACGGATGTGAAATGGCTAGCTAGTTAGCGGGTACGCGCTACTAGCATTTCAATCAGTTACGTCACTTGCTCTGAGACTTAAGTAGGGTTTCCCCTTGCTCTGCAAGGGCCGCGGCTTTTGTGGAGCGATGGGTAACGACGCTTCGTGGGTGACTGTTGTCGATGTGTGCAGAGGGTCCCTGGTTCGCGCCCGTGTCAGGGCGAGGGGACGGTACTAAAGTTATACTGTTACAAATGCATTCAACTCTAAAAAGGCAATATGATGTTCATGAGAACCCAACAGAACAATGTACTGTATTATGGATGTAGCTGGTGTCTTCATTCTGGGGATGTTCTGTCCTGGGTCAGAAGGTGAATACAGGATTGACCCCTACAATATGAGACCTGTGACCTTTGACTCCACAAAAACAATGAGGTCACCCATAATCATTCTAAGGAGATATGTGAACTGTTTCAAGAAGCTAGCTGTATGTGGCATGTCACTACTTCACAGGAGAGGCATTTGAACATAGTGGTTTTTATGGACAACAATGAAAACACTTTGAAACTATATGGCTGCTCCGGCCATCTCCCTCTCTCCCGGCCTGTCCCCTTCAACACAATAACTGATGAAATCCGGTAAAAGGGGCTAAAGAGAAGGAAATGAGACCAGCTTATGGCTGCATCTGTCCCCTGTACACGGCCAGGAGCCTAACTGCTCAGTCTGTCAGACTTACGGCTGTCTAACCATCACTCAACTTACCCTTCTGGCCCCTAACTCCACCCCCCTCCCTCCTTCACATCTCCTTCCCCTCTCTCCAAGTCTCACTCTCCCGCTCTCTCTTTCCATATAACCATCACCTGTTCCCCTCTCTCAAGCACACCTCTCAAGCTTAAGTCACACAAACATGATGGTGACTGTTATGACCACAGGATCCAGAAGCTAACAGGGCGGCGATGGGATCAATCTGCCAGGAGAATGCCAGCCTAGTCTTGGTCAGACTGGGACAGGACAGGTTACAATGGGTGTGTTGGATCAGTGTGTAAGCTCTTTTACCTGAAGTGAGTTAGCAGTAGTATGTATGCGTCCCCCCTCCCCAATTCCCACCCTGACCCATAAACATAGCCATGCTAACATAGTTGGGTTTGGTTAATAACAACACAAGCACACACACACTCACAACATTTCCCACTCTCTCTTTCCTTTCCTGCTCCAGCTAAGCAAATCTAATTTGCCCTGTGCTGTTCCATATGCTGAAGAGAAAATGACATAGCCTGTCAAATCAGACAGCATAGCAATCAAAATAAACACTCTCTGCTTCTTCCCACACTCAATCAATTGGTGGGTATCACTGGATGAAGGCAGAGCAGGGTTAAGCCATAAACACAGAGGTGGTATAACAAAGGAGGAGGAGGAGATGGAGGAGATGGAAACCTGATAAGAGGAAAGATAAATTATAAAGATACGAAGACATTAGTAAGAGAGAGAGCAGATGCAGAGAGAGACAAGGATGGAGAGAAAAAGGGAGAGTGAGCGAAAGTGCGATAGAAAGAGAAGTGCAGAGAGAAGGAGTGGTACCATTTGTCACCCCATGTCACGATCGTCGTTACGTGAAAGAGAGGAGGACCAAGGCGCAGCGTGAAATGAACACATATTTAATAAACGAAGACCACTTACAAACTAAACAAAACAACAAACCGACGAACGTGAAGCTATAATAATGACAAGTGGAGACACAGGCAACTTACACATAGACATAGACAATCATCCACAAACTACCTAATGACTATGGTTGCCTAAATATGGCTCCCAATCAGAGACAACGATAGACAGCTGTCTCTAATTGAGAACCAATCTAGGCAACCATAGACATACATACACCTAGACTAAACACTGCCCCATAAACATACAAAAAAAACCTAGACAATACAAAACACATACTTCCTCCATGTCACACCCTGACCTAACTAAAATAATAAAGATGAAGATAATGAAGATAACTACGGCCAGGGCGTGACAGTACACCCCCCCCCCCCAAAGGTGCGGACTCCGGCCGCAAAACCTGACATAGAAGGGGAGGGTCCGGGTGGGCCTTCTTACGGCGGCGGCTCGGGTGCGGGACGTGGCCCCCACTCCACCATAGTCAATACCCGCTTTGGTGGTGCCTCTGGAGCGAGGACCCTTACAGCGAGTCCCGGACTGAAGCCCATCCTAGAGGGCGCCACTGGACGGAGGGGCAGCTCCGGACTGAGGGGCAGCTCCGGACTGAGGGGCAGCTCCGGACTGAGGGGCAGCTCCGGACTGAGGGGCAGCTCCGGACTGAGGGGCAGCTCATGACTGGAAGGCAGCTCATGACTGGAAGGCAGCTCATGACTGGAAGGCAGCTCATGACTGGAAAGCAGCTCATGACTGGAAAGCAGCTCATGACTGGAAAGCAGCTCATGACTGGAAAGCAGCTCATGACTGGCTGACGGCTCTAGCGGGTCATGGCTGACTGACGGCTCTGGCGGGTCATGGCTGACTGACGGCTCTGGCGGGTCATGGCTGACTGACGGCTCTGGCGGGTCATGGCTGACTGACGACTATGGCGGGTCATGGCTGACTGACGACTCTGGCAGGTCATGGCTGACTGACGACTCTGGCAGGCCATGGCTGACTGACGACTCTGGCAGGTCATGGCTGACTGACGACTCTGGCAGGTCATGGCTGACTGACGACTCTGGCAGGTCATGGCTGACTGACGACTCTGGCAGGTCATGGCTGACTGACGACTCTGGCAGGTCATGGATGACTGACGACTCTGGCAGGTCATGGCTGACTGACGACTCTGGCTGGTCATGGCTGGCGGGCGGCTGGCTGGCGGGCGGCTCTGGCAGCTCCTGACTGGCGGGCGGCTCTGGCAGCTCCTGACTGGCGGGCGGCTCTGGCAGCTCCTGACTGGCGGGCGGCTCTGGCAGCTCCTGGGCAGGCGGGCGGCTCTGGCAGCTCCTGGGCAGGCGGGCGGCTCAGATGGCGCTGGGCAGGCGGGCGGCTCAGATGGCGCTGGGCAGGCGAGCGGCTCAGATGGCGCTGGGCAGGCAGGCAGCTCAGATGGCGCTGGGCAGACGGGCAGCTCAGGTGGCGCTGGGCAGACGGGCAGCTCAGGTGGCGCTGGGCAGACGGGCAGCGCAGGCGGCGCTGGGCAGATGGGCAGCGCAGGCGGCGCTGGGCAGACGGGCAGCGCAGGCGGCGTTGGGCAGACCGGCAGTGCAGGCGGCGCTGGGCAGACGGCCGACTCTGACCTGCTGAGGCGCACAGTAGGCCTGGTGCGTGGTGCCGGAACTGGTGGTACCGGACTAGAGACACACACCACAGGGCTAGTGCGGGGAGCAGCAACAGGGCGCACAGGGCTCTGGAGACGCACAGCAGGCTTGGTGCGTGGTGCCGGAACTGGTGGTACCGGGCTATGGACACGCACCTCAAGGCTAGTGCGGGGAGGAGGAACAGGACGTACTGGACTCTGGAGACGCACAGGAAGCTTGGTGCGTGGTGTTGGCACTGGTGGTACTGGGCCGAGGACACGCACCTCAGGGCTAGTGCGGGGAGGAGGAACAGGGCGTACTGGACTCTGGAGACGCACAGAAAGCTTGGTGCGTGGTGTTGGCACTGGTGCTACTGGGCCGAGGACACGCACCTCAGGGCTAGTGCGGGGAGGAGGAACAGGGCGTACTGGACTCTGGAGACGCACAGGAAGCTTGGTGCGTGGTGTTGGCACTGTTGGTACTGGGCCAAGAACACGTACCTCAGGATGAGTGCAAGAAGCAGGAATCGGACACACCGGGTTGTGAAGGTGTACTGGAGACCTGGTGTGTATAGCCGGCATCAAATCTTCCGGAACATTAACACAAGTTTCAGGCTGAGTACGAGGAACTGACACAGGTGGCATCGGACAGCTAACACGCTCCTCAGGGCGAATGCCATGCATACTCTGCCAAACCAACAGCTCTCTCTCTTCACTCTCCTCCAATTTCGTCAACAACTCCTCGAATGTCTCATAATCTCCCCTTCGTTCACTCTCTTCCAATCTGTCCAATAACTCCTCGACCATCTCAGACTCACCCCTCAACTTCGCCGACTGTTCCAAGTGCCCCCCCCCCCAAGAATTTTTTTGGGCTGTCTCTCGGGCTTCCTACCGTGTCGCCGTGCTGCCTCCATTCGCCGGTATCCCTCCGCACATTGCTCCATCGAATCCCAGGCGGGCTCCGGCACTCTCCCTGGGTCGACCGACCACCTGTCTATTTCCTCCCAAGTAGTGTAACCCAGATCCTCATTCTGTTGCCGAGCTAGCTCCTCAAAACGCTGCCTCTCTGCTTTCACTGCCTCCAGCTCTGCCTTGGGGCGGCGATATTCCCCTGGGCACAGGGTCCTCCGCCGTCTAATATTTCCTCCCAATTCCAATAGTCCTGCGATCGCTGCTGCTGCCTTGTATCACGCTGCTTGGTCCGGTTTTGGTGAGTGATTCTGTCACGATCGTCGTTACGTGAAAGAGAGGAGGACCAAGGCCCAGCGTGAAATGAACACATATTTAATAAACGAAGACGAAGAACACTTACAAACTAAACAAAACAACAAACCGACGAACGTGAAGCTATAATAATGACAAGTGCAGACACAGGAAACTTACACATAGACATAGACAATCACCCACAAACTACCTAATGACTATGGTTGCCTAAATATGGCTCCCAATCAGAGACAACGATAGACAGCTGTCTCTAATTGAGAACCAATCTAGGCAACCATAGACATACATACACCTAGACTAAACACTGCCCCATAAACATACAAAAAAAACTAGACAATACAAAACACATACTTCCCCCATGTCACACCCTGACCTAACTAAAATAATAAAGAAAACAAAGATAACTAAGGCCAGGGCGTGACACCCCAGCTATCTGTGGTGACAGGATATCCGCTTTGTCTGTATTGTTTGTGCTTCTTTATGTGGTTTGGAACCCCCAGGATATGGGAAAACATTGGGATATCTTTACACACTTCCTGTACATCACAAAGCAGCTCTGCATGGCTGCAGAGATCACCAGATTATTCCAGCACTTGGGCTGTGGATTTAAGTAAGCCCCAGAAACATGAGCCCGGACAGAGTTTGAACATGAAGATCATGTCCTTATCACACGCTGTACCTGCTGTACTACCCCATTACAGTGAGTGTTAGTTACTGCCATGACATGGCCTGCACTGTTCAACGCGTCAGACGTTGAGGGCATTGAGAACGGTGCGTTCTCTGATAATTGCATCTGGTATAAAAACTCTGTGATCAGTGTGGTAGTCATCTTTAATCAACCTGCTCTGATACTGAGTACTGACTTGTTCTACAACATCCCTCTAACCGAGCACCTGGGTGTCCTGAACTAGAAGCTCCATCACATCAGCCTATACACATCTCAAACCATCACAGTCTAAGTTGACTGATGTATTTGTGTGGCTGATTATAGACACTTGTTAGGTGCACAAAGGGAGCTGGTAGCTACTATTGCTAAAGATTACAGGCAGAATCGCCTTACTCCTCCGTTGACAAAGGAGGTGTACAGTCATTGATATGGTATTGTGTGTCATGTGGAAGAAACATTTTCTGAGGACATCCCCATTTTTTCAGGTCTTTATGAAGTTATACTCTGGTGTCACAGCATATTCAGTTTCTTAAGAAGCCTTTTTGCAACAAAGGCTTTGAAAGCTACATAAACACACACACACACACACCACACACACACACACACACACACACACACACACACACAGAAATGCTCTCATTTGGTGGTTGCTGGTGGTTTGCATTGAGCAAAAATGACCCTAAACAAAGTAGTGAGAATCATAGGGTTACAGATCTCGTACTAAAATAACATTTCTGAGAGGGTTAGGCCAAAAGTGTCTCTACATGGGAATGACAGTATTTACTGCTAGTCTGTAAGATGTGGGGAGAACATGACACAAGGACAATTATAGGGTCTTTGCGTTGGTATCATGAAATGACTCAATGCTTGGCTTAGGATTTGGGGCTTGGAGGCATAGAGAATGTAATTTGATGAATACTGAAGCAAATTTTTTTAAATTGGTCACCACACAATCCACTCAAACAAACGTATTAATGAGGTAATAGTCACACAAAAGAATGTATCACTCATAAATTGAGAGGATTATCAATAAAGTGGGGTTAAATGAAGGACATTCACAGATGTATATAGGTAGTGTGTCCTTTAGTTGGTGTCTGACCCCTGAAGGAACCTCCCCAATGGCCCACAGGTCTTTCTGGCACTAATTGATTCCAGTGCTAAACACAGTTGTCTTTGCCTGAACCGGCAAAAATGTAAATCATCCAAGACCATATTGTTCCATGCAGGCTACCACACACACACACACACACACACACACACACACACACACACACACCTGCAACACTCCTCTCCTCCAAAAGAGAATCAATAACTTCTCAGCGCCCCCCTCCCTGGGACTGAGGAACAGGTGATCAGCCTCAAACAGGAGGGAGGGAGGGAGGGAGAGGGACAGGGAGCAGGAAGGGGCTGTTCATCACCCAAGGATAGAGAGTCTGCTTGCTTCCGAGAGCCACGGCCATCTCAATTTAAGATAACTTTAACAACAGCTAAACAAACTCAGCCCCTCAGGTCAGTTAGAGCACACAACAGTTTTTTAGAGCATGTACTACACACTGCCTCCCTTTAGACCACACAGTTCAAAGGGAGAATTCAGAGCTAACCCCTCACCTTTACTGTTCTGTTGGGGCTGATGGAGAAATAATAATTTGTTTGTTTGATTTTCAGAAAGTTGCATGAACAAAAGTTATTTATCGTAGCCTAGCGGCTAGGAGCGTTGGGCCAGTAACCGAATGGTCGCTGTTTGAATCCCTGAGCCAACTAGGTGAAAAGTCTGTTGATGTGCCCGTGAGCAAGGCACTTAACCCTAATTACTCCTGTGAGTTGCACTGGATAATTTTTTATAATTCAACCTGATGTAGCTTCACATCACCTTGATGTCCTCGTATGTCTTAGTCTTCTATCTCCCCTTTCATCTCCAGAAAGAATCAAGAGAGACATCTATCTCCACCCAGGGAGCACTGAGCAGTGTTGGGCCAGACCATGTGTGAATAGAGAGCTGTGCCTGGCTCCTTCTGAGTAACTCAGTCATAGACCATGACCAACTTCAATCAGAACTACTGCAGATAACAAACTGCACAGGGCTTAGAACACAAGAAGAGATTAAAATAGCAACAAAAAAAGTCAAATAAATGTTTCCATTAAATGTTTCAGGAAAAACACAGACCCTCCTTCATCAAGCTCCCAGATATACAGTTGAAGTCGAAAGTTTACATACACACTTAAACTCAGTTTTTCACAATTCCTGACATTTAATCCTAGTAACAATTCCCTGTCTTAGGTCAGTTAGGATCACCACTTTATTTTAAGAATGTGAAATGTCAGAATAATAGCAGAGAGAATGATTTATTTCAGCTTTTATTTCTTTCATCACCTACCCAGTGGGTCAGAAGTTTACATATACTCAATTAGTATTTTGTAGCATTGCCTTTAAATTGTTTAACTTGGTTCAAACGTTTCGGGTAGCCTTCCACAAGCTTACCACAATAAATTGGGTGAATTTTGGCCCATTCCTCCTGACAGAGCTGGTGTGACTGAGTCAGGTTTGTAGGCCTCCTTTCTCGCACATGCTTTTTCAGTTCTGCCCACAAATTTTCTATAGGATTGAGATCAGGGCTTTGTGATGGCCACTCCAATACCTTGACTTTGTTGTCCTTAAGCCATTTTGCCACAACTTTGGAAGTATGCTTGAGGTCATTGTCCATTTGGAAGACCCGTTTGCGACCAAGCTTTAACTTCCTGACTGATGTCTTGAGGTGTTGCTTCAATATATCCATAGAATTTTCCTCCTCATGATGCCATCTATTTTGTGAAGTGCACCAGTCCCTCCTGCAGCAAAGCACCCACACAACATGATGCTGCCACCCCCGTGCTTCACGGTTGGGATGGTGTTCTTCGGCTTGCAAGCGTCACCCTTTTTCCTCCAAACATAACAATGGTCATTATGGCCAAACAGTTCTATTTTTGTTTCATCAGACCAGAGGACATTTCTCTAAAAAGCACGATCTTTGTCCCCATGTGCAGTTGCAAACCGTAGTCTGGCTTTTATATGGCGGTTTGTAGCAGTGTCTTCTTCCTTGCTGAGCAGCCTTTCAGGTTATGTCGATATAGGGCTCGTTTTACTGTGGATATAGATACTTTTGTACCTGTTTCCTCCAGCATCTTCACAAGGTTCTTGGCTGTTGTTCTGTGATTGATTTGCACTTTTCGCACCAAAGTACCTTCATCTCTAGGAGACAGAATGCGTCTCCTTCCTGAGCGGTATGACGGCTGCATGGTCCCATGGTGTTTATACTTGCGTACTAGTGTTTGTACAGATGAACGTGGTCCCTTCAGGCGTTTGGAAATTGCTCCCAAGGATGAACCAGATTTGTGGAGGTTTACAATTAGTTTTCTGAGGTCTTGGCTGATTCCTTTTGATTTTCCCATGATGTCAAGCAAAGAGGCAGAGTTTGAAGGTAGGCCTCGAAACACATACACAGGTACACCTCCAATTGACTCAAATTATGTCAATTAACCTATCAGAAGCTTTTAAAGCCATGACATCATTTTCTGGAATCTTCCAAGCTGTTTAAAGGCACAATCAACTTAGTGTATGTAAACTTCTGACCCTGTTAGGGCTGTCGTTCTCCTCTTCCTCGGACGAGGAGAGGAGAGAAGGATCATCAGACCAAAATGCAGCATTTGGGAAATAAGCCATCTTTTATTTCAATACGACGATGGCAACACGAAAAACAAAACACTTTCAAATTTACAAAAACAAGAAAACGACGTCGACGAAACCTGAACATAAACTTACATAACTAAACGTAAACTCACGGACAGGAAACAGACGACATCAAAATAAACGAACAGCCAAACAGTCCCGTATGGTACATACATTCGACGACACAGGAGACAATCACCCACAAACAAACAGTGAGAACACCCTACCTAAATATGACTCTTAATTAGAGGAGAACGCAAAACACCTGCCTCTAATTAAGAGCCATACCAGGCAACCACAACCAACATAGAAACAGATAACATAGACTGCCCACCCAAAACACATGCCCTGACCTAAACACATACAAAAACAACATAAAACAGGTCAGGACCGTTACAGACCCACTGGAATTGGAATACAGTGAATTATACAGTGGGGCAAAAAAGTATTTAGTCAGCCACCAATTGTGCAAGTTCTCCCACTTAAAACCTGTAATCTCCCTGAGACCTGTAATTTTCATCATAGGTACACTTCAACTATGACAGACAAAATGAGAAAAAAAAATCCAGAAAATCACATTGTAGGATTTTTTATGAATTTATTTGCAAATTATGGTGGAAAATAAGTATTTTGTCACCTACAAACAAGCAAGATTTCTGGCTCTCACAGACCTGTAACTTCTTATTTAAGAGGCTCCTCTGTCCTCCACTCGTTACCTGTATTAATGGCACCTGTTTGAACTTGTTATCAGTATAAAAGACACCTGTCCACAACCTCAAACAGTCACACTCCAAACTCCACTATGGCCAAGACCAAAGAGCTGTCAAAGGACACCAGAAACAAAATTGTAGACCTGCACCAGGCTGGGAAGACTGAATCTGCAATAGGTAAGCAGCTTGGTTTGAAGAAATCAACTGTGGGAGCAATTATTAGGAAATGGAAGACATACAAGACCACTGATAATCTCCCTCGATCTGGGGCTCCACGCAAGATCTCACCCCGTGGGGTCAAAATGATCACAAGAACGGTGAGCAAAAATCCCAGAACCACACGGGGGGACCTAGTGAATGACCTGCAGAGAGCTGGGACCAAAGTAACAAAGCCTACCATCAGCAAGGGCATTGAAGATGAAACGTGGCTGGGTCTTTCAGCATGACAATGATCCCAAACACACCGCCCGGGCAACGAAGGAGTGGCTTCGTAAGAAGCATTTCAAGGTCCTGGAGTGGCCTAGCCAGTCTCCAGATCTCAACCCCATAGAAAATCTTTGGAGGGAGTTGAAAGTCTGTGTTGCCAGGCAACAGCCCCAAAACATCATTGCTCTAGAGGAGATCTGCATGGAGGAATGGGCCAAAATACCAGCAACAGTGTGTGAAAACCTTGTGAAGACTTACAGAAAACGTTTGACCTCTGTCATTGCCAACAAAGGGTATATAACAAAGTATTGAGATAAACTTTTGTTATTGACCAAATACTTATTTTCCACCATAATTTGCAAATAAATTCATTAAAAATCCTACAATGTGATTTTCTTTTCTCATTTTGTCTGTCATAGTTGAAGTGTACCTATGATAAATTACAGGCCTCTCTCATCTTTTTAAGTGGGAGAACTTGCACAATTGGTGGCCCCACTGTAAGTTAAATAATCTGTCTGTAAACAATTGTTGGAAAAATGACTCGTGTCATGCACAAAGTAGATGTCCTAACCAACTTGCCAAAACTATAGTTTGTTAACAAGAAATGTGTGGAGTGGTTCAAAAACGAGTTTTAATGACTCCAACCTAAGTGTATGTAAACTTCCGACTTCAACTGTAAATACCTTTTCACTCCCTTCCTTTCCACATGGGGCCGGTATTGGTAGCTTATTACTGAGGGTGACAGTGTAGCCTGCTTGAGACAGAAGTGACTAGTTCTTGAAGGTGAGCGAATTAACAGGGTCCTTGGTAAACTGTTATTTTCACTCTGTCTGGATTCTTACCGGGTTTTGTTCAGAATCTCTGGCTAACATTTGCCTCTACTCAACCATCTTATGGTTAGTAGTCTGGGACACTACCTAGTAGCAAATAACCTCAGCCATAAAAGAAACGTCCCTTTTTCAGGACCCTGTCCTTCAAAGATAATTTGTAAAAATCCAAATAACTTCACAGATCTTCATTGTAAATGGTTTAAACACTGTTTCCCATGCTTGTTCAATGAACCATAAACAATTAATGAACATGCACCTGTGGAACGGTTGTTAAGACACTAACAGCTTACAGACGGTAGGAAATTAAGGTTACAGTTATGAAAACGTAGGACACTAAAGAGGCCTTTCTACAGACTCTGAAAACACCAAAAGAAAGATGCCCAGGGTCCCTGCTCATCTGCGTGGAGGCATGATGAATGCAGATGTGGCCATGGCAATAAATTGCAATGTCCGTACTGTGAGACGCCTAAGATAGCGCTGCAGGGAGACAGGATGGACAGCTGATCGTCCTCGCAGTGGCAGACCACGTGTAACAACACCAGGAAGGCACAATCACTCCATCAGTGCTCAGACTGTCCGCAATAGGCTGAGACAGGCTGGACTGAAGGCTTGTAGGCCTGTTGTAAGGCAGGTCCTCACCAGACATCACCGGCAACAACGTCGCCTATGGGCACAAACCCACCGTCGCTGGACCAGACAGGACTGGCAAAACGTGCTCTTCACTGACGAGTCGCGGTTTTGTCTCACCAGGGGTGATGGTCGGATTCGCATTTATCGTCGAAGGAATGAGCGTTACACCGAGGCCTGTACTCTGGAGCGGGAGCTCAATCTCATTGAGCTCGGGCCATTCCCCCCAGAAATGTCCGGGAACTTGCAGTTGCCTTGCTGGAAGAGTGGGGTAACATGTCACAGCAAGAACTGGCAAATATGGTGCAGTCCATGAGGAAGAGATGCACTGCAGTACTTCTTAGGGATAGGCGTCCCGATAGGCGTCCCGCTTCCGCCACAGGTTTCATAAATTCACAAATAGCGATAAAGTTTTCACTTACTTTTTGAAAATGTTCCTCTGATTTATCATCCAAAGGGTCCCAGCTATAACATGTAGTGTCGTTTTGTTAGATAAAATCCTTCTTTATATCCAAAAAAGTCAGTTTAGTTGGCGCCATCAATTTGAGTAATCCACTTGTTCAACATGCAGAGAAAGGAATCCAAAAATCTACCCCTAAACTTTGTTTCAACAAGTTAAAATACATTTCTATTTACTCCTCAGATACCCTAAAATGTAATCAAACTATAATATTTATTTCAGAAAGAAGTATGTTCAATAGGAAACCAATTTTAGCAGGTGCGTCCTGTCTTCATGGTGGGCGCAAACACGAATTTCCAAGACTGTGTCCCTGTATTAAAACTGATATTTCTTATTCGTTTTTTAAGTTACAAGCCTGAAGCCTTGAACATAGACTGCTGACACCCTGTGGAAGCCATAGAAATTGCATCCATGGAGCTAATATTCAGTATGACCTTATACTTGGCATTCTAAGAGCATGGTCTCTCTCAACAACAAAAATATTCCGGTTGGTTTTTCTTTGGATTTTCTCCTACCATATCTATTGTGTTATATTCTCCTACATTATTTTAACATTTCTAAAAACTTCAAAGTGTTTTCTTTCCAATGGTACCAATTATATGCATATAAGCTTCAGGGCCTGAGCAACAGGCAGTTTACTTTGGGAACATCATTCAGGCAGAAATTGAGAAAAAAGGGGCCTAGCCCTAAGAAGTTTTAATGCAGCTGGTGGCCACACCAGATACTGACTGTTACTTTTGATTTTGACCCCCCCCCTTCGTTCAGGGACACGTTATTCCATTTATGTTAGTCACATGTCTGTGGAACTTGTTCAGTTTATGTCTCAGTTGTTGAATCTTGTTATGCTCATACAAATATTTACACATGTTAAGTTTCCTGAAAATAAACGCAGTTGACAGTGAGAGGACGTTTCTTTTTTTCTGAGTTTAGTATCACAGCTTTAAGAGTGCAATCAACAGATTTGGCTTGAGCCATGGCAAACCAAGAGAGTTAATCAAAACACAGCTTGTCTACTTTAAGTAGCATGTGAATCTACACCACTATCATAAGAGATAAGCTCTCAGCTGTTAATATAGGTTATTATGGAGCCTATAGCATGTGTTAGGGTGTGTGTGGGAACAATCCCAGTGAGTAAGCTGTGTGAGGCTCTAGGCCCCCAGTGCAGAGCGTGACATACACCTGCGGTCAGGTTACCTGCCTGCCGTCTTGGGAGTCTCTGGGTATTTGACGTAGCTGAAGAGAGTGTACGGCACAGTCTGTTCCCTGCCGACACAGGGTGAGCCTCCCTCCCTCCTGGTACTCACAGCCATTCTGGAGGCAGCCGGGGCAAGCCCAGGCATGCAAGCTGACCCTGTTGGAGATCTAGCCTCCAGAAGAATGTGTTTTTGTGTGTTCTTATGTATGTATGTATGTATGTATGTATGTATGTATGTATGTATGTAAGTATGTATGTATGTGTATGTGTGTGTGTGTGTGTGTGTGTGTGTGTGTTTGTGTTTAGGCGTGAGTGAGAGACAAGGTTTATCTACACACAGTACCAGTCAAACGTTTGGACACACCTACTCATTCAAGGGTTTTTCTTTATTTTTGAAGATATCAAAACTATGAAATAACACATATGGAATCATGTAGTTAACAAATCAAAATATATTTTAGATTTTAGATTCTTCAAAGTAGCCAACCTTTGCCTTGATGACAGCTTTGCATACTCTTGGCATTCTCTCAATCAGCTTCATGAGGTAGTCACCTGGAATGCATTTCAATTAACAGGTGTGCCTTGTTAAAAGTTAATTTGTGCAATGTCTTTCCTTCTGAATGCGTTTGAGCCAGTCAGTTGTGTTGCGACAAGGTAGGGGTGGAATACAGAAGATAGCCCTATTTGGTAAAATACCAAGTCCACATTATGGCATGAACAGCTCAAATAAGCAAAGAGAAACGACAATCCATCATTACTTTAAAACTTCTTATGGCTGCAATCCCGTTAACGGGATCGATATGACAACAGCCAGTGAAAGTGCAGGGCGCCAAATTCAAACAACAGAAATCTCATAATTAAAATTCCTCAAACATACATGTATCTCATACCATTTTAAAGGTAATCTTGTTGTTAATCCCACCAAAGTGTCCGATTTCAAATAGGCTTTTCAGCGAAAGCACCACAAACGATTATGTTAGGTCACCACCAACTCAAAGAAAAATTCAGCCATTTTTCCAGCCAAAGAGAGGAGTCACAAAAAGCACAAATAGAGATAAAATTCATCACTAACCTTTGATGATCTTCATCAGATGACACTCATAGGACTTCATATTACACAATACATATTTGTCTTGTTCGATTAATTTCATATTTATATCCAAAAACCTCCGTTTACATCAAATCAAATCAAATGTTATTTGTCACATACACATGGTTAGCAGATGTTAATGCGAGTGTAGCGAAATGCTTGTGCTTCTAGTTCCGACAATGCAGTAATAACCAACAAGTAATCTAACCTAACAATTCCACAACTACTACCTTATACACACAAGTGTAAAGGGATAAAGAATATGTACATAAAGATATATGAATGAGTGATGGTACAGAACGGCATAGGCAAGATGCAGTAGATGGTATAGAGTACAGTATATACATATGAGATGAGTAATGTAGGGTATATAAACATAAAGTGGCATAGTTTAAAGTGGCTAGTGATACATGTATTACATAAAGATGGCAAGATGCAGTAGATGATATAGAGTACAGTATATACATATACATATGAGATGAGTAATGTAGGGTATGTAAACATTATATTAAGTGGCATTGTTTAACGTGGCTAGTGATACATTTTTACATAATTTCCATCAATTCCCATTATTAAAGTGGCTGGAGTTGAGTCAGTATGTTGGCAGCGGCCACTAAATGTTAGTGGTGGCTGTTTAACAGTCTGATGGCCTTGAGATAGAAGCTGTTTTTCAGTCTCTCGGTCCCTGCTTTGATGCACCTGTACTGACCTCGCCTTCTGGATGATAGCGGGGTGAACAGGCAGTGGCTCGGGTGGTTGTTGTCCTTGATGATCTTAATGGCCTTCCTGTGACATCGGGTGGTGTAGGTGTCCTCGAGGGCAGGTAGTTTGCCCCCGGTGATGCGTTGTGCAGACCTCACTACCCTCTGGAGAGCCTTACGGTTGTGGGCGGAGCAGTTGCCGTACCAGGCGGTGATACAGCCCGACAGGATGCTCTCGATTGTGCATCTGTAGAAGTTTGTGAGTGCTTTTGGTGACAAGCCGAATTTCTTCAGCCTCCTGAGGTTGAAGAGGCGCTGCTGCGCCTTCTTCACAATGCTGTCTGTGTGGGTGGACCAATTCAGTTTGTCCGTGATGTGTACACCGAGGAACTTAAAACTTTCCACCTTCTCCACTACTGTCCCGTCGATGTGGATAGGGGGGTGCTCCCTCTGCTGTTTCCTGAAGTCCACAATCATCTCCTTTGTTTTGTTGACGTTGAGTGTGAGGTTATTTTCCTGACACCACACTCCGAGGGCCCTCACCACCTCCCTGTAGGCCGTCTCATCGTTGTTGGTAATCAAGCCTACCACTGTAGTGTCGTCCGCAAACTTGATGATTGAGTTGGAGGCGTGCATGGCCACGCAGTCGTGGGTGAAAAGGGAGTACAGGAGAGGGCTCAGAACGCACCCTTGTGGGGCCCCAGTGTTGAGGATCAGCGGGGTGGAGATGTTGTTACCTACCCTCACCACCTGGGGGCGGCCCGTCAGGAAGTCCAGGACCCAGTTGCACAGGGCGGGGTCGGGAGTCAGATAAAGTTCGTTCAGAGCCATCGATGTGTCTGCTTGGGGGGGAATATATACGGCTGTGATTATAATCGAAGAGAATTCCCTTGGTAGATAATGCGGTCGACATTTGATTGTGAGGAATTCTAAATCAGGTGAACAGAATGACTTGAGTTCCTGTATGTTGTTATGATGACACCACGTCTCGTTAATCATAAGGCATACACCCCCGCCCCTCTTCTTACCAGAAAGATGTTTGTTTCTGTTGGCGCGATGCGTGAAGAAACCAGCTGGCTGCACCGACTCCGTTAGCGTCTCTCGAGTGAGCCATGTTTCCGTGAAGCAAAGAACGTTACAGTCTCTGATGTCTCTCTGGAATGTTACCCTTGCTCGGATTTCATCAACCTTGTTGTCAAGAGACTGGACATTGGCGAGTAGTATGCTAGGGAGTGGAGCGCGATGTGCCCGTCTCCGAAGCCTGACCAGAAGACCGCTTTGTTTGCCCCTTTTACGGCGTCGTTGTTAAGGGTCGCCGGCTGGGATCAGATCCATTGTACTGGGTGGAAGGCAAAACACAGGATCCGCTTCGGGAGAGTCATATTCCTGGTTGTAATGATGGTGAGTTGACGTTGCTCTTACATTCAGTAGTTCCTCCCGACTGTATGTAATGAAACCTAAGATTACCTGGGGTACCAATGTAAGTAATAACACATAAAAAAACAAAATACTGCATAGTTTCCTAGGAACGCGAAGCGAGGCGGCCATCTCTGTCGGCGCCATGTTCAGAAATGCCTCCAAAATATCCGGAGAAATTGCAGAGCCACGTCAAATAACAGAAATACTCATCATAAACTTTGATGAAAGATACATGTTTTACATAGAATTAAAGATACACTTGTTCTTAATGCAACCGCTGTGTCAACCGCTGTGGTATTTTTGATCATCCACCGGAGGGCAGAGAGGGGGGTGAGCGCCTACTCCAACTACGGCAGGAAGACCAGACCGCTGCCTAATACGCGCTCACCTTCTGGACAGTAGCAGCATCCAGCGAATGGAATGAGCCGGTGCTCCATACGCTATTCCGAAGAGGACTGCACAAGGAGGTCGAAACGGAACTGGCATGTCGTGATGACAACCTCTCTTCGGATGCACTCATCGCGATGGCCATCTGGTTGGATAATCTACTGGTCGGTACCCACATCGCTTCTCTCCCTCCCTCCGTGAACACTCTGTAGCAGAGCCTGAACCTATGGAAGTAGGGGTCACACGCCTCCCCGCGGCGAGCGATGCAGACGGAGACAGCTGAGGCTCTGTCTCTATTGTGGTCCAGTACATCCCAACTCGGGATCCATGAGAGCCGAGGGATGGTCACGTGATCTTCCACCTCCTGAGGCAGGTGTGAGTATACCATCTTCATCAGTTTCTGTTAAACCCTTTTTAGAGTCGATCACACTAGCTGGCTGTCCCTCATGTCCTGTCTCTACAGCGCTAGTTGATTCCGTTGCCACGGGGAACTTTATTGACCAGACCCTTGCCTCCTCTCTGAACATCCCTCATACTCGCTGTCCTCTCCGTTTCTGGTTCAAGCCCTTGATAATCGGCCACTAGGATCCGAAACCATCATTCTCACCCTCACTGTGGAGTCCATTCATCAGGAAAACCTTCCCTTCTTCATCACTAGTGCACCAGCTCACAAGATCATTCTCCCATGGCTCTAACGCCATAACCCCACCATCTCGTGGTCGAGGATGAGAATCACGGACTGGTCACCCGAATGCCGGAGGACCTGTATTCCTGTTCCCTCTCGTGTCGTAGAGCCTGTGGTCTGGGACGTAGATGTGGACATTCGCCAGGCTCTGGAGAGGGAACCCGCTACCTGTCCTCCTGAGCGCATCTACATTCCCATGGGGATAAGGGGGCGACTGTTGACCTGGGCACACAGCTGTCGTCGCTGGACATCCTGAGATCACTCGTACTATACGATCACTCTCCGAAAAGTATTGGTGGCCCACCTTGAAGCAGGACATTACTACGTCAACTCCTGTTCTGTGTGTGCCAAAACTAAGTGTCCCCGGCATGCTCCAACAGGGAAACTCCTTTTCCTTCCCGTGCCTCATCATCCCTGGTATCATTTGTCCATTGACTTTGTTACCGATCTCTCCTCATCTGACGGTTTCACCACCATTCTGGTGGTTGTGGACAGATTTTCTAAATCATGCCGGTTAATTTCTCTCTCTGGTCTCCCTACCTCTCTCCAGGTCACAGAGGCACTGTTCCAGCAGGTCTTCCGGCACTATGGACTTCCGGAGGATATCATCTCCGACCGTGGCCCCCAATTCACGTCACGGGTATGGAGGGCTTTCATGGAGAAACTGGGTGTTACGGTTAGTCTCACTTCCAGGTACCAACCTCAGTCCAACGGGCAGGTGGAGAGGATGAACAAGGAGCTGGGGGATGTTCCTGAGGAGTCACTGCCAGGACCAGCAGGGAGAGTGGGCCCGATTTCCTTCCCTGGGTGTAATATGGCCAGAATTCTTTGCGTCCTCCACCGGGCTTACTCTCTTCCAGTGTTTCCTGGGTTATCAGCCGGCCTTGGCTCCGTGGACTCCGAGCCAGACCGAGGCCCATGTGGTGGTCGAATGGATCCGGCGCACAGAGGAGGTTTGGAGTGGTGCTCATGTGAGGCTCCAGCATGCCGTCCGTCGCCAGAAGGAGCAGGCGGATTGCCACCGCAGTGAGGCGCCTGTGTTCTATCCTGGTTATCGCATCTGACTCTCCACCAGGAACCTCCAACTCTGCCTGCCCTGCAAGAAGCTGAGCCCCTGGTTTGTGGTGCCATTCAAGGTTCTCCGGAGGGCCAACGAGGTGACGTATAGGTTACAGCTTCCCATTGACTACTGTATTTTACCTTAACTTCTTATCCAATTTCCGGTGAAATTGCAAAGCGCGAAATTCAAACTACAGAATTATAAATATTTAACTTTCATAAAATCACAAGTGCAATACATCAAAATAAAGCTTAACTTCTTGGTAATCCAGCCGCTGTGTCAGATTTCAAAAAGCCTTTACGGCGAAAGCACACCATGCGATTATCTGAGGACAGCGCCCCGCATACAAAACCATGAAAAACATATTTCAACCAGGCAGGTGCGCCACGAAAGTCAGAAATAGCGATATAATAAATGCCTTACCTTTGATGATCTTCTGTTGGCACTCCAAAAGGTCCCAAATACATCACAAATGGTCCTTTTGTTCGATAATGTCCTTCTTTATATCCATAAAAACTCAGTTTAGCTGGCACACTTCAGTCAATAATCCACCCAGTTTCCCTCCATCAAAATGCATACAAAATGAATCCCAAACGTTACTAATAAACTTTTCCAAACAAGTCAAACAACGTTTATAATCCAACCTTAGGAAGCCTAATATGTAAATAAACGATCAAATTTAAGACGGAGAATCGTTATTGTCTTTACCGGAGAAAAATACCAAAGAATGCGCTCTCTTCCACGCGCTTGGAAACACTATAGCCAAAATGCCACCTAGAAAAACGACAATTTCTGGCTAATTTTTCCAAAAACCAGCATGACACTCTTTCTAAAGACTGTTGACATCTAGTTGAAGCCCTAGGAACTGCAATCTGGGAGGATTTCACCTTATAATAAAAGTGACAGCCATTGAAAACAGTGGAGTGTCACGCTCTGACCTTAGTTATCTATGTTTTCTGTATTATGTTGGTCAGGTCAGGGTGTGACGAGGGTGGGTATGCGTGTTTTGTGTTGTCTAGGGTTTTTGTAGTTCTATGTTTTTTTGTAAGTCTAGGTGTTTGTAGGTCTATGGTGGCCTGAATTGGTTCCCAATCAGAGGCAGCTGTTTATCGTTGTCTCTGATTGGGGATCCTATTTAGGTTGCCATTTTCCACTTAGGTATTGTGGGTAGTTGTCTATGTGTAGTTGCATGTCAGCACTCGTTCTATATAGCTTCACGTTCGTTTTTGTTAGTTTGTTTAACGTCTACTTCATCACCCTCCCGGATCCGGGATCCTCCTCATCAAAAAAGCTGACTAGCATAGCCTAGCCTAACGGGACAGGGATATCATATAATATAATTTTCATGAAATCACAAGTCCAATACAGCAAATGAAAGATAAACATCTTGTGAATCCAGCCATCATTTCCGATTTTTAAAATGTTTTACAGCGAAAACACAATATGTATTTCTATTAGCTAACCACAATAGCCAAACACACAACCGCATATTTTCACCATGTTTCCACCGCATAGGTAGCTTTCACACAACCGACAAAATAGAGATAAAATTAATAAACCTTGAACAACTTCATCAGATGACAGTCTTATAACATGTTATACAATACATTTATGTTTTGTTCGAAAATGTGCATATTTGAGATATAAATCATAGTTTTACATTGCAGCCACCATCAAAAATAGCACCAAAGCAGCCAGAATAATTACAGAGAGCAACGTGAAATACATAAATACTCATCATAAAACATTTATGAAAAATACATGGTGTACAACAAATGAAAGATAAACATCTTGTGAATCCAGCCAATATTTCAGATTTTTTCAAGTGTTTTACAGCGAAAACACAATAGAATTATATTAGCTTACCACAATAGCCAAACACACAAAGGCATTTATTCACCGCAAAGGTAGCTTTCGCAAAAACCAGCAATAGATATAAAATGAATCACTAACCTTTGGACAACTTCATCAGATGACAGTCTTATAACATCATGTTATACAATACATTTATGTTTTGTTCAAAAATGTGCATATATAGAGCTGCAAATCGTGGTTATACATTGTGAATACGTAGCAACAATTCCCCAGAATGTCCGGAGATATTTTGGACACTCACCTAATCTGACCAAAGAACTCATCATAAACTTTACATAAAAATACTTGTTGTATGGCAAATGAAAGATACACTGGTTCTTAATGCAACCGCTGTGTTAGATTTAAAAAAATAACTTTACCACAACATACACGTTTAGTTATTGTGAGACAGCGCTCACCAACACGGCAGAGAATAGGCATCAACATATTACACAGAAATACGAAATAACATCATAAATGTTGTCTTACTTTTGCTGAGCTTCCATCAGAATGTTGTACAAGGAGTCCTATTTCCAGAATACATCGTTGTTTGGTTTTAGAATGTCCATTTCTTCTGTCGAAATAGCAACCTTGGCTAGCATTGTGGCGCGAACATTCCCATCATCTCTTGGCGCGAAGAACGGAAAACTCCAAAAGTCCCAATAAACGTTGAATAAACTGATAAAACTCGGTTGAAAAAACCTACTTTATGATGTTTTTCTCATATGTATCAAATAAAATCAGAGCCGGAGATATTCGCCGTGTATACCGAACGCTTTTCAGAAGACAATGTCGAGGTCCCCCGCGCGCCGTCGAAGACAAAGAAAAATACCGTACCTGTTACTCCAAAAGCTCTTATTCGGCCTCAGATCAAGCTAGACACCCCATTCCACCTTCCACTGCCTGTTGACATCTAGTGGAAGGCGTATGAAGTGCATACATATCGATAAATAAAAGCGAGTTGAATAGGCAGGCCCTGAAACAGAGCCTCGTTTTCAGATTTTTCACTTCCTGTATGGAAGTTTGCTGCCAAATGAGTTCTGTTTTACTCACAGATATAATTCAAACAGTTTTAGAAACTTCACAGTTTTTTCTATCCAATAGTAATAATAATATGCATATTGTATGATCTAGAACAGAGTACGAGTGTAACGCTCGTCTTTCTCCCCGTCTGAGGATGAGCAAGGACCGGACCAAAATGCAGCGTGGTTTGAATACATACTTTTAATAATAACGAAGACGAAAAACACTTGATAAATTACAAAACAACAAAACGACGTGAACAGACCTGAACATGAGAACATAAAACATGAACGCACGAACAGGAACAAACGAACAAACGAAACGAAACAGTACCGTGTGGTGAACAAACACAGACACAGCAACAATCACCCACCAACAAACAGTGAGAACAGCCTACCTTAATATGGTTCTCAATCAGAGGAAACGTAAAACACCTGCCCCTGATTGAGAACCATATCAGGCTAATTGAAAATGAACCCAACATAGAAACACATAACATAGAATGCCCACCCAGCTCACGTCCTGACCAACTAAACAAAGACAAAACAAAGGAAATAAGGTCAGGAACGTGACAACGAGGCCGTTTAATTTGGGCACGATTTTTTCCAAAGTGAAAACAGCGCCCCCCTATTGACAAGAAGTTAAGTGTTCTTCGTGAATAAAAGAAGAATGTATTCACATCACGCTGCGCCTTGGTCTCCTCACTACAACGAACGTGACAGGTAGGCTGAAATGTTTTTTGGGGGGGATGGTTTGTCCTCAGGGTTTCGCCAGCCATATCATAACACATATTTTAACAGTTTTAGAAACTTTAGAGTGTTTTCTATCCAAATCTACCAATTATATGCATATCCTAGCTTCTGGGCCTGAGTAACAGGCAGTTTACTTTGGGCACGCTTTTCATCCGGACGTCAAAATACTGCCCCCTACCCAAGAGAGGTTAATTTCATGTCTCCCTTCTCAGGCCGGTGGTTCCTGGTCTCCTGGCTGATGCTGTCCCCCACGACACCCCTCCGCCCCCCGGACATTGACGCCTATGCCGTCAGATTCCACTGCACTCCAGACGTTGTGGGGGTTGGCTCCAGTACCTGGTGGACTGGGAGTGGTACGGCCCAGAGGAGTGGTGTTGGGTTCCGGTGGAGGACATTCTGGACCCCAACATCATCCGTGATTTCCATCTTCGCCGCCGGCTCCTCATCCTCGGGGCCGTCCCTCTGGCCGGCATCGTTCTGCGGCTGGACCCGCGCATCAGGGGTGTACTGTTACGTCTACTCCCGCTCCTCCCCTCCCCTCCAGCGTTCGACGTCGCCGGTTTACTAACCACCGGCCCGGGCATTCATCATTATGCGCACCTGGCCTTCATCATTACGCGCACCTGCGCTTCATCAATAGGCACACCTGGACTCCATCACTTCACTGATTACCTCCCCTATATCGGTCACTCTCTTAGTCAATACTTCCTGGCGAATGGAACTATGTGTTTCATGTCTGTACTCTACTCGTGTATCTTGTATTGTTCTGTTTATTTTTAAACTCACCAAGTGCACTTGCTTCCCAGTGTCCACAGAAATTAGGCAAACTATTTGAATTATAGCAACCAGGAAATGGCAGAGCGATTCCTACATATTACTTTGTGGCTGTTGTAACTAGTGGAATCAGCAGAGTGGGCAGAGTGGGCAGCAGCTATGTAAAACACAATTATCCTGCACATGCGCAGAAATCTCTGTATCAATAGCCCCGGCATATTGGGTTCCAGAAAATCCGGAAATGTGTCTGCATGTTTTCTGTAGGTCCACTTGATTCTGCTATCCTGCCCTGCTATCCTGCCCTGCTATCCTGCCCTAGTGTTCCCATTCTGAACCATTTCATGTGTCTGAAGGTATCATTTCTGTATACCCGGCGGGCCTGGAAACCAAACCAAGTGCACCTATAGGTCTACCGCTGGCCAATCAAATAGCTGAGATCATCGTGTCTGACGTACAGTGGGGAGAACAAGTATTTGATACACTGCCGATTTTGCAGGTTTTCCTACTTACAAAGCATGTAGAGGTCTGTAATTTTTATCATAGGTACACTTCAACTGTGAGAGACGAAATCTAAAACAAAAATCCAGAAAATCACATTGTATGATTTTTAAGTAATTAATTTGCATTTTATTACATGACATAAGTATTTGATCACCTACCAACCAGTAAGAATTCCGGCTCTCACAGACCTGTTAGTTTTTCTTTAAGAAGCCCTCCTGTTCTCCACTCATTACCTGTATTAACTGCACCTGTTTGAACTCGTTACCTGTATAAAAGACACCTGTCCACACACTCAATCAAACAGACTCCAACCTCTCCACAATGGCCAAGACCAGAGAGCTGTGTAAGGACATCAGGGATAAAATTGTAGACCTGCACAAGGCTGGGATGGGCTACAGGACAATAGGCAAGCAGCTTGGTGAGAAGGCAACAACTGTTGGCGCAATTATTAGAAAATGGAAGAAGTTCAAGATGACGGTCAATCACCCTCGGTCTGGAGCTCCATGCAAGATCTCACCTCGTGGGGCATCAATGATCATGAGGAAGGTGAGGGATCAGCCCAGAACTACACAGCAGGACCTGGTCAATGACCTGAAGAGAGCTGGGACCACAGTCTCAAAGAAAACCATTAGTAACACACTACGCCATCATGGATTAAAATCCTGCAGCGCATGCAAGGTCCCCCTGCTCAAGCCAGCGCATGTCCAGGCCCGTCTGAAGTTTGCCAATGACCATCTGGATGATCCAGAGGAGGAATAGGAGAAGGTCGTGTGGTCTGATGAGACAAAAATAGAGCTTTGTGGTCTAAACTCCACTCGCCGTGTTTGGAGGAAGAAGGATGATGAGTACAACCCCAAGAACGCATCCCAACCGTGAAGCATGGAGGTGGAAACATCATTCTTTGGGGATGCTTTTCTGCAAAGGGGTCAGGACGAATGCACCGTATTGAGGATGGATGGGGCCATGTATCGCAAGATCTTGGCCAACAACCTCCTTCCCTCAGTAAGAGCATTGAAGATGGGTCGTGCCTGGGTCTTCCAGCATGACAACGAAACGAAACACACAGCCAGGGCAACTAAGGAGTGGCTCCGTAAGAAGCATCTCAAGGTCCTGGAGTGGTCTAGCCAGTCTCCAGACCTGAACCCAATAGAAAATCTTTGGAGGGAGCTGAAAGTCCGTATTGCCCTGCGACAGCCCCGAAACCTGAAGGATCTGGGGAAGGTCTGTATGGAGGAGTGGGCCAAAATCCCTGCTGCAGTGTGTGCAAACATGGTCAAGAACTACAGGAAACGTATGAGCTCTGTAATTGCAAACAAAGGTTTCTGTACCAAATATTAAGTTCTGCTTTTCTGATGTATCAAATACTTATGTCATGCAATAAAATGCAAATTAATTATTTAAAAATCACACAATGTGATTTTCTGGATTTTTGTTTTAGATTCCGTCTCTCACAGTTGAAGTGTACCTATGATAAAAATTACAGACCTCTACATGCTTTGTAAGTAGGAAAACCTGCAAAATCGGCAGTGTATCAAATACTTGTTCTCCCCACTGTATATACAGTCATTAGTCCGCAGCTTCCACGAGCCCAAGGCAAAGTTGATAGTTGACTCTACTGTGAGATTTCAAAAATAAAAATGACAAGATATAGAATGTCAACGAATAGCCTACAGCAAAGAGCTGCTGTTTTTATGAGTGAGTTTATGTTTAAGATTTTATTCAGCACTGTCAACTCTTTATTCCAAACTTTTATAAGCCATAAAACACCCTCTCCCTATCCACTCGCACTACAAAGTGTATCGATACTATTATTATTAGCGGCTTGTGTTTTGTAGTATCGAAGAATATTTCACATTCTCTGGTAAGAACATGAATTCGTGCATGAGTCAGAAAAAATTAAGTGCAACTCGAGTGGCCATCAGCTGGAAGACGGTGTGTTTTGGTCAGTCAGCACTCAGCGGATGAAGGGAGAGCTAAGGGGGTGAGAGGCAGCCTCTCCTCTGCTCTCTCTCCCACTCCCACTGAGACTGAACATAAGATACAAACAGGCACCATTAGTCCAGTAAAAAAAAAGCAAATTATTTCAATTTATGCCTCACAAGTAGCCTAATACGAAAAGGTATCTATTACTAGTGTGACATTACGTTTTGAAATATAATTTTTAAATGGTCTGAGAAGAACAACATTGGAAGGGAAATTCAAGACTAGCCAATATGCAGTGATAACGTTTTGAGCCGATAGCCTACTGCACAAACCTAATTTCTACAGAACTGTTTTTATAGGTTAGTAGGCTTCCGTTTTTCGAAGCGGTAGATCTCGGCCTGTATTAAGACTTAGAAAGTGATCTCAGCTTAGAAAGGTTGCTGACCACTGCTCAACATGAACCAACCTTCAGTTATAACCATGCCAATGATTGATTACATATTCTCTATGTTCAGCATAAAAAGCAAGAAATCAGCGAGAGCACATCTCTTATGTTCACTATGTTTCCATCTACTTTGGACACAGTGAAATTCACTCCAATAACAATATAAATACACAGCACACGCCAAGTCTCTGCTATTAATCCCAGGATCCATGGCGGGACCGGGTAGTTTAATGTTGTGGGTGGGGTGAAATGATTTCCCCTCTGATAATTAGCTTATCAGATCATTTACGCAGCTCAGAATCATTAGCACCAATTGAATGACAAAAAATAGATGAGCCACATAAAAGATAACAGCACTTTAAGCTATTCCAAAACCCACTGTAATTGTGTCTGGAGAGTATACAGTAACAAAGAAGTCCCATTGAGAATTCACTGTATGGGCATCCTGGCTCCCCTCCTAATGTGACCTCCTGTATCTCAACGGGACTGACCTGCACGACCGCTGTTGACCATTGTTGACATGCACTTACAGTCAGAGACTGTTTCGCTCTATGCTGCATGACTTCAGTGAAGTGACGTGAGCAACTGTTTGGTCTGACGGTAGAGTAGGTTACAGTCTGGGGCAGCTGGAGCAACACACACACACACACACGCACACACACAAACAGACTGTGGGGCGAAGGGGGACAGGGGTAGTAAGATGACCCTGGCCAGCCCCTTGGCCTTATCTATGTCCAGTCGGTTGCTGGTAAAACCCAAGCTGAATTTAACACCTGCAGCCATAACGCAGGCTGGGTCAGTAGATCTCAATGCCTCTCAGGTTAGTTACACAGTCTACCACCCACCACTGACACTGTCTACCACCCACACCACTCACACTGACATGGTGACTGTTTGAAGGTCTGGGAATGGAAAATCAGAGGCTTAAAGGATAATCCAGTCTGAATCCAGTCTTAAGTGGTCTTATAAACTAGGTATTGAGAATGTTCTTTAACAGTGTTCCAAACTAACATAAAGAATACATTCAAATGAAACATGGTGACATCAGTGGCATTGTTGTGAAGATTGTCAAAGTGGTGGTGATTTAGTGGAGGTAAGTGTTGGTGTGAACTGTGTTGGAGGAGAGACAGGGAGGGCTGGGAACTGCCTAATGACAGGCCAGGGAGATAGCCCCAATTGTGAATCATACTCTATCAGGTTCCCTTGGAAGTCTTTTTGTTTGATGGTAAAACAAAGCGAAATAAACACAAGCTAAACTAGCCAGGCTTTATTTACTGTGTATGAGTGTGTGTGATAAGAGAGTTGTAACACCCTTAGCTGGAGCTCAGATGTAACTAATGAGGCAGAGTGAGGCCAGCCGTTCAGGTCACACACAGAGTACTAGAGTAGAGTGGGGGGGGGGTTAACTGACTGACTCTGACTGGGGTCACCAGCAGGCTCCATGTACATACCCAGCTGCACTCACACTATCATCAGGACAACCCACACATGCATGCACGCACACACACTCAAACAGCATGGTCATTAGTAAGTTGACTCAGCTGCTCTATCAACAGCCTGACTGGATATGAGAGGGAGAGAGAAAGAGAGAGAGAGCAGGACCACCTCTACAAGGCAGAAATCCCAACTTTTGCCAGGACCCTGAAGGATGTCACCCTCAACCATAGCCCCAGCACCTCACACAGGAGCAACGGACACCATGCCCAGACCAGCAAGACCCCCTCCCAAAGGACCTGCACTGAGAGAACCCACACCAAGAGGACCTACACCCAGACCCCAGCATCACCAGCCACACCCCAACCAGCTAAGACCGCCCCAAGCAATGACACCCCTTGCTACACCCTATATAGCCCTTCCCATATCAGACCTATGCCCCTTCTGCCCACCCCATGACCCCTGCCCCTGCGGCAAGAACCTCAACATGAAAGCAGGACATATGCTCAGGCCACGCCCAAGCCCCATCCTGCGACCTAAGAGCTATGTATCAGATGCTCAACATGCTCTGCTCACACCTACTGTGATGGTCCGGGCCTAAACCACACATAAACAACACTAGACACTATGGAACACAAAGCTTTTACTATGTCATTCTGGAATATACAAGGTCTGAGGTCATCTGCCTTTGGCCTAAAGAGCAGAAACACAGATTTCATCAAAGAAATTGGAAATACAGACATTGTCATCCTACAGGAAACATGGTATAAAGGAGGCGGACCCACTGATTGCCCTCTAGGTTCCAGAGAACTGGTAGTCCATTCCACTAAACTACCAGGTATGAAACAGGGAAGAGATTCAGGGGGTATGCTAATTTGGTATTGACCAGACCTAACCCACTCTATTAAATTAGTCAAAACAGGGACATTTTACATCTGGCTAGAAATGAATAAGGAAATTATCTCAACAGAAAAAATGTCCTCATGTGTGCTACTTATATCCCCCCAATAGAATCCCCATATTTTAACGATGATAGCTTCTCCATCCTAGAGAGGGAGATCAACAATTTCCAGGCTCAGGGACATGCACTAGTCTGTGGCGACCTAAATGCTAGAACTGGACAAGAACCCGACACCCTCAGCCCACAGGAGGACAAACACCTACCTGAAGGTGACAGCATTCCCTCCCCCACATGCCCCCCTAGACACAACTACGACAACATAACCAACAAAAACGGGTCATGACTCCTGCAGCTCTGGGTATGTGCGTACATAGTAAATGGTAGACTTCGAGGGGACTCCTATGGTAGGTACACCTATAGCTCATCTCTTGGCAGTAGTACTGTAGACTACTTTATCACTGACCTCAACCCAGAGTCTCTTAGAGCGTTCACAGTCAGTCCACTGACACTCCTATCAGATCACAGCAAAATCACACTCTACTTGAACAGAGCCATTTTCAATTATGAGGCATCAAGAAAATATAACTGAATAATATTAAGAAATGCTATAGATGGAAGGAAAATGGTGTGGAAATCT
Organism: Salvelinus alpinus; assembly: GCF_045679555.1. NCBI lineage: Eukaryota > Metazoa > Chordata > Actinopteri > Salmoniformes > Salmonidae > Salvelinus > Salvelinus alpinus. Next base: position 25,652,362 of record NC_092119.1, read on the forward strand.
ACCATAAAACAATTAGGCAACAACAAATTCAATCCCTTCTAGACAATTTTCGAGAAACAAAAGGTTTCACTGTAATAATGAAAGTGTAAACTTGGCAGTAGAAAACCTATGGTGGGATGGTGTTCTTCGGCTTGCAAGCGTCACCCTTTTTCCTCCTAACATAACAATGGTCATTATGGCCAAACAGTTCTATTTTGGGGATCTTTGGGGATCTTTGTCCCCATGTGCAGTTACAAACCGTAGTTTGGCTTTTTTATGGCGGTTTTGGAGCAGTGGCTTCTTCCTTGGTGAGCGGCCTTTCAGGTTATGTCGATATAGGACTCGTTTTACTGTGGATATAGATACTTTTGTATCCTCCAGCATCTTCACAAGGTCCTTGGCTGTTGTTCTGGGATTGATTCGCACTTTTTGCACCAAAGTACGCTCATCTCTAGGAGACGCATCTCCTTCCTGAGCGGTATGACGGCTGCATGGTCCCATGGTGTTTATACTTGCGTACTACTGTTTGTACAGATGAACGTGGTACCTTCAGGCATTTGAAAATTGCTCCCAAGGATGAACCAGACTTGTGGAGGTCTACAATTTTTTTTCTATGGTCTTGGCTGATTTCTTTTGATTTTCCCATGATGTCAAGCAAAGAGGCACTGAGTTTGAAGGTAGGCCTTGAAATACATCCACAGGTACACCTCCAATTGACTCAATTAGCCTATCAGAAGCTTCTAAAGCCATGACATCATTTTCTGGAATTTACCAAACTTCTGACCCACTGGAATTGTGATACAGTGAATTATAAGTGAAATAATCTGTCTGTAAACAATTGTTGGAAAAATTGCTTGTGTCATGCACAAAGTGGATGTCCTAACCGACTTGCCAAAACTATAGTTTGTTAACAAGAAATTTGTGGAGTGGTTGAAAAACAAGTTTTAATGACTCCAACCTAAGTGTATGTAAACATCCGACTTCAACTGTATATCAACAAATTGGCGAGGGCACTAGAACAGTCTGCACACCCGGCCTCACCCTACTAGAATCTAAAGTCAAATGTATACTATTTGCTGATGATCTGGTGCTTCTGTTCCCAACCAAGGAGGGCCAACAGCAGCACCTAGATCTTCTGCACAGATTTTATGAGACCTGGGCCCTGACAGTAAATCTCAGTAAGACAAAAAATAATGGTGTTCCAAAAATGGTCCAGTTGCCAGGACCACAAATACAAATTCTATCTAGACACCGTTGCCCAAGAGCACACAAAAAACTATACATACCTCTGCCTAAACATCAGCGCCACAGGTAAGGACAGCAACACAAGGACAGCAACACAAATAGACCCAACCAAATCATGAGAAAACAAAAAGATAATTACTTGACACATTGGAAAGAATTTACAAAAAAACTGAGTAAACTATAATTATATTTGGCCCTAAACAGAGTACACAGTGGCAGAATACCTGACCACTGTGACTCACCCAAAAAGAAGGAAATCTTTGACTATGTACAGACTCAGTGAGCATAGCCTTACTATTGAGAAAGGTCGCCGAAGACAGGCTATGTGCACACTGCCCACAAAATGAGGTGGAAACTGTTGCCGCAAGAAAAGGGAAAACAGTGAAGAACAAACACCATTGAATATACAACCTATATTTATGTTTATTTATTTTCCCTTTTGTACTTTAACTATTTGTGACCGACAGGCTCAAATCGGTCTCATGTAAATTGTGTATTTTACATTGGATAAAAGTAGAGACTCAGAGCTACACAATTGTATATCATACACTACAGTTGAGGAACAAGTCATTTTTCTTTGAAAGTTCATAAACTTGTAAACTCACGTTTGAGAAAATGGCGTTTAAATGTTTTGGTACTACTACTGGAGAGCCATTCTTGGTCTACACCCATTCAGCATCGTTCACACCCTCTTAACCTTTAGCCCCACCCATCTCTTTAAGGGTTGATCAGAGCGTTCTGTACTAACAACAGCAGTCAAGCACCCCTGTAAAGACCTTTACTATAGACAGATTCAAAATAGCTATTGATAACAAATGTGTATTTTGTGGTTGTGACCCAGAGACACTTGACCATTTATTTTGGGACTGTTCTTGTGTCAGAATATTTTGGAGTTATAAGATTTTAATTTGAAAGACTCTGATATTATTTTTTATTTTGATCTAAATTATATGGACCCAATTTAACATTCATTGTTAATTTGTTTATTTTTCATAGCAGATTCTTTATCCATAAAATGAAGTGGGTGAAGAACAAACCCCTCTTCACATTGTTTAAGATATAATTGAAATATTATTTTTGAAATGATCAGTAAGTGTAAAAACAAAAAAGCAATACTTTTTGACAAATTGTCACACCCTGATCTGTTTCACCTGTCTTTGTGCTTGTCTCCACCCCCTTCTAGGTGTTGCCCATCTTCCCCATTATCCCCAGTGTATTATCCCCAGTGTATTTATACCTGTGTTCTCTGTTTGTCTGTTGCTAGTTCGTTTTGTTAGTCAAGCCTACAAGCTTTTTTATCCCTTGCTCCTGTCTTTTTCTAGTTCCTGTTTTCTAGTTTTCCAAGTTTTAACCATTCTTCCTGCCTGCCATTTTGTACCTTGTCACCCCCCCCTTTATTATTGACCTCTGCCTTCTCTGACCCCAAGACTGCCTGCTGTTCTGTACCTTATGGACTCTGATCTGGATTATTGACCTCTGCCTGCCTGTCACGACTTCCGCCAAAGTCGGTCCCTCTCCTTGTTCGGGAGGTGTTAGGCGGTCGACGTCACCGACCTTCTAGCCATCATTGATCCATTTTTCATTTTCCATTGGTTTTGTCTTGTCTTCCTACACACCTGGTTCCAATCCCATCAATTACATGTTGTGTATTTAACCCTCTGTTCCCCCTCATGTCCTTGACGGAGATTGTTTGTTGTATGTAGGTGTTTATTGTATATTCTGGTGTGCGACGGGTTTTGCACCCTCTATTTGTTATTTTGTATACTTTGGTTTTCGGAGGTTTTGATGTTAATTAAACAGCTCCGCTTTTACCAAGTTCATTCTCCTGCGCCTGACTGCTCTGCCACCAGCACGCACCACATTACACTCTCCTTGACCTGTCGTTTTGCCTGCCCCCTGTTCTAGTAATGAACTTATGTTACTTCAACACTGTCTGCATCTGGGTCTTCTCCTGAAACGTGATACAAATTGAAAATGTATCTCGATATGTAATATCCCTGTCTGTTAGGTTTATGTACTCTTGTTTGTATATTTCTGTTTTTGTATTTGTTTTGTTCATAATAATAACAATAACAAATATAAAAAAAGCAGTCAGGCACCCAAGCTAACTTCCAGACACAAATGAGAGAACAGCTCACTGAACATTACTCGCCCTAGCAGAGCTGGTTAGGCTGTTATGTTATCCAGAGTGTTGGTGACTGAAACTGTGCTGACAAATTGTCCGTTCGTAAATTCAGAGCGTATCGCTCTCGGAGCGTTCAAGTGCACACTGGACGCTCTGGCCGAGGAGTAGGGTTGATCTGAGCGTTCTGACCTCACAACGGCAGTCAAGGACCAAAGCTAACTGGTTAACATTGGCTAGCTTGCTAGCTACTTCCAGACACATAATGAGTGAACACCCACTCTGACCAAGTAGTGACCCGCGACATACGCCTAGTTTCCTGAAACGGGTCACATTTGCACATCATTACAACACTGTATATAGACATATGACATTTGAAATGTCATTATTCTTTTAGAGCTTTTGTGAGTGTGATATTTACTGTTCATTGTATATTGTTTATTTCACTTTTGTTTATTATCTTTTTCACTTGCTTTGGCAATGTAAATATGTTTCCCATTCCAATAAAGTCCCTTACATTGAAATTGAGAGAGAGAGTGTCAATGACAAAGAGAACCGCCGGGATCCTCCATTTGGGCTGAGTGCTGAACTGGGCTGGGGCAGGGCTTGGGATGGGTGCTGTACCGGGTAGGAGCAGGCAGATCGACAGCCTTGAGAACAGGAACATGAAAGCAGGGGTTGATAGTGGATCAGGAGCTACAGTGAGACAGTCAGGAGAACATAGAGCAAGTGTTTTCTCACAGTCATTACATTGGAGTTTGTGGGTGATAGCTCTCAGCAGCATTCAAAGAAACACATTCATAAATCAGAGGGGCACATAGAGCATACAACAGTACACATATAAACAGAGCCCATGTACAGTGCATTCAGAAAGTATTCAGACCCCTTGACTTGTTACTTTACAGCCTTATTCTAAAATTGATGAGAAAAAAAAAGCCTCTATCTACACACAATACCCCATAATGACAAAGCGAAAACAGGTATGTCGAAATTTTTGCTCAAGTGCATCCTGTTTCCATTGATCAACCTTGAGCTGTTTCTACAACTTGATGGGAGTCCACCTTTGGTAAATTCAAGTGATTGGACATTATTTGGAAAGGCACACACCTGTCTATATAAGGTCTCACAGTTGTCAGAGCAAAAACCAAGCCATGTTGTTGAAGGAATTGTCCATAGAGCTCCGAGACAGGATTGTGTTGAGGCAAAGGTCCGGGGAAGGGTAGCAAAACATTTCAGCAGCGTTGAAGGTCCCCAAGAACACAGTGGCCTCCATCATTCGTAAATTGAAGAAGTTTGGAACTACCAAGACTCTTGCTAGAGCTGGGTGCCCGGCCAAACTGAGCAATCGGGGGAGAAGGGCCTTGGTCAGGTAGTTGACCAAGAACCCGATAGTCACAATGACAGAGCTCTAGAGTTCCTCTGTGGAGATGGGAGAACCTTCCAGAAGGACAACCATCTCTGCAGCACTCCACCAATCAGGCCATAATGGTAGAGTGGCCAGACGGAAGACACTCCTTAAATAAAGGTGAAATAAAACATAAGATAAAAATACTTACAAACATACACAGGCATTTACATGCACTCGAACAAGCACACCAGTCTTGCATCCGCCCTCTCCTTGTCCCAACCTGGGCTCGAACCAGGGACCCTCGTTATCACATCGACAACTGCCTCTCACGAAAGCATTGTTAGCTATCGCTCTACAAAAGCCATGGCCCTTGCAGAGCAAGAGAAACAATATTTTTTTGTGACGTCATCGATTGAAGCGATACTAGCGTACACCGCTAACTAGCTAGCCAGTTACGCACGCACACACATACAATGTCAGCAGCTGCTCCTCCTGCTGTCTCTGTGTCAGAGTGTAAAGTTCTTACCATGTCTTTCTCAGCTACAAACCAGCAATAAAACCACCATACAGATAGGCATTCATAAAGTATTCAGACCCATTTACTTTTTCCAAATTTTGTTACGTTTCAGCCCTATTATAAAATGGGATTCAGTTGTTTTTCCCCTCATCAATCTACAAACATTACGCCATAATGACAAAGCAAACTGAAATATTACTCAGTACTATGTTGAAGCCACTTTGGCAGCGATTACAGCCTTGAGTCTTCTTGGGTATGACACTACAAGCTTGGCACACCTGTATTTGGGGAGTTTCTCCCATTCTTCTCTGCAGATCCTCTCAAGCTCTGTCAGGTTGAGTGGGGAGCATTGATGGCCAGATTTTTTCAGGTCTCTCCAGAGATGTTCATTCGGGGTCCTCCAAGACATTCAGACCGTTCTCCCGAAGCCACTCCTGCGTTGTCTTGGCTGTATGCTTAGGTTTGATATCCTGTTGGAAGGTGAACCTTCGCCCCAGTCTGAGGTCCTGAGCGCTCTGAAGCAGGTTTTCATCATGGATCTCTCTGTACTTTACTCCGTTCATGTTTCCCTTGATCCTGACTAGTCTCCCAGTCCCTGCCGCTGAAAAACATCCCCACAGCATTATGCTGCCACCACCATCCTTCAACGTAGGGATGGTGCCAGGTTTCTTTCAAACGTGACGCTTGGTATTCAGACAAAAGAGTTCAATCTTGGTTTCATCAGACCAGAGATTCTTGTTTCTCATGGTCTCAGAGTCCTTTAGGTGCCTTTTTCTCATTTACAACTGCGACCTGGCCAAGATTGTCAATGGTGGGTGTAGCTGGTGTATAGAAGTCAGGCGCAGGAGAGCAGAGATGAGTGAACACGAAGCACTTTACTGAGGCAAATAGTAAGACCAGGACGCAACAGCGTCACCAAAACCAAATGCCCAAAACAAGTAAGACAGCACAAAGTACCACAAACAAAGTACAAAGTACCGGCTGCACAAAAACACAGGTACACATAAAACCCGGCGCTAACCAGCCGGAAGCGTGCCAACCTCGACAATAAACAATACCCCACACAGTACACCTGTACGGCATGACGAGTTACTCATAATGCCCTGAGGTAGTACTGAACGCCGTCTTCCACTCGTCTCCCTCCCGGAAACGCACCAGGTTGTAAGCGCTCCTGAGATCTAGTTTAGTGAAGAAGCGCGCCCCGTGCATTGACTCAATCGCTGTGGCTATGAGAGGTAGCGGGTAACTGTACTTCACAGTGATCTGGTTTAGTGCTCGATAGTCAATACATGGGCGCAGACCTCCCTCCTTCTTCTTCACAAAAAAGAAACTCGAGGAGGCGGGTGAAGTGGAGGACCGAATGTACCCCTGACGCAGGGATTCGGAAACATATGTTTCCATAGCCGCCGTCTCCGCCTGTGACAGGGGATACACGTGACTCCTGGGAAGTGCGACGTCTACCTGGAGGTTTATTGCACAATCCCCCCTTACGATGGGGTGGTAATTGAGTTGCCTTCTTTTTAGAGAAGGCGAGAGCCAAATCGGCATTTTCGGGGGGAATGCGCACTGTGGAGACCTGGTCTGGACTTTCCACCATAGTAGCACCGACGGAAACCCCTAAACACCTCCCCGAGCACTCTCGCGACCACCCCGTGAGAGCCCTCTCTTGCCATGAGACAGTGGGGTCATGACAGGCTAACCAGGAAAGGCTTAGCACCACGGGAAATGCAGGAGAGTCAATGAGGAAGAGACTGATTCTCTCCCTGTGACCCCCCTGCGTCACCATGACCAGGGGAGGGGTGGCCTCCCTAATAAACCCGGACCCTAAGGGTCGGCTATCTAGAGCGTGAACTGGGAAGGGCACAGCCACTGGAACTATGGGGATCCCTAACCTATGAGCGAATGCTCTGTCTATAAAATTCCCAGTCGCGCCTGAATCGACGAGCACCTTATGCTGGGAATACGGGGAAAACTCAGGAAAAATGACATGCAAAAACAGGTGTGCAACAGAGGGCTCTGGGTGACAATGGTGCCGGCTCACCTGGGGTGACGCTAGAGTGCCCTGCCTGCTGCCTCGACTCCCAGAGGAACCAACTCGACACCGGCCGGCAGTGTGACCTCTGCGGCCACAGATGGTGCACGCGAAGGTCCCTCCTCCAGCCTCCCTAAGCACAGCACCTCCCAGCTCCATAGGTATCGGAGCGTTGGTGCTGGAGGATGGAACCAACAGAGCCCGATCTGGACGTCCACAGGTGGTCAGCAGGTTATCCAGCCGGATGGACAGGTCCACCAGCTTGTCAAATGTGTGGGTGGTATCCCTGCAGGCCAACTCCCGACGGACATCCTCGCGCAAGCTGCAGCGATAGTGGTCGATCAGGACCCTGTTGTTCCATCCCGCTCCGGCGGCTCCTGGGCGCTCCTCGTCCCCTGCCGCAGGTGGAAGAGAAGTTCACCCGCCGCTCTACCCTCGGGCGGGTGGTCGAAGACTGCCCGGAAACGACGGGTGAACTCCTAGAAGTGGTCCAGCACCGCATCTCCTACCACCCACACGGCGTTAGCCCACTCCAAGGCTTTCTCCGAGAGGCACGAGACGAGAATGGACACCCTCTCACTGCCTGAGGGAGCCGGGTGTACGGTCGCCAGGTATAACTCCAACTGCAACAGGAAACCCTGGCAGCGGGCAGCTGTCCCATCGTACTCCCTAGGGAGGGTGAGACGAATCCAACCGGAACTGGGTGTAGGGGGAGCAAGTAGTGGAGGCCCCTGTTGTGCTGGTGGGGATGCTGGAGGACCTCCCTGTCTCTCCCAGCGGTCCATTGTTTGGACGACGTGGTCCATGGCGGCGCCGAGATGGTGGAGCATTGCTGCGTGCTCCTGGACGCGCTCCTCTACCCCTATAACAGGGGCACCTGCTCCTGCTGACTCCATCAATGGTGGGGTATTCTGTCAATGGTGGGTGTAGCTGGTGCATGGAAGTCAGGCGCAGGAGAGCAGAGATGAGTGAACACGAAACACTTTAATGAGGCAAATAGTAAGACCAGGACGCAACAACGTCACCAAAACCAAATGCCCAAAACAAGTAAGACAGCACAAAGTACCACAAACAAAGTACCGGCTGCACAAAAACACAGGTACACATAAAACCCGGCACTAACCAGCCGGAATTGTGCCAACCTCAACAATAAACAATACCCCACACAGACATGGAGGGAACAGAGGGCTAAATACACATAGTAATTATGAGGAGACGTAAACCAGGTGTGCATGAAAACAAGACAAAACAAATGGAAAATGAAAGGTGGAGCGGAGATGGCTAGAAGACCGGTGACATCGACCGCCGAACGCCGCCCGAACAAGGAGACGGAACGACTTCGGAAGAAGTCGTGATGAAGCAAAACATTGCGACACAAACAACAACACAGAGTTAAACATGGAATAAACAAACATACAGTCAATAACACAATAGAAAAAGTCTATATACAGTGTGCAAATGAGGTAAGATAAGGGAGGTAAGGCAATAAATAGGCCGTAGTGGCGAAATAATTACAATATAGCAATTAAACACGAGTGATAGATGTGCAGAAGATGAATGTGCAAGTTGAGATAATGGGCTGCAAAGGAGAAAAAAAATAACAGTATGGGGATGAGGTAGTTGGATGGGCTATTTACAGATAGTCTATGTACAGGTGCAGTGATCTGTGAGCTGCTCTGACAGCTGGTGCTTAAAGTTAGAGAGGGAGATATGAGTCTCCAGCTTCAGTGATTATTGCAATTCGCTCCAGTCATTGGCAGCAGAGAACTGGAAGGTAAGGTGTCAAAAGTAGGAATTGGCTTTGGGGGTGACCAGTGAAATATACCTGCTGGAGCGCGTGCTACGGGTGGGTGCTGCTATGGTGACCAGTGAGCTGAGATAAGGCGGGGCTTTACCTAGCAAAGACTTATAGATGACCTGGAGCCAGTGGGTTTGGCGCCGAATTTGAAGCGAGGGCTAGCCAACGAGAGCATACAGGTCGCAGTGGTGGGTAGTATATGGGGCTTTGGTGACAAAACGGATGGCACTGTGATAGACTGCATCCAATTTGCTAAGTAGAGTGTTGGAGGCTATTTTGTAAATGACATCGCCGAAGTCGAGGATCGGTAGGATGGTCAATTTTACGAGGGTATGTTTGGCAGCATGAGTGAAGGATGCTTGGTTGCGAAATAGAAAGCCGATTGGAGATGCTTAATGTGAGTCTGTAAGGAGAGTTTACAGTCTAGGCAGACACCTAGGTATTTGTAGTTGTCCACATATTTTAAGTCAGAACCGTCCAGAGTAGTGATGCTGGACAGGCATGCAGGTGCGGGCAGCGATCGGTTGAAGAGCATGCATTTAGTTTTACTTGCATTTAAGAGCAGTTGGAGGCCACAGAAGGAGAGTTGTAATGGTATTGAAGCTCATCTGGAGGTTAGTTAACACAGTGTCCAGAGAAGGGCCAGAAGTATACAGAATGGTGTCGTCTGCGTAGAGGTGGATCAGAGAATCACCAGAAGCAAGAGCGACATCATTGATGTACACAGAGAAAAGAGTCGCCCCGAGAATTGAACCCTGTGTCACCCCCATAGAGACTGCCAGAGTTCCGGACAACAGGCCCTCCGATTTGACACACTGAACTCTGTCTGAGAAGTAGTTGGTGAACCAGGCGAGGCAGTCATTTGAGAAACCAAGGCTGTTGAGTCTGCCGTTAAGAATGTGGTGATTGAGGTGCTGAGGTGCACCCATGACCAGCTCGGAAACCAGATTGCATAGCGGAGAAGGTACGGTGGGATTTGAAATGGTCGGTGATCTGTTTGTTAACTTGGCTTTTGAAGACCTTAGAAAGGCAGGGTAGGATAGATATAGGTCTGTAGCAGTTTGGGTCTAGAGTGTCTCCCCCTTTGAAGAGGGGGATGACCGCGGCAGCTTGTGTTGTCTTTCCTGAAATTTGCCATTTGGCAGACTGCACCTACAGTAACGGTCTAATCTAGTCAGTGGGCAGACATTATTAGAGCTGGCCAGAGATGTGGTATCAACAACCCCCACTCCATAAAAGAGGGTCGCACCCCCGCCCCTCTTGACACATCAAACACCCCACCCACCCTCACACCATGTCTTTGTCACACAATCAGCGTTTTAAGAGCCCAGATACTTACAGCAAAGTGAAGGAGCTATTTTCAGAAAGTTTTGGTGAACTCTATGGAATACTGCGATTAAACCTCTGTCAAAACTGTGTGTGTGTGTGTGTGTGTGTGTGTGTGTGTGTGTGTGTGTGTGTGTGTGTGTGTGTGTGTGTGTGTGTGTGTGTGTGTGTGTGTGTGTGTGTGTGTGTGTGTGTGTGTGTGTGTGTGTGTGTGTGTGTGTGTGTGTGTGTGTGTGTGTGTGTGTGTGTGTGTGTGTGTGTGTGTGTGTGTGTGTGTAAGAAACTGTCCAACAGGCTTTTATTCTTTCTTTCACTCTCTCTTTGTAAAGTGCCTGCTCCATCGGGAGTTCCATGCTGCAGCTGAACATTGAAAAAAGCTGACTGGTGAACGCAGCGAGTAGAAACACGCCCCTGATACCAGCTACTCAGCAAACAGTCAAGCCGATCGTTATTAAGCAAAGCGAAGCCACCCCTCATTGACTACCTGCATTATCGTCATCAGCCTGGAAGGCTTGGCAATTATCAGGGAGGCATGCAGCGCAAAGGAGCGATGAGCTGAGACCAGAGAAATAGAGGGTGGTTACATGACGCTACTCAATCTTCTGTGTGCTTACGTGTAGCCTGCACCACCTGTAACTAAACAAGGCTGAGTTGCTCAGTCCAGCCGAGCAAACAAACAAACACAAACAGCTGGTCCCTCATGTCCCTAATGAGAGGGGGGCTGACTGGCAGATCACACTCACCAGGCAGGGCAGCAAGAGTAAGGTTACTCTCCATCACTCTCAGCCTCCCCCTCCTCCCTCCCCAGCCAGGTCACCCGTGATACCAACTGCGTTTATTTTCAGCAAACTTAACGTGTAAATATTTGTATGAACATAACAAGATTCAACAACTGAGACATAAACTGAACAAGTTCCACAGACATGTGACTAACAGAAATGTAATAATGTGTCCCTGAACAAAGGGGGGTCAAAATCAAAAGTAACAGTCAGTATTTGGTGTGGCCACCAGCTGCATTAAGTATTGCAATGCATCTCCTTCTCATGGACTGCACCAGATTTGCCAGTTCTTGCTGTGAGATGTTACCCCACTCTTACACCAAGGCACCTGCAAGTTCCCGGTCATTTCTGGGGGGAATGGCCCTAGTGTCACGTTCTGACCTTAGTTCCTTTTTATGTCTTTATTTTAGTTTGGTCAGGGCGTGAGTTGGGGTGGGCATTCTATGTTGTTTTTCTAAGTTTTGTTCTGTATGTTAAATTTCTATGTGTTTGGCCTAGTATGGTTCTCAATCAGAGGCGGGTGTCAGTCGTTGTGTCTGATTGGGAGCCATATTTAGGTAGCCTGTTTTCTATTGTGTTTTGGGTGATTATTTCCGTTTCAGTGTTTGCACCATTCAGGACTGTATCGGTTTTCATTTGATTCTCTTGTTCTTTTTTGTATTCATTCTCGATTAAACATTTATTATGGATGTGTACCACGCTGCATTTTGGTCTCCTTCCACCAACAAAAGCCGTTACACCTAGCCCTCACCCTCCGACCCAACAAGTCCCAGACGTGCTCAATGGGATTGAGATCCGGGCTCTTCGCTGGCCATGGCAGAACACTGTCATTCCTGTCTTGCAGGAAATCACGCACAGAACGAGCAGTATGGCTGGTGTCATTGTCATGTCAGGATGAGCCTGCAGGAAGGGTACCACATGAGGGAGGAGGATGTCTTCCCTGTAATGCACAGCGTTGAGATTGCCTGCAATGACAACAAGCTCAGTCCGATGATGCTATGACACACCACCCTAGACCATCTTTTTGCCAGTGCTGTCTGGTCCAGCGACGGTGAGTTTGTGCCCATAGGCGACGTTGTTCCTGGTAATGTCTGGTGAGGACCTGCCTTACAACAGGCCTACAAGCCATCAGTCCAGCCTCTCTCAGCCTATTGCGGACAGTCTGAGCACTGATGGAGGGATTGTGCGTTCCTGGTGTAACTCGGGCAGTTGTTGTTGCCATCCTGTACCTATCCCACAGGTGTGATGTTCGTATGTACCGATCCTGTGCAGGTGTTGTTACACGTGGTCTGCCACTGCGAGGACGATCAGCTGTGCGTCCTGTCTCCTTGTAGTGCTGTCTTAACTTCTCTGCGCTACGGATCCCTTTCACTGATAATTTTCCTAAACAACCGCTAGAATTGCAGGGCGCCAAATGCATAAATATTCCTAAAGATATTTATAATCATGCAATCACAAGTGAAATACACCAAAACACAGCTTAGCTTGTTGTTAATCCACCTATCGTGTCAGATTTTGAAAATATACTTTACAGCGAAAGAAATCCAAGCTTTTGTGAGTGTAGCAATCAATGCTACAACAGCTAGCCCCAAATTAGCATGGTCACGAAAGTCAGAAAAGCAATAAAATGAATCGCTTACCTTTGATAATCTTTGGATGTTTCCACTCACGAGACTCCCAGTTACACAACAAATGTTATTTTTGTTCGATAAATATTACTTTTATCACAAAAAAAAAACGCTATTTGGGTTGCGCATTATGTTGAGAAAACTACAGCCTTGTTCCGTTCGACAAATTCCAAAAAGTATCCGTAATGGTCGTAGAAACATGTCAAATGTTTTTTATAATCAATCCTCAGGTTGTTTTTAACAAACATAATCGATAATATTTAAACCGGACCATAACCTATTCTTTAAGAGACAAAGGGAAAATGGGAAGGGAAAACTATTCAGAGGACACCTGACCTCTTTTGAAACATCTCGTTCATTCTTCAAAATAAAAGCCTGAAACTATGTCTAAAGCCTGGTCACAGCCTGAGGAAGCCATTGGAAATGGAGGATAGACGGTCCAGGAAACACAGAATTTAAAAAAAGAAATATCACTTCCAGGTTATATTTTCTCAGGTTTTCGCCTGCAGAATAAGTATTGTTATACTCACAGACAATATTTTGACAGTTTTGGAAACTTTGGAGTGTTTTCTATCCTAATCTGTAAATTATATGCATATTCTACGATCTGGGCCAGAGAAAATGTCCGTTTACGTTGGGAACGTTTAAAAAAAAATATATATATATATATACACTGCTCAAAAAAATAAAGGGAACACTTAAACAACACAATGTAACTCCAAGTCAATCACACTTCTGTGAAATCAAACTGTCCACTTAGGAAGCAACACTGATTGACAATAAATTTCACATGCTGTTGTGCAAATGGAATAGACAAAAGGTGGAAATTATAGGCAATTAGCAAGACACCCCCAAAAAAGGAGTGATTCTGCAGGTGGTGACCACAGACAACTTCTCAGTTCCTATGCTTCCTGGCTGATGTTTTGGTCACTTTTGAATGCTGGCGGTGCTCTCACTCTAGTGGTAGCATGAGACGGAGTCTACAACCCACACAAGTGGCTCAGGTAGTGCAGTTCATCCAGGATGGCACATCAATGCGAGCTGTGGCAAAAAGGTTTGCTGTGTCTGTCAGCGTAGTGTCCAGAGCATGGAGGCGCTACCAGGAGACAGGCCAGTACATCAGGAGACGTGGAGGAGGCCGTAGGAGGGCAACAACCCAGCAGCAGGACCGCTACCTCCGCCTTTGTGCAAGGAGGTGCACTGCCAGAGCCCTGCAAAATGACCTCCAGCAGGCCACAAATGTGCATATGTCAGCATATGGTCTCACAAGGGGTCTGAGGATCTCATCTCGGTACCTAATGGCAGTCAGGCTACCTCTGGCGAGCACATGGAGGGCTGTGCGGCCCCACAAAGAAATGCCACCCCACATTCTGGTCATTCTCCCTTGTCCTCAGCGATTCTCTCCTGTGGTTCTCTCCTGTGGTTCTCTCCTGTGATTCTCTCCCCAGAACAAAGGGACAGCATGTAGTTTTATAACCCAGCGCTAGCCTGTGGTTGACAAATTAGAATTCCTTGCAATAAAACTAGCCAATGGCCAAATAACAAGTATCCTATTTCAGAAGACCTATTCCTCCCATGTCTCTGAACCATTGATCAATAATTCCCTACTACAGAAAAAACACTATTTCCCTAAATCGTTATTACTCTATTGACTTCTAGTCCTTTTGACCTTTCGTCCTATGTCTCTTGTGTATTTCTCTTCGACATATTCTTACACTCCCCCTAGACCATTTCAAAAAGAAATATACTTAAAATGTATTTTTAGAAAACATGAAAAAACATGAAAAAATTTACATAATAAAAAACATTAGCAGTAAGTATAAAATCATTCACATTAAACACCTTGCATTTCTATAAAGCACAAAGGGCACATTGTACTTACTGTTACAATAAGAAATAGATTTCAAACAAAGTTATAGAGAATAAGTATTAACAGGTGTAATGTTGATGTCCCTTACGATTCCTACCACATCCTGTATTAAGAGTAAACTCACACAAAAAAATAATTGTCTACAAGACAGTAATATTGAAATCGTCCTATTGGCAAGGTAATCATTCACCAAGTCCTTTAAAAGCGACCAGTTCTTCCACACTGGTATCAGTCCCACATAGATAACTATTAGAAATTATGTTCTGACAGTCTGCCGGTAGTGAGGAATTCTTCCATTTCACTGGTTGCACTTCACCGGTGATCTTGTATCGTTTCAGGTACAGTCCTTGAATCGAAGGATATTGCTTCAAAGACTGTGGATTCTCATAACCTGCAATGAAGGAAACAAAAAAAGTGAACGTAACATGTCCTGGTTTCAAGAGAAATAGATATTTCACATAGATTTCCCTAAGTAAGCATGTCCCACTTTTCAGGAAAACGTTGGACTTTTCACCTAGATATTCCTAATATGATGACTGCGGTATACAACATAGAAGCTTATCAGGTTCTGATAATCTTACTGTGCTTCTTCACCCGAGATTGGCCCCCAATTGCTAATCAATCAGTTCTTTATTCTCCAGGCTCCACTTTGTCATCAAAATGGACAACCTTGCAATGAGTGACATGTATCCATCATGATCTTCCCTGGACTTTTACTGCTGACCTCGTTATGAGCAAAACTTGATAAGGACCTTCCCATTTTGGCCCTAATGTGTCTGTTACATATTTTTTTACCATCACCCACTGTCCTGGTACTACGTCATGTTCCCCCTCAGGAGTTATTCCCCATTAGAGAGTTGTATGCAATAGTTCATAAAGTTCACTCATAAAGTGAACGTCTGCTTTTCTCAAATCTAACGTGCCTGGTATTATCACATTGTCCATTGTAGTAACTACTCATGCCCAGCCTGCCTCACACCCCCCTCCACAATGCTTGAACCGTCTGTATAAGATAAACTCAGCTTTCCAACGAATGACTCTATAAACCCATCAGAGAGCTGATCCAAAACAACTCACAACAGTCGTGTTCAAGTAATATGGTATCTGTAGGATACATCAGAGTAGCTGGATTACATGGTGTCTTTTCAACTATACCCATGTCCCATAGATCTTTAATCACTATTTTAGTAGCGCCCATAGCTTCCTTGCTAATGGGATATTGTTTTGGCCCAGAAGCTAGGATATGCATATAATTGGTGGATTTGGATAGAAAACACTCTAAGGTTTATAAAACTGTTAAAATAATGTCTGTGAGTATAACAGAACTGAAATGGCAGGCAAAACCCCGAGCACAATCCATCCAGGGAAAACATTTTTTGAGGTCAATCTGTTTTCCATTATTTTTCTATGGCAAGGCCGTTTTAATAGAAATATGCTTGCAGTTCCTATAGCTTCCACTAGATGCCAACAGTCTTTAGAAATTGGTTGATGTTTTTCTTTAGAGAAATGAAGAAGTAGCCCTGTTATTTTCCTGTGTCACTCCAGGTGCACTCTAATGATTCAGTTTACTTTGGGCACACTTTTCATCCGGATGTGAAAATAGCGCCCCCAAGCCATAGTTAAGGTACAGTGCTTTGCAAAAGTATTCATCCCCCTTGGCGTTTTTCCTATTTTGTTGCATTACAACCTGTAATTTAAAGGGATTTTTTATTTGAATTTCATGTAATGGACATACACAAAATAGTCCAAATTGGTGAAGTGAAATGAAAAAAATAACTTGTTTAAAAAAATTAAAAACTATTTCATACGGAAAAGTGGTGCATGCATATGTATTCACCCCCTTTGCTACGAAGCCCCTAAATAAGATCTAGTACAACCAATTGCCTTCAGAAGTCACATAATTAGTTAAATAAAGTGCACCTGTGCAATCTGCAATCTAAGTGTCACATGATCTGTCACATGATCTCATTATATATACACCTGTTCTGAAAGGCCCCAGAGTCTGCAACACCACTAAGCAAGGGGCACCACAAAGACCAGGAGCTCTCCAAACAGGTCAGGGACAAAGTTGTGGAGAAGTACAGATCAGGGTTGGGTTATTAAAAATAAATATCAGAAACTTTGAATATCTCACAGAGCACCATTAAATCCATTATTAAAAAATGGAAAGAATATGGCACCACAACAAACCTATCAAGAGAGGGCCGCCCACCAAAACTCACGAACCAGGCAAGGAGCGCATTAATCAGAGAGGCAACAAAGAGACCAAAGATAACCCTGAAGGAGCTGCAAAGCTCCACAGCGGAGATTGGCGTGTCTGTCCATAGGACCACTTTAAGCCGTACACTCCACAGAGCAGGGTTTACAGAAGAGTAGCCAGAGAAAAGCCATAGCTTAAAGAAGAAAAAAATAAGCAAACACATTTGGTGCTCGCCAAAAGACATGTGGGAGACTCCCAAAACATATGAAAGAAGGTACTCTGGTCAGATGAGACTAAAATGTAGCTTTTTAGCAATCAAGGAAAACGCCATGTCTGGCGCAAACCCAACACCTCTCATTACCCCGAGAGCACCATCCCCACAGTGAAGCATGGTGGTGGCAGCATCATGCTGTGGGGATGTTTTTCATTGGCACGGACTGGGAAACTGGTCAGAATTGATGGAATGATGGATGGTGCTAAACACAGGGAAATTCTTGAGAGAAAACTGTTTGTCTCCCAGAGATTTGAGACTGGGACGGAGGTTCACCTTCCAGCAGGACAATGACCCTAAGCATACTGCTAAAGCAACACTCGAGTGGTTTAAGGGGAAACATTTAAATGTCTTGGAATGGCCTTGTCAATCCAATTGAGAATCTGTGGTATGACTTAAAGATTGCTGTACACCAGCGGAACCCATCCAACTTGAAGGAGCTGGAGCAGTTTTGCCTTGAAGAATGGGCAAAAATCCCAATGGCTAGATGTACCAAGCTTATAGAGACATACCCCAAGAGTTGCAGCTGTAATTGGTGCAAAAGGTGGCTCTTCAAGGTATTGACTTTGGGGGGGGGGGGGTTGAAAAGTTATGCACGCTCAAGTTTTCTGTTTTTTTTTGTCTTATTTCTTCTTTTTTTTCCACAATAAAAAATATTTTGTGGTAGGCATGTTGTGTAAATCAAATGATACAAACCCCCCAAAATCTATTTTAATTCAATGTTGTAAGGCAACAAAATAGGAAAAATGCCAAGGGAGGTGAATACTTTCGCAAGCCACTGTAATTATTGTAGGGACATGTGGCATAGGAGAAAATTATCTTTAAGCAGCACCACTCGGAGGGGGGGGTATGCGGTGTAGATATGTCCTGCACCGGAGGTGTCTTGGGAAAGAGAGATTTTAATCTAGATACACTACAAAAATATGTGTCCTGGAACTAGTATGTGTTGTGAAACTAGTGTAGTGTAAAGAGGCTCTTGCACATTAGCTGTGTGTGTGAGGGAATACCCTCCTATTAGAATGGTCTTACTAAAAACCTTTCCCAGTCAGAGGAACAAGGAAAACTCACGGAGAGTTAACACACCGGGTACTTTATTGCAATGCATGGGTATGGAAATGGAAATGTTTTTTTTTACCCACGCACTCCATAAACACATACCAAATATCCACCTCTGATCTGCACTGAAAGGCAATGGCCAATGGGAGTCCATTTATAGGGATGCAAGAGCATGCATTGGGCCTGATTAGCCAGTGCAGGACCAGCTAAGATGCTCTTAGCCAATCAGAGGCTGCATGATCAGCTCATGTCCAGCATGTGGGTGACAGCTGATGGCTGAAACCATGGACTGTGCACTGATGGATATCTCCTCATTTAAGGAGAGACAGATTCAGCCAGACTCAGAGGAGCCGAACATAAACAATTACATACACAAAACCTGTCCTGTAGCGCCCTCTGTAGGGAGAATTATCTACACTGTGTGTATGACATGATACTGTTCACACACAGGTGAACCAACACTCCATGCACACCTGTGACGTCTGCTCAGGTAGGAATGTATCTGTGAGCTAACAGAACGACTGGTACCTGTGAGGAACTAACTCATGGGGAGCTTCCTGTCTTATATAATGACCAATGTCTCATAAATCAATTAATACACAAGGCACCATTCTCTGGCATTGGGTCTTCAATACACCATTCTTTCAGCCTGTGATACAGAGTAAAGTGCACGTACACACACAGCCCGAACTGAAGACCTCTGTATTGGTCCACTAATGCAGGACTAGTAAAAGCCCAGTGCACTACTTTTGTCCAAAAATGTTAACTAAATGTATTTGAGTGTTTACCAGCATTTTGTAACTTGAGTCTGATAATTATCTGTACAAAACATTAATTCTGATAATACTTGTGGAATTTAAAAATACTTGCATGATATACAGTACCAGTCAAAAGTTTGACACACCTACTCATTCAAGGGTTTTTCTTTATTTTGACTATTTTCCACATTGTAGAATAATAGTGAAGACATAAAAACTATGAAATAACACATATGGAATCATGTTGTAACCAAAAAAGTTAAACAAATCTAAATATATAGTAGCCACCCTTTGCACACTCTTGTCATTCTCTCAACCAGCTTCATGAGGAATGCTTTTCCAACAGTCTTGAAGGAGTTCCCTCATATGCTGAGCACTTGTTGGCTGCTTTTCCTTCACTCTGCGCTCCAACTCATCCCAAACCATCTCAATTGGGTTGAGGTTGGGTGATAGTGGAGGCCAGGTCATCTGATGCAGCTCTAAATCACTCACCTTCTTGGTCAACTAGCTCTTACACAGCCTGGAGGTGTGTTTGGTCATTGTCCTGTTGAAAAACAAATGATAGCCTTACTAAGTGCAGATTTCCACCGGTCTAATGTCCATTGCTCGTGTTTCTTGGCCCAAGCAAGTCTCTTCTTATTATTGGTGTCCTTTAGTGGTGGTTTCTTTGCAGCAATTTGAACATGAAGGCCTGATTCACACAGTCTCCACTGAACCGTTGATGTTGAGATGTGTCTGTTACTTGAACTCTGTGAAGCATTTATTTGGGCTGCAATCGGGGGGGCAGTTTATTCTACTGAACTTATCCTCTGCAGCACAAGTAACTCTGGGTCTTCCTTTCCTGTAGCGGTCCTTATGAGAGCCAGTTTCATCATAGTGCTTGATGGTTTTTGCGACTGCCTTTGAAGAAACCTTCGAAGTTCTTGACATTTTCTGGATGTCAAAGTAATGATAGTAATGATGGACTGTCGTTTCTCTTTGCTTATTTGATATTTTCTTGCCATATTATGGACTTGGTCTTTCACCAAATAGGGCTATCTTCAGTATATCACCCCTACCTTGTAACAAAACAACTGATTGGCTCAAACGCATTACGAAAGAAAATAATTCCACAAATTAACTTTTGACAAGCTATTAATTAATAGAGAGATTGCCAAAAGTGTGCAAAGCTGTCATCAAGGCAAAGGGTGGCTGCTTTGAAGAATCTCAAATATAAAATATATTTTGATTTGTTAAACACTTTTTTTGTTACTACATGATTCCATATGTGTTATTTCATAGTTTTTATGTCTTCACTATTATTCTACAATGTAGAACATAGTAAAAATAAAGAAAAACCATTGAATGAGTAGGTGTGTCCAAACTTTTGACTGGTACTGTATATATTTTTTTTTCAGGGTTTGCTGCAGCACCATCAGCACCCCTACTTCCCGTGGCTATGCGTACACACAGGTAAGGACTTTGTGTGGTTGTTTGTTATCAGTAGGAAGTGGGTCGACAAGAGAGAGGAAATGTTACTGGTTCCCGCCGTAACTCAGAAGGCACTAGTCAGTAAAGGGCTTGATGAATGGATCAGTAAAGAGTGGCTTCGTCACTAACTGTAAACAAAGAGCAGTAGGTCTATCCAACAATTACAAGCTGTGCTTCAGTACTCTTTACATATGCAACGCGGTCGGAATCTCCCACTTAGAGTCAAAAGAGATCAGCGGAATCTGACATTTAGACCCAGTGATGTGGTTGGAAATAACAGCCTCCTACACATTGACTGAATCACTGTGGGAGTTATAGGGCTTCCACTGTATGTAAATCAGAGGATGGTTACTGCTGTAAAACTCCAGCTGTAGGCTAGGCACCACCATCTTAGGCCTCCAAAACCCATATGAATCCACTCCCTCCCAACCCCAGGCCCCTCTATGACTGATGACGGGGGGGACCCTAAAATAATTGCAACAAATGACACCTGGCAGTGGCCCAGAAGACATCAGCGGGCGTCTGCCAAGTCCCATTGCCGGGTCAGGGGGGACCTTTCATAAACACTGCAGGAATGACAGCCCCACCGAAGCCTGCGCTAAATTTAGCCCCCACACAGAAAGGTGATCGTGGGCAGAGAGACGGCTGCTGTGGCGGGGGGTGGGAGAGCATCTCCTTTTCCATTCATGTCATCATCGACAGATCCAGAACCAGGGGCAGACATGTCAAAGCTAGTGCGTGAGAGAATGTTAGCATGACACTATACTACTGTGTTGTCGTGCGATGTTCCTGACCACGTGACCTGACCAGATTTCCATGGCTATAATCATAATCAGTCAATCATGACAGTTTCCCTGTTACTGCATTGATCACACAGTCCGATCAAACTGGCTCCGACTCCCTGCCTCATACAGCATCATTGTAACTCTGAGAACAGGATGCTAAGGGTGGGGTCAGTCTCGATTTTAGCATGTACATCTTGGTGGGGCACACAAAAAAATCCAAAAATATTTTGCATGCAAGCAAAACCACAACACAAAACTAGACAATACTTTAATTGCACTATAACAGTGACAAACGGTGCCCACAAACTGTTAGGGTCTACATAAAGCTGTCCCAACAGCAGAGTCCCAACAGCAGTCCCAACATCTTACCACTGCTACACCTGGCTGTCAGCGAAGCCTTGTCTAGCAGCGAAACAGTTCATTCATCCTCATTTACTGCCGTTTTAAAAACATAGCTGATATGGTTGACTTGTTTAAACAAATGTGGTTTCTTCTGACAATTGAGATGTATCAACTATGGCATAAGGAAACGACGAGCGGATAAGAGGCAAACCGTAATTCCGATTAAGACATTAACGAGCGAGCTAGGATGGACGTTGTCAATATAACTATTTGTTCAGTACTTTTGAAACGTAAAGGGACAGAATTCAGAACATGGGCCATTCTTACAGTATTCTCCCTGTACACCAAGTCAGAACCATAGGATAATAACGAGGTCATATAAGCAGACAATGAAAGCTCTTACAATATTCTATGATTACATTTCTCTAAAACAGGCTATAGGCTACATGTGCACCACCAAGTCAGAAGAGTAGGCGAAAGAGGGGAAAAGGAACCAAATTATTAGCATGAGGCACATGGGCTACTGACAGCTTACTAGACAACATACACTTAGAATTACTTTCTTAGCTATGGTATACATATCTCCCTGGCATATTACATAATTTATGCAGCAGCAGACAATACATTTTTGGACTCATCTTATTGTTCTCACTTCCTTCCAAACCACTCATTGTTGAATTTCCAACTTGTTGTGTAATGTTTATGTCCAATGGCCGATGAGCACCGATACATTTTATCTATAATTTCTCTTCATTATTTATCTTCATATGACAAGGATTGAAAAGGATTTGCCAGTAGATTGTCGACTTGATTCATGATGATGACTGCTAGCTAAGATTTTAAAAGTATGATGTTGACATGATCAGTCCAATCAAAGCTACAGTACATATAATGTGATTTGACATTTTATCTGTGGCCAATGACCTTGAGCCTTCTTGGATGGACACTTCTAATGTATCTCTATGTCAATACCCAAAGGGCTCGAATTCTCGAGGTTCTCCCCTTAGACGTTGAAGTGACGTAGTTTCAACATGAGTGACAGAACACTGAGCCAATCACGGCACGGTGCGACGTTCCGTATTTTCTGGTAGCTTGCCCCACCACCACAGAAAGCACTAAGCTGGGCTGAAACACCTGCATTTTGGAGCTGCCTTACTCAAGAAAACAAAAACGAGACCATGTTTGTATGCGGCTTTATTAACTCAATGATATATAAAGTTGAAGTCAGAAGTGTACATACACCTTAGCCAAATACATTTAAACTCAGTTTTTCACAATTCCTGACATTTAACCCCATCAAAAATTCCCTATATTAGGTCAGTTGGGATCACCACTTACATTTTAAGAATGTGAAATGTCAGAATAATAGTAGAGAGAAGTATTTATTACAACTTTTATTTCTTTCATCACATTTGTGGAGTTGTTGAAAATGAGTTTTAATGACTCCAACCTAAGTGTATGTAAAATTCTGACTTCAACTGTATATATATTTTATATTGTTTGCAAACTGATATGTGACACGTATTAATGCCAAAATAAAATACATAACAGTCAAGACACCCCCCCCAAAAAACATATCAATCAATCAATCAATTTTATTTTATATAGCCCTTCGTACATCAGCTAATATCTCGAAGTGCTGTACAGACACCCAGCCTAAAACCCCAAACAGCTAGTAATGCAGGTGTAGAAGCACGGTGGCTAGGAAAAACTCCCTAGAAAGGCCAAAACCTAGGAAGAAACCTAGAGAGGAACCAGGCTATGAGGGGTGGCCAGTCCTCTTCTGGCTGTGCCGGGTGGAGATTATAACAGAACTATGCCAAGATGTTCAAAAATGTTCATAAGTGACAAGCATGGTCAAATAATAATCATGAATAATTTTCAGTTGGCTTTTCATAGCCGATCATCAAGAGTTGAAAAACAACAGGTCTGGGACAGGTGGCGGTTCCATAACCGCAGGCAGAACAGCTGAAACTGGAATAGCAGCAAGGCCAGGCGGACTGGGGACAGCAAGGAGTCACCACGGGCGGCAGTCCCGACGCATGGTCCTAGGGCCCAGGTCCTCCGAGAGAAAGAAAGAGAGAAGGAGAAAATTAGAGAGAGCCAAGATTTTCAAAATTTCCATAAATGACAAGCATGGTCAAATAATAATCAGGAATAAATCTCAGTTGGCTTTTCATAGCCGATCATTAAGAGTTGAAAACAGCAGGTCTGGGACAGGTAGGGGTTCCATAACCGCAGGCAGAACAGTTGAAACTGGAATAGCAGCAAGGCCAGGCGGACTGGGGACAGCAAGGAGTCACCACGGCCGGTAGTCCCGACGTATGGTCCTAGGGCTCAGGTCCTCCGAGAGAAAGAAAGAGAGAAGGAGAAAATTAGAGAGAGCCAAGATTTTCAAAATGTTCATAAATGACAAGCATGGTCAAATAATAATCAGGAATAAATCTCAGTTGGCTTTTCATAGCCGATCATTAAGAGTTGAAAACAGCAGGTCTGGGACAGGTAGGGGTTCCGTAACCACAGGCAGAACAGTTGAAACTGGAATAGCAGCAAGGCCAGGCGGACTGGGGACAGCAAGGTGTCATCATGCCCGGTAGTCCTGACGTATGGTCCTAGGGCTCAGGTTCTCAGAGAGAAAGAGAGAACGAGAGAATTAGAGAGAGCATACTTAAATTCACACAGGACACTGGATAAGACAGGAGAAGTACTCCAGGTAACCAACTGACCCTAGCCCCCCGACACAAACTACTGCAGCATAAATACTGGAGGCTGAGACAGGAGCGGTCAGGAGACACTGTGGCCCCATCCGAAGAAACCCCCGGACAGGGCCAAATAGGAAGGATATAACCCCACCCACTTTGCCAAAGCACAGCCCCCGCACCACTAGAGGGAAATCCTCAACCACCAACTTACAATCCTGAGACAAGGCCGAGTATAGCCCACAAAGGTCTCCACCACAGCACAAACCAAGGGGGGGCGCCAACCCAGACAGGAAGATCACGTCAGTAACTCAACCCACTCAAGTGACGCACCCCTCCTAGGGACGGCATGAAAGAGCACCAGCAAGCCAGTGACTCAGCCCCTGTAACAGGGTTAGAGGCAGAGAATCCCAGTGGAGAGAGGGGAACCGGCCTGGCAGAGACAGCAAGGGCGGTTCGTTGCTCCAGAGCCTTTCCGTTCACCTTCACACTCCTGGGCCAGGCTACACTCAATCATATGACCTACTGAAGAGATAAGTCTTCAGTAAAGACTTAAAGGTTGAGACCGAGTCTGCGTCTCTCACATGGGTAGGCAGACTGTTCCATAAAAATGGAGATCTATAGGAGAAAGCCCTGCCTCCCGCTGTTTGCTTAGAAATTCTAGGGACAATTAGGAGGCCTGCGTCTTGTGACCGTAGCGTACGTATTGGTATGTACGGCAGGACCAACTCGGAAAGATAGGTAGGAGCAAGCCCATGTAACGCTTTATAGGTTAACAGTAAAACCTTGAAATCAGCCCTTGCCTTAACAGGAAGCCAGTGTAGGGAAGCTAGCACTGGAGTAATATGATCAAATTTCTTGGTTCTAGTCAGGATTCTAGCAGCCGTATTTAGCACTAACTGAAGTTTATTTAGTGCTTTATCCGGGTAGCCGGAAAGTAGAGCATTGCAGTAGTCTAACCTAGAAGTAACAAATGCATGGATTAATTTTTCTGCATCATTTTTGGACAGAAAATTTCTGATTTTTGCAATGTTACGTAGATGGAAAAAAGCTGTCCTTGAAACAGTCTTGATATGTTCGTCAAAAGAGAGATCAGGGTCAAGAGTAACGCCGAGGTCCTTCACAGTTTTATTTGAGACGACTTTACAACCATCAAGATGAATTGTCAGATTTAACAGAAGATCTCTTTGTTTCTTGGGACCTAGAACAAGCATCTCTGTTTTGTCCGAGTTTAAAAGTAGAAAGTTTTCAGCCATCCACTTCCTTATGTCTGAAACACAGGCTTCTAGCGAGGGCAATTTTGGGGCTTCACCATGTTTCATTGAAATGTACAGCTGTGTGTCATCCGCATAGCAGTGAAAGTTAACATTATGTTTTCGAATAACATCCCCAAGAGGTAAAATATATAGTGAAAACAATAGTGGTCCTAAAACGGAACCTTGAGGAACACCGAAATGTACAGTTGATTTGTCAGAGGACAGACCATTCACAGAGACAAACTGATATCTTTCCGACAGGTAAGATCTAAACCAGGCCAGAACTTGTCCGTGTAGACCAATTTGGGTTTCCAGTCTCTCCAAAAGAATGTGGTGATCGATGGTGTCAAAGGCAGCACTAAGGTCTAGTAGCACGAGGACAGATGCAGAGCCTCGGTCTGACGCCATTAAAAGGTCATTTACCACCTTCACAAGTGCAGTCTCAGTGCTATGATGGGGTCTAAAACCAGACTGAAGCATTTCGTATACATTATTTGTCTTCAGAAAGGCAGTGAGTTGCTGCGCAACAGCTTTTTCTAAAATCTTTGAGAGGAATGGAAGATTCGATATAGGCCGATAGTTTTTTATATTTTCCGGGTCAAGGTTTGGCTTTTTCAAGAGAGGCTTTATCACTGCCACTTTTAGTGAGTTTGGTACACATCCGGTGGATAGAGAGCTGTTTATTATGTTCAACATAGGAGGGCCAAGCACAGGAAGCAGCTCCTTCAGCAGTTTAGTAGGAATAGGATCCAGTATGCAGCTTGAAGGTTTAGAGGCCATGATTATTTTCATCATTGTGTCAAGAGATATAGTACTAAAACACTTAAGTGTCTCTCCCGATCCCAGGCCCTCGCAGAGCTGTGCAGATCCAGGACAGCTAAGCCCTGGAGGAATACGCAGATTCAAAGAGGAGTCCGTAATTTGCTTTCTAATGGTCATGATCTTTTCCTCAAAGAAGTTCATGAATTTATTACTGCTGAAGTGAAAGCCATCCTCTCTTGGGGAATGCTGCTTTTTAGTTAGTTTCGCAACAGTATCAAAAAGAAATTTTGGATTGTTCTTATTTTCCTCGATTAAGTTGGAAAAGTAGGATGATCGAGCAGCAGTGAGGGCTCTTCGGTACTGCACGGTACTGTCTTTCCAAGCTAGTCGGAAGACTTCCAGTTTGGTGTGGCGCCATTTCCGTTCCAATTTCCTGGAAGCTTGCTTCAAAGCTCGGGTATTTTCTGTATACCAGGGAGCTAGTTTCTTATGACAAATGTTTTTCGTTTTTAGGGGTGCAACTGCATCTAGGGTATTGCGCAAGGTTAAATTGAGTTCCTCAGTTAGGTGGTTAACTTCTTGGAACTATAGGGGGTGCTGTTCCGCATTAGCATATTTGGGTCTCCAAATTAAACTGCCTCGTGCTAAATTCTTGATCGTACAATATGCATATTATTGTTATTATTGGATAGAAAACACTTTCTAGTTTCTATAGAAGTTGGAATTTTGTCTCTGAGTGGTACAGAACAATATCTACAGCACTTTTCATGACAGGGTTCAGATTTCAGAAATTTTTACCCCTGATCTGGAGTCTGTTTTTAAGGCGACAGTGAATGCTATGAAGAAACCGACACTGCCTACGTCTTCCTCTGGGTGTCTGTACGTCATCACGTTTTGAATGGAATCGATTGCACAATCACAGCCATTATAAAACCACAAAATGTATAGGGACCTCCCTTTCTCGTCGCGCGCCTGAAGCGTGAAGGACATCGGACTTGCCTCATTCCAAATCGTTGTCTAACCAGCAATATTTCTCCGGTCATGTTTTCAGTCGTTATAGTTGTTAAAAACATCATAATGTAGTTAATTTGAACCGTTTTATAGCAATTTATATCCGTTTAGTGCGATTTTGAGGAATTTCTTTGTTGTGCACTCTGAAACTTTGGACACGTTTTGTGGTCCCGTTCGATCGTTAGTGGATATTTCCAAGGACAGAGGACATCTATCGACCAAAAGAAGATTACAACATAGAAAGGATACATTGCCCAAGAATCTGATGGAAGAACAGCTCAAAGTAAGCAATATTTAATATGATAAATCGTTGTTCTGTCGAAATATTTTAAACGCATATTTCGCCATTTTGTTTGTTATCGCGTCACTTGGCGAACCCTGTATTGAAAAGTAAGGATAATTTTAAAAATGTAAGTCAGCGGTTGCATTAAGAACTAATTTGTCTTTCGATTCCTGTCAACCCTGTATTTGTTTGTCAAGTATATGATTAGCTTTCAATTAAACTAGATCACTCTGATAGATGACGTCAGACATATTGAGGCTTGATTTCCTAGTATTTTTATTGTGTAACCACGGTTTTGTATGGCTAAATATGCACCTTTTCGAACAAACTGTATATGTATGTTGTAAAATGATGTTACAGGAGTGTCATCGGAAGAATTCTGAGAAGGTTAGTGAAAAAATTAATATATTTTGGCGGTGATTACGTTATAGCGCTCTTTGGCTGGAATCGATGCTCTGGTAACGTTTTCACATGTGGTATGCTAACTTATCGATTTATTGTGTTTTCGCTGTAAAACGCTTAGAAAATCTGAAATATTGTCTGGAATCACAAGATCTGGGTCTTTCCATTGCTATGCTTTGTCTATTCTTATGAAATGTTTTATTAAGAGTAAATTGGTCATACACGTTGCTCTCTATAGTAATTCTAGTCGTCTTGTGATGGTCGGTGCAATTGTAAACTGTGATTTCTACCTGAAATATGCACTTTTTTCTAACAAAAACTATCCTATACCATGAATATGTTATCAGACTGTCATCTGAAGAGGTTTTTTCTTGGTTAGTGGCTATCAATATCTTAGTTGAGCCGAATTGGTGATAGCACCTGAAGGAGTAAGAAACTGATGGAGTTAGAATAGTGGTGTATTTTGCTAACGTGTTTAGCTAATAGATTTACATATTTTGTCTTCCCTGTAAAACATTTTAAAAATCTGAAATGGTGGCTTTATTCACAAGATCTGTATCTTTCATCTGGTGTCTTGGACTTGTGATTTAATGATATTTAGATGCTACTATCTACTTGTGAAGCTATGCTAGCTATGCTAATCAGTGTGTGGGGGGATGGGGGGTGCTCCCGGATCCGGGGTAGAGGCTCGTTAGAGGTTAACTGATTTTTGTCCTCTGACGTCCTTGGGTAGGCAGAAGGAGTCTGGAAGGGCATCAAGGAATTTTTGTGTTGTCTGAGAATTTATAGCACGACTTTTGATGCTCCTTGGTTGGGGTCTGAGCAGATTATTTGTTGCGATTGCAAACGTAATAAAATGGTGGTCCGATAGTCCAGGATTATGTGGAAAAACATTAAGATCTACAACATTTATTCCATGGGACAAAACTAGGTCCAGAGTATGACTGTGGCAGTGAGTAGGTCCAGAGACATGTTGGACAAAACCCACTGAGTCGATAATGGCTCCGAAAGACTTTTGGAGTGGGTCTGTGGACTTCTCCATGTGAATATTAAAATCACCAAAAATTAGAATATGATCTGCTATGACTACAAGGTCTGATAGGAATTCAGGAAACTCAGAGAGGAACGCTGTATATGGCCCAGGAGGCCTGTAAACAGTAGCTATAAAAAGTGATTGAGTAGGCTGCATAGATTTCATGACTAGAAGCTCAAAAGACGAAAACGCCATTTTTTTTTTTGTAAATTGAAATTTGCTATCGTAAATGTTAGCAACACCTCCGCCTTTGCGGGATGCACGGGGGATATGGTCACTAGTGTAACCAGGAGGTGAGGCCTCATTTAACACAGTAAATTCATCAGGCTTAAGCCATGTTTCAGTCAGGCCAATCACATCAAGATTATGATCAGTGATTAGTTCATTGACTATGACTGCCTTTGAAGTGAGGGATCTAACATTAAGTAACCCTATTTTGAGATGTGAGGTATCACGATCTCTTTCAATGATGGCAGGAATGGAGGAGGTCTTTATCCTAATAAGATTGCTAAGGCGAACACCGCCATGTTTAGTTTTGCCCAACCTAGGTCGAGGCACAGACACAGTCTCAATGGGTATGGCTGAGCTGACTACACTGACTGTGCTATTGGCAGACTCCACTAAGCTGGCAGGTTGGCTAACAGCCTGCTGCCTGGCCTGCACCCTATTTCATTGTGGGGCTAGAGGAGTTAGAGCCCTGTCTATGTTGGTAGATAAGATGAGAGCACCCCTCCAGCTAGGATGGAGTCCGTCACTCCTCAGCAGATCAGGCTTGGTCCTGTTTGTGGGTGAGTCCCAGAAAGAGGGCCAATTATCTACAAATTCTATCTTTTGGGAGGGGCAGAAAACAGTTTTCAACCAGCGATTGAGTGCTGAGACTCTGCTGTAGAGCTCGTCACTCCCCCTAACTGGGAGGGGGCCAGAGACAATTACTCGATGCCGACACATCTTTCTAGCTGATTTACACGCTGAAGCTATGTTGCACTTGGTGACCTCTGACTGTTTCATCCTAACATCGTTGGTGCCGACGTGGATAACAATATCTCTATACTCTCTACACTCGCCAGATTTAGCTTTAGCCAGCACCATCTTTAGATTAGCCTTAACGTCGGTAGCCCTGCCCCCTGGTAAACAGTGTATGATCGCTGGGTGATTCGCTTTAAGTCTAATACTGCGGGTAATGGAGTCGCCAATGACTAGGGTTTTCAATTTGTCAGAGCTAATGGTGGGAGCCTTCGGCGTCTCAGACCCCGTAACGGGAGGAGTAGAGACAAGAGAAGACTCAGACTCAGACTCCGACTCGCTACATAATGGGGAGAACCGGTTGAAAGTTTCTGTCGGCTGAATGAGCGACACCGGTTGAGCATTCCAACAGCATTTCCCTCCAGAAGCCATGAGAAAGTTGTCCGGCTGCGGGGACTGTGTGGGGGGATTTATACTAACGTTACTATCTGTACTTACTGGTGGCACAGACGCTGTTTCTTCCTTTCCTACACTGAAATTACCCTTGCCTAACGATTGCGTCTGAAGCTGGGCTTGTAGCACAGCTATTCTCGCCGTAAGGCGATCGTTCTCCTGTATATTATGAGTACAGCGACTGCAATTAGAAGACATCATGTTAATGTTACTACTTAGCTTCGGCTGTTGAAGGTGTTGACGAACCATGTCCAGATAAAGCGTCCGGAGTGAAAAAGTTGAATGAGGGAAAAAAGTTGCGATGGAAAAAAACTAAAAATATAAACGGTAATTAAAAACAAAAACAAAACAAAAAAACGTAAAGTTGTCAGCTAGCAAAGTAAAGTTGGCAGCAAAACGCACAGCAACAAAACGCACAGCAACACGTCTGCTATACACTGCTCAAAAAAATAAAGGGAACACTTAAACAACACAATGTAACTCCAAGTCAATCACACTTCTGTGAAATCAAACTGTCCACTTAGGAAGCAACACTGATTGACAATAAATGTCACATGCTGTTGTGCAAATGGAATAGACAACAGGTGGAAATTATAGGCAATTAGCAAGACACCCCCAATAAAGGAGTGGTTCTGCAGGTGGTGACCACAGACCACTTCTCAGTTCCTATGCTTCCTGGCTGATGTTTTGGTCACTTTTGAATGCTGGCGGTGCTTTCACTCTAGTGGTAGCATGAGACGGAGTCTACAACCCACACAAGTGGCTCAGGTAGTGCAGCTCATCCAGGATGGCACATCAATGCGAGCTGTGGCAAGAAGGTTTGCTGTGTCTGTCAGCGTAGTGTTCAGAGCATGGAGGCGCTACCAGGAGACAGGCCAGTACATCAGGAGACGTGGAGGAGGCCGTAGGAGGGCAACAACCCAGCAGCAGGACCGCTACCTCCGCCTTTGTGCAAGGAGGAGCAGGAGGAGCACTGCCAGAGCCCTGCAAAATGACCTCCAGCAGGCCACAAATGTGCATGTGTCTGCTCAAACGGTCAGAAACAGACTCCATGAGGGTGATATGAGGGCCCGACGTCCACAGGTGGGGGTTGTGCTTACAGCCCAACACCGTGCAGGACGTTTGGCATTTGCCAGAGAACACCAAGATTGGCAGATTCACCACTGGCGCCCTGTGCTCTTCACAGATGAAAGCAGGTTCACACTGAGCACATGTGACAGACGTGACAGAGTCTGGAGACGCCGTGGAGAACGTTCTGCTGCCTGCAACATCCTCCAGCATGACCGGTTTGGCGGTGGGTCAGTCATGGTGTGGGGTGGCATTTCTTTGGGGGGCCGCACAGCCCTCCATGTGCTCGCCAGAGGTAGCCTGACTGCCATTAGGTACCGAGATGAGATCCTCAGACCCCTTGTGAGACCATATGCTGGTGCGGTTGGCCCTGGGTTCCTCCTAATGCAAGACAATGCTAGACCTCATGTGGCTGGAGTGTGTCAGCAGTTCCTGCAAGAGGAAGGCATTGATGCTATGGACTGGCCCGCCCGTTCCCCAGACCTGAATCCAATTGAGCACATCTGGGACATCATGTCTCGCTCCATCCACCAACGCCACGTTGCACCACAGACTGTCCAGGAGTTGGCGGATGCTTTAGTCCAGGTCTGGGAGGAGATCCCTCAGGAGACCATCCGCCACCTCATCAGGAGCATGCCCAGGCGTTGTAGGGAGGTCATACAGGCACGTGGAGGCCACACACACTACTGAGCCTCATTTTGACTTGTTTTAAGGACATTACATCAAAGTTGGATCAGCCTGTAGTGTGGTTTTCCACTTTAATTTTGAGTGTGACTCCAAATCCAGACCTCCATGGGTTGATAAATTTGATTTCCATTGATAATTTTTGTGTGATTTTGTTGTCAGCACATTCAACTATGTAAAGAAAAAAGTATTTAATAAGAATATTTCATTCATTCAGATCTAGGATGTGTTATTTTAGTGTTCCCTTTATTTTTTTGAGCAGTGTATTTTTTTTGCTAAAAATGTGGGGCCCAAAACAGGTGCCCCACCTCCCCTGAATGATGGTGTCACGGATTCCCTCGGTACTGCTGCTCATTCCGTTCACCAGCTCCAGGTCTAAGTCACCGGCCTTCTAGGTGTCACTGAACTGGATCATTACCATCAACCCCGGACTGCCTTGTCTCATTACGCACACCTGGTTCCCATTCTCCCTGATTAGTATGTTTATATATATGCCCTCTGTTGTCCTTGTTGATTACTGTTCCATGTCCGTTGGTCTTGTGAGTACATGTGCTCTGTTGTGTTGGCTTGCGTGTTACTGTGCACTTGTTTTTACGCATCTCGTCCCGTGTATTGTTATCACAGGTCTTGTCCAGTGTATTTATTAGAGGTTTACAACTCACACTTTGTTTGGGTTACAGCCCTGTGTTATATATATATATACGTGTTTGTTTTGGGCTTCAACCCCGTCATGTTCATGACGTACGCTATTTTTGGTAGTGAATTTTTTTATAACTATTTCGTATTCCTGCGCCTGTCTCCTATCATTATACAACGTGACAGATGGGTCGCCACTGGGTGGGGTTGTGGGGTTGACTCACTCCATACTGTTGCGGTGCTGACAAAGAATCAGGGACACACTGTATTTATTGCATTAGCCTGTTGGTTCAGTGCTGGAGTGTGTTGGTAATAAGAGGGATGAAAGGGTGTGTGAGTGTGCGCTAATGACAGTGAAATGTGTGTGTGGTTTATTTAAGGCCTTGCTGAGGAGACTGGCTCCTTTGCTAAGGCTGGGAGTCTGACTGGGGGAGACAGTCTGGCCCTGGCCTCCTTGCCTGCCACTCCCACAGACATTTTGGAGCTATACCCCCACTACCCCTCCACCTGAACAAAACCCACACCCCCTGCAATGCCACACTCAAAGCCTTCCCAAGCTGCTACTGCTTTACAATTAACTGAAACACACAAAGGTATGCACACACAAAAACACACCTCCCACCCATCCTACACTCAAAAAGCTCAATATGTAAGTACGGAGTCCCTTGTGGGATACAGTAAAGTAAGTCTGAGAGGTGAGTACCTCAGATGTCCACCATTGTTCCTGTACCCAAGAAAGCGAAGTTAACTGAACTAAATTACTATCGCCCCGTAGCACTCACTTCTGTCATCATCAAGTGATTTGATAGGCTAGTTAAGGACCATATCACCTCCATCTTACCCAACACCCTAGACCCACTGCAATTTGCATACAGCCCCAAATGTTCCACAGATGATGCAATCACCATCGCACTGCACACTGCCCTATCCCATCTGGGAAAGAGGATAGAAGAATGCTGTTGATTGACTACAGCTCAGCCTTCAACACCATAGTACTCTCCAAGTTCATCATTAAGCTTGGGGCCCTGGGTCTGAATCCCACCCTGTGCAACTGGGTCTTGGACTTCCTGATGGGCCGCCCCCAGGTGGTGAAGGTAGGCAACAACACCTCCACTACACTGATCGTCAAAAAAGGGTCCCCACAAGGGTGCGTGCTCAGCCCCCTCCTGTACTCCTGGTTCGCCTTCTAGATGGTAGCGGGGTAAACAGACCGTTGACTCGGGTGGCTGAGGTCCTAGATCATTTTCTTGGCCTTCCTGTGACACAGGGTACTGTAGATGTCCTGTAGAGCAGGCAATGTGCCCCAGGTGATGCGTTGGGCTGACCGCACCACCCTCTGGAGAGCCCTGCGGTTGAGGGCGTTTTTAAAAATGTATTTTATTTCACCTTTTATTTATCCAGGTAGGTCAGTTGAGAACAAGTTCTCATTTACAACTGCGACCTGGCCAAGATAAAGCAAAGCAGTGCGACAAAAATAACAACACAAAGTATTCAACTTCAGCGATTTTTGCAATTCGTTCCAGTCATTGGCAGCAGAGAACTGGAAGGAAAGGCGGCCAAATGAGGTGTTGGCTTTGGGGATGACCAGTGAGATATTTCTGCTGGAGCACGTGCTATGGGTGGGTATTGTTATGGTGACCAGTGAGCTGAGATAAGGCAGAGGTTCAGTTGCTGTGCAAGGCGGTGATACAGCCCAACAGAATGCTCTCGATGGTGCATCTGTAGAAGTTTGTGAGTGTGTGTGAGATTCACAGTGTCTCATTACTTCCACTGTTGAACGATAAAGGCCCCTGATTCAACGATATTGATTCCATGACACACCACAGACTAGACCAGAGAATTGTAGTACACAATGCAAAAGTATTTCATCCATCAACGCAAACTATCTATCTATATACGATGGGCCCGGGCTCTCCTGTTTGCCTAGACAAGAACAGGTAGGCACGCACTGTAGATGCATGTTTAGGCAGAAAGCGGCTTAGCATTGACAGTAATGTGTGAGAGGGGAACAAAGGAGAATTTACCCCTCCCATGTATTAATGGTTCAATAGCATCTTATATTTTCTCAAATTATGTCCTCTCACAGCCGTTTGAGATCAGTAATGAGATAAGAACGTGTTTATTTTAAGCAATGGCAAATTCTTTAGGCCCAGGCTGGAGATGAGAAGAGATGGGTTTGTGTTGGTGATTACCCAGCTCAGCTTGTCCCTGCCAAGAGTGGAGAGACCCGGATGTACAGTAGAGACAGGCACTCAATACCAACCAGCTCCAATCTCCTGTCTGCATATCCTGACACCATCAGCTCATGTTTCACAGTATGATAATACACGGCCCCATGTCGCAAGGATCTGTTCACAATTCCTGGAAGCTGAAAATGTCAGAGTTCGTCCATGGTCTGCATACTCCCCAAACACGTCACCCGTTGACCATGTTCGGGATGCTCTGGATCGACGTCTACAATAGCGTGTTCCAGTTCCTGCAATTATCCAGCAACTCAAATCAAATCACATTTTATTAGTCACATGCGCCGAATACAACAGGTGTAGACCTTACAGTGAAATGCTTACTAACAAGCGCCTAACAAACAATGCAGTTTAAAAAATAACAATAAGAATAAGAAATAAAAGGAACAAGTAATTAAAGAGCAGCAGTAAAATAACAATTGTGAGACTATATACAGTGGGGAGAACAAGTATTTGATACACTGCCGATTTTGCAGGTTTTCCTACTTACAAAGCATGTAGAGGTCTGTAATTTTTATCATAGGTACACTTCAACTGTGAGAGACGGAATCTAAAATAAAAATCCAGAAAATCACATTGTATGATTTTTAAGTAATTCATTTGCATTTTATTGCATGACATAAGTATTTGATCACCTACCAACCAGTAAGAATTCCGGCTCTCACAGACCTGTTAGTTTTTCTTTAAGAAGCCCTCCTGCTCTCCACTCATTACCTGTATTAACTGCACCTGTTTGAACTCGTTACCTGTATAAAAGACACCTGTCCACACACTCAATCAAACATACTCCAACCTCTCCATGGCCAAGACCAGAGAGCTGTGTAAGGACATCAGGGATAAAATTGTAGACCTGCACAAGGCTGGGATGGGCTACAGGACAATAGGCAAGCAGCTTGGTAAGAAGGCAACAACTGTTGGCGCAATTATTAGAAAATGGAAGAAGTTCAAGATGACGGTCAATCACCCTCGGTCTGGGGCTCCATGCAAGATCTCACCTCGTGGGGCATCAATAATCATGAGGAAGGTGAGGGATCAGCCCAGAACTACACGGCAGGACCTGGTCAATGACCTGAAGAGAGCTGGGACCACAGTCTCAAAGAAAACCATTAGTAACACACTACGCCATCATGGATTAAAATCCTGCAGCGCACGCAAGGTCCCCCTGCTCAAGCCAGCGCATGTCCAGGCCCGTCTGAAGTTTGCCAATGACCATCTGGATGATCCAGAGGAGGAATGGGAGAAGGTCATGTGGTCTGATGAGACAAAAATAGAGCTTTTTGGTCTAAACTCCACTCGCCGTGTTTGGAGGAAGAAGAAGGATGAGTACAACCCCAAGAACACCATCCCAACCGTGAAGCATGGAGGTGGAAACATCATTCTTTGGGGATGCCTTTCTGCAATGGGGACAGGACGACTGAACCGTATTGAGGGGAGGATGGATGGGGCCATGTATTGCGAGATCTTGGCCAACAACCTCCTTCCCTCAGTAAGAGCATTGAAGATGGGTCGTGGCTGGGTCTTCCAGCATGACAACGACCCAAAACACACAGCCAGGGCAACTAAGTAGTGGCTCCGTAAGAAGCATCTCAAGGTCCTGGAGTGGCCTAGCCAGTCTCCAGACCTGAACCCAATAGAAAATCTTTGGAGGGAGCTGAAAGTCCGTATTGCCCAGCGACAGCCCCGAAACCTGAAGGATCTGGAGAAGTTCTGTATGGAGGAGTGGGCCAAAATCCCTGCTGCAGTGTGTGCAAACCTGGTCAAGAACTACAGGAAACGTATGATCTCTGTAATTGCAAACAAAGGTTTCTGTACCAAATATTAAGTTCTGCTTTTCTGATGTATCAAATACTTATGTCATGCAATAAAATGCAAATTAATTACTTAAAAATCATACAATGTGATTTTCTGGATTTTTGTTTTAGATTCCGTCTCTCACAGTTGAAGTGTACCTATGATAAAAATTACAAACCTCTACATGCTTTGTAAGTAGGAAAACCTGCATAATCGGCAGTGTATCAAATACTTGTTCTCCCCACTGTACCTGTACAGAGTCGATGTGTGGGGGCACCAGTTAGTCAAGGTAATTGAGGTAATATGTACATGTAGGTAGAGTTATTAACCTGTTGATGATAGAGGGCGCTATTTTCACTTTGGGGGAAAATCGTGCCCAATTTAAACGGCCTCGTACTCAATTCTTGCTCGTACAATATGCATATTATTATTACTATTGGATAGAAAACACTCTCTAGTTTCTAAAACCGTTTGAATTTTGTCTGAGTAAAAGAGAACTCATTTGGCAGCACACTTTCTGACCAGGAAGTGGAAAGTCTGAAATCGATGCTGTGTTCAAGGGCCTGCCTATAAATGGGCATGATACGTATGAATATACTTGCACGTCATACAGCTTCCCCTAGATGTCAAGAGGAAGTGAGAGGAGAAATGAGGTGATTATCTTGGTCTGAGATGGAATGAATCCTCTTGGAATGACGTGTCCCCCATTTTCGGTTATCTGGAAGGCGCGTGGAGGGACCTGTAATTGCCTTCTGAAAAGCTGTCGTTATAGGCGAATACTATCTCCGGCTTTGATTTTATTTGATACATGTCACAATATCATCGTAAAGTATGTTTTTTCAATATAGTTTTATTAGATTATTGATTTTTTTTCGTGACGTTAGGCGTGTTGCTTTGTCTGCATATGTTCAGGAAGGATAGCTTCGCGCCACTTGGCCAGTGTGCTTGCTAATTCAAGAGGGAAAAACGACGTTCTAATAACAAACAAAGACAGTTCTGGACAAAGGACCCCTTGTACAACATTCTGATGGAAGATCACCAAAAGTAGGACCCATTTTGTGATGCTATTACATATATC
Source organism: Salvelinus alpinus (assembly GCF_045679555.1). Taxonomy (NCBI): domain Eukaryota; kingdom Metazoa; phylum Chordata; class Actinopteri; order Salmoniformes; family Salmonidae; genus Salvelinus; species Salvelinus alpinus. The sequence goes on from NC_092119.1 coordinate 25,690,250, forward strand.
TGTCGAACTGTGTACTAGTAGTTTTGCGCCCAGGTTTTGGGCATCTCTCGCCATAACGTAAGCCTTATGTCGTAATGAAGATATTTTTAGAATTCTAACACTGCGATTGCATTAAGAACTAATGAATCTATCGTTTCCTATACAACATTTAAGCTGCTACCTGTGGTTGTGGGTTTTGATTAAATCCCTTCTCTAACATAGTCCAGCATGTACAGAAATGTACTCTGACAGTAGCAATATGGATTCCACACCTTACTGCAGAGTGAAAGTAATGTGTTGAGAGGGAGACAGAGCAGTGAGATAAAGAGAGGCACAGAAATAGACACAAGATGAGCAGAGTGCAGTTTGTTAAAGAGCCTCACCATTCTCACGCTTGACTAGCTCTCCCATAATGACAGGCAATATGGGACTTAATCACGCATTAAGCCTTATTGTTGCACCTCCAGCCAACTGATGACACAGCTCAGTCAATCCGGTGGTCCTGAGCCAACCCCTCAGGCACTGGCCACTCCGGTCATCGCGCATGCAATTGGCATGATGTAAGGCCATCCCATCTCTGTGAGAGAGAGAGGAGGGAGAGAGAGAGGCAGATACAGACAATGAGAAAGAGAGGGAGAGAGGTCAGAAAGTCAACACGTTCGTGCGACTGGGTGGCTGTCTGTGCAGCGTTCACTGAACTGGCGCTGACTAAAAGCTTGCTATGTCTGGACTGAAGCAGTTTAGGGCCATCACACATTGCTGGGCTTTTTAGGAAATGGATACAATATTGTTACCCTAATGCTTACTAAAATGTTAACAGCTAAATGTATAAATATACTGACAAAACACTATCATTTTAGTATATAATTTACAAAATGGATGCTCAAACACTTGTATCACATCATCAGTATTTGTATTATACATTCACATAATAGCTATACTTTCCCCCTTGGTAAAATACCCTAATATATCTTCTCCCAGTCGCAGTAAAACGTTTAAAGAAAATCCAGTCCATTTGTAATGAGGGATGAAGAAAGATATTGAGTTATGGCATTCCTCTATTGGTTGGGGCTTGTCTGTAATGATGTAACCCAGGGCATAATGTGCATGTATGAGTGGTAGGCTGCATTATAAACACTTAGATCATGATTTTATAAAGTTAACAAGTGGCTGGAACCGTCTGCTGAACCAGGACCAGGTGGATTTTTCGAAAATATATTTATATTTAACTTTTCTCACTGTTTACTGTGCATGAAGTAAACTAGCCAGTTGATCACTTACAGTAGTCAGTGAGAGCTGCATGTTTTCCAATGCAGAAATTCTAAACCCTAGCACTGCTCTCAGACTGGGCTTTGTTATAGAGAAGTGACTGGCTGCTTCACCAGGTAGATGTTGTGGTGTTTAATACAGATGTTTTTCTAACAGGACGGGGGACTGACTGACATCTCTGACATGTGGCTTATGTACCGTACTGTACTGTTACTTTTCCTCCTGCCTAAAAATGCATACTCACAGGACATATGAATCAATGTCAACTATTCTGATGTAGGACCCTACCCTCTTAATACTGTACTAAATCAGTTTTTTTTCTCAGCATGAAAAGCCTGGAGCTGCAGGAGGACGCTCATCGTTTTGCTCATCGTTTTGAGTCCTCCTCCCCAGACTTTGATGTGAAAGGTCTGGCAGAGGCGCCCTCGTTGCATTTCACGGGAGAATATTCAGTGTCAGGAACATCTGGGATTGCACTAAGTAGGGCTTACTTGGCAGGCGGTCATATTGACACCATCCTAACAACGCCTTTCATCTCTGTTTGAACCTGTGATTCAACTCAAACCCTCCCTGGGCCATCACGGGAGGAGTCGTGGACCTGCCGCAAGCACAGACCAAGGTGTGGCAGCAGCTCCCTCTGAGATGAGGAGGAATCTCACTGAACCCAGCCTCTTTCCCTGTCCCACTATCCTTGAGAATCAGGCCTACATATTTCTCTCTCTACATACATACTATCCAGGATCCTCCCACCACTTTGAATTCCTACCATTATCACTCTTCTCAAGGCTAAATCTGGTGATGCCATTGAGAAATCCCTCCAATAAAAACGTAGTGATCAGTTCATTTAAGCAATAACCAGCTGTTTTGTGGTAATAAGGTGATGTTATTTGAGACTGTGTTTATTATGATTGACAGTGAGAGGACCTTGTCCAACAGTAGCAGCTCTGTTTCATCATCCCGTGCCTGAGTCTGGTCTTCCTGTGTGTGACTGTGATCTGTGCCAATGATCTGGGCAAAAATAGTTGTGTAGAGGGACTACTACGAGGAGTATCGTCGGGTAAAGTCATTAAGGCCTGGGTGGGTTCACGTCCGTGTATCTGGGTCATTGTGTTTAAAAGCAGCAACAGCAGGTCAGCAGATGAGAGAATACCTTGGCTACTCTGGTGCTGCATGAGATACACTGGCACTGGGCTAGCCCTCACTACGCTACCCTGGGTTAGTCTATTACTGACCCAGTCCCATGTGTTTACCTGATGTGGTCACTACATTACCCTGGATCATTCTATTACAGACCTGGGTTTGCTATTCATAGGGAAGAGGGTGTCATTTTGGACACACTACTGTTCCACTGACCACCACCACTGTGTTTACCTCATGTGGATACCCCTCACTCATGGGATCCTAGGAGATCCTGGAATGGGCAGTCCATTTTCCACCAGATGCATCTTCCTCCCGAACAGATTATCCAGCAGAGTGACACTGTGAGGAGGTTAGGAGGCTGGTTAAACTTTGAACAGACCAGATAATCCATCAGCTTTGTGATAATCATTGAAGTAACTGACATCAGAACACAATTACAGGTCAGTCATCTGATGCTCTGTTTTTGTGAGAAAGGATATAGCTCAGCTGCAGTCTTCACATTTGAAAAGTCAGATAATCATCACATACACCAGAATTGGAATGACAATGAGAAATTATCAAATCAAATTTTATTGGTTGCATACACATATTTAGCAGATGTTATTGCGGGTGTAGCTAAATGCTTGTGTTTCTAGCTCCAACTGTGCAATAATATCGAACAATACACACTAATCTAAAAGTAAAATAATGGAAATATAGAAATATTAGGACAAGCATTGTCGGAGTCCGAAGTATAGATCTATATATACAGTACATGTGATGGGACGTATAGCCATTACGGACAGCATGTGGATAGAATTTATAGTATATCCGAAGAATAGAATAGTATACTGTATGTACAGCAATAGTTGAATAAATATGAAATGGGCAAAACAGTATGTAAACATTACTGAAGTGACCAGTGTTCCATTATTAAAGTGACCAGTGTTCCATGTCAATGTACATAGGGAAGCAGCCTCTAAGGTACAGGGATGAGTAACCAAATAGTAGCCGGCTAGAGACAGTGACTGTTCAGGGCAGGGTACTGGGTGGAGGCCGGCTAGTGATGGCTATTTAACAGTCTGATGGCCTTGAGATCGAAGCTGGTTTTAAGTATCTCGGTCCAAGATTTGATGCACCTGTACTTACCTCGCCTTCTGGATGATAGCGGTGTGAACAGGCACATGGCTCGGGTGGCTGAGGTCTTTGATCTTCATGGCCTTCCTGTGACACCGGGTGCTGTAGATGTCTTAGTGGCCAAACATAATTTATTCAGCCTCCTGAGGTTAGAGGCGCTGTTGTGCCTTTAACACACTGTCTGCGAGGGTGGACCATTTCAGATTGTCAGTGATGTATACACAGTGAAACTTGACGCTTTTCACCTTCTCCACTGTGGGCCCGTCGATGTGGATGGGGTCATGCTCCCTTTGCTGCCACCTGAAGTCCTCGATCAGCTCTTTCATTTAGTTGACGTTGGCTGAGAGGTCATTTTCCTGGCACCACTTTGCGTTAAATACAAATTTCTCTGTCAGTTCACATTCTTCTCTCACACACCCGGCTCCTAAAACCATAGACCATTGTTATTCTAACTTCCGCGACGCATATAAGGTCCTCCCCCGCCTTCCCTTTGGAAAAGCTGACCACGTAAACTTAGGTATTGAGTGATGATGAGAGAGATATTGTCTCTAGAAACATCATTGAAACCAGGTGATGTCATCGCATATGTGGGTGGTGGAACTGAAAGGTTGGATAAGGTATAGTGAGCAGGGCTAGAGGCTCTACAGTGAAATAAGCCAATAAACACTAACCAGAACAGCAATGGACAAGGCATATTGACATTAAGGAGAGGCATGCTTAGACGAGTGATCATAAGGGTCCAGTGAGTAGAGGTTGGTTGGGGTCCCGGCGATTCAGACAGCTAGCCGGGTTATCGGTAGCAAGCTAGCATAGGATGGAGGTCTGTTTTTAGCCACCTCGTGCGTTTCCGTCGGTAGATTAGTGGGGTTCCGTGTGGTCGGGGGGGATCAATCCAATTGGCAAAATAGATATAGTTATAGTGACCCAAGAAAAATTGTCCGATAGACTTATTCAGATAGCTGTCTTGTCGGCTGCTAACGATTAGCGGGCCCCAGATGAGCGTTCAGGTCGCGACGGAGGTGCCAGTTGGATAACTCCCTCGGGCAGATAACGTCGGTAGTCAGTCGTGAAGGCCCGGTGGGGCTCCGCATTGGCAGTAAAACGGGTCCGGATAGGTGATTGTAGGTGACGTAAGCCAATAGTTACACGGGTAGCAGCTAGCTAGCTAGCTGCGAAATCAAGGTGTAAATGTCCAGAGCTTGCGGTTGAAATCCGGGGATATGGTCCGGTAAATAGGTCCGGTATGTTCTGGTCTGAGTCGCGTTCTACAAAAGTGGCGATAGATTATCGAGCTAAAGGAATAGCTGATGACCACAAACCATGGTTAGCTGAAATACTAACGTTAGCCAGTAAACTGGCTAGCTTCTGGTTAGCTTCTGGCTAGCTTCTATTGTGGATTTTCAAATTTGAGGTAAATAATATTTTTTGTTTTGTAATTGGTGAGGCGGGTTGCAGGAAAGCGTTTTGAAGATGAGTTTTTGGAAAAGAAAATATATAAAAGATATACGAAGAAAGGTGTAAATATATATATATATATATATATATATATATATATAAATATATATATATATATATATATATATATATATATATATGGGACAAAAGGACGTCTGACTGCTATGCCATCTTGGAAGAAAACCAAAGCATTTCGCTACACTCGCATTAACATCTGCTAACCATGTGTATGTGACAAATACATTTTATTTGATTTTAGTAAATAAAATAAAATTGTATTTGTCACACGCGCCGAACACAACAGGTGTAGACCTTACAGTGAAATGCTTACTTACAAGCCCTTAACCAACAATACTTTAAGAAGTTTTAAGTAAAAAAAAATTGAAAATAAAAGTAACAAATAATTAAACAGCTGCAGTAAAATAACAATAGCGAGGAAAAATATACAGGGGGTACCGGTACAGAGTCAATGTGCGGGGGCACCGATTAGTCGAGGTAATTGATTTAATATGTACATGTAGGTAGAGTGACTATGCATAAACCGAGAGTAGCAGGAGCATAAAAGAGGGGTCTGGGTATCCCTTTGATTAGCTGTTCAGGAGTCTTATGACTTGGGGGTAGAAGCTGTTAACTTCTTATGGCTGCAGGGGCAGTATTGAGTAGCTTGGATCAATGGTGCCCATTGTAAACTGCCTGCTCCTCAGTCCCAGTTGCTAATATATCCATATTATTATTAGTATTGGATAGAAAACAATCTGAAGTTTCTAAAACTGTTTGATGTCTGAGTATTACAGAACTCATATGGCAGGCAAAAACCTGAGAAGAAATCCAAACAGGAAGTGGGAAATCTGAGATTGGTCGATTCTCAACACAGCCCCTATTCAATACAGAGTGGGATATGGATCTGTTTGCACTTCCTACGGCTTCCACTAGATGTCAACAGTCTGTAGAACCTTGTCTGATGCCTCTACTGTAAGGTGGGGCTGAAGGAGACAGGAATTAGTCAGGTCTACCATGCTCTGACCATGCGCGTTCACATGAGGGAGCTCTGTTCCATCGCACATCTGAGGTCAATGGTATTCTCCGGTTGGAACGTTATTCAAGATTTATGTTAAAAACATTCTAAAGATTGATTCAACTAATCGTTTGACATGTTTCTACTGACTGTTACGGAACTTTTTGACATTTCATCTGCTTTTAGTGAACGCGCTTCCTGACTTTGGATTTGTTTACCAAACACGTTGACAAAAATAGCTATTTGGACATAAATGATGGACATTACCGAACAAAACAAACATTTCTTGTGGGAGTCCTGGGAGTGCATTCCGACGAAGATCAACAAAGGTAAGTGAAGATTTATAATACTATTTATGAGTTTTGTTGACTGCACAATTTGGCGGGTAACTGTATGGCTTCCTTTTGTGGCTGAACGCTGTTATCAGATTATTGAATATTGTGCTTTTGCCGTAAAGCTTTTTGAAATCTGACACAGCGGTTGCATTAAGAACAAGTGTATCTTTAATTCTATGTAAAATATGTATCTTTCATCAAAGTTTATCTTCTCTATGGTAGGGGGCAGTATTTGGAATTTTGGATGAAATGCATGCCCAAATTAAACTGCCTGCTTCTCGGGCCCAGAAGATATGATATGCATATAACTGGTAGATTTGGATAGAAAACACTCTAAAGTTTCCAAAACTGTCTGTGAGTATAACAGAACTGATTTGGCAGGCGAAAACCTGAGAAAATCCATTCAGGAAGTATTTTTTTGTTGTTGGGTTTTGTAGTTTTCTATTCAATGCCATTACAGTATCCATTGACTTAGGACTCAAATTGCCGTTTCTATGCCTTCCACTAGATGTCAACAGTCTTTAGAAATTGTTTCAGGCTTGTATTCTGAAAAATGAGGAAGTAAGAGCAGTCTGAATGAGTGGACCCTAAAGTGTCACAGAGCTTTTTCATGCGCGAGACCGAGAGCGTGCCTTTCTTGTTTACCTTTTAAATTGACGACGTTATTGTCCGGTTGAAATATTATCGATTATTTAGGCTAAAAACAACCTGAGTATTGAATATAAACATCGTTTTACATATTTCTATGAGCTTTACGGATACAATTTTGTCTTCCTGTTTTGACTGCGTTTGAGCCTGTGGATTACTGAAGAAAACGCACGAACAAAACGGAGGTTTTTGGATATAAAGAGACTTTATCGAACAAAAGGAACATTTATTGAGTAAATGAATGTCTGCTGAGTGCAACCATATGAAGATCATCAAAGGTAAGGGATTCATTTTATGTCTTTCTGACTTGTGTAAGTGTTCTACCTGGCTGGTTACTGTTTGTAATGATTTGTCTAGTGGGCTGTGTTCTCAAATAATCGTAAGGTATGCTTTCGCCGTAAAGCATTTTTAAAATCTGACACCGTGGTTGGATTCACAAGAAGTTCATCTTTAAACCTATGTAAAATATGTTTTGTTTTCTGAATTTTTCTAATGAGTATTTCAGTATTTGAATTTGGCGCCCAGCAGTTTCACTGGCAGAGGGAACAGTCCATGACTAGGGTGGTTGGGGTCTGACAATTTTTAGGGCCTTCCTCTGACACCGCCTGGAATAGAAGTCCTGGATGGCAGGAAGCTTGGCCCCAGTACTGGGCCGTACGCACTACCCTCTGTCGTGCCTTGCAGTCGGAGGCTGAGCAGTTGCCATACCAGGCAATGATGCAACCCGTCAGGAGGCTCTCGATGGTGCAGCTGTAGAACCTTTTGAGGATCTGAGGACCCATGCCAAATCTTATTCAGTCTCCTGAGGGAGAATATGCTTTGTAGGCTTTGTCTCTTCTTGACTGTCTTAGTGTGTTTGGACCATTATAGTTTGTTGGTGATGTGGACACCAAGGAACTTGAAGCTCTCATCCTGCTCCACCGTAGCCCCGTCGATGACAATGGGGGCTTGCTCGGTCCTCCTTTGACTGTAGTCCACAATCTTTGTCTTGATCACATTGAGGGAAAGGTTGTTGTCCTGGCACCACAGGGCCAGGTCTCTGACCTCCTCCCTATAGGCTGTCTCATCGTTGTTGGTGATCAGGCCTACCACTGTTGTGTCATCGGCAAACTTGATGATGGAGTGCCTGAGGGGCCCCGTGTTGAGTATCAGCGTGGTGGATGTGTTATTACCTACACTTACAACCTGGGGGCGGCCCGTCAGGAAGTCCAGGGTCCATATGAAGAGGGAAGTGTTTAGTCCCAAGGTCCTTAGCTTAGTGATGAGCCTTGAGGGCACTATGGAGTTGAACGCTGAGCTGTAATCAATGAATAGCATTTTCACATAGGTGCTCCTTTTGTCCTGGAGGGAAAGGGCAGTGTTGAGAGCAATAGAGATTGCATCATCTGTGGATCTGTTGGGGCGGTATGCAAATTGGGGTTTCTGGGAAAATGGTGTTGATGTGAGCCATGACCAGCCTTTCAAAGCACTTCATGGACTGTCTGCTAGAAACATGTTGGTATTAGACTCAGTCAGGGACAGGTTGAAAATGTCAGTGAAGACACTTGCTAGTTGGTCAGTGCTTGCTTGGAGTACACGTCCTGGTAATCCGTCTGGCCTTGTGAATGTTGACCTGTTTAAAGTTCTTACTCACGTCGGCTACGGAGAGCGTGATCACACAGTTGCCCGGAACAGCTGATGCTCTCATGCATGTTTCAGTGTTACTTGCCTCGAAGCGAGCATAGAAGTAATCTAGCTTGTCTGGTAGGCTCGTGTCACTGGGCAGCTCGTGGTTGTGCTTCCCTTCGTAGTCTGTAATATTTTGCAAGCCCTGTCACATCCGATGAACTTCGGAGCCGGTGTGGTGCGATTTGATCTTAGTCCTGTATTGACACTTTGCCTGTTTGATGGTTTGTCTGAGGGCATAGTGGGATTTCTTGTATGCTTCTGGGTCAGAGTCCCACACATTGAAAGCGACAGCTCTACCCTTTAGCTCAGTGCGGATGTTGCCTGTAATCCATGGCTTCTGAATGGGGAACATACGGTCACAACGTGCACTTATTGATGAAGCCAGTGACTGATGTGGTGTACTCCTCAATGCCATTGGAAGAATCCCGGAACATATTCCAGTCTGTTCTAGCAAAACAGTCCTGTAGCTTAGCATCTGCTTCATCTGACCACTTTTTTATTGACTGAGTCACTGGTGCTTCCTGCTTTAGTTTTTCCTTGTAAGCAGGAATCAGGAGGATATAATTATGGTCAGATTTGCCAAATGGAGGGCGAGGGAGAGCTTTGTATGCGTCTCTGTGTGTGTGGAGTAAAGGTGGTCTAGAGTTTTTTTTCCCTCTGGTTGCACATTTAACATGCTGGTAGAAATTAGGTAAAACGGATGAGTTTCTCTGCATTAAAGTCCCCGGCCACTAGGCGCGCCGCCTCTGGATGAGCATTTCCCCATTTGCTTATGGCCGTATACAGCTCATTGAGTGCGGTCTTAATGCCAGCATTGGTTTGTGGTGGTATATAGACAGCTACGAAAAATACAGAAACTCTCTTGGTAAATAGTGTGGTCTACAGCTTATGAGATACTCTACCTCAGGCAAGCAAAACCTTGAGACTTCCTTAGATTTTGTGCACCAGCTGTTGTTTACAACATACATAGACTGCCACCCCTTGTCTTACAGTAACAGAGGCCGCTGTTCTATCCTGACAAAAAAGCTTAAACCCCGCAGCTGTATGTTATTCATGTCGTCGTTCAGCCACGACTCGGTGAAACATAAGATATTACAGTTTTTGATGTCCCGTTGGTAGGATATACGTTATCGTAGTGCGTCTATTTTATTATCGATTGATTGTACGTTGGCTAATAGGACCGATAGTAAAGGTAGATGACCCTCTCGGCGACGGATCCTTTCAAGGCACCCGGACCTTCGTCCCCGATACCTCAAATTACTGGGATGAGGGCCTTGTCGAATTACTGGGATGAGGGCCTTGTCGGGCATCTGAAGTAAATCCTTCCTGTCCGACTCATTGAAGAAAAAGTATTCCTCCAGTACGGGGTAAGTAATCGCTGTCCTGATATCTAGAATAGCTTTATGGTTATAAGACACGGTGGCAGAAACATTATGTACAAAATAAGTTACAAATAATGCAAAAAAACATACACAATAGCACAATTGGTTACGGGATCGTAAAACGGCAGACATCTCCTTCAGTGCCATTCTTGGGGTTGCAATCACAGCTAAAACGGTGTGATACTATGTGGAACGGATGAGGGTAACCTGTCTTGGACAGATACCCTTGACCGTAGCCAGTAACTCGTGGAATCTGGTGTTGACTTACATAATGAATGCTAGGAACACATACTGTACAGTGACATATACTGTACTGGGTGCCATTGGCTCCTTCTCTCCTCCCCCCTCTCCTCTCTCCTTTATCGTACTACCAAGTAGGTAAGTGATCCTGTGCTGTACACACATGTGACTTAACTGATATCTGATCCTGGATTCCAGACATGTTTCCCATCCTTCCCAGATGACTGATGGGTTAACGATCACAGAACATATCAAACCATGGAGCATTGCAGAGTCCCTATGCAGCTGCATTACTGCCATCATGTAGTTTATATGTTACTAATGTAAAGCATTAGGGCAGATGAATGCACGCAAGGGACTTACCTTATTGGTGGTTCTGAATGGGAGTCTGCATGCAGGGAACTTACCTTATTGGTGGTTCTGAATGGGAGTCTGCATGCAGGGGACTTACCTTATTGGTGGTTCTGAATGGGAGTCTGCATGCAAGGGACTTACCTTATTGGTGGTTCTGAATGGGCGTCTGTAGATGGATAGCCAATCAGCTACAGAAAGATGAATCCTATGGAAACAGCAGATTCAGCTCCATTGATAAAGTGAAAACACGTCAAATCAAATTCAGTTGAGTACAGGCTTAACTGAATGACAAGAGACATAATGAAATATGGATTTTTATTGAATAGTTTTCGGTAGACATCGTCTCTGACGTATACTCCTCTGAGCCAGATGCTGATGGCAAATTGCTCTGTGGGGCAGCTGGTGGTGGGGCCTTCAGTTGGTGGTGGTGGAAAATTGTTGGAAGACTGTCGCTGCATAACAGCAAGTGAGACAAGATTTAAGTTGACATATGAATACTCCCCTAGATTTATGCCCATTGCCCAGGAAAGTGATTATTTCACGAGTGAGCCCATAGGTTAATCATCAAGCATGGTGGAATTGCCTTAGTGTGCCATGCTCATAGGCTGAAGTTAATAGATGAATGACATTCCGCACGCTTGCTAATAGTAAAGTAAAAGGAGAGACATGACCCTATGCTGACAAGGTAACATTATGGCACTACCATATAAATACCTGCTATGCTGACAAGGTAACATTATAAACACTACCATATACAGTAAATGCCTGCAATGCTGATGAGGTAAGACAAGCGATGTGAATTATATTGTGTTTACTAGATTAATTAAATGTGACAAGCCATTCAGACCAGCCTTCCTGATTGAACTTTCGTAAACTACATTTCAATTTGTTTTCCAGTGCTAGAGCTTGTCACATTGGCAAGAAGGATCGGGAGACAGAAGCAGGAATGCGTAATAGGGTTTTTTATTACACCCAAAATGACGGCATGTCGTGTAAAGGCACAGGGACGAAGACCAAACAAACACGTACACAAAACACAGGGTTGAAACCCAAAAAAAAGAGCGAGGAGTACCTCGAATAAATAACACGTGCACGATGATTAACACACGGGACGAGACCCGGAATCATCTGTGCAATCCACAAGGGCACGAAAGCCCAAAACACACAGCACAGGTACTCACACGCACCAACGGACATTGTAACAATAATCGACAGCCCAATGGAAACCAAAGGACACATATATACAAATACTAATCAGTGGGAATAGGGGACAGGTGTGCGTAATGAAAGTTCCGGAAAGATCGGTGACAGGCTAATGGTGATAAAATTGAAAAACGGAAAAGTTCAAATTCCAATGCTATAAACAGGACAAAACAAAGATATTGGTATAAAATACTTTAATAAATAATTGGATTGTTCTAAAAACAAACAAAAATTCCACTAACAAACCAAGACGCAACTGCTCTTTTGTACAAAATAATTACAATGTTCTGCACATTCAGCCCATTCTCTGGGGCTAGTGGGATTCTGCTGACTGGATATGGGTAATGATTTGAATTATTATTTTTGCATCAAAAAATTTAAAACACAATTCTTGTCAGAGAATTACAATATTAAACTGTAAAGAACAACAAAAATCATTTTCCCTACCACCACTGAGGTAATGCTCAATAGATGATCTTCCTCTTTCTTAGTGCAGAATACAATACAAACACTGGACAACAACCACAACAACAACAATAAAACTTGTTCCCTTCATTAGACCAGTATTGAAAGCAGAAATCCAATGCACCACTGTAGGGCTGGGTAGCGGAGTGCTCCTGCCCAGGCAAAGATTAAACCACTGGATTGCTCTGATCTTGAATTTAATGGCCTTGAATTTAATTCTAGTTACTCCTGATTCTGACCCAAATCACGATGATAAGAGCACGCTAGCACTGCTTCTGTATCAGATCAACACGAACCATCCATTCACTGGTACACCCGATGCCAGAGGTTGGTGGGAGGAGCTATAGGAGGACGGGGTCATTGTAATGGCTCGAATGGAATAATGGGACCGAGTCAAACGTGGTTTCCATATGTTTGATACTGTTCCATTAATTCCAATCCAGCCATTACAATGAGCCCGTCCTCCTATAGGTCATCCCACCAGCCTCCTCTGACCCTGCGTTATAAAAGGACATTCTAACGTTCACATACAGTAGCATAGTGAGTGGGAGATGGTGAGCCAGCATTCACAAGGGAAACTCCCAATCAAGCAGCAGACAAGGACAAGCCTAGAACTAGAACTAACATCTGTGCTTACTGACAATTGTAAGTGTTGGAACATAATCAAATCAGAAAGCAAAACAAACAAGCACTTAGAATAATTTGTTTCTGTCAATGCTTTTGTGATTGTGGCACCCCATAAATCTGTATAAAACCTGGCCTGTGTCAACAGACACCAATAAAACGGAATGACATAATAAAAAACGAACAAAACATAAACAACCTTATTCTTTAGAATAACTATAATAAAAAGGATTACTTAAGTTACTAAATTCAAATATACACAGACATGTTTATTTACATATATACATTGTTCAAAGAAACACTTATGGTAATATGAAGAGTTGTGAAAGGACATCTTTTCCCTTTATATGAATTAAGTTCTGGATCAATTCGTTGAATGAGATGAAATAATAAAAGAAGGGCTGAAGGAACTTTCTACCAAAGCAAATAGTGAAATAATAAAGCATAGGCCTGCAGGAAGTGGTAGAGCAAAAGGCATGTTATAGGGATATACATAAGGTCTTTAGAAGCATTGACATGTCATGGAAAATATGTTTATGTTTCTAAACTAATGCTGATGTCAGGTGTTATACTGCTTATAGCTTTCCAAAGTCTTATATATATATATGCACTACCAGTCAAAAGTTTTACAACACCTACTCATTCAAGAGCTTTTTGTTATTTTTACATTGTAGAATAATAGTGAAGACATCAAAATATGAAACACATATGGAATCATGTAGTAACCAAAAAAGTGTTCAACAAATCAAAATATATGAGATTCTTCAAATAGCCACCCTTTGCCCTGATGACAGCGTTGCAAACTCTTAGCATTCTCTCAACCAGCTTCACCTGGAAGGCTTTTCCAACAGTCTTGAAGTAGTTCCCACATATGCTGAGCACTTGTTGGCTGCTTTTCCTTCAGTCTGCGGTCCGACTCATCACAAACCATCTTAATTTGGTTGAGGTCGTGGGATTGTGGAGGCCAGGTCATCTGATGCAGCACTCCATCACTCACCTTCTGGTCAAATAGCCCGTACACAGCCTGGAGGTGTGTTGGGTCATTGTCCTGTTGAAAAACACATGATAGTCCCACTAAGCCCAAACCAGATGGGATGGCGTATTGCTGCAGAATGCTGTGGTAGCTATGCTGGTAAAGTGTGCCTTGAATTCACAGACAGTGTCAAGCAAAGCACACCATGACACCTCCTCCATGCTTTATGGTGGGAAATACACATGCGGAGATCATCCGTTCACCCACATCGCGTCTCACATAGACAAGGCGGTTGGAACCAAAAGTCTCCAATTTGGACTCCAGACCAAAAGGACAAATTTCCACCGGTCTAATGTCCATTGCTCGTGATTCTTGGCCCAAGCAAGTCTCTTCTTCTTATCTGTGTCATTTAGTAGTTGTTTATTTGCAGCAATTAAACCATGAAGGCCTGATTCACAGTCTCCTCTAAACAGTTGATGTTGATGTGTCTGTTACTTGAACTCTGAAGCATTTATTTGGGCTGCAATTCCTGAGGCTGGTAACTCTAATGAACTTATCCTCTGCAGCAGACGTAACTCTGGGTCTTCCATTCCTGTGGCGGTCCTCATGAGAGCCAGTTTCATCATAGCGCTTGATAGTTTTTGCGAATGCACTTGAAGAAACGTTCAAAGTTCTTAATGTTCCGTGTTGACTGACCATGTCTTAAAGTAATGATGGACTGTCGTTTCTCTTTGCTTATTTGAGCTGTTCTTGCCATAGGGCTATCTTATGTATACCCCCCTACCTTGTCACAACACAACTGATTGGCTCAAACGCATTCAATTCCACAAATTAACTTTTAAGAAGGCACACCTGTTAATTGAAATGCATTCCAGGTGACTACCTCATGAAGCTGGATGAGAGAATGTCAAGTGTGTGCAAAGCTGTCATCAAGGCAAAGGGTGGCTATTTGAAGAATCTCAAATATAAAATATATTTTGATTTGTTTAACACTTTTTGGGTTACTACATGATTCCATATGTGTTATTTCATAGTTTTGATGTCATCACTATTATTGTACAATGTAGAAAATAGTAAAAATAAAGAAAAACCCTTGAATGAGTAGATGTTCTGAAACTTTTGACCGGTAGTGTGTGTGTATATATATATATATATATATATATATATATATATAACCTTTTACATAATTTTACTTATACAAATGACATTATACCAAGAGAACAAAGTAAATGCCCACAGTGTGGGTTAAGGCAGATAAGGACTAAATGCACTAGTAGTAATGTAGTAGTGCAATGCCTGCCTCCAAGGGCAGTGCTCTCGCCAAAGTCACATGATACACAATCTTCTCAGTGATACGATGTGAAAAAAAGGGCTCTCCTTTTAAAGGGAGCAACAATTTGTAAACCAAAAAAAGAAAGGAAAAAATGAAGCTCTCTTTTTGTTACTGAAATGTTAAGTTGCAAAGATTTAAGTAAGAAGGCTCTGTTGCAGACAGAGAATAAATTCAAATGAAATGTAAAACATGTCTTAAATCTTTACTATTGGTGCTTGTCTTTTTCTATTAGATAGAGACATCATCTTTAGTTTGAGAAGTCCCACCTCTAGCCGTGCTCATACATAATGATCTTTGACATCCTCACTGAAGTTGGCAGCGCTGAGGTTTTTACACCGGTTGTCTTTGGGACTGTACACTGTCCAGTGGGGGGTTTTAACAGGGGCGCTACGCATCGTACAGATCACCCCCACTCTGTCCTGCACTCCTGCCAATGAGCACTTTTGTGTGGAGCACTTGTCTAGCTCCATCCCTCCCCTCAGCTCGTCCTCTTCCTCCTCTCCCTCAGCCCCGTCACACGTCCGGTCTGGAGGGCTCATGAGTTTCTTGCATTCGTACTGAATGTCTTTGTCTAGGTTGTCTTTGTGCTGTGGCAAGATGACCCTCAGCGGCTCCAGAAGGTTATTGACAGTGCTGTCCTCCACTGTAGACTCTCTCTCACGCTCTTTTTTCCTCTTACGGGTCCACCACACACACACCACAATGCAGAAGATCCACAGCACACTGAACACCACGCACAGCACTGGCACCAGGTGGTCTGGAGACAAAGACCATAAAATTATACTTTACTATCATGTACTGTAATGCTACCTAATCGAAGTGCAGTATAAAAACATGCAAAAGTTAAACCAAGTCGAGTCCAGTCACTCACCCACAGACTGGGGCATGACCTGCGTCTCCACTTTGACCTCCACCACGGCCAGCATGACGGTGCTGTTGTGTCGTTTGGACAGGGCACCGATGATGGCACTGGAAGCCTCCTGAATCTGATCACGGTTTCCATCCCGCTCCTGACCATCCTGATCATAAGACTGGAAGAGAGGGAGAGAGTAGGAGAAATGGTGAGTCAACACAATAGGTGAGAGATTCACTCCTAGTCCTAACTTCTCACATGCGCCCCTGTAGAGCACAAAGCAGGTCTAGTTAATTGCCTAATAAGTGGACCAGAGAGTCCAGGGGGAGCAGAGGGAGATTAGCTGGATGCTGTGCACTTTAATTAGGATGAACAATGGAGAACAGGCCAGCTGTGGCTCCCAGGCCAGCCAGTCAGTGTGAAGAATGATAAGAGAGTCAGTCAGTCAGCAAGACTCCTCTTTCTTCTCTCTGGGAAAGCAGCTGCTCCTTCAAACACACACACAGACACTGTGGCACATGGCCCCTCACCCCATTCTGACATCTAACAGCCTCTAGGCTTCAGAGAGGACTAAACCAAAATGGTGCTGGAAGAAATGGCAGCAGTTTTACGAGCGCCCAACCAATTGTGCTATTATGTGGGGGTTTTTGCGTTATTTGTAACTTATTTTGTACATAATGTTTCTGCAACTGTATCTTACAGCAAAAAAAGAGGTTCTGGATATCAGGACAGCGATCACTCACCTGGGATTAGACTAAGATTTTTTCTACAACAAGCAGGACGCACAGGACATTCTCCAAACACCCGACAGGGTCGACATCCCCGTTATTTGCAATAGGAAGCGACGCAGGTACAGAGGACAAAGAGCCGGATGCCTCGTCAGGACCCGCAGAAGGCGAGTGGGAAAGCTGCCGTTACCGTCAATACTACTCGCCAACGTGCAATCAGTGGACAATAAATTAGACGAGGTACGATCACGAATATCCTACCAACGGGACATCAAAAACTGTAATATCCTATGTTTCACGGAATCGTGGCTGAATGAAGACATGGATATTCAGCTAGTGGGATACACGCTGCACCGGCAAGATAGAACAGCACACGCACACTCCGGTAAGACGAGGGGGGCGGTCTGTGCATATTTGTAAACGGCTCGTGCACAAAATCTAAGGAAGTCTCGAGATTTTGCTGACCTGAAGTAGAGTATATTGTGATAAATTGCAGGCCACACTACTTGTCTAGAGAGTTCTCAGCTATACTTTTCGTGGCTGTTTATTTACCACCACAGACAGATGCTGGCACTAAGACAGAACTCAGTCAGCTGTAAAAGGAAATAAGCAAACAGGAAACCACTCACCCAGAGGCAGCGCTCCTAGTGTCCGGAGACTTTAATGCAGGGAAACTTAAATCCGTTCTACCAAATTTCTATCAACATGTTAAATGTGCAACCAGAGGGGAAAAAAATTCTAGATCACCTGTACTCCACACAGAGATGCGTACAAAGCTCTCCCTCGCCCTCCATTTGGTAAATCCGACCACAACTCTATCCTCCTGATTCATGCTTACAAGCAAAAATGAAAGCAGGAAGCACCAGTGACTCGGTCTATAAAAAAGTGGTCAGATGAAGCAGATGCTAAACTACAGGACTGTTTTGCTATCACAGACTGGAACATGTTCCGAGATTCTTCCGATGGCATTGAGGAGTACACCACATCAGTCACTGGCTTTATCAATAAGTGCATCGAGGACGTTGTCCCCACAGTGACTGTACATACATACCCCAACCAGAAGCCGTGGATTACAGACAACATTTGCACTGAGCTAAAGGGTAGAGCTGCCGCTTTCAAGGAGCGAGACTCTAACCCGGAAGCTTACAAGAAATCCCGCTATGCCCTGCAACGATCCATCAAACAGGCAAAGCATCAATACAGCGCTAAGATTGAATCATACTACACCGGCTCCGACGCTCGTCTTATGTGGCAGGGCTTGCAAACTATTAGACTACAAAGGGAAGCACAGCCGCGAGCTGCCCAGTGACACGAGCCTACCAGACGAGCTAAATCACTTCTATACTCGCTTCGAGGCAAGCAACACTGAGGCATGCATGAGAGCATCAGCTTTTCCGGATGACTGTGTGATCACGCTCTCCGTAGCCGACGTGAGTAAGACCTTCAAACAGGTCAACATACACAAGGCTGCGGGGCCAGACGGATTACCAGGACGTGTGCTCAGGGCATGTGCTGACCAACTGGCAGGTGTCTTCACTGACATTTTCAACATGTCCCTGATTGAGTCTGTAATACCAACATGTTTCAAGCAGACAACCATGTTCCAGTCTGTGCCCAAGAACACAAAGGCAACCTGCCTAAATGACTACAGACCCGTAAAACTCACGTCCATAGCCATGAAGTGCTTTGAAAGGCTGGTCATGGCTCACATCAACCCCATTATCCCAGAAACCCTAGACCCACTCCAATTTGCATACCGCCCCAACAGATCCACAGATGATGCAATCTCTATTGAACTCCACACTGCCCTTTCCCACCTGGACAAAAGGAACACTTATGTGAGAATGCTATTCATTGACTACAGCTCAGCGTTCAACACCATAGTACCCTCAAAGCTCATCACTAAGCTAAGGATCCTGGGAGTAAACACCTCCCTCTGCAACTGGATCCTGGACTTCTTGATGGGCTGCCCACAGGTGGTGAGGGTAGGTAGCAACACATCTGCCATGCTGATCCTCAACACTGGAGCTCCCCAGGGGTGCGTGCTCAGTCCCCTCCTGTACTCCCTGTTCACCCATGACTGCATGGCCAAGCACGACTCCAACACCATCATTAAGTTTGCAGACGACACAACAGTGGTATGCCTAATCACCGACAACGACGAGATGGCCTATAGGGAGGAGGTCAGAGACCTGGCTGGGTGGTGCCAGAATAACAACCTATCCCTCAACGTAACCAAGAGGACAGGGCATGCCCCCAATGTAACCAAGAGGACAGAGCACGCCCCCATTCTCATCGACGGGGCTGCGGTGGAGCAGGTTGAGAGCTTCAAGTTCTTTGGTGTCCACATAAACAACAAACTAGATTGGTCCAAACACACCAAGACAGTCGTGAAGAGGGCACGACAAAGCCTATTCCCCCTCAGGAAACTAAAAAGATTTGGCATGGGTCCTGAGATCCTCAAAAGGTTCTACAGCTGCAACATCGAGAGCATCCTGACTGGTTGCATCACTGCCTGGTACGGCAATTGCTCGGCCTCCGACCACTACTACAGAGGGTAGTGCGTACGGCCCAGTACATTACTGGGGCTAAGCTGCCTGCCATCCAGGGGCCATCCTGGGGCTAAGCTGCCTGCCATCCAGGACCTCTACACCAGGCGGTGTCAGAGGAAGGCTCTAAAAATTGTCAAAGACCCCAGCCACCCCAGTCATAGACTGTTCTCTCTACTACCACATGGCAAGCGGTACCGGAATGCCAAGTCTAGGACAAAATGGCTTCTCAACAGTTTTTACCCCCAAGCCATAAGACTCCTGAACAGGTAATCAAATGGCTACCCGGACTATTTTCATTGTGTTTCATCCCCCCCCCCCCCCCCCAAACCCCTCTTTTACGCTGCTGCTACTCTCTGTTGATCATATATGCATAGTCACTTTAACCATATCTACATGTATATACTACCTCAAGCAGCCTGACTAACCGGTGTCTGTATGTAGCCTCGCTACTTTTATAGCCTCGCTCCTGTTATTTTTCACTGTCTTTTTATTTATTTTACTTACCTATTGTTCACCTAATACCTTTTTTGCACTATTGGTTAGAGCCTGTAAGTAAGCATTTCACTGTAAGGTGTAACTTGTTGTATTCGGCGCACGTGACAAATAAACTTTGATTTGATTTGTGGCCTCTTAGTGAGAACACACCGTTTCTGGGTCTTCATAAAACCTCTGTACTGATACATAGAGTGAGCTGGATGGGACTACTCTGCCAAACTCATATTAGGTTAAAATAATACGACCTCACGATCATGTTGAGTTAAGACTATTCCATAATGGTCTAACAAAGCACAACTAACATCACTGTAAGCCTTTAGAGGGTCTATGGAGTTTAATTATTAAACCCAGTACTAACCTATGAGGACATCAGACACCCTCCATTAAGGGCTTAGTGCCCTGTAGCGCCTGATTTCCCGTATCTTACTGGAGAGGAGAGCCTGGGTGGCCACACCCGTCCGAGAGATAAACAGTAAGGTGTTCCAAAGTAAAGCTAAATGTCATCCAGATGTTCAGGCGAAGGGTGTCGTGCTTCAAAAGGCTCTCCACACTTACAAAGAGGAAAAGAAAAGCTTCCAATTTTACAAGTGTACTCTGGAACCCATTTATAATGACAAATTAAGTATGTGATTTAATAAAGTGAAAGAGAGAACAAAATGGGACGAGGCACTCGTGGCTAACTGAAAGAGAGGAGAGAGTGCCTGTTCTGGCGGGTGACAGTTAGAGGTGAGGAGGGGATCATTGGCAGATGGCAACAGTTCATAGTCTTGAGGTGGGGGGCTGAGGTGAGGTCGGAGTGGTGGGGGGGGTGGAGGCACTCACCATGACAACCTCCACGGCATCACTGTTGGAGTAGGACAGGTCACAGAGAATGAGGAGCGTACGTTCCTTAGCCAGGGTCTGGGTGATGGGAAGGTACCTCAGCTCCAAACAGATGTTCTCCACAATGGTACCCTTTGATCAGCACACACACACACACACACACACACACACACACACACACACACACACACACACACACACACACACACACACACACACACACACACACACACACACACACACACACTCCATTCACTTTAATTCTCTGGCAGAGGATGTGGTAGGAGTTTCAGGTCTAGTAAAACTAAGTCAATAATCGTAGAATCGTATATTTTTTTTAATGAAATATCTTATTTAATGTTAGTCAGGTAATGATGTCGTGCACTCACCTGTGGAACTTTGTCTCTATTGAAGATGAGTGTGATGCGGGCACAGCTGTTGTCCAAATAACCACAGTTGGGTTCACACTGAGTGTGGAGGGGCGGTGGGGGGTCAGGGGTAGAACACACGCCCCACTGGTGGCATGGCGGGGCGAAGCAGGTGAGGAATTTGTGCTCTACACACTCCTGTCCTCTAGGACAGGGGGCAATGCTGTCTGGACCAGAAGCAACTCTATGGAGCAGACAGGGCAGTCGGCCACACAGCACCTATACACACACACAAACATAGGTCAGAAAGGCAGCTCACACACACACCTTCACTGTGTGTAACAAAACCATGCAAGTCTCACCTTAGAACAGCGCACACTGCCGTTGACACACTGGCAGGTATTACACTCCTCCTCCCATCGACTGCCATGAGGGAACTGCAGGCCGGAGTAACGACAGGCCTTCCCGATCCC
Source organism: Salvelinus alpinus (assembly GCF_045679555.1). Classification (NCBI taxonomy): domain Eukaryota; kingdom Metazoa; phylum Chordata; class Actinopteri; order Salmoniformes; family Salmonidae; genus Salvelinus; species Salvelinus alpinus. The sequence goes on from NC_092119.1 coordinate 25,711,740, forward strand.
TATGACTGCAGAGGGGAGAGAGAGGAGCAGGTTTAGGACTAAGGCAATATCAGGCTCAGTCCTTAGAAACTCTTCCTACCACACATGGGTTCAATAGAAGAAAGTTCCCCTACTCCATGGATACAGTAATAAAGACATTTTCTCTATAGCTGCAGTGTACTCACACTCTTGGCAGCGAGGCCCAGCCCAGCCCAGGGGACACACACATCGGAAGCTGTTGATCTCATCCACACAGGTAGAACCATAGGCACAGGGAGACGTCTGGCACTCATCTATGTCTGATGGGGAAATGAGACCATTACTACACACATATCTCTAGTCTACTGCAAGGCACCTAGCTATAATATCCTCACAACAGGGTAGGGGCTGGTTGGTTCTCATGTCTGGCATCCCCACGTGAAAAATAGACCCTCTCTGAAAAGGGGAAAAGGAAAGAGGATTGTGTCTGAGAATGTCAGACTGAACTGACCTGTTTGCAGAATACAGCTAACCTGTCCTCACAAGAGAGGTTGGAGGTTAAGATAGGCTTCCTAATCTGTCCCTCACAAACAATCAGCTCAAAATTCCCCCGTCACCTTTCACCCATGAACCCTCCAATCTGACCCCACCACACCCCTTTGGTTCCCAGGGACTCACTGATCCGGCAGTCTGGTCCGGCGAATCCCGCGGCACACTCACAGCGGAACCAGTTCACACCATCCACACAGACACCACTGTTATAGCTGGAGGAAGGAAACAGAACCACACATCAATACATCAGCCCATACCATTGGCACACGTGCAGCAGCATACAAAAGGCTGAAGACTCAGACTACAACGACAAAAAAGCCTTCACAATCTCAGGTCTAGATCCCAGCAGCAGAATCCCAAGGTAGGAGACTAGAGACAGAGACTGTGGTCACTAACGCTGATCCCATATCAATGTCCAGACTTCAGATGCAAATCCCAAAATGACCCCATACTGTGCTGGCCCTATATGCTGCTCCCCAGCCCCAATTGCCTACACCACCCCATGCTCAGGGGTAAGTAGTGAAGAATTGGGTGAGTCATTGTGGTGACAGGAGCCTTTGTCCACTCAGTCCCTCTGATCAAATGGACCCTGGAATACCCAGCTGTCAGGCTCTGCACTGTTCTGTAGAGGAGTCAGGGATACACACACTTCCCCTTTCACACATACACCTCCACGGAACAAACTTTAACAGGAAATCTCTAAGCGTTAAATTATATTTGCGAGATGAGCGGTGTGTGGGAGTCATTTGTTCCTGTTTTGAAACCAGAACACAGAGATTATGCTCTGATATCGGTGCGTGTGGGTCTGTGAAGAGATGGGATAGCCTTATAAGACATTAAAAGTATTTTGGTTTATTCAATATGTTCAACTTACCAGGGGGTAGGGTTGCAGTCATTAGTATCTGTGAAAGGAGGGGATGACAGAATAAAAATCTGACATATGTTTTAGTTTATGATTATAACCTGAAAATAATTCAGTAAATTGTGCTTTACTCTGAGCACATGTGGGCCCCTCCCAGCCATCCTTGCAGATGCAGGTGTAGGCATCACCTCCTCCGACACAGGTTCCTCTGTTCTCACATGGGTTAGAGTCACACGTGCTGTTCTTGCCTGACAAGAGAAATCAAATAGGATGAGTTTAGAACCTATATTCATGTTTCTGCAACAACAACAAAATTACACCTATGGAGCGTATATGGACCAGAGATCTATTGGACTTTCCCTTGAATGACATAGCTAAAACCAAGCAATAATAGATTCTTACCTGTGTTACAGGTGCTGCCGCCCCACCCTGACAGACAGGTACAGTGGAAGGTGTCCCCGTGGTCAAAGCACGTCCCCCCATTACTACAGGTACTGGAGTCACACTGGCTCTCACGTGAGTGGCAGGTCTTGCCTTTCCAGTTGTCCTGGCATTGACAGTAGAAGTCATTGACCAGGTCCACACAGCGACCTCCGTTCTTACAGGGGTTCCTACTGCACTCATTCACATCTGGAACACCACACCACGGATCAGTTAGAGAAACACACACACCATGGAGAGATAGAGTAAAACCACCCTGGGACACACACACACATACCTATGACACACAGCGTGCCCTCCCAGCCGTCAGGGCAAAAGCACTGGAAAGAGCTGATCCCGTCGATGCAAGTTCCTCCGTTCTTACAGGGAGACGACACACAGTCGTTTACATCTGAGAGGAAGAGGGGAGAGACCATGAATGAGGATGGGGATGATGAGGAAGACAATGATGAGACTGAGGAAATCAGTGGTGTGCTACAGTAAGGAATGGAATGTTTAGTCTCATGGTATGATGATGGTGATGATTATGATGATAAAGTTAATGATGTGTGATGATGATGGTGTGTGTGTCTACTCACTCTCGTGACAGTATGTTCCAGTGAAGCCCAGTTCACAGGAGCAGGTGAAGTTCCCAGCAGGTTGGCTGATGCAGCGTCCGTAGGGGCCGCACACATTGGACGAGATGTACCACACCCCTTCCTGTGTGTTGTTGGTGGCCACAGCGACAGTACAACTGTCAATCACTGGGATCAAAACAGAAGGAACAACAAGATACTGTTGGTGAGATAGACCTGAGAGGATTGGGTTGAAATGAGGGTTGATCTTGAGGTTGACCTGAGGACTAAGCAGCTTAAGATCAGGTTTCAGTTTAGGCTAGAAAGATAACTGCCTGGTTAGTACTTTTTCAGGGGTTTGAATTATTTGAGTAGAGATCACATCAATAGGTTTATAGATTGGTTTGTACCTTCACAGGGATTGGTCTTGCAGTGGTCCTTGAGCTCGGAGCAGGTCTTGCCCTCATAGTCATCAGGACAGGCACAGTAGAAGTCTTCCATCAGACTGTGGCACTGGGCCTTGTTCTGGCACGGGTTAGGGCTGCACGGGTTACTCTGCACCTACGAATGAACAGATGGAAAGATGAGTGGATGAATGGATGGATAAATAGATAATTGTTATGTATAAAAGACAAGATCAGATTTGTCAAAGGTCTGGACTGAACCATAGCTCACCTCACAGGTAGTGCCAGTGTACCCATGTGGGCACTCACACATGAAGCCGTCCAGCAGGGTGTGGCACCTGCCCCTGTTTCTACATGGGCCGCTGGCACAGCTGTTCCTCTGGACCTCACAGTGCCGGCCCACAAACCCCGGTGAGCAGGCACACACGTAGCCTCTTCGCCACTCCTGTACGAAGCGTAAGGGAAAAGGTTGTCACTCAGAGGCTCCTATACCCAGAATAATGCTAACCATATCATATGAAAGGAGGGAATCAAACATGGTGGCTAGATTGCCTTATTGAATACAATTTCCTACCTTGCAAGTCGCTCCATTCTGACACAGTCCATGGCAGCTGTTGACATCTGCAGAGTTTAAAAGAGAGAACTTACTAATACAGATCTACAGATAGGACAGGGGAACATGCAGGTGTGGCATGCATGTGATACACAAACAAAACATAGAATGTGCAACTTGGTTAATGCTTAATGCTTCAAAGAAACTCAAAATAAGATTTTTCTCAAGGTGCAGGAAGACATGATGCTGTTGGTTAGTGCATGCCGTGAAAGCCAGTGAGGTCAACTACAAAACCGTCAACGATATCTACAGGATGTGCTTCTCATAGTAATGTAAAAACACTATCCATGGATCTAGATAAGTATTTGTAGGCCATAATAAAGCAGAAAGCCTGAGATAGGAACAGAACAGTAGGCCAGGGGCCCAGGTAAGTGTCAGAGCTAGCTGCAGGCAAAGGGGACAGAGACAAATGATTAACGGATACTGACTGATGTCACAGTTCTGGCCGGCCCATCCTCGAAAGCAGGCACAGTGATATCCACCGATCAAGTTTTTGCAAGAGTAAGCATTGAGGCATGGGTTCCCCATACACTCATTCGCGTCTGCGGAGTGCAAACAGAGAGATGAGAGAGAAAGAGAGAGATCTAAGAACCAGCCTCCAAGCCCCACCACCAAGCAGATCTCTACAGTTCAAGGCTACACAGAAACTAAAGCCCCTGATAAGAATTCTAACCTTAAACCTGTCTTTCTCAACTATTAAATTAAATTGCATTTTTTTGCCATCTATTTAGCTGGCTCTGCCTCCTACCCTAAACATTTATTTCAGTTGCCTACCCTATTTCTGAACTGATCTATTATCTGACAGAGTCCAGAGCTTTCCCAGTGGTCAGTTCACAAGGCAATTGTCACTAACACCCTCTCCCTGGACAGACCAGAACACAACCGCTTTTCCCCAGAGGTGAGGAGCACCTGTTGTGCTGCGGACACCCGACACCCCTCTCTCAGGTACCGCCCGCTCACTGAAAGGGGAACCACCTGCGCACTGAGAATAGCGGACCACGTAACACAAGACCCGGAGCTTGGGTTCCTCCCTGAGCATGTTTACAGGTTATAAAGTGTTTCCTTTCCTTTGCTACTCCAGGGAGCTAAATAGTGGTGTTGGGGTGAGGCCCTTTTATCCCAGTCTATAGCCAAAGATAACCCACTGTCAGGCTATATCAGGCCCCAAGGTTAGCAGTTGCCAGGCTAGGTGTTATTTATAGTTTTACTCAAGAAACCTGGCTCAGGTTGCACATAATATCCAGCTTTCTCCATGGACATGCATGCATCCATTTTAAATTAGTATCCACACCATAGTAATAGGACTGGCTCAACAGGGTGAGAGACACAAACAAACAGATACTGGACGAGCACGGAGATTCCTGGCATAAGATCGAACACGGTGAGATTCAATAACACTTCAAGTCACATCACATCACATTCAATTCAAATCAAACACAATTTAATTTAGCATGCAAATAGTCTCAAGTTATGCTCCCCAGGACATAATATTCATCTTTAGCCATTTGGACATGCTTTGCACCACTTTCCCAGGCAGAGACTGTGCCCTCAGAATTCTCTAGTGTGAATTATAAACTACAGACCCCCCCGCCACCTCTCCTTCCCAGGTTTACCTATCTGGCAGGTCTTCCCAGCCCACTGTGGGGGGCAGAGGCACTCAAATCCGTTTTCCATGTCGATGCAGGTCCCACCCTGAGCACAGGGGTTAGACGCACACTCGTCCATGTCTGGAACACACACACAATGATGTAAGGGTTCAGCTTTGTAAAAACATGGGGGCACACACACACCTTGGGAGGGGCAAGATCGTAACTCACTCACCTTTAGCGCAGGTGGGCCCTGACCAGCCTGCAGGACAGTGGCACTCAAACCCAGACGGTACCTCGTGGCAGGTGCCCCCGTTGGCACAGGGGTTGGACACACAGGCGTGTTCCACTGAAGATAACAGGATAGACATGGGGAGAGAAATGTGCCACGAGTCAGAGTGACGGATTACATAAATAGCACAACAAAAAATACACACGCAAAAGATCAACTATTAAACATTGGGTACGTTTACATGCACACTACCACTTGTGGCAGTAGGCCCGAGTATGGAAATAGTCATGTAAACACCTCACTCTGCTTATCTTGATCGGCGTAAGGTCAAAATCAAAGTAAGCATACGCCGATTAAAACACCTGGTTTTCAGAGCAATGTTTCAAATTATTAGAAAACCTTAATCAGCGTTCCAGCTGTGTGTTTGATCTGCATATGTGCTAGCACCATCCGAGCGAGCCTCCCTCTTATTACAAGTGAAGTGAGTTCGGAAAAACTGAAAGTATGCATCATAGAAAAAGTATTCACATACAAACTTTATTGGTCCGAACTCAGAATCAAAAAGGTTTCGCAAAAATAACACTGTGGTAGAATATTTATTTTTATTGGCGATTTTTGCAATTTATCTAAAGTCCCATCAGTAGCCTGATTTCAGATGTGTCCATGAAAACAGAATTATTAGGGAAATTGTTCTTCTTGCAAAGCATGTGAACATTTTAAATTAACTATTATATTAATCTGACTATCCACACTAATCGTATTATTGTGTGCATGTAACCGTGCTCATTGGCACAAACAGAATTGAATATGTTGACTGACTCACCTATCTCACAGTTCTTGCCTGAGTAGCTGTCAGAACAGGCACAGTTGTATTCATCTGGCTCTGAGTTCATACACGTTCCTCCGTTCTTACAAGGCTTGTTCGTCCCACAGTAGTTCAAATCTGGAGAGAATCATACAGGAATGATTACACTTGCACAATTTAATGGTCTCATATGAACACATCTAAAGTATTAGGATGGTAAATTATATGTTACAGATTAAATAATTTGTCATCACACGACTTCATAGGATCAGACATGAAAGCACACTGTTACACATTGCTAAATGTAGCCTCTCCATCCACCTCTCCGTCTTGTTACTCTGAAGTGATCTCCTGTTTCTAGCAGTCACTCTTCAGTGACCTCTGTTGACCACCTGATGCTGAGGGGAACTCAGAGGTGACCTTGTGTTGTGTGACACTACAGGGAGGTCAGAGGTCGCTGTAGAGGATGTGTTAATAGTACAGTGGGCCAGGTCTGGTCTGCTCTAATGTCTCACCTTTGTCACACAGCAAGCCTCCCCAGTTCTTCTCACAGCTGCACAGCCAGGGCTTGATGCAGGTCCCATGGACACAGCCTGGGTAGGGCAGGCAGTCGTCACAGAACGGACCCTGCCAACCGTATTTACATCTGCAAGACATATCAGAGACATCCATTAGAGACACATAGGGAATGGACCCATTATGTGGTCATACTGTAAAAACATCATCATGAAGAGATGGCTCATAATTAAGCAAGGACTCATGTAATAGGACAAGGCCTTCTACAATACGTCAACCACATGACAGACCTATGTGTCCATGTAAAAGTCAAGGTAATCTCGATCAGGAGCCAGACAGACACAACGTCTTCATCAAGGTGATCTCGATCAGGAGCCAGACAGACACAACGTCTTCATCAAGGTGACCAGTGACACCTCTTACCTTCTGGGGCTCCTAATCTTTAGACAGAGCACCAGGGACATTCCAGGGCAGTGATGGGGTCAAGCCTGTTCCCATGGCGTGTGGGACAGGGACGGGGATAGAGGAAGTCTAGCAGTGGGGGCCTCCTGAAGCCACTAGGCAGGCAGCGTTGCGAGCGGAGGCAGCCGGCGAACAGTTAGCTAATCTGTTGGTTTATAGCTGCGCTCTGTTATTCCAAGGCCAGCGGTAACCTTGCCCCACCTGTGCTGTCACTTCTCACCCTGGGTTATTTAAAGACCACTTGCCCCACTACTAGTTGATATACTGTACTGGAGTGAGTGAGTGAGTGTACTGCAGTGTGCTGTGTGCTAACATTTTCGCTAGTAAGCGGCACTGCAGTCAAACACAACACGCAGTGCAGTACAACTTTGTATTGTAGTCTACTAATGTACAGGTATAAAAGTACTGAAGTGTGCAGTGGTGTGCTACTGTATACCAAACTGTATGTTAGCATACTGAGGTTAAGTGTAAAGCTTTATAGGCAGCATTAGCAGCATTGAGAGGCCCTGTCCACAGTAGAAACAGGGAGAGACCAAGGTGGCCACAAGGCCAAGGTGGCATTACCATTACCAAACAAACATCCCACCACAGCCCCACAATGGAGGACTCTTTCAGCCCAGCCAGCAACACTGTAAATATCCCCGGCCCAGCCCAGCACAGCCAGGCCCAACTCTGTCAGACCCACACTGTGGAAATAGCCCTTTGAAGCCACACCCTCCAGATCACAGGAGGCTGATGAGGGGAGGACGGCTCATAGTAATGGTCGGGTCGGAGCTAATGGAACGCTGCAGCCATTACCACGAGACCGTCCTCCCCAATTAAGTTGCCACCAACCTGTGCTCACGGTTAGGCTCAGGGGCTCGACCTGCCTGCATATCACCTGTAGCCGCAGTAGCTTTCTATCTCGCTCCCTTTCGCGCTCTCTGTCTCTAAGAATTATTTACAGAAAGACTCTGGGAAATTAACAGTCTGTTGCATGCAGATTGAGGTCCCTTAAAAACGTTTTTTTTGCAGTTTCACATGTCAAAATCGCATTTTAACACATGAAATCACATTTTCATATGTGAATTAGCTGTTTTCACATGTTGAGCTGTGAAACCATATTATTTAGATTGTGAATATTTAGAGTTCACATAATATCAAAACGGCAATATTCTTCTAATGCTTTTTGTATAAAAAAAAATCTAAAATTACAGGTCAATTTGAGCAATTATGAATTTGGAGGATTTTGACATGGATAAATGAAATTGTGATTAATCACAACAAATCCTTTGATACACTCAATTACATTTTGAATTGTTTGACAGCCCTAGTTGACATTAAAATGCGAAATGTTACATGTGTCCGAAAACCATTTTTAGATTAAAAAAAAATTGTAAAGGGGAGGTAGGTTGTGAATGCTCTGTGTGTAAGGAAACCAGATACTGTACCACCAACACATTTTTTGTTTTCCTCCGCAGGCACCAGGCATGGAATCTTACTCCAGGAGAAGGCGTGTTGTTTGTTCACGGTCGGGATACACACAGCCTCCTCCTGAGCTTCAAATCACATGTCGAGGCACATTCCAGTCTTTTCTTGTCTTCCAGCCATGAAAATTCATTATTTTATGAGATGAGAACTAGATCTATCCCTTCTCACTCACGGCTATCTCTATTGAACAGATCCATAGGTGTGTTACAGAATGCACCTCAGAGAGTTGCACAAGAAGGTGGTCTTGCAAGTGGATTTGACATGGAATACTTGGTTGGTTCAGCCGTGAAGAATAACATGTACGTGACTAAGGCTGCTGGATGGAGTCCATACTCCCATGAGGGGTATGACAGCCAAAACAGGCCCAGGATAGGAAGAGGCGAATGGGGCTGCAGAGTAGAAATGGGCAGAGGGGCCCTGACACACCGCTGGAGGAGGGGAGGAAACGCTGTGTGAAAAACAGGCTACAGCTACAGGCCAGGTCTGGGACAGGAAAAAGAACAATGGCTCCTGAATCAGACTGGTGGGGGGTGGGGCTAATACACTGTACGTTCCATAGAGAGGGGGGACAGGGAGGGGGGAATGTGGGGGTCGAGCTCTGGTATGCGATCAACCCCCCGTGTCATCATTACCATCCTCATTGAACACAAAAAGAGCTACTGCCCATTAACCAGCCAATACACCCAGACACAATTCTCAGTCAAAGGGATTTCAATTGAAAAGGGAGTAATATTTCAGTATCTTATTAACATAGACACGATGGTACAAAGAATGAAGTTAACCCAGACTCACGTGCATTCTCCTGGGGCATTGCAGAATCCTTGCAGCAGGTTACAGCCCTGCTTGCAGATAGCTGTGAAACAAAGACAAAACGATTCACCCATTAATTTCTAGTATCATCAGAGCGATATCTAAACATTAGTTTCAATGTGTGTATTTTGACTCAGAAGTGTCTTGTACATGGATTGTGTCAGCCTGCTCCCCTACTCACCAGCTGTACAGTAAGGTCCCATCCAGCCCTCCAAACAGCCTCTGTTCCCAAACTGGTTACACACGTAGTGGCCATAGTCATCATTGCGTGGCCGGCACTGCTTGTTGCACTTGTTGCCATAGTAGTTCTCATCACAGCGCACGCGGATGTTATACTCAAAGTTGGCTGTAGGACCGTTGTGTTGGATAGTCTGCTTGTCATCTCCAGGGTTGATCATTCCTTTACAGACACTCCGCTCAATTAACAGATCCTCACCTGCATCAACAAACAAAAACCAAGACATTTCTTCATCATTATATAATGGACACTTGACAACATGCATACAACTAAATAGTCAAAGAGGTAGTTCAGGCTAGCTAGCCACTTATTCAATGTTAGAACCAGTATGCCCCAGTACAAGTTCTAGTAGTGTCTAGAAGCAGGAGAAAGTCATCTGAGAGAACACTGGTGTTTATTTGCTGCTGGAGATCAGAGAGGGCAACCCAAAGTCAAACACCACTCTGTTTCCAAGAGCATGAAAGAAAAAATAAGGAAAATAAACCAAACACAAATACAGGGTGTAGGGCCAGGTCTGCAGGAGTTTGATAACCAAATCCTATTTCAGTTTTCCTGATTTGTGAAATGCTTTTTGTGGCACTCCCTCCCTCTCTCCCCTTTCTCAGGAAATCCAGCTCTGACTCCTCCGGAGCCAGGGCGGAAATAATAAGAGACGGGAACAGACGAGGAAGAGCGACATAGGAAAGGGCCTTTAGCTTTTTCTCAAGGAACAGAAACACCATGACCCAACTGGCTTGGCTGCTGCAGCCACATACACAGCCCAGGACTGAGCACTGAGGGGCCAAACAACAGGCCCTCTCCCCTAGTTGGATGGTGGCCTGTTATTGGACAGGTAGCCAGGAGGAAATCTAGGCCTTTTCATTAGAAGGTTTCTGTATAACCTACCTTCAGTTGTCCAGGTATTACTATTTTATTATTTCTTAAAATGTCTATCCTGTTTACTGTACAGTCCAGTTTACTTCCAACTGTTACCCATTATAAAGGAGTTAAAAAACACAGAAAATGTTTTTACTTGCTGTCCTGATTTTCTCAATTTAACTGGGAGTTAATTTAAACTCAAGCACTCACTCTGCACATTTCCAGCAATTAGATATAAAAATACAGACCAATCATTGTCTCTCTCAGTGCTGAAGGAGACACTCAGAGAGAGGCTGCTGTTACTAGGCAGAGCAGGCGGAGGGGTGTGTGTGTGGTGACTAAGACACGGGCTTACACAAACAATGAGGAGGCTTCAACACCGAGCAGTTGACTAAGTCAAGAGCGACATCATTTTCTGTGCTTTCAAACAGCCACATCATTTAGTCGCGCGTGACTAGTGGCATTGTTGTCATAAGCCAATGTCGGTTGTCAGGCTGTTTTCAGCATGCTAAACTTGGATATGGACACAACATTAGTAGTCAAGTAACATTAGATCACTCATTAACTGATTTAAAAAATACTCCACAAGACAACATTTTCTAAACTTAATTTACCGGTACTCCTGATAGCAGCTCGGTGATCTCACAATTTCCTCTAAACCCTTCATATTCCTTTGATTTCTCCATCCCCTCTATCGTTCTCTGATTATAATGTTAAACTGTGTGTTACGAAACACTAACACTAATAACCATGCTACCACCTAAGAGAGACTATTTTTCTGAGCCCTATCCAACCCCATGTCCCCCACTGCCCTATCCAACCCCCTGCCCCCACTGCCCTATCCAACCCCATGTCCCCCACTGCCCTATCCAACCCCCTGCCCCCACTGCCCTATCCAACCCCATGTCCCCCACTGCCCTATCCAACCCCCTGCCCCCACTGCCCTATTCAACCCCATGTCCCCCACTGCCCTATCCAACCCCATGTCCCCCACTGCCCTATCCAACCCCATGTCCCCCACTGCCCTATCCAACCCCCTGCCCCCACTGCCCTATCCAACCCCATGTCCCCCACTGCCCTATCCAACCCACTGCCCCCACTGCCCTATCCAACCCCATGCCTCCCTGCCCTATACAACCCCCTGCCCCCACTGCCCTATCCAACCCCATGTACCCCCTGCCCAATCCAACCTACTGCACCCCATGCCCTATCTAACTCCATGCCCTCCTGCCCTATACAACCCCATGCCCCCCCTGCTCTATCCAACCCCCTGCCTCATCCAACCCCATGTCCCCCCTGCCCTATCCAACCCCCTGCCCCCACTGCCCTATCCAACCCCATGTCCCCCCTGCCCTATCCAACCCCCTGCCCCCACTGCCCTATCCAACCCCATGTCCCCCCTGCCCTATCCAACCCCATGTCCCCCCTGCCTCATCCAACCCCATGTCCCCCCTGCCTCATCCAACCCCATGTCCCCCCTGCCCTATCCAACCCCATGTCCCCCCTGCCTCATCCAACCCCATGTCCCCCCTGCCCTATTCAACCTACTGCCCCCCTGCCCTATCTAACTCCATGCCCCCCTGCCCTATCCAACCCCATGCCCCCTGCCCTATCCAACCCACTGCCATATCTAACCCACTGCCCAGTCCAACCCACTGCCATATCTAACCCACTGCCCAGTCCAACCCACTGTCCTATTCCACTGCCATGTCCAACCCCATCCAACCCATTGCTCAGGTCTACATATTAATAGAAGTTCCAATTTGGTGTGGCTAACTTTAGCTAGGTAGCTAACACAAACGTTAGCCAGGCTAGGAGTTAGGGTTAGGGTTAAGGTTAGGAGTTAGACAAAATTGTTAACTTTACGGTTAGGAGAAGGGCTAGCTAACATGCTAAGTAGTTACAAAGAAGCTAAAAGGTAGTAAGTAGTTGCAAAGTTGCTTATTAGCTTAAATGCTAAAGTTGTCTGTGAGGAGATTCGAACACGCAATCTTCGGTCACGTTATACGTCTACCCATCCATCCCGACCAACCACCCTACTTTCGTTTTTGCCTTAAGTAACTTTATCTTATGTAACCATAGCAAAAGTGACATATCATACAATTTGAGTGTCCCGGATTTACATGTACTATGTTACATCTAGTCTATGAGACCAGGCTGAAGCAGCAGTTCAGGCTGTCCTGTCAGAGTGTCCAGACTGCCTGTCAGAGTGTCCAGGCTGGGATATTGAAGTGACATGCAGTAGCACAGCAACTGCTGGGACAGTAATTAGCAGACAGACATCAGTGGAAAGAAAAAAGGGCTGTGGTCCATAATGAATGGCTTAACTAGGTGATGTGCTCACAGGCTTTATATAGAGACATGGACATGGGGCACAAACAGTCTCCCAGTGAGTCAGTCCCTCAGGCCAGCCGGGCGGGAACTAACCTCGCCATGCTAACTATCACACTGGCAATATGAACGGCCAGGCAGCTTGGTGCATAGGAATGTACAGCATCCCAAAGAATGACTGTGTAGATCAACAGGTTAAACATGTGTTATAAATCCTTGTAACTTTTAGAGGGACAGAGGTTTGGTACTGTCACTTACCACCACTAAAAGTTAGCCAAGTTGAAAGTGGAGGGGTTACAGCTGACATACTGACCTGAGATGGGGTCAAACACTGAGCCAGAGAGGTGAGCTATACAGTGGCAAGAAAAAGTATGTAAACCCTTTGGAATTACCTGGATATCTGCATAAATTGGTAATCAAATTTGATCTGATCTTCATCTAAGTCACAACAATAGACAAACACAGTGTGTTTCAATTAATAACACACACATTATTGCATTTTTCTTGTCTATATTGAATACATAATTTAAACATTCACAGTGTAGGCTGGAAAAAGTATGAGAACCCCTAGGCTAATGACTTCTCCAAAAGCTAATTGGAGTCTGGAGTTACCTAACCTGGTGTCCAATCAATGAGATGATATTTGAGATGTTGGTTAGAGCTGCCCTGCCCTATAAAAAACACAAAATTTGAGTTTTCTATTCACAAGAAGCATTGCCTGATGTGAACCATGCCTCGAACAAAAGAGATCTCAGAAGAATTGTTGACTTGCATAAAGCTGGAATGGGTTACAAAAGTATCTCTAAAATCCTTGATGTTCATCAGTCCACGGTAAGACCAATTGTCTATGAATGGAGAACGTTCAGCATTGTTGCTACTCTCCCTAGGAGTGGCTGTCCTGCAAAGATGACTACAAGAGCACAGCACAGAATCCTCAATGAGGTTAAGAAGAATCTTTGAGTGTCAGCTAAAGACTTACAGAAATCTCTGGAACATGCTAACATCTCTGTTGACGAGTCTACGATATGTAAAACAATAAACAAGAATGGTTTATTGGACTGGAGGACAGCACGGAAGAAGCCACTGCTGTCCCAAAAAAACATTGCTGCACGTCTGAAGTTCGCAAAAGAGCACCTGGATGTTCCACAGCGCTACTGGCAAAAATATTCTGTGGACAGATTAAACTACAGTTGAGTTGTTTGGAAGGAACACACAACACTATGTGTGGAGAAAACAAGGCACAGCACACCAACATCAAAACCTCATTCCAGCTGTAAAGTATGGTGGAGGAAGCATCATGGTTTGGGGCTGCTTTGCTGCCTCAGGGCCTGAACAGCTTGCTATCATCGACGGAAAAATGAATTCCCAAGTTTACCAAGACATTTTACAGGAGAATGTAAGGCTCTCTGTCCACCAATTGAAGCTCAACAGAAATTGGGTGATGCAACAGGACAACGACCGGAAACATAGAAGTAAATCAACAAAAGAATGGCTTCAACAGAAGAAAATACCCCTTCTTGATTGGCCCAGAGTCCTGACCTAAACCCGATTTGAGAAGCTGTGGCATGACCTTGAAAGCGGTTCACACCAGACATCCCAAGAATATTGCTGAACTGAAACAGTTTTGTAAAGAGGAATTGTCTAAAATTCCTCCTGACCGTTGTGCAGGTCTGATCCTCAACTACAGAAAACGTTTGGTTGAGGTTATTTCTGCAAAAGGAGGGTCAACCAGTTATTAAATCCAAGGGTTCACATACATTATCCACCCTGCACTGTGAATGTTTACATGGTGTGTTCAATAAAGACATGAAAGCGTAGAATTGTTTGTTATTCGTTTTAAGCCGACTGTGTTTGTCTATTGTTGTGACTTAGATGAAGATCAGATCAAATGTTATGACCAATTTATGCAGAAATCCAGGTAATTCCAAAGGGTTCACATACTTTTTCTTGCCACTGTAGTTGTTGTATGGGTCTGTTTGCTGTGGTTGGTATATGGCAGCTCAACTTGACAGTCCATTTCAATCATCTGGAGTCTGGGCTTTGTATTGGGGACTTTTCTTCCTCTTGTGCTGCTAAGAAGCTGCTTGTGTGAAGCTGCATTGTTCCTGGGAATAAATAGAGCTGACTCTCTAAGAGTTATGCAGCAGTGAAAACAGGACAGCTTGTTATAGAAGCTTGGATTGGTATGTATCGCCTGTTCACCGGAGAGAAAAACACAACAACCTTGTCAGGTTAGGTCAGCCATTGATCTCGCCTGAGGTTCAATGTTGCCCTAAATCTAACACACTTGACTTGAGTGACATAGATTACATTCCACATTCCACAATTAACTTTTCTTCCTCTGGGCAGAGCTTCCAAAACAAAGCCAAACAGGACTGAAATGAGAAAAGCAAGTAAAAACAGGATACAGCTGTGTTCCAAATAGCAGTGACTAGGCACCCCTCGTCCAAACTGGGCCTGACGCGGAAGGAGCTCCCTGTTCCCCCTTGAGACAATTAGTCACCTTTAATGAAGCTCTTCACACAGAGACACACATCTTCACAAGCCCCATCCCTGCAGTGACTAGGGCTGAGAATTGCCGCGGACCTCGCGATATTATCACGATACTTAGGTGCTGTACGATATGTATTGAGATTCTCACAATTCTTTTTGTATTGCTATTCAATACTGCGATTTTATTGCGATTTGATGTTCCAAACATGCTCACGATACGTTATGTCTGCTAAAGAGAGACTAGAAAAAGCATAAGAAAATTAGTTTGAATCAGTCATGGAAATAAAAGTGTTGAAAACATTTTGGCTCGCTATTTAAAAAGAAGATTGAGGCCAAGCTATAGGATGAAAAATACCAGAG
The DNA here is from genome assembly GCF_045679555.1 of Salvelinus alpinus. NCBI lineage: Eukaryota > Metazoa > Chordata > Actinopteri > Salmoniformes > Salmonidae > Salvelinus > Salvelinus alpinus. The sequence continues at coordinate 25,727,285 of NC_092119.1, forward strand.
TTTTGGCGCAGGTACAGCCGACTTGCTAACGCTACCTAGCAAATTTTTTCAAATCGATACTTGCGGTTAAAGTATCGTTATAATATTGTTGTGAGAGAGGAAAGGTCCTTAGTCTAAATTAGAGTACATCATCGCATAAATCACGCAGTTCTCCTTTTTGACATCACCTGTAACCTTGGTTCTGAGATGCTGCCATGGACCTCCCCATCTTTTTATGTCAAAGTAAATACCCCTGTCACTTCTAAATAAACACTAAACACATCCTTCAGCCCTCACCTAATGACTTATTTGATGGGAGACACTGAGGCCTGGCCGGCTCTCCTTTCATGTGGTAGTAAATACCTGGAAAGGTGAAGTGTACTGTACATACCACTGCTGCTGTGTGTACCATTGTCCCAGTCCCACGCTTCCACAATCAGAGTGTACGCCCGCTGGAAGAGAGACAGACGGGATCATTAGGGGGTTGTAGGAATTCATACTCCCCAGTCCCACACACTGACAGACAGACACACACACACACAGAATGTGGAATGCATTACACAAGGAACACATGATGATAACACACACACACACCAGAAAAGTCTGGTGGGAGGAGCTATAGGAGGATGGGCTCATTGCAAGGGCTGGAATAGAATCAATGGAATAGTACCAAACCTATCAAACCCATGGAAACAACGTGTTTGACTCCGTTCCATTTATTCCATTCCAGCCATTACAATGAGCCTGTCCTCCTATGGCTCTTCCCACCAGCCTCCTCTGACACACACACACACACACACACACACAGACACACTGTTTGTGAGTGAATGTGGATGCTACTGGTGAGAAATAGTTATTGGTTCCCACACTGCTGTCACTGATTAGCTGGATATAAGCCTGAGGGTAGTTAACAAGTGCAACTACTACTGTAGGGATAACAAATTAAAGTTGAACAACCGGCACTGAACACATTCTAATACAAAACAGGTGATTAAGCTGTTAGCTCAAGTCTCGCTGCTGTACTTACTGTACAGTGATATCATTTCCCTGAAGTGGCACACACATACTGAAACAATGCAAAATCTAACAGCAGCACCTCTTGACACTACAGGGGGTGCTGTTTCAACTTGGACATTTATCGTTCCCAAATTAAACTGCCTCGTACTCAATTCTTGCTCGTACAATATGCATATTATTATTACTATTGGATAGAAAACAATCTCTAGTTTCTAAAACCGTTTGAATTATGTCTGTGGGTGAACCAGAACTCTTTCTGCAGCGAAATCCATGACAGGAACTGCGAAGGTCTGAAAACGAGGCTCTGTTCTCAGATCAGTTTAAAGCTCTGTATGTATCCTATGGGTCGACATGAACTGCACCCGCCTTCCCCTGGATGTCAGTAACCAATGAGAAGTGGAATGGAGTGTCTACGTAGTTCTCAGAGCTTATAAAAGGCCAAGGAACGAAGTGCGCTCTCTTTTCGTCGTTCGTCATTGCGCAAAGCAAGACCTCAAGATGGCATTTTGAAACGCTCAGTTATCGGCCTTAGCTATATCCGTCTGTAATTTAATTCGATATAGGAGTTAGAAACATCATAACGAAGTTATTTTAAACCGAGTTATATCAGTTTATGCGAGTATATTGCTATTTTCGGAATTTCCTTAGTATTGCGTTTTGGGGATTTGGGAATGTTGTGGCCACATAGCTATTGTTAGCTGCTAATTCCAAAGTTGAAGACGACGTTTTACAACCAAGCAACGATTCTTTTGGACAAAGGACACCTTGCCCAAGATTCTGATGGAAGCTCGTCCAAAGTAAGAACTATTTATGATGTTATTCCGTATTTATGTGGAAAAATGTAAACGCATTTGTCCGCCGTTATTGCGGCACTAGTCTGGCTGTAACGCACACTGTATGTCTAGTAACGTTAATTTTAAAAATCTAACTCAGCGGTTGCATTAATAACTAATGCATCTTTCATTTGCTGTTCAACCTGTATTTTTTAGTCAATCTAATCGATAAATAATCGTAAACTTAGGTGCCTTTCCAAGATGGCGCCGGCCAGAATGCATGACCTGTTGCCACTCATCACATTGTATAACCACGATTTGTGCTGCTAAATATGCACATTTTCGAACAAAACCTATATGCATTGTGTAATATGATGTTACAGGACTGTCATCTGACGAAGTATATCAAGGTTAGTCAAAAATTATATATCTTTTGCTGTATTGTTACGATCGCTAACCTGTGCTGCTGGTAAATTGCTTGTGTTTCTGGCTATTGTGCTAAGCTAATATAATGCTATATTGTGTTTTCGCTGTAAAACACTTAAAAAATCTGACATATTGGCTGGATTCACAAGATGTTGGGCTTTCATTTGCTGTACGCTGTGTATTTTTCAGAAATGTTTTAAGATGAGTAATTAGGTATTTGACGTTGGTCTCTGTAATTATTCTGGCAGCTTCGGCACTATTTCAGATTGCAGCTGCAATGTAGAACTTTGATTTATACCTGAAATATGCAAATTTTTCTAAAAAAACATATGCTATACAATAAATATGTTATCAGACTGTCATCTTATGAAGTTGTTTCTTGGTTAGTGGCTATTTATATCTTTATTTTGTCGAATTAGTGATGGCTACTGATGGAGTAAAAAACTGGTGGAGTAAAAAAAGTGGTGTCTTTTGCTAACGTGGTTAGCTAATAGATTTACATATTGTGTCTTCCCTGTAAAACATTTAAAAAATACAGAAATGATGGCTGGATTCACAAGATGTGTATCTTTCATCTGGTGTCTTGGACTTGTGATTTAATGATATTTAGATGCTAGTATTTACTTGTGACGCTATGCTAGGCTATGCTAGTCAGCTTTTTTACTGTGGGGGGTGCTCCCGGATCCGGGTTTGGGAGGAATTAGAGGTTAAACTGAAACTCCTGGGGAGTTATTTGGGTACCAGTACACCAAAGCCAGAAAGGAGCTGGCTTTCTGTCAGGTGATTGTGGCCAGTAGAGCCCATTCCACCAGAAGAAGGTCGGAGAGGTAGATTACACGGTACTGGTCAGATTAGAGAGAAGGGGTGAAAAAGGAGCTAAACATTTCTGTAATTTGGATTCTTGGATGCTCAAAGCTGTTGGAGGAAACTGTATATTTCACAAATGACTTCTAATAATGCTAAACTGCTGAGTATATGGAAGGCAGAGAAGTCTCGTTCTTTGATCTCCCGTCCCCCAGTAGTGACTTATACCACAGTCCCCCTTTATCACTTCCAGTCTCTTTAAACACACCCTGTATGTCACTGAAGTCTGCATTAATCTAACTAGTATGGCCTCTCTCCAGATTGATCCAAAAACACATGCCACTAACTCTGGCCCTTTCCGAATGCAAATAATGAACTCTTTAAAGGTCCAAGGACATACAGACGGCTTTATCTTCACCTTCCCCCAAAAGTAAACCTTCCATTGCATCATCAGCTGTCCCAGTAATGGGCCCTCAGTCAGTCCCCCAGGAGACAGATAGGAGGAGGAGACACATTCTGACCACAGACGTCTCTTTTACACTGCCACAGATAACTCAAAGGTCCAGACCTGAGCCACCTAAACCAGTTCATCACCACAGTGTGTGATGTAATACTCCATCTACTTTTATCACATCTACAATACATATTTTTACATCACACAGTGAGCATTCTTCATGAAAAGCTCAGTGGAGGGCATGGCACATTGAGAGGCGCCCTCCCTCCCCCTCTGCTGTCCTCCCGTGTCTCCCCACTACTACTGGCCTTTGAGTGACAAATCAGACTACTGCCTCCCATTCTCCTTCCTGCCCTGTCAGTCAAATATGACTGGCTATGATTTATGAGGCTGGGGAACCCAAGGCGTCATCTATGATATGGAGTGATAATAACAGTGTGATATCTTATTCAATCTTCCTTAAATCTTAAATGTCTCAATGACTGACTTCCAATCAGCCAATAGTCTCTCTGGACTCTGACTCACTGGTGGGCTTCCTGTGTGTATGTGTCATTGAGGAGAGTCTGGAGGCTGGGAGAGGCTGGAGCAAAGTGTGCGGCTGTGGTGTGCATGTCTGACTGTAGTGTAACCTGATGGACCAGGCCAGGGCAGCAGTCACAGTAGTCGTCACTTGACACCTTCCAGACCATTTTACATGAGTCAGAGGGATTTGCGTTTTCATTAGCTGGAGAAAAATGAGCCCACTCCTCACTGTCTTCACCTGTTCAATTAATAAATTACTGTACCCCTTCCATTGCCTGTGTCCCAACTCACTACAGATACAGTAGTACTGCTTTAACTAGGGGTCTTCTACATTAAAATCAAGAAGATGACTCAACTCAGCATTATCTTTTAAATGCCCGATGCAGTCAAAAATGTGATTTGTACACTGATGGTACAAAATATTAAGAACACCTTCCTAATATTGAATTGCACCCCCTTTTGCCCTCAGAACAGCTTAAATTGGTTGGGGCATGGACTACAAGGTGTCGAAAGCATTCCACAGGGATGCTGGCCTATGTTGACTCCAATGCTTCCCACAATTGTGTGAAGTTGGTTGGATGTCCTTTGGTTGGTGGACCATTCTTGATACACACAGGAAAATGTTGAGCGTGAAAAACCCAGCAGTGTTACAGTTCTTGACACACTCAAACCAGTGCACCTGGCACCTACTACCATACCCCGTTCAAAGGCACCTAAATATTTTGTCTTGCCCATCCACCTTCTGAATGTACATATACATAATCCATGTTTCAATTGTCTCAAGGCTTAAAAATCATTCTTTAACCTGTCTCCTCCAATTCATCTACACTGATTGAAGTCGATTTAACAGATGACATCAATAAGGGATCATAGCTTTCAACTGGATTCACCTGGTCAGTCTATGTCATGGAATTATTTTTTTTATTTTTATTTTTTTTAACTAGGCAAGTCAGTTAAGAACAAATTCTTATTTACAATGACGGCCTACACCGGCCAAACGCGGACGACGCTGTGCCAATTGAGCGCCGACCTATGGGACTCCCAATCACGGCCAGTTGTGATACAGCCTGATACAGGAAAGAGCAGTTGTTCCTAATGGTTTGTAAACTCAGTGTATATTTTCACACTATGAGGTTGGAATAAAACTGTGAAGTTGGGAAAATGATGATAATGCCCTTTAAGCTTAAGAGCTGTTTTAAAAGACCGCCTGAAATTTCTGCCTGTTAAGGTGGGATGGAGTTTTGGCCTTAAATTAGTTAATAGACCAATAAGAAAGGGTTCCAAACCTTTCTGAAAACAACAGGAAATGTTCAGTTTTCCCCTCCACACTCAGACCACTTCCAAATAGTCCTGGCAAAAGTACTGCTTGAGAAACTGCGCTTTGTTTATTTTTTACCCTTTTAATTGAAAACAATCACAGTAAGGTACTTAATTGTTTCTCATAAATTATTTGATATTGAGATAAAAACCGCTGCATTGGACCTTTAACACTAATAGCAATAGGGTCTCACAGAAAGTATGCCTGACATCATTCTAACACCCAATTAACAACTTTAGTAAAATTGAGATGAGAGGGGGAAAAACAGCAACACCTGTCATCTCACACCTGTTAGGATATTGAAATGAATAAAACATGTGGGTCCCAGTAGGGTACAGTGAGGCTGGCTAATTTAGCACGTTATTAGCACGTTACAGAAAAGCCCCACTCTAAACAAGGCATCTCCTACACAGGATCCTCATTCTACAAATCAAATCAAAACAAATCAAATAAAAAATATGCTAAATGACCCAGTATATTTTTATTAGCCAAGCTGTTGAAACTCTATTTCTCAAGGTTTCCTTCAGTCACATAAATTAGCTTTCCACATGGTACAGTAGGTGTTGCGTCATCTTTTCCAATTTAGTAACAAGAAAAAATATATGTTTTTTTATCCTCAAGTGGTTAACACTTTTCATGATTAACATCTCAGAATATTCTGACACCAAGATTACACGCAATGACAACTTTTGGAGAATGGCAGCATGCGCAAATTCTACATATATGCACCAAGTAGTGAGTGCCCTTGATGATATCCTGATAAAGACAGCCTGACACACCCTCTGCCATCCCTCTCTATAGAGCAGCATTGTCTTTAGTTTTCCCAGGACATCAATGCAGCCATAAATCAGCCTCCTCTGCAAACAGCCCATCACTTCAGACAGTTAACCCTACACCATCTTCTTTCTCCATCCCTCTACTTGTTTTTATAACACCATAAATGCATATAAAAACGTAGGTATAAACTCATTGTTTGGCCTGAAAGGCTCAGTGACAAAAGGGAAACCTCCTGTTCTCCAAGGGCTTGGAAAACTGATAACCCAGGTTGGGAAAACCCCAATCACTCAGCACAGCAGAGCAAACTCAGCTGGGTTTAAGACCCCAATCACATTGGAATCACTATCAAACCATGTATTCTTGCACATGTATTAATGTGCACCCACTGGACTGGCAAACTGTGAGGCTCTCAAGCAATTTAAAAAATATATATATTTCACTTTATTTAACCAGGTAGGCCAGTTGAGAACAAGTTCTCATTTACAACTGCGACCTGCCCAAAATAAAGTAAAGAAGTGCGACAAAAACAACAACACAGAGTTACACATAATAAACAAACGTACAGTCAATAACACAAGAGAAAATATGTAGAAAATAAGCACACACACACACAAACGGCCTGATAACTGCTGGATGATAAATTGGAGTTAAATCCTGACTTTACATAGGTTCCCTGCAACAACAAGGATTGAGTAACTAGGCTACCAACAATTGAGAAACCCTGATGTGGATGAACCCTCACCCCCTTCACCCCGGGGGAGAGAGCAGTGTTACAACAGCACTCCTGAGTTCCTGTGACACACAGACAAGCTCACTGAACCACTCAACTGGGTCATTCCACCAATTCGATGCCTTTTGAGAAGTGGAAATTGGTAAAGTTTTTACATTCTGTCATAAAGAGCACATGTTCAACTTCATAAAAAAAACATGTTTTCCCATTTCATAAAGAAATTTACATACAAAGTAGTAAGTGCCTATCAAGTGCCAAATCAAGTAGCATAATTGACCATTTCATCGTAAATCAGCCATAAATCCCCTTGTGACAGGAGGAATGGAAGCTTGTTGTGTGCAACAGGGAGTGAAATTGTTCAAACATTTCTCTCCTGTCTGTCTAGGGTAAGAGGGTTGACGTGTTATGCTTGACCCACTCAGTTTTCCACCACAAAACACCAGAAAATGGCCAAAAAGAGTAGAACCAGCTCACTTGCTTTAACACTATGATTTGACTATTAGATGTTCAATGTTTCTTTTGTAAAGAAAATACTTAAAAATGAATAGTTTCACCATATTAAAACGAGAATTCAGTTCACGTAACAGGGTTGACCTTAAAATGAGGGACAGATATAAATTGATAACTGATCAAATTAAATAAATAATAATCTTTAGAAACAACTTTATCAAAGCAACAAAATAACCAGGGCTTTACAATGATGGTGAACCTTGGAGAAATGTTGGGGTTAAGTGGGTTAAAATCTTCCTAGAGGTGACCCAGGGTTGACAAAGGGATAAGTCAAAATGCTGAATTTCAGCACTTTAGCAAGTCTTTAATCCCATGACAAATCTGATTTATTGAATTCTCCATATGGTCTAAATTAAAGGGCACTTCATTTAATATGACAGGCTTTTAAAATGCAATTTGTGCACAATTTGTACTTAAAATATCAAAGGGATGCAAAAGGTACTCATTTCCTGTAAAGACCCCACTACAGTCAATTATGACCTAACCATTTCACAATCAAAAATACAACCTGATGAGAAATTATCATAATATTTCACCACCAAAATATAAGACAGACATGCATACAAAATGCCAATACAATGCTGTTACAGTGGGCATCTGCTGAGGTATTGGGATAGAGAGATGTGGTGTATAAAGGGAGGTCTCAGTTAATGATATACATAAAGTCTACGATTTAATTAGCCCTGAACACAAAGCAGCAGAGGGAGGAAGGGAGGCTTTGCTGTAGTCCTCCTGGCCTGGTGGGCTGGCTGGCTGGCTGGCTCCAGCAGAGCTCCACCAGCCATGTGAACAGGTACTGAGGGCAAGTGGAAATGAAACTTACTGGCTGTGTAATAACATGCTTTAATCACAGCTGCACTGAGCTCAGCAGCACCTGGCTGCAATACATGCATTTCATTAGCATTTATCACACACATGCACACGCAAATGGGTGCAGAAGTGCATACACACAAACACACGGAAGGGGAAGCAAGCACACACACCCAAGCACACATACAAGCACGCACACACACACAAAAACAGGCACGCATGCACACACATCCACAGAATAAAACACACAAACAAATAAGAAATTCATCAATCTGCTATCCCTAATCCCAACCTCATGAGAGTGTATCCAAAACATTAAACATGCAGCCAGTAATCAGACATTTTACACGGCTGGGCTAAAGGAAAAATCAGGTAATCTAAAGTGGAACCAGAGGAATTCACTCGAGTCGGGTCATGGCAGCAGCAGAAAGATGAGGAGGCCTTTCCTGACCACAATTAAAGGAGCACAGGGCTTTAAACAACACTATCCCTCACCTTTCCTTACCTCACACACACTCACGTAATGTAGCCCTGCCTCTCCCATCTAGAGAAGCGCTACCAATGCTTTTAGGCTTATTAAAGTGACCTCGAGACAGAGAGGAGGGGTAGGAGGCAGGGACAGAGGATGAGATGTTGTGAAGCACGTCAACCCAACAACAACACCCCAATACTGTATGGCCTCTGACTGACATCAGCCCTCTGACGAGATTCTCTTCAGCCACCATGGTCATTCAAACTAAACCCTATCACAAGAAGTGACTTTGTTGACAGTGCTGGTATCGTATAACCGGTTAACCGACGGTTGTGGATAAAGATCATCGAGAAAATACAAAATGAAATAATAATAATTTAGGGGGTGGAACGAACCGCTGACTGAATACAGGACGGCCAGGCATTCGTGCGGTTGAGATTGTTTGTGCGGTAACATGGACTTTTAACAACGGGATGAAACTTTGTTGCTCCTTGCTGAAACAAGCAAGGTGTTGTAGCCTACCAGTCTTCGGTTGACTAGGCAACGCCCCCCACAAAGCAGCAGCTGTATTTTTGGTAATGTTAGTTGAATCAATAAGTCACATCACATATTGATGGCTACACTTCCTGATTTTACTGCCTGCTTTTACTTCCTGCTTTGCTCCTATAGGTACACTCGCAATGGCTACCAGTACACCCATTATGCCATCATTTACTTGAATGGGGACGCCCTTTCTATTCATTCTATTTCTATGGCAGCATATGCAGGCTGGCCAATTACCCTCTTCCAAAATTCCATGACAGTCAAAGCCCTACTTGTTGATTCCACTTGAAATGTACTTAGAAAATGAGACATTTTATCCAAATAGTATACAACTAAGCATCAGGATCAGTACTAACAGACCAGAGACGTTATGCTTATGCACCGCTGTATCATCATCCTTGCCAAACTAGGGTATCTCACTTTGAGTTCAGTGATATTTTCCATTATCAGTGTCATGTTATTACGCATGAGTTATGCACCCCTTTACAACATGATAGTTAACCAGACAGAAAGGAAAAGGACATCCTTGGTCCAAGACGAAGTTCTACCTCATGTAGTGCCCAAGCACAGCCTGGTTAAAGCTGACAGAGTCACACAGGGAAAGGAAAAATATGGCCAGGGTTAGAGGGGCATGAAAACAACCACAAAAATGGAGAGTAACAGCCCCTCATCCATATGATTTACTCTCATGGGGGGATGGAAGGACAGACTGCCTCTAAATATACCACGAATAAGAGAATAAGGAGGAGCAGGGAGCAAATTAAATTGATGTTTTTCTTGTGGAGTCAAACACGAAGTCTTAAGTGACTGAGCCGGATCCTAAAAATATCTCTCCCTCATGAGTCGTGACTGAATTCTCACAGAGGAAAGAGAAGAGGCAGCCTTTCTCTCTTTACCGGCATCCCTCCCCCTCCATTTCATGAGAAAGATTTCACTAAAAACACACACAGGGTGAGAGGTTAACCATGAGGAAATTATCGAGTGGCAGAAAAAAGGCATTTTTCTCTTTAATTCATGTCAGGAGCTAGTGGCCCAGACATTCTGACCATACTGTCATAGGCTACAAGGCATGCCTTGATAATATGAACTCTATTAGGGTTATCAGTCAACAACATACCAGTATGCTGTATATGTTGTTTACTACAGAGGTCTGTAATTTTCTTTGAAAGCAAACTGGGTAGCTTTTCTTTTTCATGTAAAAATACATGTCGAAAGAGGGGGTATACTAAGACTATTAGGGGTCTCCTAGCAACTGACAGCAAGCCTCAAATCAAATTTAAACTGCAGCTGTCATGTAGTGTTAGGAGTGTGAGGTTGCTGGCCAGCTTAGCACACCCTGATGGTTTCAGGCCCAACACTAAAAGTACACAACACTAGACATGCTGCTACACTAAACCAACAGTTACAGTTATTAATGGGAGAAAACATTATTTACCATCTTCTGGACTTTAAAAAACAATTTCGAGATCAATGTTTGGACATTGAAAAGCACATCCACTAATATGCCTTTGACTGGCCCATCACAACATTGGAAAACGTGAAAGGGTTATCCTGGCACTACAATCCTCTCTTTTGTCCTGTCTACATTGAGGATAATACTGACCCGAATCAGTGAACCTGAGAGGCCAGAGGTAAAGGCATCCCCTAGCACAGATCTATAGGGATCTTCTAGGATCTTCACTTGTTCGAGTATAGTGGTGACACCGATATCCACTCCCTATGTCACACACAACTTAGTGGTAACCGTATCTGCCCAGGGCCCAAGTTACTACTTCCATCTTTCCCTCCCCTGACAGCTGACCACAAGGACTGATGAATGGATAGGTCACACAGCCAACCAACCACACAACAATCCTCACATTTCTAGTCCAAAACGTGCAGAGGGATGTTGTTCATGGGGAGAGGTATTTGTTCAATATCCCTCTTGATGACTTGAGAGCTTCCATGTCTATGTGCTGGACTGTAGGCCTATCTTTGTTTGGTAGAAGCAGCCAAATATAGGATTTGCAGATTAGTACTATGTTACTATGATGATGCACAAATGAATGATTGCAACCACCATGTGCACAATTGTACTTTGTCAGCAATTTCGATTTTCAGACCTTAGGAGAAAGGCACAGTAGCCAGTAATTTATGGAATCAAAGCAAAAGCAAATGTAATACGTGTAATTTGAAAAGTTAGAGTAAAAGTGTATGTGTTCTTGACATTTGTGCTGTGTGAAATAGGCACACAAAAAATAGTTTTTGTGGAATGCACTAAGCCAGATACCATGTATACCATGAGAAAACGTTTTATACGTTATTATTTACAGACAAGTCTCATAAACTGAGGTGTTCTCCAAAGTTGCCAAGTGGCCACTGGCAATGAAGATGGCACACTCACAACCTCATCCGGTTTGGACTTGACTAGTAACTATATTTGACTATTAATGGGTAAATGAATAAAAGCAGGACATATGCAGTGGATCAACAGATGTAATAATGACGTATCGTCAACTTACCGGCCAAGCGAACTGGAATGGGATGACAATCTTTCCACCATCGTTGTTTCGGTTTTGGTTGTTTTTGGTGCTCTTAAATTGAAAAGTATTCCCACCGATAACGTTAGTAGATCCAGTTCCATAGATGCACAAGCCTGTGGTCGTGACCTCCGTTTGGTATTCCTTTAGACACACTCTGAAGTACGTATCACACTCATCCCTGCTACAGTTGAGATCCTGCGCGTTCCTTTCTCCGTCGCAGCAGTCCCCGTCCGACAACTGACCGTTAGCGTTCTGTACAGCAATCAACTGCAGCTCAAAATAGCCCGAAGATTGGGACACCTATGAATAACATTTTAATATAAAATAAATACATGAAGCGCGTACCATTTTTAAGTAGGCTACAGAAGGTTATGCATGTTGCACACCTGAACTTTTATTTTTTTCAAAATGTTTAGATGTTTCAGTCTGAATGCTTTTCTACACATCATTTTATGTGATGTTAGTGGTGTTAGACCTACTTGCACATTATATTTATAGTAATGGAAGAGGTTTTGGGCAATTGTTTGTTTTTCATTTATAATTATTTGATATGATTAATGCTGCTTTAAACAACAAATGTATGTTTTTTAAACATCCGATTTTTACCCACGGAAATAGATACCTAGATTAGCCTATAACACAGGCATGTAAGAACACACTGTCTATACATTGCGCTGATTGCCTTGATCCAGGACAAGAAGAATGCAAAACGAATTCATCCATAGGGAAGCTCCAAAGTAGAATTCCAAGATCACATGATTTAACTACGTAATATCATTAGAAATGGAATTCTAAAAATTAAATTCACAAACTGAATGAGACATCGTTGTGTACATGATACACTCGCGCAACTGCGGATCAATTCGTTTGATCTGTCAATATAAAAATAAAAAAGTTCTCACCTCAGTCCACACCATCAGGAGAAGACACACTATTGAGAGACACTTCGAAATCCCCATACAATTCCACATGTCTCCGTTAGATTAGTGTATGCTACCATTAGGAAAATGTATTTATTTCTAAGAATTTGCCGTTGATCGGTGATTGTATCATCTTCTCCTGGCATGCACAATGAGAAAGCGTGATCTATCCCCCCTACTATCCCTCCGAATGAAGCAGAAACATAAGATGCGTACTACTAAGGACACCCGAGGCAGCGCAATGCTGGTCCAGGCCAGAAACACGGTCGAATCACTCAACAGCAAGGCAAGCAATCGGTTTCACTCATGGTTTTACTGTTGAAGACAAGCCCGGGTATGGCTCTTTGATTGACAGCTAAACAAACCATTTGCAAACTCTTGGCTCAAACAGTTGAGGAACCGCCACGAGCCAACCATGAAGGCGGGGGGCGGAGTGCCATGCTAATTACGCCTGAGTTTGGTACATTTATGATCAGAAAACATAGTTTGTGGAAACATATATTTGTATGTTTTTCCTTTTCAAGATCAGTCCACAGTTTTTATACCTGACCATTTCTTACAAACAATGCTTGCTTATGTTACTACAGAATAAAGGTTGAAGTTACGGTGCAATGGATGATTGTTGCAGAAATAGCCTGGCATGATATGTGGCTTGAATCAATTGTCAGTATTTACAATTACAAGACATTGCTGTCCAAAGTATATGGAGAGTGGTCCAAGATACAGGTACAGGACACCTGAGAAGGCATCTTCTCTTACATGTAAGTAGAGAAACACATATCTATCAGCCCCCTCTACTGTTAATGTTGCAGGACCACTGGGATTAGCTCTATATCCACAATTAATTCATATTCTTTATTATGTCTTATTAGGAGGACACACTAAGTAGCCTGAATATAAGTCAAGAGTAAGACCATACACACACTTGGGACTCAGAAGACACTTATAGTATTGTTGTACAATTAATGACAAATCCTGTACACACTTGAAAATAGAGACTGGATATAACAACCCACCAAAAATATTACTCATTCAAATTTCCATTAGGTACCCATGAACTCTATTGTGTGCCTTAGGTACATTTCTCAGTTATTGTTCAAGCTTGCCAAAGAATAGCCAGGAAGAGCATTTTTGACCCCCGTTCACACATACTCTGCATGCATTCTTGATGTGCAATGACTTGAATAAAAGGCAACAAAGATTATTTAGCTTTCTCCCCTTTCAAATCAAATTAAATCACATTTTATTTGTCACATGCACCAAATACAACAGGTGTAGACCTTACTGTGAAATGCTTACTTCCAAGCCCTTAACCAACAATGCATTTTTAAGAAACTAAGAGTTAAGAAAATATTTACTAAATAAACTAAAGTTAAAAAATAACACAATAAAATAACAATAACGAGGCTACATGCAGGGAGTACCGGTACTGTGTCAATGTGCGGGGGTAAAGGTTAGTCGAGGTAATTAAGGTGATATGCACATTTACAGTAGGTAGGGGTAGTGACTATACATAGATAATAAACAGTGAGTAGCAGCAATGTAAAAAAGAAAGGGGGGGAGACATAGGAAATAGTCCGGGTAGCCATTTGATTCATTGTTCAGCAATCTTTTGGCTTGGGGGTAGAAGCTGTTAAGTAGCCTTTTGGACCTAGACTTGGCGCTCCGGTACCGCTTGCCATGCGGTAGCAGAGAGAACAGTCTATGACTTGAGTGGCTGGAGTCTTTTGCAAAATTTCTTAAAACCTGTTTTTGCTTTGTCATTATGGGGTATTGTATGTAGATTGATTAGGGGGGGAAACAATTTAATCCATTTTAGAATAAGGCTGTAAACGTAAAACAATGTGGGAAAAGTCATTTTTTGTATGTATGTATGTATGTGTTGGGCTTTAGCTGAGAGTATATTTGTCCAGACCTCAATTGTTCCTTGACTAGCACTATTCATTCTCGCTGTTGATCATTCTAATGTTATAACTTCATATAGTAACTGTATCCACTGGCGGATTGAGAGAGAGTGGGGTGATTGCAATCTAAGAGTCAACATCCTTTTCGCAGTAGCGCTGCCTGCCAGTAGTAATTGAGCGATTCAAGGAGCTATCATCGTTAAGTAACATAGCAGATGCAACGCATTGAATATTTCATTCATGCATTTAACTGCAGGGCACTCCCACATCATATGATGGAATGTGCCTACCTGATTTAGGGGATACTGAACAGTTGGGCGTTGGGGCCAGTTTCATCATAAAAAAATGTATTGGTGTTTAATACAGCATGTGAACAAATTTAAAATGTATAAATTGATGGTTCGGATTACAGGATGCCAAGGTAATATTTTTCCATATTCTGTTCCAGCTAAAGGGTTGTTCAGATTCACTTAGATCTGTGGACCATACTTGTTTAATGGCTAGCTCAGAATATGAGCTTTCCAAAAGTTGTTTTTATATTATAGAGATCAGTCCTTTCGGGAGGTCAGATAATGTATTTATAAATCCCATCAAGGGACTCCATAGGCCAGCATACACAGTAGCTGTTGTAAATATTTAAAAAGGAGTTGCTTGGGGATGTGTACAGTATGTCTTTCAAATCTTGGAATGTTCTCAAACCATTACTGCCCATGATATCTTTAAGGGTACAGATTCCACATTTGAACAATTGGGGGGATGCAAAAGGCTGCCCTCCAGTCTGCAAGGCATTATTGTGAAATATTGGAGTATGGGCATGCAATTTTGATTCCCAGTTACAATGTTTTAAAATGTTGCACCAAACAGAAATTGTTTGAGCAATAATAGGACCAAAGCATAGTGAGCTCCACATGTGCACTACATGGCCAAAGTAGGTGTACACCCCTTCAAATTAGTGGATTCGTCTATTTCAGCCACACCCATTGTTGACAGGTGTATAAAATCAAGCACACAGCCATGCAATCTCCATAGACAAACATTGACAGTAGAATGGTCCATACTGAAGAGTTCAGTGACTTTCAGTGTGGCACCGTCATAGGATGCCACCTTTACAATAAGTCAGCATCAAATTTCTGCGCTGCTAGAGCTGCCCAGTCAACTGTAAATGCTGTTATTGTGAAGTGGAAACGTATAGGAGCAACAACGGCTCAGCTGCGAAGTGGTAGACCACACAAGCTCACAGAGTGGGACCACCGAGTGCTGAAGCGTGTAGCGCGTAAAAATTGTCTGTCCTCAGTGGAAAAACCCACTTCATGAAATGGGTTTCCATGGCCGAGCAGCTGCACACAAGTCTAAGATCACCATACGCAATGCCAAACGTTGGCTGGAGTGATGTAAATCCCGCCGCTATTGGACTCTGGAGCAGTGGAAACACGCTCTCTGGAGTGATGAATCTTGCCTCACCATCTGGCAGCCCGATGGACTAATCTGGGTTTGGCGGATGCCAAGTGAATGCTACCTGCCCTTTCATGTTTCAGCATGACAATACCCACGTGCACAAAGCGAGGCCCATACAGAAATGGTTTGTCGAGATCGGTGTGTCAGGCAGTGTTGTGTGCAATAGAGATTACATCATCTGTGGATCTGTTGGGGTGGTATGCAAATTGGAGTGGGTCTAGGGTTTCTGGGATAATGGTGTTGATGTGAGCCATGACCAGCCTTTCAAACCACCATGGATAAACACGTGAGTGCTACGGGTCGGTAGTCATTTAGGCAGGTTGCCTTGGGGTTTTTGAGCACAGGGACTATGATGGTCTGCTTCAAACATGTAAGTATTACAGACTCTGCCAGGGACAGGTTGAAAATGTCAGTGAAGACACTTCCCAGTTGGTCAGCACATGCTCGGAATACACGTCCTGGTAATCCGTCTGGCCCTGCAGCCTTCTGGACCTGTTAAAAGGTCTTACTAACATCGGCTACGGCGAGCATGATCACACGGTCGTCCGGAACAGCTGGTGCTCTCATGCATGCTTCAGTGTTGCATGCCTCAAAGCGTGCATAGAAGTAATTTTGCTCATGTTGTAGGCTTGCGTCACTGGGCAGCTCGCGGCTGGGCTTCCCTTTGTAGTCCATAAAGTTTGCAAGCCCTGCCAAAAATGACGACCATCGGAGCCAGTGTAGTAGGATTCAATCTTAGTCATGTATTTGTATGTGTTTGATGGTTCGTCTGAGGGCCTAGCAGGACTTCTTATAAGTGTCCGGGTTACAGTCCCACTCCTTGAAAGCGGCAGCTCTACCCTTTAGCTCAGTGCGGATGTTGCCTGTAATCCATGGCTTCTGGTTGGGGTATGTACATACAATTACTGTGGGGACAACATCTTCAATGCACTTATTGATGAAGCCAGTGCCTGATATGGTATACTCTTCTTTTTCATCGGATGAGTCCCGGAACATATTCCAGTCTGTGCTAGCAAAACAGTCCTGTAGCTTAGCATGTTAGTCATCTGGCCACTTCCATATTGAGCGAGTCACTGGTACCTCCTGCTTTATTTTTTGCTTGTAAGCAGGAATCAGGAAGATAGAATTATGGTCAGATTTGCCAAATGGAGGGCGAGGGAGAGCTTTGTACGCATTTCTGTTTGTGGAGAAAAGGTGGTTTAGAGTTTTTTTTCCTCTTGTTGCACATGCTGGTTGAAATTAGGTCAAACAGAGTTAAGTTTCCCTGCATTAAAGTCCCCGGCCACTAGAAGCACCGCCTCTGGATGAGCATTTTCCCCGTTTGCTTATACCTCTATACAGCTCGTTGTGTGCAGTCTTAGTGCCAGCTATCAGACCTCAGGATAAGACCCAGATGAAGACAGTTCGAAATAACAAATGTTTATTCACGAAACAGGGGGCAGGCAAACGACAGGTCAAGGGCAGGCAGAGATCAGTAATCCAGGGCAGAGTCCGTAAGGTACAGAACGGAAGGCAGGCTCAGGGTCAGGGCAGGCAAGTGTCAGTAATCCAGGGCAGTGTCAAGAGGTACAGAACGGCAGGCAGACTCAGGGTCAGGGCAAGCAGAATGGTCAAAAACCGGGAGAACTAGAAAACAGGAACTAACAAGAAACAGGAGTACAGGGAAAACCGCTGGTATGCTTGACGAGACAAGACGAACTGGCAACAGACAAACAGAGAACACAGGTATAAATGCACTGGGGATAATGGGGCAGATGGGCGACACCTGGAGGGGGGTGGAGACAAGCACAAAGACAGGTGAAACAGATCAGGGTGTGACAGCCAGCATCGGTTTGTGGTGGTAAATAGGCAGCTACGAAAAATACAGATGAAAACTCTCTTGGTAAATAGTGTGGTCTACAGCTTATCATGAGAAACTCTACCTTAGGCGAGCAAAACCTTGAGACTTCATTAATATTCGATTTTGCGCACCAGCAGTTAATGCCAAATAGACACAGACCGACACTCCTTGTCTTACCGGAGACAGTTGTTCTATCTGGCTGATGCACGGAAAAACCAGACAACTGTATATTATCCATGTCGTCGTTCAGCCACGACTCGGTGAAACATAAGATATTACAGTTTTTAATGTCCTATTGGTAGGATAGTCTTGAACGGAGCTCATCCAGTTTATTCTCCAATGATTGCAGGTTGGCCAATAGGACGGATGGTAGATGCGGGTTACCCACTTGCCGATGAATTCTCACAAGGTACCTGGACCAGTGTCCCCTGTATCAATGTCTTCTCTTCATGCAAATGACAGGGATTTGGGCCTGGTCGGGTATCTGGAGTAAATCCTTCGCCTCCGACTCGTTAAAGAAAACATCTTTGTCGAGTTCGAGGTGAGCTGTTCTGATATCCAGAAGCTCTTTTGGTCATAAGAGATGGTGGCAGAAACATTATGTACAAAATAAGTTACAAACAATACGAAAAAACACACAAAATAGCACAATTGGTTAGGAGCCCATAAAACGGCAACCATCTCCTCCAGCGCCATGCTTTATGTTTCCTCCCTTCCGGCCAGGGAAGCAGGTGCAGACAGCTGCCTTGTGTCTCCTCTCTTCTTCCCACACCCCTATACTCTCCCCATACCCCTCTCCTCTACCTACACCCCTCTCCTCTCCTTGGCTCTCCCCTGTTCAGCCCTTTATAATGGCTCTTATCACACATGATAAAGAACCATGGGAAACACTGGTGGTCCTGATAAACTGGGTAAAGGAATGAGGTCCATTTGTTTGACAAAGTTACACAACTTTACTCCTCTTGTAGGATTTGTGGGTTATGGTAAATTACAACTTTAAGTAACACTTATGGTATGCACAACTACAGCTATCCTGACAATCCATGTGCAGTGCTGTTTGTTATACAGACAAGTTTCTGTCTAAGTTGCTAAAGAAACCTGGGGAGAGTGTCCTCAAAACCTACCCTTCATGACCAACTGTTGAAAACTTGTTTTGTGGAGCTGAATGTCTGAGGGATCGAGAAATATAGAACAATATAAAGTCCCCTTTACATGTCTGGCCTGCTCTAATGTGGAACAAAGACAAAACAACATATATATACAGTATCTGTCCACTAAAGTCTGCACAGATAGGCCCAGTAATGTGCTGCTCTTTCAGTGTTAAAGATCTGAGATGTTGTGCAATGCAGACACAATACTATCTATTTGTTCAAGCAGTGAAATAGTACTAATTTGTCATCAATGTGAAACACTTTGTGTTTACTGGATTGCTCAAGGGTGAGTGGCCGTCTCTAACCACTTTGGTCAGTTTTGCAAATCCCTAAATCAGATATCTGAGTATACACTGCTACACACGCCTGGCGTGTATGTACCTGCACAGGAGGAGTCACCTTTCTCCTTCTCTCTCTCTCTCCCTCACTCATTTCTTTTTTGTATTGCCATGTTGATTTCTTCATGCATCCGGTCGTTAAAGGTCCAATGTAAAAAAAAAAATGAATGTCAATATCAAGTCATTTCTGGGTAATTAAGTATCTTACTGTGATTGTTTTAAATTAAAATGGTCAAAAAGAAACAAAAATAGCTTCTTAGCAAAGTTTAATTTCTCAAGCAAGAATTTTGTTAGGACTGTCTGGGAATGGTCTGAGTGGGGAGTGGAAAACTGAAAACTAGCTGTTATTGACAGAGAAGTTTGGAACTCTCTTTCTTATTGGTTTATTGGTGTCACCAGGCAGGTCAAAACTCAATCCCAACAAAAGGCATTATTTTCAAACAGCTCTTACACTAAAAGGACATTATCATAATTTTCACAATTTCACAGTATTATTCCAACCTCATAGTGTGGAAATATAAAGCACAGGAAAATCAAATTTTTTGACTGCACGTGCCTGTATCACACCTGTTTTCTTATGATCTACCCTTTCACTGATGTTTTGTGTCCCTCTCCCTCTGTGTTCATATCTTGCATAGCCTTACAGATGTAGGATCTTAATTTCCTTACTCTTTTGTTGTGTTTTTGAGGTTTAAAAAAGCTTCTAAAGTTTCATTTCCACTTTGATTTGCCATACTAAAAAATGTATAAACTCCAACAAAAATGTCTGTACATTATTATCAACATAATAGTTTATATTTCCTGTTGCTGCAGGATTATTTTCCTGCTGTAGCAAACTAGCTCAAATTAAGATCCTACATCTGTATAGTGGCTTGAAAAAAATTAGAAAAAAAGAGTGCATGCAAATATACAGTAGTGTACATAGTCACCTTTAACGTATGCACACCATACAGCACATGAACACACACATTGAGTGGTGCCATATGAACATTTACAAATCCTACAGACATAGGATCTTTATTTGATCAGGAGAACTTTACTGCAATGCAGGAAATGTAAAACATGTAGTGTATTTTATGTTTATAAAAGCTTCTGAAGTTTCCACTTTGAAATTTCAGACTTCATCTTCCCTTATGAAAAATGTATCAACCCCTACAAAAATGTAAATTAATAATTTATAATTTAATAATAATTTATAATTAAATTAATAATTCACCTTTCCTGTTGGTGCACAATTATTTTCCTGCTGTAGGAAACTGTCTTAAATCCTGAAGAATACAAACCAAGGTCTCATCTTTAATAAATAGTCAACTTTAGTCAGTCTTGTTGTGGCTTGCCTTTGTTGTCTTTCCTACAGGTGGTGTGGAGATCATATAAAATAGCCATCCATGAAAACAGTGACTGGAGCCTGACAATAACAGACCATTCCCCCACGGGTCAGAGGAGAGGAGAAGGAGAAGAGAGGAGAGAGGGAGCATTTCTCTCACTGGCATCTTTATCTCACCTCTGCTCAAGAGGGCAGAAGCCTTTGGAGGACCTGAGTGTTTGATCACCTGACAAAGCTGACCAAGCTGAGCCATGCCACCTAAACTACCTGACCTCAACCTCACCCCACACGTCTGACAAATAGGAGCACTCACAACACTTTACACACAAACACACACCCACACACACAGCAGGTGATCAGTGGCCGGCAGACCACCGGCAGTCCCACAGGTTCAGTGTGTGAACAGCAGCAGGTGCACCTGCACAAAGGTGTATGAAATAGCCCATTATGGCTTTATATCCTTTATAGCCCCACAACATAGTTTAGGACTGATAAGAGCAGCGTTTGCACCTGTCTCTCTTGCTATGCTGGAATCGATCTTATTTCTCTAGTCTACTGGAATCTGGGCTGAACCTAATCTGTGACATTGAGGATGATTATTATCATGGTGATTGTTGTATTAATGTTTGTTTGGACTGGTATGTAAATGTAGTGTGACCATCAAAGTCTTCCAGGACTCCAATATGCACTGCTCTCATTCAAACCTACTTTTTCTTTTGAAACTTCATCATGTAATCCATAGAATACATTCTCATAATGGTGACATTTGGTGAATTGGAGTGAAACAGAGTTCCACCATCTAGGATGGAAAAGACAGATAATTATATAAATATGTACAACAAATTCAAAGGCGACCCAAAGGGATCAGTTACCCCATACATTTCAATATATTTAACGTCACGTAAAATGTATTTTAAATACATGAATGTAGATACATTTGCATCTTTGCTCAAATGCATGTAATGCCTGACAATATTCCAGAAATGCATGGCTATGTCATCTACTCTACATTGTGACCAAAGTGGTTCCTAATTCGACATACTCATTACGCATTGATCAATGTAGAAAAATGTTTTGTCTACCAAGCCAAAACTTTGGCAGTGACATCATTTAAATTGTGATGGTGAGTAAAAAAAATGGACCAAATTTTTTGTCATAAAAAGTACATGTTCAACTTCATGAAAAACATGTTTTCCCATTTCAATATATGTTTTCCCATTTTTTAGCAAAATAGGTGCCTCTCCAGCTAAATTAAATAATGAAACAAATAAAGTGTCCGAGATCAGTTTAAACAAAAACTGTACATCGTACAACGCTCCACAACTATGTCAGAGTGAAGGTCTAGGTCTTGTGCTTCCATTGAGTGGTATTAACCAAGTTGGAAGTGGGAAAAATGCACTTGGAACGGCCCTCCAACTGGTAATTACTATTTAAATCAGCCATGAATCCCCTTGTGACAGGGGAAATTGAAGTTTTTCGTGTTTAACAGGGAGGGGCAATTGAATGCAAGATTTACAAAAAATATATAATTGTTAAAAGATTTCTAGGCTGTCTATCTATGGGTAACAGTTTTTCACCACAAAGCACCAGAAAATTGCTAAAAAGAGTAGAATCAGCTCACTTGCTTTTACACTATGCTTTGACTATTAAAGATGTTCAATGTTTCTTTTGAAATTAATAGTTTCACCATATTAAAACAAGAATTCAGTTCACGTAACAGGGTTGACCTTAAAATGAGAGACAGGCATAAATGAATCACTAATCACATTAAATAAATAATAATCTTCAGGAATAACTTTGTCAAAGCAACTAAATAACTAGGGCTTTTCAAGGATGGTGAAAACCTGGAGTATTTTTTGGGGGGTTAGTGGGTTAAAATCTTCCTGGAAGTCACAGAGGGTGCCCCAAGGTACATGTCGAAATGCTGAATTTCTGCACTTTAGCAAGAGTTTATTCATATTGAAAATCAGATTAATTTAATTCTCCATGTGGTCTATATTAAAGGGCACTCGATTCCATATAACAGGCTTTTAATAAAAAATTAAGCATAATTTCTACTTAACATATCAAAAGGGACGCAAAATACCCAGTACATGTTAAGTTCTACCCGTTGGACATTGGTTGCAATGCTCTCGTCAAGTTTATTTGTTTATTTGTCATATTCCCATGAAAGTGTATCACCATAATGTATCATGTTTGCAGTCATTTTAGTAGTAATTTAAATGCATTTAATTACATGTTAGTGCTTTTGGTATGCTTTTGGTATGTGTTAAGTACAATAAAAATGCATTCTGACAAAATATATTGTAGCAGCAGCAGCCGATAAGAAGACTTGGATGCATGGCTTATTGGGGGCGCTTTGTTCTCAGTTAGTGCTTTTTGGCCTCCCATGAGATTGATTATCATGCCAGTTGTGTTATATTGTGTTCTATAATTTAAAGATTAAACTTCTACACTGCCAGTTCTGCAGTCTTAATGAGACTGACAAAACTGGATGTGATATCGAAGTGTACTAAAGTTTTATTGATTAGACAGTTACCATTTTGTTACATTTTGATTTGTCCAATTTGTTTTGATTTGCCATACATTTTAATTTATATATTTAAATGCATGTTGAAATATATTTTATGAAGCATTTCCAAATACTTAAAAAAATACCAAATACATTGATAAATTAATGTGACAATATATTCTAAAATACATTTTACATGCATTACGTAATTTCAAATCAAATGTTATTAGTCACATATAAGTGTTTAGCAGATGTTGCGGGTGTAACAAAATGCTTGTGTTTCTAGCTCTAACAGTACAGTAATATCTAACAGTAATATCTAACAATTTCACAACAATACACACAAATCTAAGTAAAGGAATGGAATTAAGAATATATAAATATTTGGGCGAACAATGTCAGAGCTGCATAGACTAAGAGACAAAATAGGATAGAATACAGTATATACATATGACATGAGTAATGCAAAATATGTAAACATTATTAAAGTGTTCCCTTATTAAAGTGGCCAGTGATTCCAAGTCAATGTATATAGGGCAACAGCCTCTAATGTGCTAGTGATTACTATTTAACAGTATTTAACAGTCTGATGGCCCTGAGATAGAAGCTGTATTTCAGTCTCTCGGTCCCAGCTTTGATGCATCTGTACTCACCTCGCTTTCGGGATGATGGAGGTTGTTGTCCTTGATGATCTATTTGGCCTTCCTGTGACATCAGGTGCTGTAGGTGTCCTGGAGGGCAGGTAGTTTGCCCCCTGGAATGTGTTGGGCAGACTGCACCACCCTTTGGAGAGCCCTGCGGTTGCGGCCGGTGCAGTTTCCGTACCAGGTGGTGATACAGCCTGACAGGATGCTCTCAATTGTGCATCTGTAAAGGTTTGTGAGCGTTTTAGGTGCCAAGCCAAATTTCTTCAGCCTCCTGAGGTTGAATAGGCGCTGTTGCACCTTCTTCACCACACTGTCTGTGTGGGTGCACCATTTCAGTTTGTCAGTGATGTGTACGATGAGGAACTTGAAGCTTTCCACCTTCTGCACTGCGGTCCAGTTGATGTGGATAGGGGGGTGCTCCCTCTGCTGTTTCCTGAAGTCCACGATCAGCTCCGTTGTTTTGTTGACATTGGGTTAGAGGTTATTTTCCTGACACCCCACTCCCAGGGCCCTCACCACCTCCCTGTAGACTGTCTCGTCATTGTTGGTGATCAGGCCGACTACTATTGTGTCATCTGCAAACTTGATTAGTGAGTTGAGAAGTGCGTGGCCACGCAGTCATGTGTGAACAGGGAGTACAGGAGGGGGCTGAGCATGCATCCTTGTGGAGCCCCAGTGTTGAGTATCAGCAAAGTGGAGGTGTTTTTTCCTACCTTCACCACCTGGGGGCGGCCCATCAGGAAGTCCAGGACACAGTTGCACAGGGCAGGGTTCAGACCCAGGGCCTCAAGCTTAATGATGAGCTTGGAGTGTACGATGGTGTTGAATGCTGAGCTATAGTCAATGAACAGCATTCTTACATAGGTATTCCTCTTGTCCAGATGGGACAGGGCAGTGTGCAGTGTGATGGCGATTGCATCATCTGTGGATCTATTGGGGCGGTATGCAAATTGCATTGGGTCTAGGGTGACAGGTAAGGTGGAGGTGATATGACCTTTGCCTAGTCTCTCAAAGCACTTCATGATGACAGAAGTGAGTCCTACAGGGCGATAGTCATTCAGTTCAGTTACCTTTGCCTTCTTGGGTACAGGAACAATGGTGGCCATCTTGAAGCATGTGGGGACAGCAGACTGTGATAAGGAGAGATTGAATATGGGCCAAGGGATGGTTCTCTGTGATGGGTGTATGCAAGCGCACAGATTGCCTCAAACCTGGCATTGGGAACAAACAAATACAATAGCCTACTCCCGAGACTAATTCTACTTAGCTAGCTAGCTAGTTTGTAGCCGGCTATTGCCTGACAAAAGTAGAGCAGCAACATGGTTGATCCTCACAATCAATGACATCCCCATAGCAGACAAACATTGCAACATGAGCACCTGAAATGACTCGAGCAAGGTTCAAACAACTAGTGAATATTCGCAAAGAAAGTTCTTAGCAGAAACAGCAAGCATAGCGAGTAACAGCTAGTTACCGCATCAACAGAGCAAGAAACACCAGCACATGCATGTGCTTGAAATCCGGCATTGAGGAAGCATGTGTAGAACTGGTCAGTTGCACAGGGCGGGGTTCAGACCCAGGGCCTCAAGCTTAATGATGAGCTTGGAGTGTACGATGGTGTTGAATGCTGAGCTATAGTCAATGAACAGCATTCTTACATAGGTATTCCTCTTGTCCAGATGGGACAGGGCAGTGTGCAGTGTGATGGCGATTGCATCATCTGTGGATCTATTGGGGCGGTATGCAAATTGCATTGGGTCTAGGGTGACAGGTAAGGTGGAGGTGATATGACCTTTGCCTAGTCTCTCAAAGCACTTCATGATGACAGAAGTGAGTCCTACAGGGCGATAGTCATTCAGTTCAGTTACCTTTGCCTTCTTGGGTACAGGAACAATGGTGGCCATCTTGAAGCATGTGGGGACAGCAGACTGTGATAAGGAGAGATTGAATATGGGCCAAGGGATGGTTCTCTGTGATGGGTGTATGCAAGCGCACAGATTGCCTCAAACCTGGCATTGGGAACAAACAAATACAATAGCCTACTCCCGAGACTAATTCTACTTAGCTAGCTAGCTAGTTTGTAGCCGGCTATTGCCTGACAAAAGTAGAGCAGCAACATGGTTGATCCTCACAATCAATGACATCCCCATAGCAGACAAACATTGCAACATGAGCACCTGAAATGACTCGAGCAAGGTTCAAACAACTAGTGAATATTCGCAAAGAAAGTTCTTAGCAGAAACAGCAAGCATAGCGAGTAACAGCTAGTTACCGCATCAACAGAGCAAGAAACACCAGCACATGCATGTGCTTGAAATCCGGCATTGAGGAAGCATGTGTAGAACTGGTCAGTTGCACAGGGCGGGGTTCAGACCCAGGGCCTCAAGCTTAATGATGAGCTTGGAGGGTACGATGGTGTTGAATGCTGAGCTATAGTCAATGAATAGCATTCTTGCATAGGTATTCCTCTTGTGTGATAGGGCAGTGTGCAGTGCGGTGGCGATTGCATCGTCTGTGGATCTATTGGGATGGTAAGCAAATTGAAGTGGGTCTAGGGTGTCAGGTAAGGTAGAGGTGATATAGAGCTCCATTTTTATGGAATGGTCTGAATATCCATGTGAGAGATGCAGAGTCGGTCTCGACCTTTAAGTCTTTATTGAAGAGTCATCTCTTCAGTAGGTCCTATGATTGAGTGTAGTCTGGCCCAGGGTTGTGAAGGAGAACGGAAAGGTACTGGAGCGACAAACCGCCCTTGCTGTCTCTGCCTGGCCGGTTCCCCTCTTTCCACCGGGATTCTCTGCCTCTAACCCTATTCCGCGTGCTGAGTCACTGGCTTACTTGTGCTCTTCCATCCCATCCCTAGGAGGGGTGCGTCACTTTAGTGGGTTGAGTCACTGACATGATCTTCCTGTATGGGTTTGTGCCGTGGGGGAGATCTTCGTGGGCTATACTCAGCCTTGTCTCAGGGTAGTATGTTGGTGGTTGAAGATATCCCTCTAGTGGTGTGAGCCTGTGCTTTGGCATAGTGGGTGGGGTTATATCCTGCCTGGTTGGCCCTGTCCGGGGCTATCGTTGGACGGGGCCACAGTGTCTCCTGACACCTCCTGTCTCAGCCTCCAGTATTTATGCTGCAATAGTTTGTGTCGGGGGGCTAGGGTCAGTCTATTATATCTAGAGTATTTCTCCTGTCTTATCCGGTGTCCTGTTTGAATTTAAGTATGCTCCCTCTAATTCTCTCTCCCTCTCCCTCTCCCTCCCCTCCCGGAGGACCTGAGCCTTGGGACCATGCCTCAGGACTACCTGCCCTGATGACTCCTTGCTGTCCCCAGTCCACCTGGTCGTGCTGCTGCAGTTTCAACTGTTCTGCCTGCGGCTATGAAACCCTGACCTGTTCACCGGATGTGCTACCTTGTCAGGGACCTGCTGTTTTCGACTCTCTCTCTAGGTTTCTTCCTAGGTTCCTGCCTTTCTAGGGAGTTTTTCCTAGGCACTGTGCTTCTACATCTGCATTGCTTGCGGTTTAGGGTTTATGTCTGGGTTTATGTATAGCACTTTGTGACATCGGTTGATGTAAAAAGGGCTTTGTAAATAAATTTGATTGATTGATTGATGATCCTTGACTAGTCTCTCAAAGCACTTCATGATGACAGACGTGAGTGCTATGGGCGATAGTCATTTAGTTCAGTTACTTTTGCTTTCTTACCTTTGCTTTCTGACTCACGTCGGCCATGGAGAAAGAGAGCCCACAGTCCTTGGTAGCGGGCCTCGTCGGTGGCACTGTGTTATACTCAAAGTATTTTCCCTATTTTCCCTTTGTAGACCCTGCCACATACGTCTTGTGTCTGAGCCGTTGAATTGCGACTCCACTTTGTCTCTGTACCGACGTTTTGCCTGTTTGATTGCCTTACGGAGGGAATAACTACACTGTTTGTATTCGTCCATATTCCCAGTCACCTTGCCATGGTTGAATGCGATGGTTCGCTCTTTCAGTTTTGCGCGGATGCTGCTATCTATCAACAGTTTCTAGTTAAGGTAGGTTTTAATAGTCACAGTGGGTACAACATCTCCTATACACTTCCTGATAGACTCAGTCACTGTATCAGTGTATTTGTCGATATTATTCTCAGAGGCTACCAGGAACATATCCCAGTCCGTGTGATTAAAACAATCTCGAAGCATGGATTCTGTTTGGTCAGACCAGTATTTAATAGTTCTTAGCACGGGTACTTCCTGTTTAAATTTCTGCCTATAGGAAGGGAGGAGCCAAATGGAGTCATGATCAGATTTGCAGAAAAGAGGGTGTGGGAGGGCCTTGTAGGCATCCCGGAAGTTGGAGTAGCAGTGGTCGAGTGTTTTAGCAGCGCGAGTACTACAGTCAATGTGTTGATAAAACTTTGGCAGCCTTTTTCTCAAATTTGCTTTGTTAAAATCCCCAGTTACAATAACAATAAATGCAGCCTCAGGATATGTGGTTTCCAGTTTGCATAAAGTCCAGTGAAGTTCTTTGAGGGCCGTCGTGGTGTTAGCTTGTGGGGGGATATACACGGCTGTGACTATAACCAAAGAGAATTGTCTTGGGAGATAATATGGTCGGCATCTGATTATGAGGTATTCTAGGTTGGGTGAACAAAAGGACTTGAGTTCCTGTATGTTATCACAATCACACCATGAGTCGTTAATCATGAAACATACACCCACCCTCATGAAACATTCTTCTCCCAGAGAAATATTTATTCCTGTCTGCGCGATGAACAGAGAACCCAACTGGCTGGACGGACTCAGACAGTATATCCCGAGAGAGCCATGTTTCCGTGAAACAGAGTATGGAAAGAAATCCTCGCCCTGAGCTAGTTAACTTTATTATCCAGAGACTGAACATTAGCGAGTAATATACTCAGAAGCTGATGGTGGTGTGCGCTGTCACGCCCTGGCCTTAGTATTCTTTGTTTTCTTAATTATTTTAGTTAGGTCAGGGTGTGACATGGGGAATGTATGTGTTGTTTGTAGTGTCTAGGGTGGTTGTAAGGTTTAGGGGGTTTATTAGAGTAGTTGGGTTTATGTTTAGTATAGTAGCCTAGCTGTGTCTATGGTTGAGTGTAGGTATCTAGGAAAGTCTATGGTTGCCTGAATTGGGTCTCAATTAGAGACAGCTGGTTATTGTTGTCTCTGATTGGGAGCCATATTTAAGGAAACCATAGGCTTTAGCTGTTTGTGGGGAATTGTCTATGTTGAACGTTTGTTGCTTTTTGTGTGCACTAACGTTTATAGCTTCACGGTCGTTTGTTGTTTTGTTTTGTTAGTTTGTAAAGTGTTTTGCTTCGTTTTTCCTTCTTCAAATAAAAAGAAGATGTCTTATTTTTCACATGCTGCGTTTTGGTCCGTCTCTCCTCCACACGATCGTGACATGCGCACCTCCTAAGTCGGACAAGAAGACCACTCCGAGTATTTCACCTCTGTGGGCGGTGTTTTGGGTTGGCCTCTGGAATAAGTTAAATTGCCCTGGGGGGTGCGAACAAAGGAACCAATTCGGGAAAGTCGTATTCCTGGTCATAATGCTGGTAGTGCTAGTGAGTTACCACCGCTCTGATATCCAATGGTTCTTCCTGGCTGTATGTAATAACACAAAAACAATTCTGGGCTAATAATGTAAAAAATAATACAGAAAAAAACTAAAGACTGCTAAGTTTCCTAAGAGCTAGAAGCACAGAAGCCCTCTCTGTAGGTGCCATTATTTCCGTAATTTATGTTGGAATGTATTTCAAATGTATGAAATATTTTTTTATACATTATTTTACTTTTTTTATTTCACATATATCCTAAAATATGCAGCAAAACATTTATTTTAAATGAACTACAAAATCCCAATTTAATCCACAGAATATACAATGAATAATAAAAACATTTTAGACCACAATAAGTCTACATCAAACAATTCTTGAAATTAGGTGTGGCTGAACCCAAAACAAATGAAACCACCAACAACGTTGAATACCATTGTTTTATATGAAATACAAATGGCTTTTTAAAAAGAGTTTTCTAGAAAATTATTACATTGAATAGAAGTCCTTCCTCCCATTATGTACATTACTTTTGTAATGAATACGATGGGAGACAGAGAGCTGGTTTCAAGCGCAGGGTGCAGCAGGTGTTTATTTGTAAAGGACCACAGGAGGAGGCAGGTAGCTGGGTCCAGGGGCAGGCAGAAGGTCATACATAGGGGGTCCAAAAAGGCAACAATACAGGCAGGGAAAAGGCTAGTAATGTAGTCCGGGAGATCAGGCAAGAGGTTGATGACAGGAAATCCAATAGGCAAAAGTACAGGCAGTGAATAGGCAAAAAAAGCGTAGTTAGTAATGGCCAAAACTATGAAACACATGAGGACTAATACGGGAAAAACAGAGCTCCGAATAGAAATGTGTATCAAAACAATCAATACCTCACATTGATGGGGTGCAAAGAACTAAACTAAATAGTATGTGTAAATGACATACAGGTGTGTGAACAGGTGATCAGAATTCAGGAGATTGGGATCTGGAGAGTGAGTTGCCTTTCAGGGGATCTACGTGTTTGAGAGTGTGAGTTGGAAGCAGACATTACAACTTTAGCATGGTGAATCCTAGGAGAGGGGAGAATAAGAGTGTATGGAAGCTCCAGGGCTATGATGAGTACAGAAAAGGTGGCTTTCTGACTAGTTCTAAAGAGAGTCACCAATACGGACGGAGGGCTTTGATTTGACTCCTCAAACCCCTTAACACAAAGCCAGTCCCTGTCATCTAACGCTGGAGCATATGGGCCCCGTTCCCACACCCTACTCTATGTAAACATCTCATGAAGCACTGGGGTGAAGAGGCTACGCTGTCATAAAACACAGCCAGGAACAAAACAGCAGCATCACCCCACAGACAGACAGTGTCAATTAAGCTTCAGGCAGTGATTGCTGCCCAGGAGCTGCTGCTCCACCACAGAGGCCCTGCGAAGGTAAAGTAAGGTAATCACCTCAAATGAATACCCACACAGCACACAAAGGCTTAGGGGATTCTTGTACACCGTGAAAAGCTTTTAAAGATAAGACCGAAGTTCTTGCTGCGTCTCCAGCACATACTGTGCCTTCGGAAAGTATTCAGAACCCTTGACTTTTTCCACATTTTGTTACTTTACAGCCTTATTCTAAAAAATAAAAATAAATAATGACAAAGCGAAAACAGGTTTGTAGAAATGTTACATAAGTATTCAGACCCTTTGATATGAGACTCAAAATTGAGCTCAGGTGCATCCTGTTTCCACTGAAAATCCTTGAGATGTTTCTACAACTTGATTGGAGTCAATTAATTGGACATGATTTGGAAAGGCACACACCTGTTTATATAAGGTCCCACAGTTGACAGTGCCAAGCCATGCCATGAGGTCGAAGGAATTGTCCATAGAGCTCCGAGACAGGATTGTGTCGAGGCACATATCTGGGGAAGGGTACCAAAAAATGTCTACAACGTTGAAGGTCCCCAAGAACACAGTGGCCTCCATCATTCTTAAATGGAAGATGTTTGGAACCACCAAGACTCTTCCTAAAGCTGGATACCCGGCCAAACTGAGCAATCGGGGGAGAAGTGCCTTGGTCAGGGAGGTGACAGAGCTCTAGAGTTCCTCTGTGGAGATGGGAGAACCTTCCAGAAGAACAGCCATCTCTGCAGCACTCCACCAATCAGGCCTTTATGGTAGAGTGGCCAGACGGAAGCTACTCCTCTGTAAAAGGCACATGACAGCCGGCTTGGAGTTTGCCAAAAGGCACTTAATTACTCTCAGACCATGAGAAACAAGATTCTCTGGTCTGATGAAACCAAGATTTAACTCTTTGGCCTGAATGCCAAGTGTCACGTCTGGAGGAAACCTGTTACAATCCCTACTGTGAAGCATGGTTGTGGCAGCATCATGCTGTGGGGATGTTTTCAGCGGCATGGACTGAGAGACTAGTCAGGATCAAGGCAAAGATGAACGGAGCAAAGTACAGAGAGATCCTTGATGAAAACCTGCTCAGGACCTCAGACTGGGGTGAAGGTTCACCTTCCAACAGGACAACGACCCTAAGCACACAGCCAAGACAACGCAGGAGTGGCTTCGGGACAAGTCTCTGAATGTCCTTGAGTGGCCCAGCCAGAGCCCGGACTTGAACCTGATCGAACATCTCTGGATAGACCTTGAAATAGCTGTGTTTAGCAACCCTCCCCATCCAAGCTGACAGTGCTTGAGAGGATCTGCAGAGAAGAATGGGAGAAACTCCCCAAATACAGGTGTGCCAAGCTTGCAGCGTCATACCCAAGAACCATCAACGCTGTAATCGCTGCCAAAGGTGCTTTAACAAAGTACTGAGTAAAGGGTCTGAATACTTATGTAAATGAGATACTTCAGTTTATATTTATTTATAAATTAGCAAACATTTCTACAAATGTTTTGTCATCATGGGGTATTGTGTGTAGATTGATGAGGGAAAAAACTATTTAATACATTTTAGAATAACGCTAAAATATGGGAAAAAACGTGACAAAATGTGGAAAAAGTCAAGGGGTCTGAATACTTTCCGAAGGCACTGTATGTGCACGCACACATCTACGCACGCCCACACCGCCATACACAACCTCAACTCTTTGAAAGACAAGTTTGCAGTGCAGCACTGTTGATAATTGGTGGTTGGGAGTTGTCACAGGGGCAACAGAGGGGGTTGCCAGATTACTTTCTACAGCCTTTGTGACTGTGCTCCAAAGAGTCTCACTATGATGGGATTCCAGTGGGGAGAGGACACTGGACACAATGAGCAAGAGGGAAGTAAAGGATGCATGAGTTTGGAGGGGCTTTAAGCGCCAGCTAGCATTGTGCTAAGTGGGTCAAAGGCATTGGATGTGACCACTCCACTCAACAACCTCTCCCACCTGGTTTATTCCCTCTAGAAGAGAGAGCTCCTAAACTATCCCACCACTAACCCAAACCCCAGAGCAAGAGCCCTGGCCTGAACCCTGACCTCATCCAAGGTCCTACCTATGAGAGCCCAGTTTCACTGGTGTGCTGCCCACAACACTACCCTGCCAGATCACATACTTCAGTTTTAAGGGAACACCCTTAAAACTGGTGCTGGGGGGATCCAAAGGTCTGGAGCCACAAAGAGCTGCAGTCACGTGATCCAAACAAATGCAGGTCTAAAGGATCCAGGAGCTCCTCCTGGTGTATTGTGTTAGCAGGTGGTAGCTGAGGGGGTGGCAGAGAAGAGGATCAATAGGACACAGCCTTGGTCTGGGTGATGATGTGTCTACAGCCAAAGAATGCACTAATTACCCTCCAGTAGCCAACGTTCACATGTCCCCTCCATCCATCCCCTCTTTTCTGTTCCTTTGTCATGCACCTTATGTCACTCAGAGCAGACTATTCCGTCTGAACTCTCTCACATACTAGCTTGGAGAGCCAGTATACCGGCCTGATATTAGGCCTTCATTACATAATCCATTCCCAGGGATTTGGATAGTTGTTTCAATCCTACTATTTAACCTTTCTAGGACACGCGTTCCGCTAGCGCAGGGGTCGGGAACCTATGGCTCCCGAGCCAGGTGTGGCTCTTTTGATGATTGCATCTGGCTCGCAGATAAAACAAAATATTCTCACTTGTTTTAATCCATCCATCGATTTTTCACTGCTCATGTCCTGTTCAGGGCTGCAGGAGCAATTGTCCATTATTTTAATTAAATGATACTGGCCTACGTTGGCCGTTGCTAGGTAAAACAGGTAAACGCCTCCTTTTGAATCAGTCTGCTCGGTCATTAGCTCAAAGCTAACCCTTCGACGAAGAAGATGGCGAAAAGAAAAAAAGATGACGAGTATCGTACATTTCAGGACGAATGGACCGAAGAATTCGCCTTTGTGGAGAGAGCAGGTTCTGCGGTGTGTCTAATTTGCAATGACAAAATTACATCGATGAAACGGTCGAATGTAAAGCGGCACTTCGACACGCGCCATGCTACCTTTGCATCAAAATACCCTGCGGGAGACAGCAGAAAGAAAGCGTGCCAAGAGCTACTGAGCAGGGTGCAAGCTAGCCAGCAGCAACTCTGCGTATGGACCCGGCAAGGTGACTATAATTCCGCTAGCTTTGCTGGATCTTTAGCAATAGTGAGGAACGGAAAACCATTCACAGATGGCGAGTATGCTAAAACGTTCATGCTGGATGTAGCCAATGAACTTTTTGATGATCTTCCGAACAAAGACAAGATAATTAAACGGATACAAGACATGCCTCTGTCGGCAAGAACTGTTCATGATCGTACCATCGTGATGGCAAACAAAGTGGAGGAAACGCAAGTGAAGGACATAAATGCAGCGCCGTTCTTTTCCCTGGCTTTGGATGAGTCAACAGACGTGAGCCATTTGTCGCAGTTCAGCGTGATTGCAAGATATGCTGTTGGTGACACACTGCGCGAAGAAAGTCTTGCAGTTCTGCCATTAAAAGGGTCCACAAGAGGTGAGGATTTATTTAAGTCTTTCATGGAGTTTGCTCAAGAAAAAAATCTACCTAAATAAACTTCTCTCAGTGTGTACTGATGGTGCTCCGTGTATGGTGGGGAATAAAAAAGGATTTGTGGCGCTTCTCCGTGAACATGAAAATAGACCCATCCTAAGTTTCCATTGCATTCTACACCAGGAGGCACTTTGTGCTCAGATGTGTGACAGGCAGTTTGGGGAAGTGATGTCGCTGGTCATTCGTGTGATCAACTTTATTGTTGCTCGAGCCTTAAATGATCGCCAGTTTAAAACACTGCTGGATGAAGTTGGAAATAACTATCCTGGTCTGCTTTTGCACAGCAATGTGCGTTGGTTGTCAAGAGGGAAGGTGCTTAGCCGTTTTGCGGCTTGCCTGAAAGAAATCCGGACTTTCCTTGAAATGAAAGGCATCGAGCATCCTGAGCTAGCCGAAACTGAGTGGCTCCTCAAGTTTTACTATCTCGTAGATATGACTGAACATCTGAACCAGCTCAACGTGAAAATGCAAGGCATTGGAAATACAGTGTTATCCCTTCAACAAGCTGTGTTTGCTTTTGAAAACAAGCTAGAACTTTTCATCATGGATCTTGAAACAGGTCGTTTACTACATTTTGAAAAACTGAGCCAATTTAAAGATGCATGCACAGCAAGTGAGCCTATTCAAAACTTTGATCTCCACCAGCTAGCTCGCTGCACATCCAGTCTCCTACAGTCCTTCAAAGCACGCTTTGGAGAATTTCGTGAGCACACTCGTCTTTTTAAGTTCATCACCCTTCCAAACGAGTGTTCACTGAACACAGCCGACCTGAGTTACATTCCTGGTGTCTCCGTCAGAGATTTTGAAGCAGAAGTGGCTGACCTGAAGGCCTCAGACATGTGGGTGAATAAGTTCAAGTCACTGAATGAAGATTTGGAAAGAATCACACGACAGAAAGCGGAGTTGGCGAGCAAGCACATGTGGACAGAAATGAAAAAACTTCATCCCGAAGACCAGCTGATTCTCAAAACTTGGAACGCGCTTCCTGTCACATACCACACACTGCAGCGTGTGAGTATTGCTGTATTGACCATGTTTGGATCTACGTATGCATGTGAGCAGTCATTCTCACATCTTAAAAACATCAAGTCCAACCTACGATCACGTTTAACGGATGAAAGCCTCAACGCTTGCATGAAGCTTAACCTCACCAAGTACCAACCAGACTACAAAGACATCAGCAAATCCATGCAGCACCAGAAGTCGCATTAATGGTGAGTATTATAACAACATTATTTAAGAATAAATTCAGAGGCTTATTATACTGACATTTAGTTGAATTCACTTTTAAAATATATTATATGGCTCTCACTGAAATAAATGTCCAATTGTTTTGCTTTCATGGCTCTCTTAGTCAAAAAGGTTCCCGACCCCTGCGCTAGCGGAACCCCCCCCCCCCCCCCCACAGCGCTCAGCCATTCTCCGCCATGTTGGAGTCAACATATTCAACACAAATACGAAATAACATCATAAATATTCTCTTACCTTTGATGAATTTTCATCAGAATGCAGTGCCAGGAATCCTTGTTCCACAATAAATCGTTGTTTTGTTTTAGAATGTCCATTTCTTCTGTCGAATTAGCAACTTTGGCTAGCATAGTGGAGCTCATGTGTCCATGGAAGTTTGATGCATGGAAAGAAAAATTCAAAAAGTGATAATAAAAGTCGAATAAACTGGTCAAACTCAGTTGAGAATCCATCTTTAGGATGTTTTTCTCGTATGTATCCAATAAAGTCCCAGACGGAGCATTTCTTCGTGTCTACCTAAGGCATTGCAGACAACGA
The DNA here is from genome assembly GCF_045679555.1 of Salvelinus alpinus. Classification (NCBI taxonomy): domain Eukaryota; kingdom Metazoa; phylum Chordata; class Actinopteri; order Salmoniformes; family Salmonidae; genus Salvelinus; species Salvelinus alpinus. The sequence continues at coordinate 25,763,376 of NC_092119.1, forward strand.
TATGGTGCACCCAGGTGCGCAGCAAAATACTGCCAATATGGCTGACCTGTCACTCCAAAAGCTCTCATTCGGTCCCACATCAGGCTAGACACCTCATTCAACGTTCTACTGCCTGTTGACATCTAGTGGAAGGCGTATGAAGTGCATACATATCCATAAATACAAGGCAATTGAATAGGCGAAGCCTTTCCCAGAGACCCATTTCAGAATTTTCACTTCCTGTTTGGAAGTTTGCCTGCCAAATTAGTTCTGTTTTACTCACAGATATAATTCAAACAGTTTTAGAAACTTCAGAGTGTTTTCTATCCAATAGTAATAATAATATGCATATCATATGATCTAGAACAGAGTACGAGGCCGTTTAATTTGGGCACTATTTTTTCCCAAAGTGGAAATGGCGCCCCCTATTAAGAAGAAGTTAACAAGTCCAATACAGCAAATGAAAGATAAACATCTTGTTAATCTACCCATCGTGTCCGATTTTTTAAATGTTTTACAGCGAAAACACAACATATATTTATGTTAGATCACCACCAAATCCAAAAATCACACAATTACAGAGAGCCACGTCATATAACAGAAATACTCATCATAAACTTTGATGAAAGATACATGTTTTACATATAATTAAAGATACACTGGTTCTTAATGCAACCGCTGTGTCAGATTTTTTTTAAACTTTAGTAAAAAGCACACCATGCAATAATCTGAGACGGCGCTCAAATATAAATAACATTTCTCCGCCATGTTGGAGTCAACAGAAATACGAAATGACATCATAAATATTCCCTTACCTTTGATTATCTTCATCAGAATGCAATGCCAGGAATCCTATTTCCACAATAAATCGTTTTTTTTGTTCGATAATGTCCATTACTTATGTCAAATTAGCAACTTTAGCTAGCATGTGTAGTACACGTGTCCAAACACTGGTGCAAATGAAGGCAAACGTCAGACGAAAACTTCAAAAAGTTATATTACAAGTCGAATAAACTGGTCAAACTTAGTAGAGAATCAATATTCAGGATGTTGTTATCATATATATCCAATAACGTCCCAACCGGAGCATTTCTTCATGTCTGTATAACTAATGGCACACATGGCCATCCCATGCCTTACGTGCGTGACCAGGAACTGGCAATCTGCCAGACCAGTGACTCAAATAGCTCCCATCCGGCCCCACATCACACTAGAGGCTTCATTCCACATTCTACTGACTGTTGACATCTAGTGGAAGGTGTATGAAGTGCAAACAGATCCATAAATTACAGGGATTTGAATAGGCGATGACTTTCACATCGACCCTTTTCAGAATTTTCACTTCCGGTTTGGAAGTTTGCCTGCCATATGAGTTCTGTTATACTCACAGACATAATTCAAACAGTTTTAGAAACTTCAGAGTGTTTTCTATCCAATATTAATAATAATATGCATATATTATCATCTGGGACAGAGTAGGAGGCCGTTCAATTTGGGCACCAATTCATCCAAAAGTGAAAATGTTGCCCCCTATCCCTAAAAAGTTTTAAGCATTACTCTGCTATTCCCACTTCAATAGAGAGGTTAACGACTTCATTCTACATTAAATGATGAATCAATTGTCAAAACAATGGATCAATTAATGGTATAAAGTGTAGCCAATTCAGAATGGAAACGTGCATAAATATGGCTGAATTCAGATACGACTTCATTGTTTTAGCACCATCCACTAAGTTTGTAAACTATGGCGCGCGATATACTTCAATGTGCCAATAAATCAGCATAATCTACTTTTAATTTATTTCTTCGCCGGCATCTTGAAGCTAAAATTCGAGTCATGCATACTGTGATAATGACCATAAAAAAGGAGTAAAGGAGAGCAGTGTACAGTAGAGCGAACTTAGCAAAACAAAGAATTTATGGTAAGTGCATGGGGGCTGCCATCTTTATGCACCGCCGGTATTGGATTTAGACTCTATATACATGTGGTCTATTTAAGCATGCGCTGGTGTTTCTTGCTGTGTTGCTGCTGTTACTAGCTGTTACTCGCTATGCTTGCTGTTTCTGCTAAGAACTTTCTTTGCGAATATTCACTAGTTGTTTGAACCTCGCTCGAGTCATTTCAAACATTGCAACATGAGCACCTGAAATGACTCGAGCGAGGTTCAAACAACAGTTTGTCTGCTGTGGGGATGTCATTGATTGTGAGGATCAACCATGTTGCTGCTCTACTTTTGTCAGGCAATAGCCGGCTACAAACTAGCTAGCTAGCTAGTTAAGTAGAATTAGTCTCGGGAGTAGGCTATTGTATTTGTTTGTTCCCAATGCCAGGTTTGAGGCAATCTGTGCCCTTGCATACACCCATCACAGAGAACCATCCCTTGGCCCATATTCAATCTCTCCTTATCACAGTCTGCTGTCCCCACATGCTTCAAGATGGCCACCATTGTTCCTGTACCCAAGAAGGCAAAGGTAACTGAACTGAATGACTATCGCCCTGTAGGACTCACTTCTGTCATCATGAAGTGCTTTGAGAGGCTAGCCAAGGGTCATATCACCTCCACCTTACCTGTCACCCTAGACCCACTGCAATTTGCATACCACCCCAATAGGTCCACAGATGAAGCAATCGCCATCACACTGCACACTGCCCTGTCCCATCTGGACAAGAGGAATACCTATGTAAGAATGCTGTTCATTGACTATAACTCAGCATTCAACACCATCGTACCCTCCAAGCTCATCATTAAGCTTGAGGCCCTGGGTCTGAACCCTGCCCTGTGCGATTGGGTCCAGGACTTCCTGACGAGCCGCCCCCAGGTGGTGAAGGTAGGAAACAACATCTCCACTTCGCTGATCCTCAACCCTGGGGTCCCACAAGGGTAAGTGCTCAGCCCCCTCCTGTACTCCCTGTTCACCCATGACTGCGTGGCCATGCATGCCTCCAACTCGATCATCAAGTTTGCAGATGACACAACAGTAGTAGGCCTGTTCACCAACAACAACGAGACAGCCTATAGGGAGGAGGTGAGGGCACTCGGAGTGTGGTGTCAGGTAAACAACCTCACACTCAATGTCAACAAAACAACGGAGCTGATCGTGGACTTCAGGAAACAGCCGACGGAGCACCCCCCTATCCACATCGACGGGACAGCAGTGGAGAAGGTGGAAAGTTTTAAGTTTCTCTGCGTACACATCAGAGACAAACTAAAATTGCCCACCCACACAGACAGTATGGTGAGGAAGGCGCAATAACGCCTCTTCAACCTCAGGAGGCTGAAGGAATGTGTTTTGTCACCTAAAACCCTCACAAACTTTTACAGATGCACAATTGAGAGCATCCTGTCGGGTTTTAACACCGTCTGGTACGGCAACTGCACCGTCCATAACCGCAGGGCTCTCCAGAGGGTGGTGCGGTCTGCACAATGCATCACCGGGGGCAAACTACCTGCCCTCCAGGACACCAACAGCACAGGAAGGCCAAATAGATCATTAAGGACAACAACCACCCGAGCCACTCCCTACCATCCAGAAGGTGAGGTCAGTACAGGTGCATCAAAGCTGGGGCCGAGAGACTGAAAAATAGCTTCTATCTCAAGGCTATCAGACTGTTAAACAGCCATCACTAACACAGAGAGGCTGCTCACAGAGAGGCTGCTGCCTACATACAGACTTGAAATCAGTAATGCCACTTTAATAATGATGTTTACATATCTTACATTACTCATCCCATATGTATATACCGTATTTTATATTGCATCTTGCCTATGCCGCTCGGTCATTGCTCATCCATATATTTATATGTACATATTCTTATTCCATCCATTTACTTAGATTTGTGTGTATTAGGTAGTTGTTGTGGAACTGTTAGAATACTTCTTGATATTGCTGTACTGTGGTCCAAGGACACCAAGACAGTCGTGAAGATGGCACGACAAGAGGCTTCTAGGTCCAAGAGGCTTCTAAACAGCTTCTACCCCCAAGTCATAAGACTCCTGAACATCTAATCAATTGGCTACCCAGACCATTTGCATTACCCCCCCTCTTCTACGCTGCTGCTACTCTCTGTTATTATCTATGCATGTTCACTTCAATAACTCTACCTACATGTACATATTACCTCAATTATCACGACACAGGTGCCCGCACACAACCCGCTATTGTTATTTTACTGCTGCTCTTTTATTTGTATCTCTTACTTTTTTTAGGTATTTTCTTAAAAGTGCATTGTTGGTTAAGGGCTTGTAAGTAATCAATTCACTGTAAGGTTGTATTCGGCGCATGTGACAAATTAAATTTGATTTGTTTTGAACTAGAAGCACAAGCATTTCGCTACAAGCAATAACATCTGCTTTCCATGTGTATGTGAGCAATACATTTGATTTGACAAGGAGGAAGTAGCCTATGCTAGGCTAACGATACAGGCCTTTGTTTTCTTGATGACATGAGCAAGTAGATGGTGCTTATCATGGTGAATCGATAGTATTTCAGTCTCTATGCAGCAATCTATATCAATAGTAGCTGTTACCGTGTGTCGCGCAGCTCACGAGACCGCTGCAAGGCACACTATCAGCGATAGAGTTTATGGTTTCATCTCAGTCACTTCAGTGAATGTGACTTGTGCTGGCGGTTACACTAAACATTTTGCAAAATTATCTGACTTATGTTCATTATCTTCAAACCCTATTCCCTTACACAGTTTAAGCTAGAACGCATTCAACATTCAACATACAGACTGGTCTGGATTAGTGTACTTATATAGCTAACTTGCTGCTTTTCTGCATGAGCAACCAGAGGATTTGCACGCTCATTAGTATATACTGTTGCAATGAGTCACACTATTACATACATTTTAAGATATAATTTCAATCAATGTAGTTAGATTACTTAATTGTTATCTGCAGCAGTAAGTTTAGGCTGATTTGTGACTCATTTCAGGAAGCTAGGCATATGTTGCACGTCACTACTTCACAGGAGAGTCATTTGAACTTATTCTTTATTTTATCAAAATGTGTTTTTGGGCAGAAATTCCGTCTAGAACATGTGAACTTTCATGTGCCTGCTATCTCTCAATACGAATTAAATTGTTAAATTACGAGGCTAGTTGGTTTAGCCACAGAAAAACCCAGGAAACTTCCCGCTATTCATGATTGGCTGAGATAATGGATGGGCTGGACATGCCGAGAGATGAGTTTGAATTGGTCTGCAATGTAGCATGCTTCTGTCTATAACATGAGCTGCTCAGTATGTGTAGATAATCCTTGCTACGGTGGCTTTTTTGAAAGATATAACATTAGCCATGTGGAACTACAAAAGTGTTGCTACTGCTCTCAACACAATTGCTGCCCTGAACGTAACAGGCGCTATCGACAAAGATCATTGGGACAAAGTTGTGATGAACTACTTTCTGCACACAGTCAGTGTGAACCGGAGTGACTTGACACAATGTGGGTGTAACATGTACGCTGGGAGTCGGGAAGAAAGTACAGGGAGTGAATTTAATAATAAATGAAACATGGAACAAAACAAGAAACACAAGTCACGTACAGACATGAAACACAGAAACAGAGTCAATAAAGCCTGGAAAATAACCAAAGGGGAGGTAATCAGGAAGGTGATGGAGTCCAGGTGAGTCTCATGAAGCGCAGGTGCACATAACGATGGTGGCAGGTGTGCATAATAATGAATAAACTGGCGACGTTGCGTGCCGGGGAGCGGAAGTAGACGTGACGGCGGGCCAAACAAGCTGTACAAACAAAACGGCGTTAAACCTCTTAAATGTAAAGTCCCCATATTTGGGGACCCTATTGGATTTGTTTTATTAAATTGAGTATGGTATAAGAACGGTAGCCCTTATCTGCAAACGCAGGGTGTCTGCAGTAAGCTGAGTATCTTGGCTATCGATCAGTGCGTTCAAATCTTTGGTGTGACTTACGAATTTATAAGGGCAGGCCGAGCCGATGACCTCATTTCAAGATGGCTGCTACCTACATTCCGGCTAGCGAGGACCAAGGACCAGGAGCAGGACGGTCACTTCTGCTGAGGCGCGGGAGCCTGAGAGCCGGGCAGAGGCGCGGGAGCCTGTAGAGCCGGGCAGAGGCGCGGGAGCCTGTAGAGCCGGGCAGAGGCGCGGGAGCCTGATGAGCCGGGCAGAGGCGCGGGAGCCCGATGAGCCGACAGAGGCGCGGGAGCCTGATGAGCCGACAGAGGCGCGGGAGCCTGACATGTCGACTTAGGCGCGGGAGCCTTGATTTGAGCCATGACCAGTTTTTCAAAGCACTCCATGACTACAGACATAAGTGGTACGGGTCGGTAGTCATTTAGGCAGGTTACCTTAGTGTTCTTGCGCACAGGGACTATGATGGTCTGCTTGAAATATGTTGGTATTATAAACTCAGACAGGGAGAGGTTGAAAATGTCAGTGAAGACACTTGACAGTTGGTCAGCGCATGCTCAGTGTACACGTCCTTTTAATCCGTCTGGCCCTGCGGCCTTGTGAATGTTGACCTGTTTAAAGGTCTTACTCACATCGGCTGCGGAGAGCGTGATCACACAGTCATCCGGAAAAGCTGATGCTCTCATGCATGTTTCAGTGCTACTTGCCTCGAAGCGAGCATAGAAGTAATTTAGCTCGTCTGGTAGGCTCGTGTCACTGGGCAGCTCTCGGCTTCGCTTTGTAGTCTGTAATACACTGCTCAAAAAATAAAGGGAACACTTAAACAACACAATGTAACTCCAAGTCAATCACACTTCTGTGAAATCAAACTGTCCACTTAGGAAGCAACACTGATTGACAATAAATTTCCCATGCTGTTGTGCAAATGGAATAGACAAAAGGTGGAAATTATAGGCAATTAGCAAGACACCCCCAATAAAGGAGTGGTTCTGCAGGTGGTGATCACAGACCACTTCTCAGTTCCTATGCTTCCTGGCTGATGTTTTGGTCACTTTTGAATGCTGGCGGTGCTTTCACTCTAGTGGTAGCATGAGACGGAGTCTACAACCCACACAAGTGGCTCAGGTAGTGCAGCTCATCCAGGATGGCACATCAATGCGAGCTGTGGCAAGAAGGTTTGCTGTGTCTGTCAGCGTAGTGTCCAGAGCATGGAGGCGCTACCAGGAGACAGGCCAGTACATCAGGAGACGTGGAGGAGGCCGTAGGAGGGCAACAACCCAGCAGCAGGACCGCTACCTCCGCCTTTGTGCAAGGAGGAGCACTGCCAGAGCCCTGCAAAATGACCTCCAGCAGGCCACAAATGTGCATGTGTCAGCATATGGTCTCACAAGGGGTCTGAGGATCTCATCTCGGTACCTAATGGCAGTCAGGCTACCTCTGGCGAGCACATGGAGGGCTGTGCGGCCCCACAAAGAAATGCCACCCCACACCATGAAGTTGAAGATGAAGTTTACATACACTAAGTTGACTGGGCCTTTAAACAGCTTGGAAAATTCCAGAAAATCATGTCACGGCTTTAGAAGTTTCTGACAGGCTAATTGACATCATTTGAGTCAATTGGAGCTGTACCTGTGGATGTATTTCAAGGCCGACCTTCAAACTCAGTGCCTCTTTGCTTGACATCATAGGAAAATCAAAAGAAATCATCCAAGACCTCAGAAAAAAAATTGTAGACCTCCACAAGTCTGGTTCATCCTTGGGAGCAATTTCCAACCGCCTGAAGGTACCACGTTCATCTGTACAAACAATAGTACGCAAGTATAAACACCATGGGACCACGCAGCCGTCATACTGTTCAGGAAGGAGACGCATTCTGTCTCCTAGAGATGAACGTACTTTGGTGCGAAAAGTGCAAATCAATCCCAGAACAACAGCAAAGGACCTTGTGAAGATGCTGGAGGAAACAGGTCCAAAAGTATCTATATCCACAGTAAAATGAGTCCTATATCAACATAACCTGAAAGGCCGCTCAGCAAGGAAGAAGCCACTGCTCCAAAACCGCCATAAAAAAGCCAGACTACGGTTTGCAACTGCACATGGGGACAAAGTCAGTACTTTTTGAAGGAATGTCCTCTGGTCTGATGAAACAAAAATAGAACTGTTTGGCCATAATGACCATCATTATGTTTGGAGGAAAAAGGGGGAGGCTTGCAAGCTGAAGAACACCATCCCAACCGTGAAGCACAGGGGTGGTAGCATCATGTTGTGGGGGTGCTTTGCTGCATGAGGGACTGGTGCACTTCACAAAATAGATGTGGATATATTGAAGCAACATCTCAAGACATCAGTCAGGAAATTAAAGCGTGGTCGCAAATGTGTCTTCCAAATGGACAATGACCTCAAGCATACTTCCAAAGTTGTGGCAAAATGGCTTAAGGACAACAAAGTCAAGGTATTGGAGTGGCCATCACAAAGCCCTGACCTCAATCCCATAGAACATTTTTGGGCAGAACTGAAAAAGCGTGTGTGAGCAAGGAGGCCTGCAAACCTGACTCAGTTACACCAGCTCTGTCAGGAGGAATGGGCCAAAATTCACCCAACTTATTGTTGGAAGCTTGTGGAAGGCTACCTGAAACGTTTGACTCAAGTTAAACAATTTAAAGGCAATGCTACTAAATACTAATTGAGTGTATGTACATTTCTGACTCACTGGGAATATGATGAAAGAAATTAAGGCTGAAATAAATCATTCTCTCTACTATTATTCTGACATTTCACATTCTTAAAATAAAGTAAAGTGGTGATCCTAACTGACCTTCCAGGATTAAATGTCAGGAATTGTGAAAAACTGACTTTAAATTTATTTTAGGCGAAGGTGTTTGTAAACTTCCGACTTCAACTGTAGCAGGGGATGTAAAGCCATAACAAATACGTTTTTCCAGCAGCAGGCTATGAACACCATAGTGGCCATAAAAATCAGCACTTTGCTAAGGACCCTGGGACAAACAACAATGACAACACCTTTTCCCCCTCAGGAGACTGAAAAGATGTGGCATGGGTCCCCAGATCTTCAAAATGTTCTACAGCTCCACCATTGAGAGCATCCTGACCGGTTGCATCACCGCCTGGTATGGCAACTGCTCGGCATCCGATCGCAAGCCATAACAGAGGTTTGTGCTTACGGCCCCGTACATCACTGGGGCCAAGCTTCCTACCATCAAGGGCCTACAGTACCAGTCAAAAGTTTGGACACACCTACTCATTCATGGGTTTTTCTTTATTTTTACTATTTTCTACATTGCAGAATAATTGTGAAGACATCAAAACTATGAAATAACACATATGGAATCATGTAGTCACCAAAAAAGTTTTAAACAAATCAAAATATATTTTATATTTGAGATTCTTCAAAGTAGCCACCCATTGCCTTGATGACAGCTTTGCACACTCTTGCCATTCTCTCAACCAGCTTCCTGAGGTAGTCACATGGAATGCATTTCAATTAACAGGTGTGCCTTGTTAAAAGTTCATTTCTGGCATTTCTTTCCTTCTTAATGCGTTTGAGCAAATCAGTTGTGTTGTGACAAGCTAGAGTTAGCATGCAGAAGATAGCCATATTTGGTAAAAGAACAAGTCCATATTATGGCAAGATCAGCTCAAATAAGCAAAGAAAATGACAGTCCATCATTACTTTAAGACATGAAGGTCAGTCAATCCGGAACATTTCAAGAGCTTTGAAAGCTTCTTCAAGTGCAGTCGCAAAAACCATCAAGAGCTATGATGAAACTGCCTCTCATGAGGACCGCCACAGGAAAGGAAGACCCAGAGTTACATCTGCTGCAGAGGATAAGTTCAATAGAGTTCTGCACCTCAGATTGCCGCCCAAATAAATGCTTCACAGAGTTCAAATAACAGACACATCTCAACGTCAACTGTTCAGAGGAGACTGCGTGAATCAGGCCTTCATGGTCGAATTGCTGCAAAGAAACCCCTTCTAAAGGACACCAATAATAAGAAGAGACTTGCTTGGAGCAGTGTACATTAGACCGGTGGAAATCTGTCCTTTGGTCTGATGAGTCCAAATTAGAAATGTTTGGTTACAACCGCCGTGTCTTTGTGAGACGTAGAGTAGGTGAACGGATGATCTCCTCATCTGTTGTTCCCACCATGAAGCATGAAGGAGGAGGTGGGATGGTGTGGGGGTGCTTTGCTGGTGACACTGTCTGTGATTTATTTAGAATTCAAGGCACACTTAACCAGCATGGCTACCATAGCATTCTGCAGCGATATGCCATCCCATTTCAACAGGACAATGACCCAACACACCTCCAGGCAGTGTAAGGGCTATTTGACCAAGAAGGAGAGTTCTACAATGCTGCATCAGTTGACCTGGCCTCCATAATCACCCAACCTCAACCCAAATGAGATGGTTTGGGATAAGTTGGACTGCAGAGTGAAGAAAAAGCAGCCAACATGTCACCCCATCCTGTCTCTAGTGGTCCACGTCACTGCAGCGCCCCAGCCCAACACGCCCCACTCAGCTTTAGGATCGTAGTGAAACATTCCTTATTGGTTTCATGTGTGTTAGGCTAAGGCCAGAGTGACACCAACAGTATGGCAGACCCCCAGGGCCAGGACTGAGCAGCCCAGCATCTAGGGATTGCCTAAATAGGTATCTCCCCTGACGTGGGCATGTTTGCAATAGAGACACCTTTTGTCATACAGTATTCCATATAAGGCATCCAGACCATATGAAAGTTGCACAGTATACCATTAATCTTGTAATAAATCAAATCTAGTGATACATAACTTGACATTTCTTCCATCCATTGTGGGAGGATAACCAACCTTCCAATTAAAGGCAATGCATTTCTTAGCCGCTATGAATGCTAGGTTACACAGTTTCTTCTGATAACAGTCTCCAGTATCAACATTTACAAGCAAACAAAAACAAGGAGAAGGGAGAATCTGTAGACATCTCTACAGATTCTTCAGAATACCCTTTGTGACTATGACACATTTCTACCAAAGAACAGAAGAGATAAAAATAGCTTTTTCAAGTATTAATTGTCAGGAAGACAATCTGATGTTAGGAAATTTTATCTGCCAAAACTAGATTTTTTTCCCCCCACATACTGTACTTGATGAAAAACTTAGCAGAGTGAGCTAAGGTAGCTGCAATCAAAAACTTAAACCCACGTCTTAATCGATACTATCTAGATGTAAGTCATTGCAAATTGTGACCCACCACCTGGATTCGGTCCTATGTAGCTACATTTGAAATTCATTTTTTTACATTGGATAAAAGTAGAGACTCAAGAGTTAGAAATTAGTATATTATAGACTGCAGTTGAGGAACAATGGGAAAGTAATTCTGCTTTGACAGTTCATCAACTTGTAACCCCACTTTTAAGAAAATGGTCTTTAATTGTTTTTGAAAACCTACTGGAGAGCTATTCTTTGTCTACACCCATTCAGAATTGTTCACGCCCTCTTACGCCTTAGCCCCACCCTTCTCTTTAAGGATTCACATGTGAGGCCATGTGCTAAACAGTGAGTACTGTAGTAAACAACCAAAGAATTCAAGACTAAAAGTGGTGAAAGTAGTAGCCTACAATAAGGAAAAGCTCCAGGTAAAAATACACTTTATTTAGTCCTTGACCTACAATACCAGCCAAAAGTTTGGACACACATACTCATTCAAGGGTTTTTCTTTATTTTTACTATTTTCTACATTGTAGAATAATAGAGAAGACATCACAACTATGAAATAACACATATGGAATCATGTAGTAACCAAAAACGTGTTAAACAAATCAAAATATTTCAAATTTGTAAGGACCGACATCGGGGATGAGAAGCGGGTACGGGGAGTCAAACGTTTATTCGGGAACAGACATGAAACAAGACAGGAACAGCGTCAGCACACGGGTAAACAGGGACATAAGACAATCAATGCTGAAGCAGGGAACAGAGCGGGGAACCAGACATATATAGTGAAGGTAATGATAGAGGTGACTGAGGCCAGGTGAGTCCAATAATCGCTGAAGAGTGTGATGGGGGGAAGGCAGGTGTGCGTATTGATGGTGGCAGGAGTGCACAATGCTGGGGAGCCTGGCGCCCTGTTAACAGGGAGGTGTGCCCTGTTAAAAGTTCATTTGTGGAATTTCTTTCCTTCTTAATGCATTTGAGCCAATCAGTTGTGTTGTGACACGGTAGGGGTGGTATACAGAAGATAGCTCTATTTGGCAAAAGACCAAGTCCACATTATGGGAAAAACAGCTCAAATAAGCGAAGAGAAACGACAGTCCATCAATACTTTAAGACACAAAGGTCAGTCAATCCGGAACATTTCAAGAACTTTGAAAGCTTCTTCAAGTGCAGTCGCAAAAACATCAAGAGCTATGATGAAACTGGCTCTCATAAGGACCGCCACAGGAAAGGAAGACCCAGAGTTACCTCTGCTGCAGAGGATAAGTTCATTAGCGTTACCAGCCTCAGAAATTGCAGCCCAAATAAAGGCTTCAGAGTTCAAGTAACAGACACATCTCAACATAAACTGTTCAGAGGAGACTGCGTGAATCAGGCCTTCATGGTCGAATTGCTGAAAAGAAACCACTTCTAAAGGACACCAATAATAAGAAGAGACTTGCTTGGGCCAAGAAACACGAGCAATGGACATTAGATCGGTGGAAATCTGTCCTTTGGTCTGATGAGTCCAAATTTGAGATTTTTGGTTCCATCTGCCGTGTCTTTGTGAGACGCAGAGTAGGTGAACGGATGATCTCCGCATGTGTGGTTCCCACCGTGAAGCATGGAGGGGGAGGTGTGATGGTGTGGGGGTGCTTTGCTGGTGACACTGTCTATGATTTATTTAGAATTCAAACCACACTTAACCGGCATGGCTACCACAGCATTCTGCAGCGATACGCTATCCCATCTTGTTTGCGCTTTGTGGGACTATCATTTGTTTTTCAACAGGACAATGACCCAACACACTTCCATGCTGTGTAAGGGCTATTTGACCAATAAGGATAGTGATGGAATGCTGTATCAGTTTGACCTGGCCTCCACAATCACCCAACCTAAACTCAATTGAGATGGTTTGTGATGAGTTGGACCGCAGAGTGAAGGAAAAGCAACCAACAAGTGCTCAGCATATATGGGAACTCCTTCAAGACTGTTGGAAAAGCATTCCAGGTTAAGCTGGTTGAGAGAATGCCAAGCGTGTACAAAGCTGTCATCAAGGCAAAGGGTGGCTACTTTGAATGATCTAAACTATAAAATATATTTTGATTTGTTTAACACTTTTTTGTTTACTACATGATTCCATATGTGTTATTTCATAGTTTTGATGTCTTCAGTATTATTCTACAATGTAGAAAATAGTACAAAATAAAGAAAAACCCTTGAATGAGTAGGTGTGTCCAAACTTTTGACTGGTACTGTATATCCTAATATCACTTTGGTGCAGGTCATGTTGTTCTTCACATTACCATCTCTGGTAAACACACACTATATAAAGCGTTGAACATGTGTACATGTCAAATAAAATCTAAGTTATTTGTCACATGCACATGATTCATGAGTGCACAATGCTGGGGATGGTTACTTGCATACAGTATTCGCATGGTAGCAATATCAAAAACAGAAATTGTCCAGGTAAAAACTATTTTCTAAATAAACATTTTATAATTATTAGATTACGCTTAACCAGACACACTTGTCTAAATTGAAGGGTCATGTGAAAGAAATGCTATAACCACCCCCCAGCCACATCTAGCTAAGTGGATGGGTCACTATTGTCCAGACATGTACACATGTTCATGAATTACAATAGATAGCCATAATCACCCCCAGACACACCTAGCTATCTTGATGGGTCATGTAATCATCTGGCGAAGTGGAGTCATTTGTTTAGACCGGCATAATCCCAACTCATACTACTGCCACCAATACAAACTGATTGTCATAGCAGTAGTATGAATCTGCAGGCAGCTAAAGCTAACCAATTAGGTTCAACGTTAGCTAGCTAGCTAACATGAGGCTATAACTAGCAATGCAAATGGATTTCTGATTCGTATAATATTACTACACAGATCATACACGTAACTTTAGCTAGCGAGCCAGCAAGCTAATGTTCTCTAGCTAGCGAACAGTACGCTCTAACTTGCAATGAAAACCACTTTCTGACAAAAATGTAAAGCGTACAATATCTGAGAATGTAGCTAGACTCTTACCTGTACACATGCATGAACGCATCATGTTTTGTTTGTAGCTACATCTTGTTTGGCCAGCATTGCGTCAAATCACTCCGGTTCACACTTATCGTGGCATGTGCAGAAAGTAGCCCATCACAACTTTTCCAACTGATCTGTCGATAGCTCCTGCTAAATTAAGAGCATCAATGTTGTTGAGAAAAGGTAGAAAAACTTTTGTCGTTTTTGATGGCTAACGTTATATCTTTCAAAAAGGCCACAGTTGAAAGGATTATCAAAGCATACTGAGCAGCTCACATTATAGACAGAAGCAAGCTACATGGTAGACCAATCCAAATTCATCTACCGGCATGTCCAGCCCAACCATTATCTCAGCCAATCATGGCTAGTGGGAAGATTCCTGTCTTTTTACATGGCTAAACCAACTAGGCTCGTAATTTAACAATTTTATTTGTATTTACAGAAGGAATGCACATTTCTTATTAAGGCACATTAAAGTTCATATGTTCCAGAAGGCATTTCTGCCAAAAAACGCATTTTGATTAAAAAAAACGATTACAAAAAGTTTAAATGCCTCTCCAGTGAAGTAGTGACATGCAACATAGGCTTAGCTTCCTGAAACAGGTCACAATTATGACTACTAACTGTTGGGTAACATCCAAATCTATATATATTACATATATACATTATGATTCATTTTTTATATTTTTATGAGCTGCATTCAAATGATAACAGTGGGAAAAGTACTTTTTTGTCTCAGAACAACTGTATACTTCTGGTTTATAGCATAGTGAGTGATTGAAGTGTCTTTTCAAGGCGAAACACACCATTGTTCCCCTAACAATCCACAATCTCACTAAGGAAGTGATACACAGGACACAAATACAATGCCCAATGTGGCTGCCCAACCCAGACAACCGAACTGTGGCTCCACAAGCAGTGGGACATTTTTATTATGTGCTCTGAAATACCCAGCCTCCCCCACTGCAGTCCCCATGACCACACACACAAATACACCTCATGTACGCACACACATACAAACACACACACACACACACACACACTTCAAAATGTCTATTACTACTGTGGTGGAAAGTAACACAGGCCCAATTAAAGAAGTATTAACCCATAACAGTCATATGAAGACAACGGTTAAAGGGAAGTTGATCTAAGGCTCCACAGACAATGGCTAAAACCAGGCACCTTTACAGATCTAAGGCAAGGATGGAAATTCGACTATGATGATTATAAATGTAGTTCTAAATGACATTTTCCACATTTTGTTACGGTAAAGCCTTATTCTAAAATGTATTAAATCATTTTTTCCCCTCATCAATCTACACACAATAATAACAATAATAATGACATAAAGAGGTTTTTAGACATTTTTGCTCATTTATAAAAATTTTAAAATGAAATACCACATTTACATAAGCACCTTAGGAAACAATTACAGCCTCAAGTCTTGGGTATGACGCTGCAAGCTTGGCACACCTGTATTTTGGGAGTTTCTCCCATTCGTCTCTGCAGATCCTCTCAAGCTTTTCTCAGGTTGGATGGGGAGCGTCGCTGCACAGCTATTTTCAGCTCTCCAGAGATGTTCGATCGGGTTCAAGTTCTGGCTCTGGCTGGGCCACTCAAGGACATTCAGAGACTTGTCCCGAAGCCACTCCTGCGTTGTCTCGGCCGTCTGCTTATGGTTGTTGTCCTGTTGGAAGGTGAACCTTCGCCCCCAGTCTGAGATCCTGAGCGCTCTGAAGCAGGTTTTCATCAAGGATCTCTCAGTACTTTGCTCCGTTCATCTTTCCCTCGATCCTGACTAGTCTCCCAGTCCCTGCCGCTGAAAAACATCCCCACAGCATGATGCTGCCACCACCATCCTTCACCATAGAGACGGTATTGGCCAGGTGATGAGCGGTGCCTGGTTTCCTCCAGACGTGACGCTTGAATACTTACGTAAATAAGGTATTTCTGTTTTTATTTTGAATTAATTTTCAAAAACTTCTAAAAACCTGTTTTCGCTTTGTCATTATGGGCTATTGTGTGTAGATTGATGAGGGAAAAAAATATTGAATACATTTTCAAATAAGGCTGTAACGTAACAAAATGTGGAAAAAGTCAAGGGGTCTGAATACTTTACGAATGCGCTTTGTATATACAGTACGAGTCAAAAGTTTGGACACACCTACTCATTCAAGGGTTTTTCTTTATTTTTACTATTTTCCACATTGTATAATAATACTGAAGACATCAAAACTATTAAATAACACATATGGAATCATGTAGTAACCAAAAAAAGTGTTAAACAAATCAAAATATATTTTATATTTGAGATCCTTCAAAGTAGTCACCCTTTGCCTTGATGACAGCTTTGCACACTCTTGGCATTCTCTCAACCAGCTTCATGAGGAATGCTTTTTCAACAGTCTTGAAGGAGTTCCCACATATGCTGAGCACTTGTTGGCTGCTTTTCCTTCACACTGCGGTCCAACTCATCCCAAACCATCTCAATTGTGTTGAGGTCAGGTGATTTTGTAGGCGAGGTCATCTGATGCAGCACTCCATCACCCTCCTTGGTCAAATAGCCCTTACACAGCCTGGAGGTGTGTTGGGTCATTGTCCTGTTGAAAAACATATGATAGTCTTACTAAGCGCAAAGCAGATGGGATGACTGATACTGTACATATATATACACTAGTATACAAAATACTAAGAACACCTCTACTTTCAATGACATAGACTGACCAGGTAAATCCAAGTGAAAGCCATGATAGCTTATTGATGTCACTTGTTAAATCCACTTCAATCATTGGAGATGCAGGGGAGATGACAGGTTAAAGGTTTTTTAAGCCTTGAGACAATTGAGACATGGATTGTGTATGTGTGCCATTCAGAGGGTGAATGGGGAAGACAAGATTTAAGTGCCTTTGAACGGGGTATGGTAGTAGGTGCTAGGCGCACCAGTTTGTGTCAAGAACTACAACGACGCTTGGTTTTTCGCACTCAACAGTGTATCAAGAATGGTCCACCACCCAAAGGACATCCAGCCAACTTGACACAACTGTGGGAAGCATTGGAGTCAAAATGGCTCAGCACCCCTGTGGAATGCTTTCGACACCTTGTAGAGCTCCTGGAGCTCCTTAGCTGTTCCCCTCTGCTCTCTCAGTTCTCTAACTATAAACACAGATAAGAGGCATTTTAGCCCACATCGGTTTATTTGTCTTTTTTTCTTTGTCGATAAGATCACGAGGAGCACTACTTTTTGGCACTTTTCTGAGATTCTTTCCTCAACGTGCTGAAACCCAATCCATCAGGTCCCCTCGCTCTTCATTGTGGCTTTTCTTCAGGAGAGGCAAAAAGGGAAAGTGTTAATTGTTGAGAGTGAAAGAATATGAAAATGAATTGCAGGACTATTTTTACAAGTTTCCCAAGGATCTGAGATTGTGTTTGTCTGGGGACTCTTCCTATAGAACATCAGTTGTTCCTCTGAACAGTAAACACAGAGGCATTAAAAGCTTTACAACTGGTAATGTAAACATGGCGGTGAGGAGTACAATCACTTGACTCCATGGCACTGAGCTTTTCCTACAATGATTACTAATAGTCAAACTCGGAAGACAATCGGAATGCTACAGGAATTCCCCGGAATTCCCCTCCTCCTGTCGAGGTCCGGTCTTCTCTCTTATGATTCCATGTGGAGCTAACATTGAGCACAATGGACAGGCAGCTATTTACCCTATCAAAGCAAGGAAACATTACCTCGGCACAAAAATGTCAAAACCATAGGGAGAGGCCCTGGAAACAATTGCTACGGAAAATAAAACAGGTGTCACCCTCCAGAGAAAATATCGTATTGCACATGCAGCGGGTGTGTTGCTGTTGACAGCAGGGGTACACAAAACAGTAAAAGTCAGAATAATAAAGCAATAAAATAATGACACAAACTACAGTATACAGAATAGTAGGCATTATCTGTAATCCAATGAAACTCTACTGTATACAGTTACATTGTAAAATGAATGTGTCAGATATCGAACTTGATCCTGGGCATGTTGATTAATGATTGTTTGCATTTTATGGCTAGGCCTGACTACAAAGCACTAATACTATACTTTATTTTACATTACAGTTTCTTGTTTCACTTTCTCTCTATCCTACATTACTGGAGATGTTCTGATCAGCATTGGTGCGTGGGTAAAATCCCTGGGGAAGCTAATCCAGGAAAAAAAGCCATATTACAACCTGTTTTGTGATGATTGTGTTTGCTCTATAACGTGTTATGCCTTGACACCGTGATATATAGGACTAAGGCAGAGACAATAAGAAGACACAATGGCAGAATAAATTCAACCACACATTTGTTTCATTACAAAACCAGAGAGCAACATCTGTCTGGTAAAGTCCACTTAACATGTTGCATGTAGCAAACAGTTACATGACCTACAGCATGGTAAAGCAATGTTTACGACACGTTCGGACTACTAAACAACTATTGATTTAGATCCACGGAGAGTTACTGCAAGTCACAAAGAAAACAGGATCTGCCTCCACTATTTCAACTTCAACATCATCTAATCACCTATGCTTAGTCTAATACAGTGGGACATGAAAGATACCAAAAAAGTATTTAGTCCAATCAACGTAAGCTAAATATGATGTGGCTGTCCATGATTTCTGTGTGTGTGTGTGTGCACGTGCGTGCAAGTACAAAAAACATGTTGACTTACCCTACTTGTAGAGAAATACCAATACCATCCTCCTCTTTCATGTTGCCTAAACGGTCTATGACTCTGTCACACAGTGCACGCTTTTAGTCTTTGCTGTCCTAGGCTACCTGGTTAAACTACTTGCTCGCTAGCCTAACTTCCTTTCATGTTAACATTCGCATACTGCATCTAGCTACATGTTGAACTTCCATCCTCTCAGGCCAGGGGCACAATGTATGGATTTATGGTTGGATCAGAATCGCCGTTATAATAATTGCAGAGTATAGAGAATTAAGTAAAACCACAAGTAATAGACAGGTGAACAACAGACGACTGTGTTATATCAGTATAGACGACACAGCACAGCTTCCATACATCAGTCAGTCAGGTTTTACCCCAGACTTTGGTATAGAGGGCGTAATGACTGTGGGTCCCATGGGGGGCAGTGGGGACCAGAAACCCCTGCCCTCCAAAAGCATGTCTTTAATGTCTTTGTGTGGAAGGATTTGATACCCCTCAAGCCTTTAAATTAGACTACATTACATCCATTAGTCACATGAACCAGAAATATCTCCACAATGGGAGAGGGTATCCAGACACAGGTCAATTCTACTGATGACATATGAACTCACTGCCACCCAGTATCCTCCCAGCAAACAGTACAGTATAGCAAACACTTAAAAGGATATGGGAATACTTTCTGAGGCCTGAAGGTCAAAAAGGCAAGGCCCAGTGTTATCGTGTTCTGAGATCTCATCAGGAATAGCATTGTTAATACAGGGACATTTGTGTTGCATTGAGTGATGGGGTGGAAATGTACACTGTGAACTAGGAGGTGGTGGTAGAGGCTGAAGTGGCTTCAGGAAATGACACTTTCTACTGCAGATCTCAATCTGACAGAACACTGCCAGACATAACAATGTGGTGTTGAAACGAACCGGGACCGGTGCTGGGCTGGGTAGGTTCTCCTCCTGAGGCTGGTTCTGAGCAAAGGAGTGGTCTGGAGGGCTGGAGGCTCTGATAAGCACCTGCCATGATGCAGCACAGGAGGGACCACAACATAACCATTGTTCTGGGTAACACCCAGCCACCCACCCTGGATGATATCACTGAAGCCTATATCCTCTAGGGAGTCAGGGACTTTACTGGAGGTGCTGAAACACTCATTGGATTACTGTTCAAATCTAAAAAAGATAGTTAAGATGGAAAGATTATGAGTCACCGTCAGTGGGGGACCACTCTCTTCAAGGCCACTGTGTAAGACCTGGCTACAGTACCCACCCAGGATGCAGATATGAGAGGTGGGAGGGTGGGGGACGGGGGCAGAGGGGAGTTGCTACCTATGAGCTATATGGAGGTCCAGCACCACGGTCATTACCCTTACAGATACAAATTGCAGAGGCCATCTGTAGGACAACACACACAAACAGAGATGGGACAGCAACATGCCTGGACAGGACACTAACATGAGACAGGGAGTACTCCACAGTCCTTCATACACATGTACGCACACACGCACAAACACCAATTTTGAGGCCAATAATTTTGTTATTGTAGTGCATACACTATATATACAGTTGAAGTCGGTCGGTTTTAATGACTCCAACTTAGGTTGGAGTCATTAAAACTCGTTTTTCAACCACTCCAAAAATGTCTTGTTAACAAACTATAGTTTTGGCAAGTCGGTTAGGACATCTACTTTGTGCATGACACAAGTAATTTTTCCAACAATTGTTTACAGACAGATTATTTAACTTATAATTCACTGCATCACAATTCCAGTAGGTCAGAAGTTTACATACACTAAGTTGACTGTGCCTTTAAACAGCT
Organism: Salvelinus alpinus; assembly: GCF_045679555.1. NCBI lineage: Eukaryota > Metazoa > Chordata > Actinopteri > Salmoniformes > Salmonidae > Salvelinus > Salvelinus alpinus. The sequence continues at coordinate 25,784,006 of NC_092119.1, forward strand.
TGGAAAATTCCAGAAAATTATGTCATGGCTTTAGAAGCTTCTGATAGGCTAATTGACATAATTTGAGTCAATTGGAGGTGTACCTGTGGATGTATTTCAAGGCCCACCTTCAAACTAAAAAGAAAATCAAAAGAAATCAGCCAAGACCTCAGAAAAAAAGTGTAGACCTCCACAAGTCTGGTTCATCCTTAGAAACAATTTCCAAATGCCTGAAGGTACCACATTCATCTGTACAAACAATAGTACGCAAGAATAAACACCATGGAACCACACAGCTATCATACTGCTCAGGAAGGAGACGCGTTCTGTCTCCTAGAGATGAACGTACTTTGGTGCAAAAAGTGCAAATCAATCCCAGAACAACAGCAAAGGACCTTGTGAAGATGCTGGAGGAAACGGGTACAAAAGTATCTATATCCACAGTAAAATGAGTCCTATATCAACATAACCTGAAAGGCCACTCAGCAAGGAAGAAGCCACTGCTCCAAAACCGCCATAAAAAAGACAGACTACAGTTTGCAACTGCACATGGGGACAAAGACAGTACTTTTTGGAGAAATGTCCTCTGGTCTGATGAAACTGATGAAAAATAGAACTGTTTGGCCATAATGACCATTGTTATGTTTGGAGGAAAAAGGGGGGGACTTGCAAGCTGAAGAACACCATCCCAACTGTGAAGCATGGGGGTGGCAGCATCATGTTGTGGGGGTGCTTTGCTGCATGAGGGACTGGTACACTTCACAAAATAGATGGCATCATGAGGTAAGAAAATGATGTGGATATATTGAAGCAACATCTCAAGACATCAGTCAGGAAGTTAAAGCTTGGTCACAAACGGGTCTTCCAAATGGACAATGACCCCAAGCATACTTCCAAAGTTGTGGCAAAATGGCTTAAGGACAACAAAGTCCAATTATTGGAGTGGCCATCACAAAGCCCTGACCTCAATCCTATAGAAACTATGTGGGCAGAACTGAAAAAGCGTGTGCAAGCAAGGAGGCCTACAAACCTGACTCAGTTACACTAGCTCTGTCAGGAGGAATGGGCCAAAATTCACCCAACTTATTGTGGGAAGCTTGTGGAAGGCTACCCGACACGTTTGACTCAAGTTAAACAATTTAAAGGCAATGATACCAAATACTAATTGAGTGTATGTAAACTTCTGACCCACTGGGAATGTGATGAAAGAAATAAAAGCTGAAATAAATAATTCTCTCTACCATTATTCTGATATTTCACATTCTTAAAATAAAGTGGTGATCCTAACACAGGGATTTTTTACAAGGATTAAATGTCAGGAATTGTGAGTTTAAATGTATTTGGTGTATGTAAACTTCCGACTTCAACTGTATTTACAAAAGTATGTGGACACCCTTTCAAATTAGTGCATTCGGCTATTTCAGCCACACCCGTTGCTGACAGGAGTATAAAATCGAGCTCACAGCCATGCAATCTCCATAGACAAACATAGGCAGTAGAATGGCCAAACTGAGGAGCTCAGTGACTTTCACCGTGGCACCATCATAGGATGTCACCTTTCCAACAAGTCAGTTTGTCAAATTTTTACCCTGATAGAGCTGCCCGGTCAACGGTAAGTGCTGTTATTGTGAAGTGGAAACGTCTAGGAGCAACAATGGCTCAGCCACGAAGTGGTAGGCCACACAAGCTCACAGAGCTGGAATGCCGAGTTCTGAAACGCATAGCGCGTAAACATTGCCTGTCCTCGGTTGCAACACTCACTACTGAGTTCCAAACTGCCTCTGGAAGCAACGTCAACACAATAACTATTTGTCAGGAGCTTCATGAAATGGGTTTGCATGGCCAAGAAGCCGCACACAAGCCTAAAATCTCCATGCACAATGCTAAGCATTGGCTGGAGTGGTGTAAAGCTTGCCGCCATTGGACTCTGGAGCAGTAGAAACGCTTCACCATCTGGCAGTCTGACGGACAAATCTGGGTTTGGCGGATGCCAGGAGAACGCTAATTGCCCGAATGCATAGTGCCAACTGTAAAGTTTGGTCTGGTGCTGTTTTTCATGGTTCGGGCTAGGCCCCTTAGTTCCAGTGAACTAAGTGGCTGAATGGAAGCAAGTCCCTGCAGCAATGTTCCAACATCTAGTGGAAAGCCTTCCCAGAAGAGTGGATGCTGTTATAGTAGCAAATTAATGCCCATGGTTTTGGAATGAGATGTTCGACGAGCAGGTTTCCACATACTTTTGGTCATGTTGTGTTTCTGCCTAAGGAATCTGCCTAAGGAATGGTGTGTGTGTGTTTCATGCAGCATACTGCTGGGATGGGTCGAACAGGCACTTCAAACACCTCCTGCCATCTCTACCGTGTGGCCTGTGAATAATGGGAACCTAATCAGAGAGGGGGGGATGTGGTCGTCTTTTGTGAGTGCTCTTCAAAGCGCTGGCCCTCCTATTTGTCCAAAGGAGCTCTTTGTAATGGAATCCTCCACTGTCATTTTGCCCCTTTTATTTTTAGGCAGGGCTATTGCTCTCATAACCCTCACATACCCCTAGGCTTTGTGTGCATGGACAGGGTCATTCTGAAACCCTCTGTCCCCCTCCTCCACATGCTGTGGTATAAAGTGATGTCTCACGCACAGACTCATGGCTAATTTCAGGCCTCACGGGGTCTGAACACTGCGTGGGCCCCCTTTACTTCAGATGGATTCTCAACTTCTGCTACATGCTGTTAATCCAATGGAATGGCCATGGTAGCTCTTGTGGTGCCTATGAGATACAACAGGGAGGCACAGATTCATATTATGTTATGTTAAGCAAGTATTTAAGGCAGGTTAGACTATGTGAGTGAGAAAGCTGTGACAAGTGCACCGCCAAGGATAAAGTCACTCCCTGATCTTATGTAACCATTTTGTGTGTGTGCATACGTGCCTGTCTGCGTGCTTATGCATGTGTGCATGGACACGCATGTGTGTGTCGAGTGAACACTTACTGACCCCAGTGCAGTCATGCGTAAGGTCACCCCACCCCACCCTGTTTCTCTGTTATATCTGACATGAGTAGATGAATTATAGATCAGACGCTTTAGCAGGTCTGTAACTCAATCTGTGGTACAGGAGGCAGGGCCAGAGGTACCAGCCAGAGGATCACGTGACCAAGAGGGAGAATAGCCATTGAGACAGCAGGACCCCTGAGGAGTGAAGACCAAAGACATATACATAACCTCAATCTAAGAAACAACTGATGACATGGTGTGTAATAATCATTTATATCTAAAAATGTGATATTTTGATCTAATCCAAAGCACGGCTCAATGCCTCAAAGGCAGGAGCAGACATGTACTGAGGGGTTGTTGAGCAAATATACTAGGACATGATTGGATTTGACTGAATACACAACCTACATTAAGCCTTCATTTCCTGTATAGGTCACACAGAGTACTAAACTGGGATTAACAAGTTAACTAGAGAGATACCTGACAGGATCTGTGAAAGAACATCAAATACTTTCACATTTCTCATTCAGACACATGGCTTTGGAGCTTGGAGTTTGAACTTTTGGAATTATTCCAATGGTTCCATTGTACCGATCGAGCTAAACCAAACACAACTCAACTATTTGACAGTATTCAACCCATGTATTTGTCCCAGGTCGGATATTTGCATTCACTGCTATATGATAAATCATCTTAACACCTCTGAGAGACAGGAGGAGCAGCAGTAATGAATCATCTGAAAAGATGTGTCAAACTACCGCTGAAGAGGTAACATTCATTATCACTTTCCCCTTCTCAGAGACCGTGTGGTGGAGGGACTCAATGACTTGAACACCAGGGCTGTATAGGAGCAGCTAATCAACGGTGTATCTGATTTGCACCTGCCATAGAATCATATACACGCATGCATTCACACGTAAGAAACAGACACAGAGAAACACATACCATTTGTCTCCTAAGAGGATCTAGTCGCCCTGGCTCTGTGACCACTAGCTAATTAAACATTAAGCTGAACAGGTTCCCTGCAGGAGTACAGACCTCCTTCCCCCCTCTACTACTCTCTCCTCTACCTCCTCCACTTCTCTTCAGTTCCCTCCTTTTCTCTTCTATTCCCTAATTTCCTTTAATTTCCATTTAGCTGTGCAGGTAGTATATTAAAACCTCAAATTAAGAAAGTTAGAGCCTATAATCGGGTCAGTCCAGCACTCCATTTTATCACTATCGCAGACAGGAAGTAAAATCCAGGACTGTATAGTATTTACCCAGAGAAGCTCTGAGATGAATGGCTGCTGTGTTGTGACAGACTGAACTGGATCTCTGATGACATGGATGCAGAGTGCCTGGTGGTCCAGCCTGGTCTCATAGACTAGACGGAACATAGTAAATGTAAATTCTAAACTTTCAAATTAGTATGTTAAGTTACGTTTGGTATGGTTAAATAGGACAGATGGTTACTTAAGGTAAAAACGAAAGTAAGGTGGTTGGATAGGCGTATAATGCGAATGTCTAGATATCCAAAGGTTGCAAGTTTGAATCTCATCACGGACAGCTTTAGAATTTTAACTAATTAGCAACTTTTCAACTACTTACTACTTTCTACCCCTTCAACTACTTAGCATGTTAGCTAACCCTTCCCCTAACCTTAACCCTATCACCTAACCCTTCCCCTAACCCTTTAACCTAACTCCTAAACTTAACCCTAACCCCTAATCCTAAGCCCTAGCCAAATTAACGTTAGCCACCTAGCCACCTAGCTAGAAATCGTAAGATATCATATGTTTAGCAAATCGTAACATAATGTACGTTTTGGAAATTTGTAACACATAATACGAATTGTAATTCATAACATATCATACGAAATGGGTGATGGACATCCACAAATTAATACATAAGTTACAAAACGTCGTCGATTTTCGTACAGAATAATACCAGATGCTCTGAGACCAGGTTGGGTGGTCTGACTTGGGAACTGAATGAATGGTGGTGGATAAAAACATTGACTTTGGTCAATGTGGTACCACAGTGCCACCTGATGGAGATATTGCAAAAGAGAGAAAAGAATAACAAATGGATAACATTGTGACAATGTGTAAAAGTAGAAGTCTGCACCTAGATAAAGTGCTGACTACATGCTTTGGCTCAGTAAATCATCATCAGTGCTACCACTGTGAACATACAATATCACCCGACATAGAATGAATGTACACACTCCTCTCCATATCCCGGTAAAAATCTGTCATTCTGCCCCTGAGCAAGGCAGTTAACCCGCTGTTCCCTGGGCGCCGAAGACGTGGATGTCGATTAAGGCAGCCCCCCCGCACCTCTCTGATTCAGAGGGGTTGGGTTAAATGCGAAATACACATTTCAGATAAATTCATTCAGTTGGACAACTGACTAGGTATCCCTCATTCCCTTTCCCTTTCCTGTAGAATCTTAAGGCACCACACTCATAATCTCCTATAATCTCATTCATTGACAGCTCTAATTGCGGAAGACCCCTCGTTTGCTTTGAGGCAGCAGCATGTGACTGATCTCCTCCCTATGTATGTGCTCTCTTCATCTCCTTCCTTGAACTCCTGTCTTCTTCTTCTCTCAGGTCTGTGAAGGTCACGTCAATCCCCCGTGTCCCGTCTCGTCACAGAGCCTCCCCTTCATCCTCACAACCCCAGTCAGGAGGCCCATTAGCAGCCTGCAGACAGCAAGACAGGAGTCTGGCAGACACTTTACTGATCAGATTATGACTAAAATTGCATTAGTCTGGGTAGGAGTGTGGAGAGTGTTGACTGACCACCGTACTTCCCCAGAATTTTCCTCTGCAGAGGGGAGATATTGATTGAATATCTACAATAAAGAAGGGAAAAGTACGCTATTAATTTCTCAGCTCAGTACCACTTTTTACCACTGGGAGGGGATAGAAAACTTGTTTTGATTATACAAATAACCAAATTCTTCACATTATGAGGTTAGCAGAGGACATCGAGCAAAACATAGTTTTTCTTTCCATAGTTCCCTGGGCAAGGTTCCCAGAATCAACTGAACCAGTGTAGGTGTGACTAATCGGATAAAGCCTAGATTACATCCTAGATCAGATGGGCCCTGTCACTTGTTGCTTGTTGTTCTGGGCAGCATTGTACACAGAGAAACACTGGAGTTGGGGAGTGGACAGGATACGGATGTGTGTGGTTTGCCCATCCTCTTCACCTCTTCATAGTGACCTCAGTCAAACCAATATGGTTAGAAGGAGGGTGTACTGTACAGGCTTGGCATTGGGTTCCATTCTTTGGCACTGTGACTTCCTGCTGGGGAGGAATATAAAGCTACAATGTTTTCAGTGTCAATTGTCATGAATTCAAAAGGAGATTTCACAAGAAAAATGTAGCCGCTGGCTCAGAAAGAACACTCCTGCTGCACCCATTTACTGTAACTGTTCAGTATGGCAGGCAGTGAAATACAAAGCCATTACATTACAGGTACGTTATATATACAAAAGTATGTGGGCACCCCTTCAAATTAGTGGATTCGGCTATTTCAGCCACATCCGTTGCTGACAGGTGTACAGTGCATTCGGAAAATATTCAGACCCCTTGACTTTTTTCACATTTTGTTACATCACAGCCTTATTCTAAAATGGATTCAATAGTTGTTTTTCCCTCATCAATCTACACACAATGTGACAAATGACAAAGCAAAACTGTTAAAAAAAAAACTGAAATATCACATTTACATAAGTATTCAGACCCTTTACTCAGTACTTTGTTGAAGCACCTTTGGCAGCGATTAGAGCCTCGAGTCTCCTAGGGTATGACGTTACAAGCTTGGCACACCTGTATTTGGGGAGTTTCTCCTATTCTTCTCTGCAAATCCACTCAAACTCTGTCAGACTGGATGGGGAGCGTTGCTCATCGCTATTTTCAGATCTCTCCAGAGATGTTCGATCAGGTTCAAGTCCGGGCTCTGGCTAGGACATCGAAGACATTCAGTGACTTGTCCCGAAGCCACTGCTGCGTTGTCTTGGCTGTGTGCTTAGCGTCATTGTCTTGTTGGAAGATGAGGTCACCAGTCTGAGGTCCTGAGCGCTCTGGAGCAGTTTTTCATCAAGGATCTCTCTGTACTTTGCTCAGTTCATCTTTTCCTCGATCCTGACTAGTCTCCCAGTCCCTGCCACTGAAAAACATCCTCACAGCATGCTGCCACCACCATGCTTCACCGTAGGGATGGTGCCAGGTTTCCTCCAGACGTGACGGTTGGCATTCAGGCCAGAGTTCAATCTTGGTTTCATCAGACCAGAGAATCTTGTTTCTCATGGTCTGAGAGTCCTTTAGGTTTCTTTTGGCAAACTCCAAGCAGACTGTCATGTACCTTTTACTGAGGAGTAGCTTCCTTCTGGCCACTCAACCATAAAAGCCTGATTGGTGGAGGGCTGCAGAGATGGTTGTCCTTCTGGAAGGTTCTCCCATCTCCACAGAGGAACTATGGAGCTCTGTCAGAGTGACCATCAGGTTCTTGGTCACCTCCCTGACCAAGGCCCTTCTCCCTCGATTGCTCAATTTGGCTGGGCGGCCATCTCTAGGAAGAGTCTTGGGGGTTCCAAACTTCTTCCATTTAAGAATGATGGAGTCCACTGTGTTCTTGGGGACCTTCAATGTTGCAGAAATGTTTTGATACCCTTCCCCAGATCTATGCCTCGACACAATCCTGTCTCGGAGCTCTACGGATAATTAATTCTACCTCATGGCTTGTTTTCTTCTCTGACATGCACTGTCAACTGTGGGACCTTATATAGACAGGTGTGTGCCTTACCAAATCATGTCCAATCAATTTAATTTACCACAGGTGGACTCCAATCAAGTTGTAGAAACATCTCAAGGATGATCAATGGAAACAGGATGCACCTGAGCTCAATTTCAAGTCTTATAGCGAAGGGTCTGAATACTTATGGGGTATTGTGTGTAGAATGATAAGGATTTTTTTTTAATCCATTTTAGAATAAGGTTGTAACGTAACAAAATGTGGAAAAAGTCAAGGGGTTTGAATACTTTTCCGAATGCACTGTATGAAATCAAGCACACAGCCATGCAATCTTCATTGACAAACATTGGCAGTTGAATGGCCTGACTAAAGAGCTAAGTGACTTTCAACGTGGTACCGTCATAGGATGCCACATTTCCAACAAGTCAGTTTGTCAAATTTCTGCTCTGCTAGAGCTGCCCCAGTCAACTATACGGGCTGTTATTGTGAAGTGGAAACATCTAGGAGCAACAATGGCTCAGCCGCGAAGTGGTATGCCACACAAGCTCACAGAATGGGACCGCCGAGTACTGAAATGCATAGCGTCTGTCCTCAGTTGCAAAACTCACTACCAGGTTCCATGACCGTGCAGCCGCACACAAGTCTAAAATCACCATGCGCAATGGCAAGTGTTGGCTGGAGTGGTGTTAAGCTCGCCGCCATTGGACTCTGGAGCAGTGTTAACACGTTCTCTGGAATGATGAATCACATGTTACCATCTGGCAGTCCAATGGACTAATGTGGGTTTAATGGATGCCAAGAGAACACTACCTGCCCAAATGAATAGTGTCAACTGTAAAGTTTGGTGGATGAGGAATAATGGTCTGGGGTTGTTTTTCATGGTTCGGGCTAGGCCCCTTGTTTCCAGTGAAGGGAAAACTTTACGCTACAGCATACAATTGACTTCTTGACGATTCTGTGCTTCCAACTTTGTGGCAACAGTTTGGGGAAGGCCCTTTCCTGTTTCAGCATGACGATGCCCCACCGCGCCCCATGCACGAAGCAAGGTGCATACAGAAATGTTTTGTCGAGATCGGTGTGGAAGAACTTGACTGGCCTGCACAAAGCCCTGACCTCAACCTCCTTAAACATTTTTGGGAGGAATTGGAACGCAGACTGCGAACCAGGCCTAATCGCCCAACATTAGTACCCGACCTCACTAACGCTCTTGTGGCTGAATGGAACCAAGCCCCTGCATCCGTGTTGCAACATCTAGTGGAAAGCCTTCCCAGAAGAGCGGAGGCTGTTATAGCAGGAAATAATGCCCATGATTTTGGAATGAGATTTTCAACTAGCAGGTGTCCACATACATTTGTAGTGTGTGACTATAGAGGAAGTTCAACCAGACACTCAGGGAGGGATGCAGTGATCATTTGTAAGCCCTGTAAAGAGCATCTGTTTCCACCAGCTCTCTGAAACAGAGATCTAACATACTGTCCTCTATTTTCATCAGGCTGATTGCTCATGGTGATTTTCAGGCAGAGCTCTATGAGGGCATGGGTAATACAATAACACCATCTTTTAACTACAGTCAGTAAAGCATTTCAAATTGGATGAGGGTGTCTGCTTGGAATCTACTAGCAGAATCTGCATATAGAGATAATGGAGGAGAAATCTAAAGTTTTAGAGATGGGGGAAAGGCAGCAGCAGAAAATCAGGAACACACTGGGAAGAAACATCTGCATAAACTGCATGAATATGAATTTTAATGACAATGAAGTCACACAAAGGAAAGGGAAGTAAAAACTAAATCCATTGAAGAGTTAATATGGAAATGAAAACAGTGATAGATGGAGTATCTGGTGGGGGAAACTCAGCACTGTCAATCTACCCAGCATGCACTCTGAGAGAGACAGCGCTGGGAGTGCTCAAAAAACACGTTTTCTAAACTCTATGTTAAATTCCTCAAGTCCCTTCATCCCCCAGCCCAGCCTGCACCACATTGCTGGAGTTGGAGGTTAAGGAAGTAAAATGCTACTTCTCTGAAAATTGTACAAACAAACATGCATAATGCAACCTTACGGGTTTACCACACCACCATGTGAAATCCTGTATATTCAAACAGAACTGGCCCATACTGTTTATACAGTGGCAGGTTCACCAACTGCTATCTGAGGAAACAGGGAGGACTCATTAACCGTTATAATGGCCCTCCTCTCTCTCCGAGAGCTCCCCAGAGCCTAGTCAACCATCTCTTAATAAGCACCGCCAATAGAGTGATCCTCCCCTCACCTGACTAACGATCCCCTCACCTGACTAACGATCCCCTCACCTGACTAACGATCTAATGGATCACGTTTCTTTATGCATGAGCTCTCCACCCTGCTTTCAGGAGCTGAGACAAATATTGTCTATTATTTTTTTTTTATATATTTTTTTTTCACCTTTATTTAACCAGGTAGGCTAGTTGAGAACAAGTTCTCATTTGCAACTGCGACCTGGCCAAGATAAAGCATAGCAGTGTGAACAGACAACACAGAGTTACACATGGAGTAAACAATAAACAAGTCAATAACATGGTAGAAAAAAAGAGAATCTATATACAATGTGTGCAAAAGGCATGAGGTAGGCAATAAATCGAATAATTACAATTTAGCAGATTAACACTGGAGTGATAAATCATCAGATGATCATGTGCAAGAAGAGATACTGGTGTGCAAAAGAGCAGAAAAGTAAATAAATAAAAGCAGTATGGGGGTGAGGTAGGTAAATTGGGTGGGTAGTTTACAGATGGACTATGTACAGCTGCAGCGATCGGTTAGCTGCTCGGATAGCAGATTTTTAAAGTTGTTAAAGATAAAAGTCTCCAACTTCAGAGATTTTTGCAATTCGTTCCAGTCGCAGGCAGCAGAGAACTGGAAGGAAAGGCGTCCAAATGAGGTTTTAGCTTTAGGGATGATCAGTGAGATACACCTGCTGGAGCGCGTGCTGCGGGTGGGTGTAGCCATCGTGACCAGTGAACTGAGATAAGGCGGCACTTTACCTAGCATAGCCTTGTAGATGACCTGGAGCCAGTGGGTCTGACGACGAACATGTAGCGAGGGCCAGCCGACTAGGGCATACAGGTCGCAGTGGTGGGTCGTATAAGGTGCTTTAGTAACAAAACGAATGGCACTGTGATAAACTGCATCCAGTTTGCTGAGTAGAGTGTTGGAAGCTATTTTGTAGATGACATCGCCGAAGTCGAGGATCGGTAGGATAGTCAGTTTTACTAGGGTAAGTTTGGCGGCGTGAGTGAAGGAGGCTTTGTTGCGGAATAGAAAGCCGATTCTTGATTTGATTTTGGATTGGAGATGTTTGATATGAGTCTGGAAGGAGAGTTTGCAGTCTAGCCAGACACCTAGGTACTTATAGATGTCCACATATTCTAGGTCGGAACCGTCCAGGGTGGTGATGCTAGTCGGGCGTGCGGGTGCAGGCAGCGAACGGTTGAAAAGCATGCATTTGGTTTTACTAGCGTTTAAGAGCAGTTGGAGGCCACGGAAGGAGTGTTGTATGGCATTGAAGCTCGTTTGGAGGTTAGATAGCACAGTGTCCAAGGAAGGGCCGGAAGTATATAGAATGGTGTCGTCTGCGTAGAGGTGGATCAGGGAATCGCCCGCAGCAAGAGCAACATCATTGATGTATACAGAGAAAAGAGTCGGCCCGAGAATTGAACCCTGTGGTACCCCCATAGAGACTGCCAGAGGACCGGACAACATGCCCTCCGATTTGACACACTGAACTCTGTCTGCAAAGTAGTTGGTGAACCAGGCAAGGCAGTCATTAGAAAAACCGAGGCTACTGAGTCTGCCGATAAGAATATGGTGATTGACAGAGTCGAAAGCCTTGGCCAGGTCGATGAAGACGGCTGCACAGTAATGTCTTTTATCGATGGCGGTTATGATATCGTTTAGTACCTTGAGCGTGGCTGAGGTGCACCCGTGACCGGCTCGGAAACCGGATTGCACAGCGGAGAAGGTACGGTGGGATTCGAGATGGTCAGTGATCTGTTTGTTGACTTGGCTTTCGAAGACCTTAGATAGGCAGGGCAGGATGGATATAGGTCTGTAACAGTTTGGGTCCAGGGTGTCTCCCCCTTTGAAGAGGGGGATGACCGCGGCAGCTTTCCAATCCTTGGGGATCTCAGATGATACGAAGGAGAGGTTGAACAGGCTGGTAATAGGGGGTGCGACAATGGCGGCGGACAGTTTCAGAAATAGGGGGTCCAGATTGTCAAGCCCAGCTGATTTGTATGGGTCCAGGTTTTCCAGCTCTTTCAGAACATCTGCTATCTGGATTTGGGTAAAGGAGAAGCTGGGGAGGCTTGGGCGAGTAGCAGCGGGGGGGGCGGGGCTGTTGGCCAAGGTTGGAGTCGCCAGGAGGAAGGCATGGCCAGCCATTGAGAAATGCTTGTTGAAGTCTTCGATTATCACGGATTTATCGGTGGTGACCGTGTTACCTAGCCTCAGTGCAGTGGGCAGCTGGGAGGAGGTGCTCTTGTTCTCCATGGACTTTACAGTATCCCAGAACTTTTTGGAGTTAGAGCTACAGGATGCGAATTTCTGCTTGAAAAAGCTGGCCTTTGCTTTCCTGACTGACTGCGTGTATTGGTTCCTGACTTCCCTGAACAGTTGCATATCGCGGGGGCTCTTCGATGCTATTGCAGTTCGCCACAGGATGTTTTTGTGCTGGTCGAGGGCAGTCAGGTCTGGAGTGAACCAAGGGCTATATCTGTTCTTGGTTCTGCATTTTTTGAACGGAGCATGCTTGTCTAATATGGTGAGGAAGTAACATTTAAAGAATGACCAGGCATCCTCAACTGACGGGATGAGGTCAATATCCTTCCAGGGTACCCGGGCCAGGTCGATTAGAAAGGCCTGCTCGCAGAAGTGTTTTAGGGAGCGTTTGACAGTGATGAGGGGTGGTCGTTTGACCGCGGACCCGTGGCGGATACAGGCAATGAGGCAGTGATCGCTGAGATCTTGATTGAAGACAGCAGAGGTGTATTTGGAGGGCAGGTTGGTCAGGATAATGTCTATTAAGGTGCCCATGTTTACGGATTTAGGGTTGTACCTGGTGGGTTCCTTGATGATTTGTGTGAGATTGAGGGCATCAAGCTTGGATTGTAGGACTGCTGGGGTGTTAAGCATATCCCAGTTTAGGTCACCTAGCAGAACAAACTCTGAAGCTAGATGGGGAGCGATCAATTCACAGATGGTGTCCAGGGCACAGCTGGGAGCTGAGGGGGGTCGGTAGCAGGCGGCAACAGTGAGAGACTTATTTCTGGAGAGATTAATTTTTAAAATTAGAAGTTCGAACTGTTTGGGCATAGACCTGGAAAGTATGACAGAACTTTGCAGGCTATCTCTGCAGTAGATTGCAACTCCTCCCCCTTTGGCAGTTCTATCTTGACGGAAAGTGTTATAGTTGGGTATGGAAATCTCAGAATTTTTGGTGGCCTTCCTAAGCCAGGATTCGGACACGGCAAGGACATCAGGATTGGCAGAGTGTGCTAAAGCGGTGAGTAAGGCAAACTTAGGGAGGAGGCTTCTGATGTTGACATGCATGAGGCCAAGGCTTTTTCGATCACAGAAGTCAACAAATGAGGGTGACTGGGGACATGCAGGGCCTGGGTTTACCTCCACATCACCCGAGGAACAGAGGAGTAGTAGGATGAGGGTGCGGCTAAAGGCTATCAAAACTGGTCGCCTAGAGCGTTGGGGACAAAGAATAAAAGGAGCAGATTTATGGGCGTGGTAGAATAGATTCTGGGCATAATGTGCAGACAGGGGTATGGAGGGGCGCGGGTACAGCGGAGGCAAGCCCAGGCACTGGGTGATGATAAGAGAGGTTGTATCTCTGGACATGCTGGTCTCAATGGGTGAGGTCACCGCATGTGTGGGGGGTGGGACAAAGGGGGTATCAGAGGTACGGAGAGTGGAACTACAGGGTCCATTGCAAACCAAAACAATGATAATGAAAACTAGCCTGAACAACAGTATGCAAGGCATATTGATATTTGAGAGAGACATACAATAAGGCATAAAGTGATTGCAGGTCTTGATTGGGAGAGCTAGCTAAAACAACAGGTAAGATAACAGCAGCAATAACAGGGTGCTAGTCTAACACAGCAACAACAGGTAAAAATGGCGACGACTAGGCAGAGAGGGTCGGATTAACTACACACAGATCCTGAGTTAAAGCACAGAGCCGACAGATAAAACACAAATAAACAGAATGGAGTACCGTGAATTAATGGACAGTCAAGCATGCATCAGCTATGTAGCCAAGTGATCATAGTGTCCAGGGGGCAGCCGTAGATGGAGCAGGGAGGCCTCCACTAAGCTAGCACGCGGCGTTTAAAGTTAGTAGCCCGGGGGGTGGTCTGCTCAGACGGAGGGGGTCTGCTCAGACGTGGTCGTGTCGACAGAGAATCCAGAGAATCCAAGCCGAATGGCGAAAGAGAGGTTGTGAATTGTAGAATTGTGTTTGCTAACTGGTGCTAGCTTCGTGGCAGTGGCGCTAACTGCGCTAGCTGCAAGCTAGCTGTGAGGATCAGAAGTAGTGGCTCAGGGATTACGGCAGGAATCCGGCGTTGTTGTCGAGAGACAGTCCGATGCTGGTAAATTGGTGAGTAATATCCAGGCTAATAACAGGGCTGGTGTCTGTGCAGAAGGTAAAAGCTACTAGCAGCGGCAAAAAAATGGCTAAATTAGCTTGTAGCTGATTTAGACCAGTTGTGATTGGCAGGGCTCTGTGTCGGCAAAAAAAGGTCCAGTCCAATTGGCAAAAGAGGTATTGTAGCCCAAGAATTCGCTGGTAGACCTCTTCGGCTAGCCGGCAGATGGGCCTAGCTCGAGGCTAGCTCAAGGCTAACTGGTGCTTGCTTCGGGACAGAGGTGTTAGCCAGTAGTAGCCACTCGGTTGCAGCTAGCTAGCTGTGATAATACGGTGTAATTGTCCAGAGCTTGCGTCAGGAATCCGGTGATGTGGTAGAGAAAAAGCAGTCCTATATGCTCTGGGTTGATATCGCGCTTGCAGACTGGCAGGTATTGGCCCGGTATTGAAGCTGGCTGTGTCCGAGTTAAGGGCGAAGACCGCAGCAGTGGCTAACTGACTACTAGCTAGTAGCTAGTTATCTGGCTAGCTTCTGATTGGGGTTACGGTTCTAAAGTATAAAAAAAATTGCAGGTCCGTACCACATTGGGTGAGGCGGAATGTAGGAATGTATATTCAGTTCCTAGATGGAAAGTGAAATTAAAATATATACGAAATGTATACGAAAAATACGAATACTATTTACACGGGACAGACAGGACAAAGACACATCCGACTGCTACGCCATCTTAGCTCATTATACTGATAAGATAGACGTGACCACTCTAACGATATAAATATGAAAGATCAAAGATGGAAGGCAGGTGGGACCATTCTAGCCAATGAGAGGGCAGATATCTGCGTGAACAACACGTCATAGAGATAGATATAGGACTCATATTTGTATCAAATCAAATTGTATTGGTCACGTACACATATTTAGCAGATGTTATTGCGGGTGTAGCGAAATGCTTGTCTGTGCCATTATAGCATCTGTGACAGTGTTGGCAACACCATTGAGGCTATCTCCATTTTAAAGTAGTCCATTTTCTTCTTCTTCATTGGCTGATTGCTCCCAACTCATAAGACCCCCACCTAGTTGACTATTTTAAATTGATGGAAGCCCTCAATGGCAATGTCCATGCTAAAACAAGTTATATCCATGATGCGTCCTCTATCTCTCTCTATGACAATTTTTCAGTTGCCGTAATGCAACATGCATCCACTTATAGCAGTGCATTGGTAACAACCTAACCATTACGAAACTTATATTAGACCAAATTAGCCTCATGTAGCAAATTAGCAATTACATTTTATGTTGACCAAATTGAACACTCTCATTGACCTCCATACAAACATTCCTCACTTCTTGGGCTTATTAAAGTGAACAGCTTTTGGCCTAAGTAAAACCTCTCGCTTCGCCTCTTACTCTCTGGCTGAGAGTTGGGACTTTCTTCCCCAGCAGGGAGGAACTTTTTGGTGTTTTTAATGAATTTTGAGCTTTTTCATTGTATTGTGCTCCTGATGAATTCATGAACAAATTGAATGGTGGGCCTGGATGGTAATGGGTCAGGAAAGTCAAGTAGTGAAGAAAGCATTTTAGATTAGATCACTCTCACTCATTTCTCAGAAGGAGAGAGAAAGAAAAAAGAGAGAAAGAAATGGACAAAGAGAAAAAAAATATTGGCAGATAGAAAGAAAGTGAAACTATGTCCAGCAGGTGTCACTACTTGACCACTACTGTAACCGTTTGCCCCCTAAACTATGCTCAGTTGTAGTCCTGCCCTGCTCACACCCACGTACCACCACCACCTCATTAACAATGTATTAATCAGATGTTATTAGTTAACTATTGTGTGTCGTTTTTGTATACCTACAGTAAATCTCTTTAAATATGTGAAGATTATTCTATATCTCTAGGATGTCACCAACACCTCTCCCTTTATGCAGCCATGTTATCTCGTTTACACACTCAGACCACATGTGATCAACCACCACCACAGCATCAACATGGGCATGAATCAAACATGAGTAGAGTTCAGTCTGCTACCATGTGCATGTATCTATGTAACTGACGACTAAGGACCCGTTGCTGTCTATCGGGCTGCCCTGTGAAGTGCCAGATGAAATATTAATCGTTCTTTATTTATAATAGAGATGGTGCTGCTGCTGCTTCACTAACTCAGTCTGGCTGTATAACCAAGGTACTGTACAATTATATCACCTCTCCTTTCTGCAGGTGTTCCTCTCTGTTGGACCCTGACCCCTGCTTCTACACCCCTCTCTACATCCCTGGTGCTCAAAACAGCTGACTCTCACAGCTCCCCACAGACACACCCCTCTGGGGCACTGCTAGGAAGCGGGTCACTCAACATTTATTTGCTTGGTATCACTGACACATTAATCATCCATTCATGATATATTGTATGTAAGGGACACTGGCGTGGCACTGAACATCTATTCATCCAGAAAATAATTTTTGCTTGTTCATTTTCTCTTTATTTCCTAAACTGTCATTTTGTGTTGCCTGATAGCTTGGAAGAGATAGATTTGAATTTGTCCTCGTAGTACAGGTTTCGGTTCCTGCCAGGCAGCCAAGGACAACTAGTAGTGGCATTAATGGATTCAACGTGGCATTTCTGTAGCCTGGGGGGCTCTTGTCTTACTAGAGATAACCCACTCATAAGACTCCTGAACAGCTCATCAAAGGGCTAGCCAGACCCCTCTTTTACGTTGCTGCTACTCTCTGTTTATTATCTATGCATAGTCACTTTATCTCTACCTACATGTACATATTTCCTTAATTACCTCGACTAACCTGTACCCCCGCACATTGACTCGGTACCGGTATACAGCCTCGTTATTGTTATTATTACTCTTATTTTTTTACTTTAGAATATTCAGTAAATATTTTCTTAACTCTCATTGTTCTTAAAACTGCATTGTTGGTTAAGGGCTTTTAAGTGAGCATTTCACAGTAAGGTTGTATTCGGTGCATGTGACAAATAAAATTTGATTTGACACACACACACACACACACACACACACACACACACACACACACACACACACACACACACACACACACACACACACACACACACACACACACACACACACACACACACACACACACACACACACACACACACACACACACACACACAGCAATGGGGAATGCCTGAATAACATATTGTACATTATAACTATTGCAGTGTCATGTTTACCAACAGTCAAAGTACATATTGTAAAAATGTAGAGCTCAGTACCAGTTTGGCTTCCTTTGGACTTTGCTATACAGTATGAGCCTATTGAGACAATGTTGCAGCTCCAGCTTTTCTACATGGGAGAGTTGATTGCTTTATGGAGAAATGAGGCCCATATATCCAGCCAAAGAGAGCAGATGGAAACAAAATAATTCCATGTCCATTCCGTTGATGCCAATGTGGTCATACCAAAGGGGGAATAAGGGGGAAGGAGGGAGCCCCAGAGGCATGTGGGGTGCTGGGAGGTGACAAAAGGACAGACTGTCCGCCCACTGGGGGCTCATTGGAACCCCGGACACGCTTGTTACCAGTGGAGCCTTGGATGGGCCAGCAGGGGGACGAGGAGGGAGAGGAGCAGGATGGGGGGACTGTTGATGTCCCCTCGCTGGCCCCCTTTCAGGAGTCTGAGCAAAACACACACATGCAAATACAAACACACAAAAATGCATATGTATACACAATCACACTAGCAAACAGAGACACACACACTCACACAAACAAACACAGCTCACAGAAGGAGGAGGTGTTAGACAACAGCTGTCTCCTTTGAGAGAGGCTACAATAGGAGAACCCTGCAGGAGGGGGGCAGCACCTGCCTCTCCCTCCCTCTTTCCCTCCTTCACCCCTGACATATTCCCCGTCAACAGGACAAGGTGGGGGTGTAAAGTGTTGACGGAGGTGCGCCCAGCTCCTTCCGAGTATAATATGATCCTCTGATCTGCATGTGTATAATGTTTGACTAACTCGTTCTAATTTCAGAGCCTGTCCCTTTAAAGACGGATGGATGTAAACAATGTCTCCTTTCATCTTAAGGAGGATTAGAAGATGGTGGATATTAGGTCATTAACCCCCAGAAGGGCTACTTTAACAAAGAATACCACAATGGTCCTCTCGAACGTATAACAACTACAACCACAATCACTCTCGAACACGTAACAACCACAACCACTCTGTACTCTGAGCACAGAACAGGTACAGAAATCCCGTAGCCACATTGCCAAACGCTCCCTGTTCTCCTGCTGTAGTGTAGTCAGTGTATATGAGGATATATGCCCTCACAACAAGGTGAGCGGTTAGCACATCTGCCTCACACATCACCGTCTATGCTGTAATCCATGCGTATTCCCCGTGGCAGTGTGTATGCACTTTGTGTAAGTGCATATTTTTGTGGAACACTTATATGTGTGTTTTTCTAATGTAGTATTCGTGCGTGTGTGTGTTGTGGCTACGCGAGTCTACACAGGTGAGACATCCGCCTGTCATGAAGATTACAATACCAATAGCCATCAGCAGTTCTGTGTGCATAGAAGATGACAGTAGAAAATAAATAGTCACATGGAGAAAATAAACAGTGCAAGAGAGAGGCTGCAGGTACAGTACATATAGGGTACAACACATCACTAGTACTAAGACTAGAATATTAGGTAAAGCAGAACAGAACAGAAATAATCATCATAATCCCACCAAAATCAAAAAGCCAGAGCTAAACCGTAAAAGCAGCCGCTTGCCCACAGAATTATCCCCACAAAACCTGAAAGGAAATGTGCATAAAGCATTCCTTGCTTTATGGGGTGGCAGTTTTGTGTGCCTGTCAGTGGGGTGAGGAGGTTATGGCTAGCTAAGTGTGTGTTTGCAGGATGTGTGTATGTGAGAGGGGGGGGTTAGGGGGGCTGGTTGGTCCAGTGTATTGGGGGCCTCATCCCAGATTGCTCCTTCAAAGGCAGGAACCTCCTCCTCCAGATATCTGCAGCCTGGTCCCCTCTCCCGTCATCTGGTGGGCCCCTTGCACTATGTGTGTGTGGGTGCGTGCGTGTGTGTGCAGTGTGTTCACAGATGCAAGGGGGATGGGGGGGGGCTTTGGGTCCTGAATGTATAACTCATTGTGAGAGGAACAGGGTGCTCTTACACCCCTTTCCCACACACACCCACACAGTAGTCTATCAGACCCTGCTGTGTCCATGTTCCCCTTCACTGAGTATGTGCAGAAGGCTGATAGAGCAGGGCTATGCAGTGATGATGGCAGGCAGGCTGGTCCAGACTAGAGCCACACCCTGTGGAGAGGCAGCATAGACGGTGATGTGTGAGGCATTGAGAAGCCCCACTCACACAGGCCTCACACTGGGCCCAAACACACTAACAATTTTCTCAGGATCAGTCAACCGCCCAGCATCTATACCCCTGTAAAACTCTATATTCTACCATCGAGGTCAACTATACAGAGTGAAACTGTAGTTCTTTAGATCAATTTTGAAGCTGCCTTCAGAGTTTCTAATCTGTCCCAGAATAAAGGGAGAGATGTGATTGTGTCGTCTGCTCAGCCGTTACTGTGTGTCAGCATGAATTTCTCCATTGTCACACTCAGTTCTTCGGATAAGGAGATGGAAGAGAAGAAAGCAAAGTACTACCAATTCATTCCACCCTCTGCGTAGATCTGGATAGGAGACTAAACGAACATTGGCCAAATAATTTTTTGAATTTTTTTACATAAAATATTCAGTGCCCCCCATCTCTACAGGTATGGTGCCAGCACTGAGCTCATGAAATGTTTTAGACAAGATGTGAGAAATGCGTCAGAGAATGACTCAGCAGAATCTCTGTTCAGAGTTCGTCACTAGTTACCACAGACACAAAGTCAATTATGGCTAAACCCTGCCTATTTCTACAATTTATCCTTTTAAAATCTGATTTTAAACCTAAACTTAACCCTAACCTTAACCACTCTTCTAACCGTATGCCTAACCTTAAATTAAAACCCCCAAAAAACTCCCCAAAATTATGAACGTTTACAATATAACCAATTTGACTTTGTGGATGTGTTAACTTGTGACAACCCTGTTCAGAGCTACTGCTGCCTGCAACTATGTTTCACACTCCACTCAAACTTTCAATGGCTCCTGCATTTTAATGCTCAGCACGTAACTCCCCTGCTACAGCAGCTAATGTACTCACAGTCAAAAAAAGGCTACGTCGCTACATTTACTCAGTCACTCACTCACACAAACATGCTGGCATAAAACTTGCACTCAAAACCACACACGTAAAAGCCACAGTGTGTGTGTGTGAGTGTGTGTGTGCAGGAATGCTACGGAAAGTGTGTGTGGACACAATGGTTAGGCGTGTCCCTGGGGCCTAGCTGTGCAAGGTGCCTTTTGTTAGTCTTTGATAATGCCAGCAGAAGGGGGAGGGGGGCACAGTCGAGAGGCAGGAGGCATTCTTTGGGGGGGAACAGACCGAATAGGTTTAATTGCTTTACTTGGCTGGCGAGGAAGGGACTGATTGACTTATGGAGGTATGAAAGGGAGCGGCCTGCTGCCATGGGAGTGTGAGGGTGTGTGTCTGTTGGGGGGCGACCGGACTCTATAGGAGCATCTGTTGAGGCACGAGTCAGATGGAGGGTGTGTGGAGGCACGAGATCCATTCCCTCTCTCTTTCTCTCCCTCGTTCTCTCAATCATACCTTCTGCTCCAATAGAGAGGCTCCAACGCCCTGACCCTATGTGTCACTACAACACTGAACCCCGTGGAGGGAACAAAGGAGGAGAGACTATTCAGTCCAACTGACCAGTCCTGCTCAACCCCTGACCAAACACAAACCAGTCAGACCTACAGGTAACTGCCAAAATGAGTAAATGACGGATACAAAGTATATTGAAAGCAGGTGCTTCCATACAGGTCTGGTTCCTGAGTTAATTAAGCAATTAATATCCTAACATGCTTAGGGTCATGTATAAAAATGCCCAGTTGCCCATTATTTTGGTTACCATGGCTAGAAGAAGAGATCTCAGTCTGAAAGAGGGGTCTCAAAGGAGCACGGTGTGTGTGTGTGTGTGTGTGTGTGTGTGTGTGTGTGTGTGTGTGTGTGTGTGTGTGTGTGTGTGTGTGTGTGTGTGTGTGTGTGTGTGTGTGTGTGTGTGTGTGTGTGTGTGTGTGTGTGTGTGTCAGTCACCAGATCTCAACCCAACAACACTTATGGGAGATTCTGGAGCAGCGCCTAAGACAGCGTTTTACACCACTATTAACAAAACACCAAATTATCGAATTTCTCATGAAAGAATCTTGTCATATCCCTCCAATAGAGTTCCAGACACTTGTAGAATCTATGACATGGTGCATTGAAGCTGTTCTGACAGCTCGTAGTGTCCCAATGCCCTATTAAGACACTTTATGTTGGTGTTTCCTTTATTTTGGCAGTTACCTGTACATAGAGTCCGAATGACATATACTAACACCCCCTCCTAGAGCCCCACTGACACTGCTTTGCCCTACAATGACATTGTAATGGAGGTTGGTTGGTGTAGAGTAGGCTAACTGATAACATTAAATTACGTCAGGTTGGTTTTGTACTCATGATCTCTCCCTCCGACTCTCCCTCTAGAGCACATCTGTGTGTAGGTGGAAGAGAGCTTGTACGCATCACATGGTGTGTGCAGTGTAACTTCTGTTTACCATAAACACTGGAGACAGACGCACTGGGCTCTCTCTGACAACAGTGAAGAGGCGACTCCGGGATGCTGGCCTTCTAGGCAGAGTTGCAAAGAAAAAACCATATCTCAGACTGGCCAACAAAAAGAAAAAATTAAGATAGGCAAAAGAACACTGGACAGAGGAAGATTGGAAAAAAGTGTTATGGACAGACGAAAATAAGTTTGAGGTGTTTGGATCACAAAGAAGAACATTCAAATAAAATAAAATTGTATTGGTACATACACATGGTTAGCAGATGTTAATGCAAGTGTAGCGAAATGCTTGTGCTTCTAGTTCCGACAGTGCAGTTGTCACGCCCTGGCTATAGAGAGGGTTTTTATTCTCTATTTTGGTTAGGCCAGGGTGTGACTAGGGTGGGCAGTCTATGTTCTTTTTTCTAGGTTATTGGTTTTCTATGTGTTTGGCCTGGTGTGGTTCCCAATCAGAGGCAGCTGTCTATCGTTGTCTCTGATTGGGAGCCATATTTAGGTAGCCTGTTTTCCATTGTGTGTTGTGGGTGATTCATTTCTGTTTAGTGTGTGTTGCACCTGACGGAGCTGTTTTCGGTTGTCACTTTGTTGTTTTGCTTTGTAGTGTTCAGTTTACCATTAAAATGACGAACACTTACCATGCTGCGTTTTGGTCCTCTCCTTCTCCAGACGACAATCGTGACAGCAGTAATATCTAACAAGTAATCTAACAATTCCCCAACAACTACCTAATACACACAAATCTAAAGGAGTGAATGAGAATATGTACATATAAGTATATGGATGAGTGATGGCCGAGCGGCATAGTTAAGGTGCAATAGATGGTATAAAATACAGTATATACATGTAATGTAAGATATGTAAACATTATTAAAGTGGCATTAATTAAAGTGGCATTGTTTAAAGTGACTAGTGATCCATTTGTTAAAGCGTCCAGTGATTGGGTCTCAATGTAGGCAGCAGCCTCTCTGAGTTAGTGATTGGTGTTTAGCAGTCTGATGACCTTGAGATAGAAGCTGTTTTTCGAGCTCTCGGTCCCAGCTTTGACGCACCTGTACTGACCTCGCCTTCTGGATGATAGCGATGTGAACAGGCAGTGGCTCGGGTGGTTGTTGTCCTTGATGATCTTTTTGGCCTTCCTGTGACATCGGGTGCTGTAGGTTTCATGGAAGGCAGGTAGTTTGCCCATGGTGATGCGTTGTGCAGACCACACCAACCTCTGGAGAGCCTTGCGGTTGAGGGCGGTGCAATTGCCGTACCAGGCGGTGATACAGTCCGACAGGATGCTCTCGATTGTGCATCTGTAAAAGTTTGTCAGGGTTTTGGGTGACAAGCCAAATTTCTTCAGCCTCCTGCCCTCACCTCCTACCAGTAGGCTGTCTCGTTGTTGTTGGTGATCAAGCCCACTACTGTTGTGGCGTCTGCAAACCTGATGATTGAGTTGGAGACGTGCGTGGCCACGCAGTCGTGGGTAAACAAGGAGTACAGGAAAGGGCTGAGAACACACCCTTGTGAGGCCCCAGTGTTGAGGGTCAGTGAAGTGGAGATGTTGTTTTCTACTTTCACCACCTGGGGAGGCCCGTCAGAAAGCCCAGGACCCAGTTGCACAGGGCAGGGTTGAGACCCAAGGCCTCCAACTTGATGATGAGCTTGGAGGGTACTATGGTGTTGAATGCTGAGCTGTAGTCAATGAACAGCATTCTTACATATGTATTATTTTTGTCCAGATGGGATAGAGCTGTATGCAGTGTGATGGTGATAGCATCATCTGTGGACCTGTTGGGGCGGTATGCAAACTGAAGTGGGACTAGGATGGTTGGTAAGGTGGTCGGTGATATGATCCTTGACTAGCCTCTCAAAGCACTTCATGATGACAGAAGTGAGTGCTACGGGGCGATAGTCATTTAGTTCAGTTATCTTTGCTTTCTTGGGTACAGGAACAATGGTAGCCATCTTGAAGCATGTGAGGACAACAGACTGGGATAGGGGGAGATTGAATATGTCCGTAAACACACCAGCCAGCCGGTCTGCGCATGCTCTGAGGACGCGGCTAGGGATGCCGTCTGGGCCAGCAGCCTTGCGAGGGTTAACAAGTTTAAATGTTTTACTCACGTCAGCATCGGAAAAGGAAAGTGTGTCGCTGTCTTTGTTAGCGAGCCGCGATGGTGACACTGTATTATCCTCAAAGCGGGCAAAGAAGGTGTTTAGTTTGTCTGGAAGCGTGACGTCGGTTTCCATGACGTGGCTGTTTTTGTTTTTGTAGCCCGTGATTTCCTGTAGACCCTGCCACATACGTCTCGTGTCTGAGCCGTTGAATGGCGACTCCACCTTATCCCTGTACCGGCATTCCGCTTGTTTGATTGCTTTGTGGAGGGAATAACTACACTGTTGATATTCAGCCATATTTCCAGACCTCTTTCCATGGTTAAATGCGGTGGATCGCGCTTTCAGTTTTGTGTGAATGCCGCCATCCATCCACGGTTTCTGGTTAGAGTAGGTTTTAATAGTCACAGTGGGTACAACATCTCCAATGCACTTCTTTATAAACGAACTCACCAAGTCAGTGTATAAGTCAATGTTGTTCTCTGAGGCTGACCGGAACATATTCCAGTCCGCGTGATCAAAACAATCTTGAGTGGCTTCCGATTGGTCAGACCAGCGTTGAATGGTTCTCGTCACTGGTACATCCTGTTTGAGTTTCTGCCTATAAGACGGAATGAGCAAGATGTGGTCGGATTTGCCAAAGGGAGGGCGGGGGAGGGCTTTGTATGCATCGCGGAAGTTAGAGTAGCAGTGGTCGAGAATATTAGCCCTGTGTGATGTGCAATCAATATGCTGATAGAATTTAGGTAGCCTTGTTCTCAAATTTGCTTTGTTAAAATCCCCAGCTACAATAAATGCAGCCTCTGGATATATAGTTTCCAGTTTACATAGAGTCCAGTGAAATGTACACAGCTGTGACTATAACTGACGAGAATTCTCTTGGTAGGTAAAATGGCCGGCATTTGATTGTAAGGAATTCTACGTCGGGTGAGCAGAAGGACTTCAGTTCCTGTATGTCAAATCAAATCAAATTTTATTGGTCACATACACATGGTTAGCAGATGTTAATGTGAGTGTAGCGAAATGCTTGTGCTTCTAGTTCCGATTATGCAGTAAAATCTAACAAGTAATCTAACAAATTCACAACAACTACCTTATACACACACACATTTTTACACACAAATGTAAAGGGATGAATAAGAATATGTACATATAAATATATGGATGAGCGATGGCGTGCGACATAAGCAAGATGCAGTGGATGGTGTAGAATACAGTATATACATATGAGATGAGTAGGATATGTAAACATTATTAAAGTGGCGTTATTTAAAGTGACTAGTGATACCTCTATGTAAACATTATTAAAGTGGCGTTATTTAAAGTGACGAGTGATACCTTTATTAAGTCTGTTTATTTAAGTGGCCAGAGATTTGAGTCTGTATGTTGGCCTCTCTATGTTAGTGATGGCTGTTTAACAGTCTGATGGCCTTGAGATAGAAGCTGTTTTTCAGTCTCTCGGTCCCAGCTTTGATGCACCTGTACTGACCTCGCCTTCTGGATGATAGCGGGGTGAACAGGCAGTGACTCGGGTGGTTGTTGTCCTTGATTATCTTTTTGGCCTTCCTGTGACATCGGGTGCTGTAGGTGTCCTGGAGGGCAGGTAGTTTGCCCCCGGTGATGCGTTGTGCAGACCGCACTACCCTCTGGAGAGCCTTGCAGTTGAGGGCAGTGAAATTACCGTACCAGGCGGCGATACATCCGACAGGATGCTCTCGATTGTGCATCTGTAAAAGTTTGAGTGTTTTAGATGACAAGCCACATTTCTTCAGCCTCCTGAGGTTGAAGAGGCGCTGTTGCGCCTTCTTCACCACGCTGTCTGTGTGGGTGGACCATTTCAGTTAGTCCGTGATGTGTACACCGAGTAACTTAAAACTTTCCACCTTCTCCACTACTGTCCTGTCGATGTGGATGGGGGAGTGCTCC
This sequence comes from Salvelinus alpinus, assembly GCF_045679555.1. Classification (NCBI taxonomy): domain Eukaryota; kingdom Metazoa; phylum Chordata; class Actinopteri; order Salmoniformes; family Salmonidae; genus Salvelinus; species Salvelinus alpinus. Next base: position 25,810,084 of record NC_092119.1, read on the forward strand.
CTCTGCTGTTTCCTGAAGTCCATGATCATCTCCTTTGTTTTGTTGACGTTCAGTGAGAGGTTATTTTCCTGACACCACACTCCGAGGGCCCTCACCTCCTCCCTGTAGGCCGTCTCGTCATTGTTGGTAATCAGGCCTACCATTGTAGTGTCATCTGCAAACTTGATGATTGAGTTGGAAGCGTGCATGGCCACGCAGTCTTTGGTGAACAGGGAGTACAGGAGAGGGTTGAGAATGCACCCTTGTGGGGCCCCAGTGTTGAGGATCAGCGGGGTGGAGATGTTGTTTCCTACCTTCACCACCTGGGGGGGGCCCGTCAGAAATTCCAGGACCCAGTTGCACAGGGCGGGGTTGAGACCCAGGGTCTCGAGCTTAATGACGAGTTTGGAGGGCACTATGGTGTTAAACGCTGAGCTGTAGTCAATGAACAGCACCCCCACATAGGTATTCCTCCCGTCCAGATGGGATAGGGCAGTGTGACGGCGATTGCATCGTCAGTGGACCTATTGGGGCGGTAAGCAAACTGGAGTGGGTCTAGGGCATCAGGTAGTGTGGAGGTGATATGGTCCTTGACCAGTCTCTCAAAGCACCTCATGATGACAGAAGTGAGTGCAATGGGGCGATAGTCATTTAGTTAAGTTACCTTAGCATTCTTGTGAACAGGAACAATGGTGGCCATCTTGAAGCATGTGGAGACAACAGACTGGGATAGGGATTGGTTGAATATGTCCGTAAACACTCCAGCCAGCTGGTCTGAGTATGTTCTGAGGACGCGGCTAGGGATGCCGTCTGGGCCGGCAACCTTGCGAGGGTTAACACGTTTAAATGTTTTACTCACGTTGGCCACGAAGAAGGAGAGCCCACAGACTTTGGTAGCGGGCCGTGTCAGTGGCACTGTATTGTCCTCAAAGCGAGCAAAGAAGTTGTTTAATTTGTCTGGGAGCAAGACGTTGGTGTCCCCGACGGGGCTGGTTTTCTTTTTGTAATCTGTGATTGACGGTAGACCCTGACACATACATCTCTTGTTTGAGCCGTTGAATTGAGACTCTACTTTGTCTCTATCTCTATGTTGTTATGATTACACCATGAGTCGTTAATCATAAAGCATACACCACCGCCCTTCCCAGAGAGGTGTTTATCTCTGTCGGCGCGATGCATGGAGAAGCCCGGTGCCTGTACCGATTCTGACAACATATCCCAAGAGAGCCATGTTTCCGTGAAACAGAGAATGATACAATCTATGATGTCTCTCTGGAAGGCAACCCCTGCTCGAATTTCATCTACCTTGTTGTCAAGAGACTGGACATTGGCGAGTTGTATACTCTGGAGCGGTGAACGAGGTGCACATCTACGGAGCCTGACCAGGAGGCCGCTCCGTCTGCCCCTTCTGCGGCACCGTTGTTTTGGGTCAGCTACTGGGATTAGATCCATTGTCCTGGGTGGTGGTCGGAACAGAGGATCCACTTCGGGAAAGTCGTATTCCTGGTCATAATGTTGGTAAGTTGATGTTGCTCTTATATCCAATAGTTCTTCCTGGCTGTATGTAATTAGACCTGAGATTTCCTGGGGTAACAATGTAAGAAATAACACCAAACAAATACAAAATGCTGCATAGTTTCCTAAGAACTCGAAGCGAGGCGACCATTTCTGTCGGCGCCATTTTGAGCTAGAAAAAATGACGCCATCTGTCAAGCATGGTGGAGGCAATGTGATGGTCTGGAGGTTATTTGGTGGTGGTAAAGTGGGAGATTTGTACATGGTAAAAGGGATCTTGAAGAAAAAAGGCTATCACTCCATTTTGCAATGCCATGCCATACCCTGTGAACAGCGCAAACTGGCTCTAACCAGAATAGAAAGAGTGGGAAGTCCCGGTGCACAACTGAGCAAGAGGACAAGTACATTAGAGTGTCTAGTTGGAGAAACAGACGTCTCACAAGTCCTCAACTGGCAGATTCATTAAATAGTACACACAAAACACCAGTCTCAACATCAACAGTGAAGAGGCGACTCCGGGATGCCTTCTAGGCAGAATTGCAAAGAAAAAGCTGTCACGCCCTGACTTTAGTTATATTTGTTTTCTTTGTTTTTTTGGTTAGGTCAGGGTGTGACAAGGGTGGTTTGTTTAGTTTTTGTATTGTCTAGGGGGTTTTGTCTTGTCTAGGGTTTTTGTTTGTCTATGGGGATTTTGTATGGTCTAGGGGTTTGTAGGTTTATGGTGGCCTGAGTTGGTTCCCAATCAGAGACAGCTGTTTCTCGTTGTCTCTGATTGGGGAGCCTATTTAGGTTGCTATTTTCCATGTTGGTTTTGTGGGTAGTTGTTTTCTGTTTTGTGTGTTCCGCTTTGTTATTTTTTGTTCTAGTGTTAAGCTTTATTAAAAATCATGAACACGTACCACGCTGCACCTTGGTCTACTCCTTCTTCCTCAGACGAACATCGTTACAGAACTACCCACCACCAAAGGACCAAGCAGCGTGTTAAGGAGGAGCAGCGTGGCCAGGGGTATGAGACAACCTGGGAGGAGGTAGAGAGATGGGCGGTCGACCCAGGGAGAGTGCCAGAGCGCGCCTGGGAGTGGAGCAGTGCGAAGAGGGATACCGGAGGATGGCGTCGGCGAGACGAACACGGCTGGCAAGGGGGGGGCACACGGGGAGTGTGACAGAGTCAGGTTGGAGACCTGAGCCAACTCCCCGTGCTTACCATGGCGGGCATCGTACTGGTCAGGCACCGTGTTATGCGTCCAGTACACGGTTCTTAGCCCGGTGCGCTATATCCCAGCTCCTCACATCAGCCGGGCTAGAGTGGGCATCGAGCCAGGACGGAGTGTGCCAGCCCTGCTCTCCAGACCTCCAGTGCATCTCCTCGGCCTGGGTTATCCTGCGCCAGCCCTATGCGCGGTGTCCCCGGTTCGCCAGCACAGCCCAGTGCGGCCTGTTCCAGCTCCCCACACTTACCAGGCTACAGGGGGTATCCAGCCAGGACGAGTTGTGTTAGCTCTGCGCTCGAGACCGCCAGTGCGCCGCCACGGTCCAGTGTATCCGGTGCCTCGGCTAAGGAAGAGGACTCCCCAGCCTGGTGAGTCCTGTGCCTGTGCTAAGCCCTAACCCTCCTGCATGTCTCCCCAGCCTGGTGAGTCCTGTGCCTGCATGTCTCCCCAGCCTGGTGAGTCCTGTGCCTGCTCCCAGAGCTAGGCCTCCTGTGTGTCTCTCCACTCCAGTGATGATCCATGGCAAGAAACCTCCAGTGTTGATCCATGGCACGAAGCCTCCAGTGATGATCCATGGCACGAAGCCTCCAGTGATGATCCATGGCACGAAGCCTCCAGTGATGATCCATGGCACGAAGCCTCCAGTGGTGATCCATGGCACAAAGCCTCCAGTGATGATCCATGGCACGAAGCCTCCAGTGATGATCCATGGCACGAAGCCTCCAGTGATGATCCATTGCACGAAGCCTCCAGTGATGATCCATGGCACGAAGCCTCCAGTGATGATCCATGGCACGAAGCCTCCAGTGATGATCCATGGCAAGAAGCCTCCAGTGATGATCCATGGCAAGAAGCCTCCAGTGATGATCCATGGCACGAAGCCTCCAGTGATGATCCATGGCACGAAGCCTCCAGTGGTGATCCATGGCACGAAGCCTCCAGTGATGATCCATGGCACGAAGCCTCCAGTGATGATCCATGGCAAGAAGCCTCCAGTGATGATCCATTGCAAGAAGCCTCCAGGGGTGAGACATGGCACGAGGCCTCCAGAGACGGCCTCCAGCCCGGAGCCTCCAGAGTCTCCCTCCAGCCCGGAGCCTCCAGAGTCTCCCTCCAGCCCGGAGCCGCCAGAGTCTCCCTCCTGTCCGGAGCGAGTCTCCCTCCTGTCCGGAGCCGCCAGAGTCTCCCTCCTGTCCGGAGCCGCCAGAGTCTCCCTCCTGTCCGGAGCCGCCAGAGTCACCCTCCTGTCCGGAGCCGCCAGAGTCTCCCTCCTTTCCGCACCTTGGTCTACTCCTTCTTCCTCAGACGAACATCGTTACAAAAGCCATATCTTAGACTGGCCAATAAAAGATTAAGATGGGCAAAAGAACAGACACTGGACAGATGAAGATTGGGGAAAAGTGTTGTGGACAGACGAATCTAAGTTTGACGTCTTCGGATCACAAAGAGGAACATTCGTGAGATGCAGAAAAAAATTAAAAGATGCTGGAGGAGTGCTTGACGCCATCTCTCAAGCATGGTGGAGGCAATGAGATAGTCTGGGGGTGTTTTGGTGGCGGTAAAGTGGGAGATTTGTACAGGGTAAAAGAGCCTTACTACTTCAAGATCCATCACTACCATTTTGCAACGCCATGCCATACCCTGTAGACGGCGCTTAATTGGAGCCAATTTCCTCCTACAACAGGACAATGACCCAAAGCACAGCTCCAAACTATGCAATAACTATTTAGGGAACAAGCAGTCAGCTGGTATTCTGTCTATAATGGAGTGGCCAGCACAGTCACTGGATCTCAACCCTATTGACCTGTTGTGGGAGCAGCTTGACTGTATGGTATGTAAGAAGTGCCCATCAAGCCAATCCAACTTGTGGGAGGTGCTTCAGGAAGCATGGGGTGAAATCTCTTCAGATTACCTCAACAAATTGACAACTAGAATGCCAAAGGTCTGCAAGGCTGTAATTGCTGCAAATGGAGGATTCTGTGACGAAAGCAAAGTTTGAAGGACACAATTATTATTTCAATAAAAAATCATTATTTATAACCTTGTCAACGTCTTGACTATATTTCCTATTTATTTTGCAACTCATTTCATGTATGTTTTCATGGAAAACAAGGACATTTCTAACTGACCCCAAACTTTTGAACGGTACTGTATATAAGTACAGTAGCTAGAAAAACAGTTTAAATTATTTATTCCTATTCAACAATATGTACTATATTTAACAAAAGACAAATACATGGTAAAGAAAGTGTTCTCTTTCCAGTCTTTTCGTTCCTCTGAAGCAGCAGGTAGTCAGCAGGTTGTCACCGTCAAAAACACAGTCCTTGGAGAGCAATTCTGAGGTAATAATTTTGTGCGGACTGAGTGAGCGTTTATGCGGTGAAATAGAACTAGAACAGAACAAGTTCACAAATAAAAAACATCTTTATGATACCTTGTGTAGGGATTTCAAAGACACAAAAATGGGGATAGATGCGGTAAAGAGGTCAATGGAATGCAGACCGTGGAGGATAGGTATTTGGTATTTGGTATTTTATTAGGATCCCCATTAGCTGTTGCAAATGCAGCTGCTGCTCTTCCTGGGTCCACACAAAACATGAAACATAATACAGAATGACATAATACAGAACATCAATAAACAAGAACAGCTTTAGGACAGAACTACTTTTTCTTTTTAAAGGCACACGTAGCCTACATATCAATGCATACACACAAACTATCTAGGTCAAATAGGGGAGAGGCATTGTGCCGTGAGGTGTTGCTTTATCTGTTTTTTTAAACCAGGTGTGCTGTTTATTTGAGCCATATGAGATGGAAGGGAGTTCCATGCAATAAGGGCTCTATATAATACTGTACGTTTTATTGAATTTGTTCTGGATTTGGGGACTGCGAAAATACCCCTGGTGGCATGTCTGGTGGGATAAGTGTTTGTGTCAGAGCTGTGTGTAAATTGACTATGCAAACAATTTGGGATTTTCAACACATTAATGTTTCTTATGAAAAGAAGTGATGCAGTCAGTCTCTCCTCAACTCTTAGCCAAGAGAGACTGGCACACATAGTATTTATATCAGCCCTCTGATTACAATGAAGAGCAAAACGTGCCGCTCTGTTCTGGGCCAGCTGTAGCTTAACTAGGTCTTTCCTTGCAGCACTGGACCACACGACTGGACAATAATCAAGATTAGACTAAACTAGAGCCTGCAAAACTTGCTTTTTGGAGTGTGGTGTCAAAAAAGCAGAGCATCTCTTTATTACGGCCAGACCTCTCCCCATCTTTACAACCATTGAATCTAGATGTTTTGACCATGACAGTATGTAAGGTAACGCCAAGTAAGTTAGTCTCCTCAACTTGTTCAACAGCCACACCATTCATTACCAGTTTCAGCTGATGTCTAGAACTTAAGGAATGATTAGTACCAAATACAATTCTCTTAGTTTTAGAGATGTTCAGGACCAGTTTATTACTGGCTACCCTTTCCAAAACAAACTGCAACTCTTCATTAAGGGTTTCAGTGAAGCTGGATTGGCACACATTCAACCATTACATTTTTTTTTTTTTTTTACCTCAACACAGTGTGAAATACACATATAAACAATAGCCTCAATGTAGGCAAATTTAGCTGGGGGACAATGGGGAGATTTGGGATGGAGATGCATGTGGGAAAATGGTGCAGCCTTTTTACTTCATGCTATCTTGGCTGAGCTTCTATGTCAAGCACCAGGAAATGGACTCCAACATCTCAGAAGAGGTATGGTCTTGTCTTTTCGTTTAGCCAGTTGCTTGTAATCAGCTGGATGGCTATAGCAATTAGCCTTGAATCACTACAAGTGGTGTGGTGCAGACCAATTTATTGGATGCATTATGACAGCTCCCTGAAGCACAAGAAGTATGATTGCTCTGACTTCTGAGGAGGCCGAATCACAGTAAATGCAGTACGGGCCACTGCAGATGTCGGATTGACCATGCAGAGGCTTTTACTCAATGCAGATGTCAGTGGGTGCATGGCATGGAGGAGCAGGCAGGGTTTGGGGGTTATGGAGTTTGCGGGGTTAATGGGGTAGAGGGAGGCCCAGCAGCTAACAGCAGCTCCACTTAACCAGAGCACTGTGTATTTTATGAGGCATGGCCTTGTCATTATCAGGCAGGTTTCCATTGCATATACTTGATGTTGGGGGTTCCACTCCAGAGGGAAGCTTTCATGGTTAAGTAGCAGTCCCTCCCTCCCGCTCAGTTTGCATGTTGAGGCAGGCCTCGCCCCTGGAGGAGAAATTAAAGGCACTGGTTTTTACTGTTTTTATAAGGTGAGTGATTGGTTTTCATCTAGAGAGGATTACATGCTGTCACCAAACTGGCCTCATAAGTATTTCAGTAGCTGTAAGAATAGTACTACTAATACAGTATTTATTCAGTTGACATTGAGCTTCAACCACATCATACATCCCAATAACAGAGTTATGGTGAATGGTTTTATACCATTAGTCATTTCACTAGATGTCTCTAGTTAGTCTGTCTCTCGTTGGAGATTTCAGGCGTAGTTGAAACTCTTCAGTGCATTACTTTGACTCACAAAACAATTATTTCAGAATTTCCCTGGGTATAGGACCATCCACAAAATGTATGTCAGAGGTGTGTTTTTGAGACTACCTTCTCTCCTTAAAGCAATTATATCACAGTTTGATTATGATGTGAGAAAAAATTGGGACAGGGGAATCTACAGCACACGCCCTTTCACTGCTCGCACAGCTCATTTTGGTTCCAGAACTGTCTGAACAGAGCAAGGGCACAGAATGTTACATGCATCCCTCGCCTGTTAAACGTGAATCTCATCAGGGCCTATAGAGACGTAGTGGAGATTTACCGTCTCAGACAGGGGAGTGGGTGGAGGAGAAGGCAGCCGTGTGCCAGGTCTCTGTGTGCTGTCACGAGCCATCCATGTCAGTACATGCCCCCTCGCCTCCCTTACACACCCTCCACACACACAAAACTCCTCTCCAAACACAGTGCCAGGCGAGTCACACACCTCAAACACAGCCCAAAAACAGGACAGGACAGGAACCTTCTCAGTCACGCTCAAATAGTCTTAGTCTAGGACAGACTACATTCACCACAATATAACATCTCTACTGCTTTGCCTAGGCCCTAGAGGAACAAAGTGTTATTGAATTTAAATTGAATCTGTCTCTCTCTTTTCCCCTCTTCACTGATGAAGCACTGTTTATCAAATCAGGATGTCCTCATCCTCAACTTGTAAATCAAATCAGGATATACACTCCTCAGGAAAACTGAAACAATGAAGATGGAACAGCATCTAGTCTAATGCTGAACACTTGTGTGTGATGTAGAATGTGGAGTAATGTAGAAACTATGGTAGAGTATGTTCATGAACGATGGATCACTACTTCGGAGAGAGAGTATTCATAGGGCAGAGCCATGTCATTCGAGATCCAAGGCGATATTCAACGTTTGTCCAGGTCGAAAAGACGTCGGGAGATGACTTCAAAAACACCACACTATATATACAAAGGTATGTGGACAACCCTTCAAATTAGTGGATTCGGCTATTTCAGCCACACTCGTTGCTGACAGGTGTATAAAATTGAGCACGCGGCCATGCAATCTCCATAGACAAACATTGACAGTAGAATGGCCTTACTAAAGAGCTCAGTGACTTTCAACGTGTCACCGTCATGGGATGCCACCTTTCCAACAAGCCAGTTAATCAAATGTCTGCCCCGGTCAACTGTAAGTGATGTTACAGCTCAGCCGCGAAGTGGTAGGCTACTCAAGCTCACAGAGCAGGACCGCCGAGTGCTGAAGCGCATAGCACGTAAAGATCATCTGTCCTCGGTTGTAACACTCACCAGAGAGTTCCATACTGCCTCTGGAAGCAACGTCAGCACAAGAACTGTTCGTCGGGAGCTTCATGAAATGGGTTTCCATGGCCAAGCAGCCACACACAAACCTAAGATCACCATGCGCAATGCCAAGCGTCGGCTGGAGTGGTGTAAAGCTCGCCGCCATCTGGAGTGATGAATTACACTTCAGCATCTGGCAGTCCAACGGACGAATCTGGGTTTGACGGATGCCAGGAGAGTGCTACCTGCCCCAATGCGTAGTGCTAACTGTAAAGTTTGGTGGAGGAAGAATAATGGTTTTCATGGTTCGGGCTAGGCCCTTCGGTTCCATTGAAGCGAAAATGCTACAGCGTACAACGACATTCTAGACGATTCTGTGCTTCCAACTTTGTGGCAACAGTTTGGGGAAGTCCCTTTCCTGTTTTAGCATGACAATGCCCCCGTGCACAAAGTGAGGTCTGTACAGAAATGGTTTGTCGAGATCAGTGTGGAAAAACTTGACTGGCCTGCACAGAGCCCTGACTTCAACCCCATCGAACACCTTATGGATGAATTGGAACGCCGACTGCGAGCCAGGCCAACATTAAAAAAAGTAGGATCAGAAAACCAGTCAATATCTGGTGTGACCACCATTTGCCTCATGCAGTTCGACACATGCACTTCCCGCTCCTCTTAAATGGTTATGTGAAGTTGCTGGATATTGGTGGGAACTGGAACACGCTGTTGTACACGTTGATCCACAGCATCCCAAACATGCTCAATTGGTCTGGTGAGTATGCAGGCCATGGAAGAACTGGAACATTTTCAGCTTCAAGGAATTGTGTACAGATCCTTGCGACATGGGGCTGTGCATTATCATGCTGAAACATGAGTTGATGGCGGCGGATGAATAGCACGACAATGGGCCGTAGGATCTTGTCACGGTATCTCTGTGCACTCAAATTGCCATCGATAAAATGCAATTGTGTTCATTGTCCGTAGCTTATGCCTGCCCATACCATAACCCCACCGCCATCATGTGGCACTCTGTTCATAACGTTGACATCAGAAAACCGCTCACCCACACGACGCCATACACATGGTCTGCAGTTGAGGCCAGTTGGATGAACTGCCAAATTCTCTAAAACAAAGTTGGAGTCGGCTTATGGTAGAGAAATGAACATTCAATTCTCTGGCAATAGCTCTTGTGGACATTCCTGCAGGCAGCATGCCAATTGCACGCTCCCTCAAAACTTCAGACATATGTGGCATTGTGTTGTGTGACAAAACGGCACATTTTAGAACGGCCTTTTATTGTCTCCAGCACAAGGTACACCTGTGTAATGAGCATGCCATTTAATCAGCTTCTTGATATGCCACACCTGCCTATAGCTATACTACCCTGCCTTTCTAAGGTCTTCGAAAGCCAAGTTAGCAAACAGATTACTGACCATTTCGAATCCCACCGTACCTTCTCCGCTATGCAATCTGGTTTCAGAGCTGGTCATGGGTGCACCTCAGCTACGCTCAAGGTCCTAAACGATATCATAACAGCCATCGATAAGAGACAATACTGTGCAGCCTTATTAATCGACCTGGCCAAGGCTTCCGACTCTGTCAATCACCACATTCTTATTGGCAGACTCAACAGCCTTGGATTCTCAAATGATTGCCTTGCCTGGTTCACCAACTACTTCTCTGATATAGTTCAGTGTGTCAAATCTCTGGCAGTCTCTGGCAGGACCTCTGGCAGGACCTCTGGCAGTCTCTATCGGGGTGCCACAGGATTCAATTCTCGGGCCGACTCTCTTCTCTGTATACATCAATGATGTCGCTCTTGCTGCTGGTGATTCTCTGATCCACCTCTACACAGACGACACCATTCTGTATACCTCTGGCCCTTCTTTGGACACTGTGCTAACTAACCTCCAGACGAGCTTCAATGCCATACAATTCTGTGGCCTCCAACTGCTCTTAAATGCAAGTAAAACTAAATGCATGCTCTTCAACCGATCACTGCCCGCACCTGCCTGTACACTCTCCTTCCAGACTCACATTAAGCAACTCCAATCCAAAATTAAATTTATTATCGGCTTTCTATTTCGCAACAAAGCATCCTTCACTCATGCTGCCAAACATACCCTCGTAAAACTGACCATCCTACCAATCCTCGACTTCGGCGACGTCATTTACAAAATAGCCTCCAACACTCTACTCAACAAATTGGAGGCACTCTATCACAGTGCCATCTGTTTTGTCACCAAAGCCCCATATACTACCCACCACTGTGACCTGTATGTTCTCGTTGGCTGGCCCTCGCTTCATACTCATTGCCAAACCCACTGGCTCCAGGTCATCTACAAGTCTCTGCTAGGTAAAGCTCCGCCTTATCTCAGCTCACTGGTCACCATAACAGCATCCACCCGTAGCACGCGCTCCAGCAGGTATATCTCACTGGTCAGCCCCAAAGCCAATTCTTCCTTTGGCCGCATTTCCTTCCAGTTCTCTGCTACCAATGACTGGAACGAACTGCAAAAATCACTGAAGCTGGAGACTCTTACCTCCCTCACTATCTTTAAGCACCAGCTGTCAGAGCAGCTCACAGATCACTGCACCTGTACATAGCCCATCTGTAAATAGCCCATCCAACTACCTCATCCCCATACTGTATTTATTTATTTATTTTGCTACTTTGCACCCTAGTATCTCTACTTGCACATTCATCTTCTGCACATCTACCATTCCAATGTTTAATTGCAATATTGTAATTACTTCGCCACCATGGCCTATTTATTGCCTTACCTCCCTTATCCTACCACATTTGCACACACTGTATATTGACTTTTCTACTGTATTATTGACTGTATGTTTGCTTATTCCATGTGTAACTCTGTGTTGTTGTATGTGTCGAACTGCTTTGCGTTATCTTGGCCAGGTCGCAGTTGTAAATGAGAACTTGTTCTCAACTAGCCTACCTGGTTAAATAAAGGTGAAATAAATAAAATAAATAAAATTTTCTACACTTCGGTTGGCTGGGACTCCCTGTCTTTTAGAATAGTTTTTTTATTTTTTATTTAAGCTTTATTTAGAAGGGCCAGACACTGGTTGATATTTGTTTATAAAGCTGTCTTACGGAAACTTCCTAATTATCTTAACTCAAAAATCCAGTGGTCAAATAGTATTTATCAGACTCGTTCACAGGACATGCTAGTGCTAGAGATAACCCGGATTCACTCTGAGTTAGGCAAAACGGCATTTGAATATCATGCTCCATACTCATGGAATAAATTGCAGAGAGAACTCCAGTTAGATGTTGTGGTGCCTGTAAGACAGTTAAATGTACATTACATGAACTTTTTATTATAAACTGTGATTGCTTTTTGTAATGTGTGTTTTTCTAATAGAAGTTCATTTATTTTAATATTTTTAATCTCAATCTTGTACTTTTTATATGTTTTATAATTTTGTTTGGTTTTAAATTCTTATTAATTGCTGTGTTGTATTTATTGTTGTATCACAGGGCATAACTGTAAAAGAGACTCAGCTTGTTTCCCCTGTTTAAATAAAGGTTAATAAATAAATATACACTACCGTTCAAAAGTTTGGGGTCACTTGGAAATTTCCTTTTTTGTTTTTTAGAAAAGCAAATTTTTTGTCCATTAAAATAATATCAAATTGATCAGAAATACAGTGTAAACATTGTTAATGTTGTAAATGACTATTGTAGCTGGAAAAGGCTGATTCTTTTTTAAATAGCTTTTTTTTCAAATACAAGGACATTTCTAAGTGGCCCCAAACTTTTGAACGGTAGTGTATATATAGATAACTTCCTAATAATGACTTGTTTTAACCCATAAACGTATTAATGAATGCCTAAACTTAACCGTTGGAATTTGACGTTTATCCCCCATATTAAAAGGAGGTGTGTGCAAAGCTGTTGGGAATGTGTTTGAGAAGACTTAAAAGGGGCGGGGAGTAGATTCATATCGGTACGGTTTGGGGGATACTAACTTGTCTAGTAATGCAACATAAAAATGTTCATCTATTAAGAAACATTTAGATAAATGAGGTTCAGGCTTATATGTCAAATCATGGGGGTAAATAAAAGTTATGTATGAGTTTTAGTCACTTTAATAGAGTTTATTATTAGCTTTCTTGGTTTAGCCACAGAGTTTCTAATCCCAGATGCGCAACATCGCGAGACTTCCGGGAACGCTTGCGAAGCAGACCAAGCAGACCAGGCCGGGGTTTGGGGTTTGAGAAGTCAATGAGAGAAGTGAAAAATTATTTTGTAGTTGTTAATTTTCTCAAAATCTAAAGGCACAGCCTAGATTCAAGCCAATGCCTTAAGTAGTTAAACATATTATTACTCCAACCTTGTGAAAGTGACAAACGGACACATTTTCCTTTTCGTCAAAAACTGCTTTATATTGAAGGAGTACATTAGACTTGACGGCCTGCACGTGCAGTTCGGCGTGAGACAGCCGTTAGACCCGATTACTTGTTTCTGCGGATGAGGTTAGCTAGCCAACATCACCATTGATATCGCCTACAAGTGTGATCAGGGATTTCTATTGGAGAAGCAGTTTCTGTCTATCTTCATACTGTACTGCCTTTGGTTTAACCTTGTCTGTGTGTGTGACGAGATTGAAGCCCAGGCGATTCTGATGCACAATTTCCCACAAAGCACCTGTTTTTCCTCGGAAAATTCAATTTTCCGCTTCCTCAGTAGACCATGATGTTCTCAAATGTACCCGCTGTTCCGTTTGTGACAAAGCTGTGCCATTTTCGCAGTTCCCATGGCAAGACTGAGGCCCAGGGTGTATTGCAGGCTCAGCGAAACAGACAGAGAGATAAAGAGGAAGAGAAACAAATTATGAGGGAGGATTCAATTAGACAGAGGTGGCTTTCCTCCAGAGGCAGGAGTGAATCATGCTGTCAGACCACTGGCCTCTGTGGGCCAGCTCAGAGTCTCAGACACCAAGGATCTATTTGTTTGGGGGATTATATGATTATAAACTGGTCAACTCTGATACAAAAGTTAACTTGTCCAGCAGGACCCTGACTTCAAATTGCCCATCATGCATGTTGCCCAGCTTTTTGCCTGTTCCCTGCACTGCACTATACATTTCACATTATACACATTGAGATAACAGCATGGTAGCTTAGCCTATGTAGAACTTGCAACATATATTAGGCACGTGATATTGAGCAGAAATGGAATCTAAGTGTTTATGCAAAAATAAATCAAAAACAGACGGGAAAACACGTGCATTATCATAATTATGATTATGATTATTCTAAGTGTAAATAGTGTGACTGAGACAGATGACTCTCTAATCTCAACCACTTAATTACCCTCTTACCCCTTAACGGGGCTTTTATACACTAACAACCACTTCTATTATCCCCTTTTAGTATTAGCACAGAGAGAGAGAGAGAAATAGAGAGAGAAATAGAGAGATAATTAGAGAGAGAGAGAGAACGCACAGGAGGTTTGTTTTAATGTTGGCCATTAAACCAAATGAGTCCTGTGAAAAGGGATCAGAAAACAAACAGGATGCTCTTGAGTGGTCCCAACATCAACACAGGGAATTACCATTATCATTATTATCATCATTATGTTTATCAGACCTCTCGCTCTCACTTATTGCCTCAGTATGAGACTGCACATTTCTCTGTCAAGTTGCCATTTGGAAATTAATTTAAAAAGCCACATTTTAGATTGAGGGCAACTCACTGCAACTCCCCAACGGACTCGGGAGAGGTGAAGGTGGAGTCATGCGTCCTCCGAAACATGACCCGCCTAACCACTTCCTCCTTAACACCCGCCAGCTTAACCCGGAAGCCAGACGCACCAATGTGTCAGATGAAACATCGTTCAACAGGGGGAAAAGGGTCGCTAGAGCGCAATGAACCCATTAAAGCCCCCACGGCCAAACCCTCCCCTAACCCGGATGACGCTGGGCCAATGGACTCCCGTCCACGGCCAGTTGTGGCACAGCCCAGGAATGAACCCGGGTCTGTAGTAACACCTTAGACCGCTGCGCCAATCGGAAGGCCCACAGCTTTGACCTTTCTGAAGGAGAAAATATTTTAATAAAGGTAATTAACTAATTAAGGAGAATTAACAACCTCAAGAGTCTCCATTGTACCCCAGGAACAGCTGCAGGTACACACACACACAGTTGCTATGGATACCTTATTTTGATAAGGTATCCATAGCAGGGATAACCCCGTCTATTCCCTCTGTGTGTAAGATGGATCTACTTTCATGTGTTGCTCTGATGTTACAAATTAGGTTCTTTACCCGCTGCCCCTAACAGACTACCTGCATTGTCCCTTTATAAATACATACATTGAGCTGATTGTATTTAGATTATGTATGGGCAGGCTGAAATGCATTGTGCTGTCAGTTTGTTCAGTCTTAATTACCCTTTCTCAACACACCAATTAGAACAATTCTGGGACCCACCTTAGCCACCCCCTCCCCTCCTCTTCACCCCTCCTCCTTTTCCAGAGAGGTCTGTACAGTTGAGTTGCTGGTAATCACTCACAGTCTGTTTCTACATAACTAATAGGCTCATTACTGGTGGAGAACAGGCATATGGTACCAGAGCAGACACAGTCATGGTTTCCAATGTTTGCTCTTTGTCAGGGAGGGAGGGCGTGAGGGGGCTGTCTGGCAACCCCTTTTCATTTCTAGCATCTCTCAATTCCAATAACAGATTGTAATTGCTGTCCTACAAATACAAGTGTAAGTCACCCCCCACAAATATGTGTGTTAGTGCCCATACATGCATGTGTGTATGTATGCATGTTTGTATTAACACAAGCTGCCTCTCCTCAGCCTCAGAGGGGGTTAGGCTGAGCAGCATGGCGGTCTAAACACTTCCGCATGCATCACATCACTGACTGCACAAACAGGTTACATAACATTCACTCTAGGGAACAACCCTCTCCTCACCCTCCACACCTCTCGCGTCATCCTGACCCCAGTGCACGGAAGCAGGCAGGGTGATGTCCAGGCTCTGCCACAGGGGTTAAAGCTCTCATCCCACTCCCCACTCGGGGAGAAACCTCTGCTTAGAGGCTAACCCCAGCTCAGCTATCACTGTCAGTACTGATGGGGTGAGCATCACAGCTATGGTGGGGTGAGAGGGGGAGAGGGAGAGAGGATACTGCCCTAAAAAAGGGGAGAAAGAGAGGGGGAGAGAGAGAAGCTCAGTCATATTTATGTCAGTGATTTCTGTTGCAGTGCACAGAGGGATAGATATGGAGAGCCAGAGGGGGAATGGAGAGCTCAATGGCCAAGCTGAGGCCAAGCGTCGCCAATATTCTTCCATATGTATCTGTTTTACATTTGTACATCCCCTTTGCAGAAATGCTGTCCATGGAGAACCGCAGTCTTTTCCAAATGCATGTAGACTCTAGTCTACAGAGAAGGTGGCCAGGTTTGTTTCGCAGCACTGTGTCCCACATTACATTTACATTTAAGTCATTTAGCAGACGCTCTTATCCAGAGCGACTTACAAATTGGTGCATTCACCTTATGATATCCAGTGGAACAACCACTTTACAATAGTGCATCTAACTCTTTTAAGGGGGAGGGGGGGGGTTAGAAGGGTTACTTTATCCTATCCTAGGTATTCCTTTTAAACACAGCAAATAAACCTCAATTACTGAATAATTTATTCAGCCTTTAAAAGCAGACTGTTATCAATGGGAACCGAAGATAAAGAGGATGGGCTGGATGGAGGCAGATCAGAGCAGAGCAGATGGGAGGATTTCAACATGATAACTGTGTGTGATGCAAACTCACAAGTCACTAATGATCTGGGGACATAAATGTGTTACCTGCAGCGATGTTGTTGTCTGTGTTGTTGTTGTAGTAGATGTTGTTCTCTCTCTCTCTGTGTATGTGTGTGTGTGTGTTTCTGCACATGTGTTTGTGTGTTTACGCATCTGTGTTTGTGTCTGTCTGTATCTGTGTCTGTGGGAGACATTAGGAAGTTTTGACAGAGTGTGGGCTAGAGGTTGACATGGGAAACAGGACTCCTGTCAGAGGGATTTTTATTGGGATAGGACAGGAAAGTTGTCGGGGTTATAGAACTGTTGCGGGATTGGGACAGTACACAACAAAAATTAACAGGACAAGACAGGACAGGAATTAATTTATTTTTACTCACGTGTCAACCTCTTGTGTGGGCTGTGACATGGACCAGGACAATACAGAATGCTGTTACAGTTACAACTCTTCCATCTAACCCCACAACACAACACCTCTCCCCATCTTAACCCAAACATAGACAACAACATGACCAAGCCCTCACCTCTGGATGCAGAATGCTAATTTAGAGGAGAAGAGTTGCCGGGAGCAGATAAGAGAAGGGTTACATGGGGAGGAAGTGTCCTTCTTCTCCAGGCTGAGATAGCCACTCTGGGATGGGATGTTGGGGTGGGGGGTTCCAGCGTGGTTCTGTAGATTACAACAGTCTGGTCATTACTGAAGGTGTCAGGTGAAGAGTGGGCGAGGAGGAACATGGTGTGTCAGACACATTTCCCTGTGTGGATCTGCTCATTAATCTTCACACGACCTTCATGGATGGGAGGATGAGAGAGGAAAAGAAAGGTATAATATCAGGATGTGCTGATGAGTGTTTTTGTGGACAGGTTTGAAGGATGAGGGTGTTGTATGGAGATTACATTTCCTCCCTGTTGACAGTGATGGGAGACAGCTGTTTCATAGCGCCAGCAGCATACCACACTGCATCCCACTGCTGGCTTGCTTCTGATGCTGAACAGGGTCGGTCCTGGTCAGTCCCTGGATGGGAAACCAGATTCTGCTGGAAGTGCTGCTGTAGGGCCAGAAGGGGGCATTCTTCCCTCTGGTCAAGGAGATCCCAATGCCCCAGGGCAGTGAAGGGGACATTGCCCTGTGTAGGGTGCTGTCTTGCAGATGGACGTTAAACGGTTGGCCTGACTCTCTGTGATCATTAAAAAACCCATGGCTTATTGTAAGAGTAGGGGTGTTCACCCCGGTGTCATGGCTAAATGCACAACCTGGCCCAATTCCATCACGGCCACCTAATCATCCCCTAATTGTGTGGTGAGTGTTATGGCACAAAATTGGTTGATGGCATCACCTTGGGGTGGCAGGTAGCCTAGTGGTTAGAGCATTGGGCCAGTAACTGAAAGGTTGCTGGATCTAATTCCTGAGCTGACAAGGTAAAAATCTGTTGTTCTGCCCCTGAACAAGGCAGTTAACCCACTATTCCCTGGTAGGCCGTCATTATAAATAACAATTTGTTCTTAACTGACTTTAGTTAAATAAAGGTTAAATTAAAAACAACCTGGTGGGTGCTACACCTTGGTGGTGGATGAGGTGAGTTTCCCCCTACTATGTAAAGTGCTTTGAGTACCTCAGTTGGTAGAAAAGCGCTACATATACTGAACAAAAATATAAAACACAACAATTTAAAAGATGTTACTGAGTTACAGTTCATATAAGGAAATCAGTCAATTGAAATAAATGAATTAGGCCCTAATCTATGGATTTCACATGACTGGGAATACAGATATGCATCCGTTGGTCACAGAAACCTTTACCAATACGTATCTGGTGTGACCACCATTATCCGCATGGAGAGCAAAACATCTCCTTTGCATAGAGTTGATCAGGCTGTTGATTGTGACCTATGGAATGTTGTCACACTCCTCTTCAATGGCTGTGCAAAGTTTCTGGATATTGGCAGGAACTGGAACACGCTGTCATACACATTGATCCAGAGCATACCAAATGGTCTGGTGAGTATGCAGGCCATGGAAGAACTGGGACCATTTCAGCTTGGGGCCGTGTATTATCATGCTGAAACATGAGGTGATGGCAGTGGATGAGTCACAGTATCTTTTTGCATTCAAATTGCCATCGATAAAATGCAATTGTGTTCGTTGTCCATTTTTTTAATTTCAATTTTTTCATAGCTTTTGCCTGCCGATACCATAAGTCCACCGCCACCATGGGGCACTCTGTTCACAACGTTGACATCTGTAACGGCTCTCGTTTGTAGAATGATGAAGAGTGGACCAAGGCGCAGCGTGGTAAGCGTACATCGTGATTTTTATTGATGACACCAAAACAAAATAACAACGACAAAAAACGAAAGCGAACAGTTCTGTCAGGCACAGACACTAAACAGAAAACAAGATCCTACAAAACCCAAAAGGAAAATTAACACTTATATATGATCCCCAATCAGAGAGAACGATAGACAGCTGCCTCTGATTGGGAACCACACTCGGCCAAAACCAAAAGAAATAGAAAACATAGACTTTCCCACCCGAGTCACACCCTGACCTAACCAAACATAGAGAATAATAAGGATCTCTAAGGTCAGGGCGTGACAACATCAGATAATTGCTCGCCCACACAACGCCATACGCCATCGAAGGTGAGCATTTGCCCACTGCAGTCAGGTCAAGACCCTGGTGAGGACGACAAACATACATATGGGCTTCCCCGAGACGATTTCTGACAGTTTGTGCAGAAATGCTTCTGCTTCAGCTGTCCGGGTGGCTGGTCTCAGACGTAAAGAAGCTGGATGTGGAGGTCCTGGGCTGGCATGGTTACACGTGGTCTGCGGTTTTGAGGCCGGTAAGACGTACTGCAAAATTCTCTAAAACGACATTGGAGGCTGCTTATGGTAGAGAATTGATTGTTAATTTCTCTACCATAAGCCGCAAATTTGGTAACAGCTCTGGTGGACATTCCTACAGTCAGCATGCCAATTACACGTTCCCTCAATTTGAGACATCTATAGCAGTGTGTTGTGTGACAAAACTGCACATTTTAGAGTGCCCTTTTATTGTCCCCAGCACAAGGTGCACCTGTGTAATGATCATGCTTTTTAATCAGCTTCTTGATATGCCACGAAAGGTGTACGGATTATCTTGGCAAAGGAGAAATTCTCACTAACAGGGATGTAACATTTCTGGGATCTTTTATTTCAGCTCATGAAACATGGGACCAACACTTTTACATGTTCCATTTATATTTTTGTTCATCTAGTATGATATGTTACGAATTACAATTCGTAAAATATTACGACCAGGCTGGGTATTTTGGTTTGGGGGTTAGGGATTAGTATGGGGGCTGTTGGAAGGGGGGTAGAATATTTATGAAATGGGCATGTGCAATCAAAGGAAGAGTGAAATTTCCACTAAACTTCTGACTTGGGATGTGGGATGTTCCACTGTCAAAATTATATTTCAACATTCCAAATCCTAAACCCACACTAGTCCAGACACTCACTTTGGGATTTAGTCATCCGATTAGAGATAATTGTCTGAAGCAACATCATAACGCTCTTACATGCATATTTGCAATGCTCAACACCTACTCATTTAATATCATACATGTCTGATCATCCAAACTTTGGCCCACCAGTTCTGTGGTGTGTGTCCTAAAACACAGAATTGTGTATGAGTGGGCTATAGACAGTGTCTCTGTGTTTTATCTAACCTCTATTTAGCCAGGTAGATCATTGAGAACACAATTTACAATGACAATAATGTGTAATATACAGTAGGCCTACACTCATCCAGCCTGATCACCTGTACTCTCCACACCCATTGAATTATTTACCCAGCCTGGTGAAGTAACACACATTAATAATTAATTCCGTCTCTCTTGCATGATATCACCCGCCCTGTAGCACATCTAGTGTAGAACCTGACAGGGGCGTGTATTTGCTTACTGCCCGTCTACTGTATCTGTCTTGTTTCTCTACAGGAAACATTTGCACACAGAATAAGAATGAAAAAATGTTCAGAGTTCTCAATTTCCCCAGTGCCAATGTCTTAATTAGTTGGGGCAAATATGGTTTGTTTCTGAAAGGGGAGACTGTAATTGAGAGAGTGTATGCTGTATCACAACCGGCCATGATTGGGTGTCCCATAGGGCGGCGCACAATTGGCTCAGTGTCGTCCAGGTTTGGCCGGTGTAGGCCCTCATTGTAAATAAGAATTTGTTCTTAATTGACTTGCCTAGTTAAATGAAGGTTCAATAAAATAAATATTTTTAAAAAGCATTACAAAAAAAAAAAAATTGTTAGCTAGTAGACAGTAGTGTCACTTCTCTGATCTACAGGATCATACTGCACTGATCCAAGGCAAGTACAGGGAGGACGCCCGGCTCCCACTCCAGCTCTCATCGGCCGGGAGCACTGCACTGAAAGACTTCAACACACACATTCCGTAACATGGGTTATTTTATACATTTTCAATGTGTTATTCAGCAGCAAAATCCCATCTCAGAATAATGCTGCAACCCCCATGAGAGCAGACAGCCTCAGATCACATTAACATTAGAATAGCTGCTATGACAGCTATGGGACAGAAACAGGTTGTGTTATTATAGAGGAATCAATCAAACACAACGACTGTGTCCCAGGTGGCTGTGAAATCTGATGACCTATATGCCCCCTGTATTCATCATGGTTCTCCTGGAGACTTCCTCACTTCCTGTAACTGGGATGAAGGGGAAACAAGCAGGATGATGGAGAAGACATCAACACACTGTTGGCACAACATCAGATAGTCCCAATGTGCCGTCCCCTGGGGGAGCGAGACAATGCAGATATATGTGCAGCAGTTTACCTAGTGTGTCTCCAGAGACATCACTCCCTCTCAGAGAGACACTGGACCCACAGGAAGTCGCTCAATGTGTTTTTCAGCGTGGTTGTTGTTGTTTGTGTGAGTCATGACATCCACAGGAAGTTTTGTATGCAACTTCCTGTAGTCAACCAGCATGAGGGCACCTGCATTTTAGTAGAAAGGTTACAATGCGGAAAGAGGGACAAATTAACATCCGCCATCCTTAATTGTTCACACATTCTGAGTGTGAACTTTTGGATCGTTGTGCACCGTCTGCAGACATGCTGCAGCTGCATCGTTCACACAGAGACTCAGAACCTCAGGGCACTACTGCACACAGGGAATGGGGCGTACTGAGTCCCCCTCGGGTGCGAGAGTAAGCGGGCCGAGACAAATGAACATGTCAGAAACATCATCCTGAAACTGTTTGCAGCATAACTCAGACGTTTGCTACATTGCAACATGAGCCCGGATTGGTAGTTTGTCACCCATAACAGACAGGAAAAAGACAAGATGGATATTGAATCCCATCAAGGTATTCATGAAAATAGCACACAGGGGAGAGTCTGAATCTGCTTGGCGATTGGAAAAATTCAGCAGGAACCTTTACTGAATATATTCTTTGTCTTATGTGAACCGGGGGGGGTTGATGTGTTTTGTTTTTCCGTAATGGGGGATATTCAAAAGCTTTCTCTACACACGCTTTCTCTACATTCAAATAAGCCTGATATGAATATTTCATATCAACGACGGGGGGGGGGGTGAAGAACTTTAGAGTTAAGCAGTCTGGTTTGGGTGGTTAAATTAGCTTTTTGCCAGCGATCTTTCCAAACAGACAATGTTCTCACTCTCCTGCTGTGGGATAGATTTTGGAATTTTATTAAGATCCCAATTAGCTGTTGCGAAAGCAGCAGCTTATCATGACACTAAGCGAGACCCAAATGCAGACACAGGATGCAGATGGTTGGAGTTTAAGATGTTTAATAAATCCAAAGGGAATAGGCAAAAGGTCATAACCAGATCAGAGTCCAGGAGGTACAGAGTGGCAGGCAGGCTCGAGGTCAGGGCAGGCAGAAAGGTCAGGCAGGCGGGTACAGAGTCCAGAACAGGCAAGGGTCAAAACTGGGAGGACTAGAAAAAGGAGAAAAGGCAAAGCAGGAAAAATGGGAAAATCCACTGGTAGGCTTGGACATACAAGACAAACTGGCACAGAGAGACAGGAAACACAGAGATAAATACACTGGGGAAAACAAGCGACACCTGGAGGGGGTGGAGACAATAACGAGGACAGGTGAAACAGATCAGGGTGTGACACAGCTACTCTTCCTGGGGTCCACAAAAAACATGACATAATACAGAACATTAATGGACAAGAACAGCTCAAGGACAGAACATACATTTAAAAAAGGCACACGTAGCCTACATATCAATACATACACACAAACTATCTAGGTCAAATACGGGAGAAGCATAAGGTGTTGCTTTATCTGATTTTTTAAACCAGCTTTGCTGTTCATTTCAGCATATCAGATGGAAAGGAGTTCCATGCAATAATGGCTCTATATAATACTGTATGCTTTCTTGAATTTGTTCTGGATTTGCCGACTATGTAAAGACCCCTGGTGGCATGTCTGGTGGGATAGGTGTGTGTGTCAGAGCTGTGTGTAAGTTGACTATGCAAACAATTTGGGATTTTCAACACATTGTTTCTTATAAAAAGAACAAGTGATACAGTCTGTCTCTCCTCAAGTAGTATTTATATCAGCCCTCTAGTTACAATGAAGAGCAAGACGTGCCGCTCTGTTCTAGGCCAGCTGCAGCTTAACTAGGTCTTTATTTACAACACTTGACCACACAACTGGACAATAATTAAGATAAGACAAAACTAGAGCCTCCAGGACTTGCATTTTGGAGCGTGGTGTCAAAAAAGTAGAGCATCTCTTTATTACGGACAGACCTCTCCCCATCTTTACAACCATTGAATCTATATGTTTTGACCATGATAGTTTACAATCCAAGGTAACACCAAGTCATTTTATCTCCTCAACTTGTTCAACTGCCACACCATTCATTACCAGATTCAGCTGAGATCTAGAACTTAGGGAATGATTTGTACCAAAAACAATGCTCTTAGTTTTAGAGATGTTCAAGACCAGTGTATTACTGGCCAACCATTCCAAAACAGACCGCAACTCTTTGTTAAGGGTTTCAGTGACTTCATTAGCTGTAGTTGTTGATGCGTGTATTGTTGAATCATCAGCATACATGGACACACATGCTTTGTTTAATGCCAGTGGTAGGTCATTGATTAAAATAGAAAGAGTAGAGGGCCTAGAGAGCTGCCCTGCAGTACACCACACTTTGCGTTTGACATTAGAGAAGCTTCTATTAAAGAAAACCCTCTGAGTTCTATTAGATAGATAGCTCTGAATCCACGTTATGGCATAGGTTGAAAAGCCCTAACACATACAGTAAGTTCTTAACAGGTCATGGTCAATAATATCAACGGCTGTACTGGGATAAGTTATTTCCTCTTCTGGCGCATATCTTCAGGATAGTCTTCATTAAAGAAGATATACGTTCCTCTCAAGTTCTGCGCTCGTTCCAGAACAACTACCTTGTCCTTGAACCTCAGGAACTTGACCACTATTGAACTGGGCCCGTCACCTGGGCCGGTGGTGCGTTTTCCAGTTCTGTGGGTACACTCAACCTCAATCATCCTGTGGTCCATCTTCAGTTTCTCTGAGAATATTTCCCTCACTTTGTCCTCAGTCTCATGTGGAGATTCTGCAATTCCGTCCACAACCATCTTGTTCTGCCTTGTCTACCTTCCGGATCTCCGGTGGAAGGTGGCCGAGCTACAGTGGTGTTTGTCAGACCATGAGACATCCTGAAAATCGCTCTTCTCACAAAAACTTCTGTAGCGTCCGAACGGTTTGGCCTACAAACTAATATGACCACTCTATAGAAAATGTTGCTCGCCCCAACAGCTTAGACTTTTAGAGGTTATGTAACCTCTGTCTTATGTAACCATAGCAAACATATACAAATTTGAGTGGGCGGATTTATGTTAACTATGTTACGTCTAGTCTATGAGACCAGGCTACTGTGGTATTTTGTATTTATTATGGATCCCCATTAGCTGCTGCCAAAACAGCACCTACACTTCCTGGGCTCCAGCAAAATTAAGGCAGTTTAAACAATTTTTCTAAAAACATTACAATACATTCACAGATTTCGCATTCACACAACACACTGTGTGTCCTCAGGCCCCTACTCCACCACTACCACATATCTACAGTACTAAATCTATGTGTATGTATAGTGCGTATGTTATCTTGTGTGTGTGTGTATGCATGTGTCTGTGCTAATGTTGGTGTT
The DNA here is from genome assembly GCF_045679555.1 of Salvelinus alpinus. NCBI lineage: Eukaryota > Metazoa > Chordata > Actinopteri > Salmoniformes > Salmonidae > Salvelinus > Salvelinus alpinus. Next base: position 25,834,660 of record NC_092119.1, read on the forward strand.
GCTTCACAGTCCCCGATGTTCCAATAAGGTGTTTTCTTAATCTGTTTTTTTAAATCTAATTTTACTGCTTGCGTCAGTTACTTGATATGGAATAGAGTTCCATGTAGTCATGGCTCTATGTAGTACTGTGTGCCTCCCATAGTCTGTTCTGGACTTGGGGACTGTGAAGAGGCCTTTTGTGGCATGTCTTGTGGTGTATGCATGGGTGTCCGAGCTGTGTGCCAGTAGTTTAGACAGACAGCTCGGTGCATTCAACATTTCAATACCTCTCACAAATAAAAGTAGTGATGAAGTCAATCTCTCCTACACTTTCAGCCAGGAGAGATTGACATGCATATTATTAATATTAGCTCTCTGTGTACATCCAAGGGCCAGCCATGCATCTTAAATTGAAGATGTGGCAAATAGGAGTGGCAATATCGTCTGCTATTATCCTCAGTAATTTTCCATCCAGATTGCCCTGTTCTGAGCCAAGTTAAGTCCTTTTTTTGTGGCACCTGACCACACGACTAAACAGTAGTCAAGGTGCGACAAAACTAGGGCCTGGATGTCATAAGGTGAATGCACCAATTTGTAAGTCGCTCTGGATAAGAGCCTCTGCTAAATGACTTAAATGTAAATGTAAATGTAGGACCTGCCTTGTTGATAGTGTTGTTAAGGCAGAGCATCGCTTTATTATAGACAGACTTCTCCCCATCTTAGCTACTACTGCATCAATATGTTTTGACCATGACAGTTTACAATCTAGTGTTACTCCAAGCAGTTTAGTCATCTCAACTTGTTCAATTTCACCATTATTTATTACAAGATGTAGTTCAGGTTTAGGGTTTAGTGAGTGTTTTTTTCCAAATACAATGCTTTTAGTTTTAGAAATATTTAGGGCTAACTTATTCCTTGCCACCCACTCTGAAACTAACTTCAGCTCTTTGTTGAGTGTTGCCGTCATTTCAGTCGCTGTAGTAGCTGACATGTATAGTGTTGAATCATCCGCATACATAGACACTCTGGCTTTACTCAAAGTCAGTGGCATGTCGTTGGTAGGAATTTTAAAAAGCAAGGGGCCTAAACAGCTACCCTGGGGAATTCCTGATCCTAACTGGATTATATTTGAGAGGCTTCCATTAAAGAACACCCTCTGTTAGACAAGTAACTCTTTATCCACATTATAGCAGGGGGTGTAAAGCCATAACACATACGTGTTTCCAGCAGCAAACTATGATCGATAATGTCAAAAGCTGCAATGAAGTCTAACAAGACAGCCCCACAATCATTGTTTCATCAATTTCTCTCAGCCAATCATCAGTCATTTTTGTAAGTGCTGTGCTTGTTGAGTGTCCTTCCCTATAAGGATGCTGAAATTCTGTTGTCAATTTGTTTACTGTGAAATAGCATTGTATCTGGTCAAACACAATTTTTTCCAGAAGTTTACTAAGGGTTGGTAACAGGCTCATTGGTCGGCTATTTGAGCCAGTAAAGGGGGCTTTACTATTCTTGGGTAGCGGAATGACTTTAGCTTCCCTCCAAGCCTGAGGGCACACGCTAGTAGGCTTAAATTGAAAATGTGACAAATAGAAGTGGCAATATCATCTGCTATTATCCTCAGTAATTTTCCATCCAGATTGTCAGACCCCAGTGGCTTGTCATTGTTGATAGACAATACATTTTTCACCTCTTCCACAATGACTTTACGGAATTCAAAAGTAAAATTCTTGTCTTTCATAATTTGGTCCGATATACTTGGATGTGTAGTGTCAGCGTTTGTTGCTGGCATGTCTTCCCTACGTTTGCTTATCTTACCAATGAAAAAGTAATTAAAGTAGTCTGCAATATCAGTGGGCTTTGTGATGACTGAGCCATCTGATTCAATGAATGAAGGAGCCGAGTTGGCTTTTTTTCCCAAAATGTAATTTAAGGTGCCCCAAAGCTTTTTACTGTCATTCTTTATGTAATGTATATTTGTTTCATACAGTAGTTTATTTTTTATTTAGTTTAGTCACATGATTTCTTAATTTGCAGTACGTTTGCCAATCAGTTGGGCTGCCAGACTTAATTGCCATACCTTTTGCCTCATCCCCCCTCAACCATACAATTTTTCAATTCCTCATCAATCCAAGGGGATTTAACAGTTCTTACAGTCATTTTCTTAATGGGTGCGTGCTTATTAGTAACTGGAATAAGTAGTTTCATAAATACATCAAGTGCAGCGTCTGGTTGCTCCTCATTACACAAAACAGACCAGCAAATGGTCATTGTTCCGAGATGGCGTAGCAGTCAAACGTCTTTGTCCTTCGTCTTGTCGTGTCCCATGTATATATCTTTTAATTTGCATATCTTTTTTATATTTTTCTAAACCTCAACTTCAAAATACTCTCCTGCAACCCGCCTCACCCAATGTGGTGTGGATCTGTATTTTCTAAAGTATTTTTATTTACCTCGGAACCGGAATCCCCCAACAGAAGCTAGCCAGCACACTAGCTACTAGCTAGTAGTCAGGTAACCATTGCTAGCGGTCTTCAGCTAACCTTTAGCTCGGAAAGCTCTCGCCAGTTTGTACAACGCGACTGAAAACAGAGCATACCGGACCTATTTTCTCTCCATATCCCCGGATTCCTACCGCAAGCTCCGAACCTTTTCCCCGGATCATCGCAGCTAGCTAGCTGCTACTCGAGTGACTACTCCTGGCAAACGTCTGTCCCGAAGCAAGCACCAATTAGCCAGGAGCTAGCCCATGCTAGGTCCATTGTCCCGGCTAGCTGAAGAGGCCCATCAGCCAATCCTGGGCTACAATACCCGGACCCCTTCTACTGCCGGTACGGGGAACGGAACCCCGCCGATCCTTCACGACTGGACTACCGACGTAACCTGCTCGAGGGGGTACCCAAATGGCCTCTACGCCGCGGCCCGCTAGCTGCTAGCCGCTGCCCGCTAGCTGTCTAGAGCATATTGGACTGTTAGCTGAATAGATCCATCGGCCAATTTCTTGGGACACTATACCTATTTTGCCAAGTTCGACTTGGATCCCTCTGCTACTCGGAACCCTACTAATCCATCACGACTGGTCTATCGATGTCACCGCACACGGAGGTTAAAACAGACTTTCCTCCGTTGTGACGTCCCTCTAAGGCCCTTCTGCTAGCTTGCTAGCCCCGGCCTGCTAGCTGTCTGAATCGCCGTGTCTCCAGCCAGCCCAACCACTCACTGGACCCCTATGATCACTCGGCTACGCATGCCTCTCCCTAATATCAATATGCCTTGTCCATTACTGTCCTGGTTAGTGATTATTGTCTTATTTCACTGTAGAGCCTCTAGCCCTGATCAATATGCCTTAACCAACCATTTAGTTCCACCTCCCACATATGCGGTGACATCACCTGGTTTAAACGTCTCTAGAGACAATATCTCTCTCATCATTACTCAATGCCTAGGTTTACCTCCAATGTACTCACATCCTACCATACCCTTGTCTGTACATTTTGCCTTGAACCTATTCTATCGCGCCCAGAAACCTGCTCCTTTTACTTTCTGTTCCGAGCGTACTAGACGACCAGTTCTGACAGCCTTTAGCCGTACCCTTATCCTACTCCTCCTCTGTTCCTCTGGTGATGTAGAGGTTAATCCAGGCCCTGTAGTGCCTAGCACCACTCCTACTCCCCAGGTGCTCTCATTTGTTGACTTCTGTAACCGTAAAAGCCTTGGTTTCATGCATGTTAACATTACAAGTCTCCTCCCTAAGTTTGTTTTATTCACTGCTTTATTTCCATCCCTATCTACAACATCTTCCAACAAGATAGAACTGCCAAAGGGGGACGGTGTTGCAATCTACTGCAGAGATAGCCTGCAGAGTTCTGTCTTACTATCCAGGTCTGTACCCAAACAATTCGAGCTTCTACTTTTAAAAATCCACCTTTCCAGAAACAAGTCTCTCACCGTTGCCGCTTGCTATAGACCCCCATCTATCTTCAGATCTCGTGCTGCTAGGTGACCTAAACTGGGACATGCTTAACACCCCGGCCATCCTACAATCTAAACTTGATGCCCTCAATCTCACACAAATTATCAATGAAACCACCAGGTACAACCCCAAAGCCATAAACACGGGCACCCTCAAAGATATCATCCTAACCAACTTGCCTTCCAAATACACCTCTGCTGTTTTCAACCAAGATCTCAGCGACCACTGCATCATTGCCTGCATCCGTAATGGGTCTGCGGTCAAACAACCACCCCTCATCACTGTCAAACGCTCCCTAAAACACTTCAGCGAGCAGGCCTTTCTAATCGACCTGGCCCGGGTATCCTGGAAGGATATTGACCTCATCCCGTCAGTAAAGGATGGTTATTCTTTAAAAGTGCCTTCCTCACCATCTTAAATAAGCATGCCCCATTCAAAAAATGTAGAACCAGGAACAGATAAAGCCATTGGTTCTCTCCAGACCTGACTGCCCTTGACCAGCACAAAAACATCCTGTGGCGTTCTGCATTAGCATCGAATAGCCCCCGTGATATGCAACCTTTCAGGGAAGTTAAGAACCAATATACACAGGCAGTTAGGAAAGCTAAGGCTAGCTTTATCAAGCAGAAATTTGCATCCTGTAGCACAAACTCAAAAAAGTTCTGGGAAACTGTAAAGTCCGTGGAGAATAAGAGCACCTCCTCCCAGCTGCCAACTGCACTGACGATATGAAACACTGTCACCACCGATAAATCCACTATAATTGAGAATTTCAATAAGCATTTTTCTACGGCTGGCCATGCTGTCCACCTGGCTGCCCCTACCCCAGTCAACAGTCCTGTACCCCCCACAGCAACTTGCCCAATCCTCCCCCATTTCTCCTTCACAAAAATCCAGATAGCTGATGTTCTGAAAGAGCTGCAAAATCTGCCTGGCTAGACAATCTCAACCCTCTCTTTCTAAATTTATCTGCCGAAATTGTTGCAATCCCTATTACTAGCCTGTTCAACCTCTCTTTCGTATCGTCTGAGATTCCCAAAGATTGGAAAGGTGCCGCGGTCATCCCCCTCTTCAAAGGAGGAGACACTCTAGACCCAAACTGCTACAGACCTATATCTATACTACCCTGCCTTTCTAAGGTCTTCGAAAGCCAAGTTAGCAAACAGATTACTGACCATTTCGAATCCCACCGTACCTTCTCCGCTATGCAATCTGGTTTCAGAGCTGGTCATGGGTGCACCTCAGCCACGCTCAAGGTCCTAAACAAACTGCCATCGATAAGAGACATTACTGTGCAGCCGTATTCATCGACCTGGCCTCGACTCTGTCAATCACCACATTCTTATCGGCAGACTCAACAGCCTTGGTATCTCAAATGATTGCCTTGCCTGGTTCACCAACTACTTCTCCGATAGAGTTCAGTGTGTCAAATCTGAGGGCTTACTGTCCGGACCTCTGACAGTCTATATGGGGGTGCCACAGGGTTCAATTCTCGGGCCGACTCTCTTCTCTGTAAACATCAATGATGTCGCTCTTGCTGCTGGTGATTCTCTGATCCACCTCTACGCATACGACACCATTCTGTATACTTCTGGCCCTTCTTTGGACACTGTGTTAACTAACCTCCAGACGAGCTTCAATGCCATACAACTCTCCTTCCGTGGCCTCCAACTGCTCTTAAATGCAAGTAAAACTAAATGCATGCTATTCAACCGATCACTGCCTGCATCTGCCCGCCCGTCCAGCATCCCTACTCTGGAGTAGAGGTCGACCGATTATGATTTTTCAACGCCGATACCGATTATTGGAGGACCAAAAAAAGCCAATACCGATTTATCGGCAATTTAAAAAAATCTTTATTTGTAATAATGACAATTACAACAATACTGAATGAACACTTATTTTAACCTAATATAATACATCAATAAAATCTATTTAGCCTCAAATAAATAAACAGGTTCAATTTGGTTTAAATAATGCAAAAACAAAGTGTTGGAGAAGAAAGTAAAAGTGCAATATGTGCCATGTAAAAAAGCTAACGTTTAAGTTCCTTGCTCAGAACATGAGAACATATGAAAGCTGGTGGTTCCTTTTAACATGAGTCTTCAATATTCCCAGGTAAGAAGTTTTAGGTTGTAGTTATTATAGGAATTATAGGACTATTTCTCTCTATACGATTTATATTTCATATACCTTTGAATATTGGATGTTCTTATAGGCACTTTAGTACTGCCAGTGTAACAGTATAGCTTCCGTCCCTCTCCTTGCCCCTACCTGGGCTCGAACCAGGAACACATCGACAACAGCCACCCTCGAAGCAGCGTTACCCATGCAGAGCAAGGGGAACAACTACTCCAAGTCTGAGCGAGTGACGTTTGAAACGCTATTAGCGCGCACCCCGCTAACTAGCTAGCCATTTCACATCGGATACGCCAATCTAATCTCGGGAGATGATAGGCTTGAAGTCATAAAAAGCGCAATAGCTGTTGGCAAACGCACAAAAGTGCTGTTTGAATGAATGCTTGCGAGCCTGCTGCTGCCTACCATTGCTCAGTCAGACTGCTCTATCAAATCATAGACTTAATTATAACACACAGAAATACGAGCCTTTGGTCATTAAAATGGTCGAATCCGGAAACTATCATTTAGAAAACAAAACGTTTATTCTTTCAGTGAAATACGGAACCATTCCGTATTTTATCTAACGGATGACATCCCTAAGTCTAAATATTGCTGTTACATTGTACAACCTTCAATGTTATGTCATAATTATGTACAATTCTGGCAAATTAATTACGGCATTTGTTAGGAATAAATGGACTTCACACAGTTCGCAATGAGGCAGGCGGCCCAAACTGCTGCATATACCCTGACTGCTTGCACGGAACGCAAGAGAAGTGACACAATTTCCATAATTATAAGAAATTCATGTTAGCAGGCAATATTAACTAAATATGCAGGTTTGAAAATATATACTTGTGTATTGATTTTAAAGAAAGGCATTGATGTTTATGGTTAGGTACATTGGTGCAACGCCAGTGCATTTTTCGCAAATGCGCTTGTTAAATCATCACCGTTTGTCAAAGTAGGCGCATCGGTTATATGCAACACAGGACACGCTAGATAAACTAGAAATATCATCAACCATGTGTAGTTAACTAGTGATTATGTTAAGATTGATTGATTTTTATAAGATAAGTTTAATGCTAGCTAGCAACTTACCTTGGCTTCTTGCTGCCCTCGCGTAACAGGTAGTCAGCCTGCCATGCAGGCTCCTTGTGGAGTGCAATGGTTAGAGCGTTGGACTAGTAACCGGAAGGTTGCAAAAACGAATCCCCGAGCTGACAAGGTAAAAATCTGTCGTTCTGCCCCTGAACAAGGCAGTTAACCCACCGTTCCTAGGCCGTCATTGAAAATAAGAATGTGTTCTTAACTGACTTGCCTAGTTAAATAAAGGTGTAAAAAAAAGAATTAAATCGGCAAATCGGTGTCCAAAAATACCGATTACCGATTGTTATGAAAACTTGAAATCGGGCCCTAATTAATAGGCCATTCCGATTAATCGGTCGACCTCTACTCTGGACGGTTCTGACTTAGAATATGTGGACAACTACAAATACCGAGGTGTCTGGTTAGACTGTAAACTCTCCTTCCAGACTCACATTAAGCATCTCCAATCCAAAATTAAATCTAGAATCGGCTTCCTATTCCGCAACAAAGCATCCTTCACTCATGCTGCCAAACATACCCTCGTAAAACTGACCATCCTACCGATCCTCGACTTTGGCGATGTCATTTACAAAATAGCCTCCAACACTCTACTCAACAAATTGGATGCAGTCTATCACAGTGCCATCTGTTTTGTCACCAAAGCCCCATATACTACTCACCACTGTGACCTGTACGCTCTCGTTGCCTGGCCCTCGCTTCATACTCACCGCCAAACCCACTGGCTCCAGGTCATCTACAAGTCTCTGCTAGGTAAAGCCCCGCTTTATCTCAAGTCACTGGTCACCATAGCAGCACCCACCCGTAGCACGCGCTCCAGCAGGTATATCTCACTGGTCACCCCCAAAGCCAATTCTTACTTTGGCCGCCTTTCCTTCCAGTTCTCTGCTGCCAATGACTGGAACGAACTGCAAAAATCACTGAAACTGGAGACTCATATCTCCCTCACTAGCTTTAAGCACCAGCTGTCAGAGCAGCTCACAGATCACTGCACCTGTACATAGCCCATCTGTAAATAGCCCATCCAACTACCTCATCCCCATACTGTATTTATTTATTTATCTTGCTCCTTTGCACCCCAGTATCTCTACTTGCACATTCATCTTCTGCACATCTACCATTCCAGTGTTTAATTGCTATATTGTAATTACTTCACCATAATGGCCTATTTATTGCCTTACCTCCCTCATCCTACCTCATTTGCACACACTGTATATAGACTTTTTCTACTGTATTATTGACTGTATGTTTGTTTATTCCATGTGTAACTCTGTGTTGTTGTATGTGTCGAACTGCTTTGCTTTATCTTGAACAGGTCGCAGTTGTAAATGAGAACCTGTTCTCAGCTAGCCTACCTGGTTAAATAAAGGTGAAATTCAAAAAAAATCTTTACATCATCAAAAAATGAATCACTACTAAACGTCTTGTATGACCTCTTATACACTATATTAGGCCCAGCCTTTAGAACTTTGGTTTTCCTAGATATGGATATTATATTGTGATCACTACATGGTAGATTGTCATCTAGTTGAAAGAGCTGTCCTAAATGTCGACATTAAGTAAAATCCTCACATAAATCGCCTACAGTCTTAAAACTTGTATGCGTACGCACAGCAGTGTTCTAGAATATCGGACCATTGGCTTTCATACTCAAGCAATTTCTCCAACTGTCAACACAGTCAAATGAAAAGAGGTCGCGTACCAGGAGACGCATTGGTTGGGAATTTTGGCGTAGTACACATTCAGGCTGTGCTTCCCCCTCAGATGGTGGTCACAGAGCAGCATAGCTTAGTCCCAATGGGACACCGGACTATCGTGTCACTGCATCTGTGGACTGAATTACACTTAACACACTGAATTCACTTTTTGCCACTTATTATATTTCACTCTCTGTTCTATAAGAGCTCAGAGGTCATGGGCATTAGAGGTGGGTGGATTTAACATATCGTCCTGTGTTCATGGGAAAGCTTGTGAGCCTATGCATGCAGCCCCAGGCTGGTATGGCATGCCAACACTGATCGTGGTCCTGAAGGGTGAGAGGAGGAAGGGGTGACTGTGACACAGATGCTTTTGAGAGCGCCATTTAACAGCTGACAACACTGACAGCCTGCGCCAGTTAATACCAAGTGATTACTTTCCCACACATCCACACAGGCTGACACATTGATCCACCTGTTGAGAAAGTAACAAGCTTCATTTAGCAGCGCTGTAACTGGCAATTTGGCCACCAGAGAATACCTCCACATGCTATTAACATGGATAACAATGGCATTCTATTGTAGGTAGCTGAGTAGCACCAAAAAAGCTTCCCTCTCACCGAAGCCTGGCTGTGTGTATTCACAGTCAACCTGCTCCTGTCTGCTCTGATAGCAGCTTAGACTACAGAGCTAGGACACTGTAGGAATCATGGCTAATTAGTACAAAGGTAAATCCCCCGCAGAAACAGCTAAAATCAATTAGCCCACACTCTGGATGGGTGAGCTCAAGCCACGCCACCTTTCTCACGATCCCTGGGAGCTCTGGGAAGCCGGGCTGATCGGTATGGAGCGCAGCCCCACTCCCAGATGTCCCCCTGAGGCTGGATCACCCCCCCTTACACCCCTCCCTTACATCCCTCTCTCCAAACTGTACCAGACAGACTGGCCATCCCATTACTGTTACAGAGGCAACTTCCATCATTCTCCCTGCCTGCGAGTACAAACCATTCATCCAACCAAACATAACTGAAGAGAATACCACCTATCCTACATTATACAGTTAAATGTGACACGGTAGGAACCAGTGGAGGCTCCTCAGAGGAGGAAGGGGAGGACCATCCTCAGTGAAATTTCATAAAAATTAAAATAGTGAAACATGAAAAAAGTTATATTTTTTAGATAAAACTGTATTAAATATATTCATATGTCACCAAATAATTGATTAAAATACACTGTTTTGCAATGAAGGTCTACAGTAACATCAAAAGCACTGTCTGGGGTAGCACCATGGTGTAGCCAGAGAACAGCTAGCTTCCGTCCTCCTCTGGACACATTGACTTCAATACAAAACCTAGGATGCTCGTAGGCCTCACCCCCCTTCCATAGACATACATGGTAATTATGACCACTTCCGGAGGACGTCCTCCAACCAATCAAAACTTTTGCAGTATGAACTGACATGTCCATCCAATCGTAGAATTAGGATCAGAGAATGAACCTAGTGATTTGTATTGTGATTGTGCCACAGAACATTGTGAGGGTTCTATGTGTTCTCTAGAGCAGTGATGTTTTGGGGCTGTTGCTGGGCAACACGGACTTTCAACTCCCTCCAAAAATGTTCTATGGGGTTGAGATCTGGAGACTAGCTAGGCCACTCCAGGACCTTGAAATGCTTCTTACGAAGCCACTCCTTCGTTGCCGGGGCGGTGTGTTTGGGATCATTGTCATGCTGAAAGACCCAGCCACGTTTCATCTTCAATGCCCTTGCTGATGGAAGGAGGTTTTCACTCAAAATCTCACGATACATGGCCCCATTCATTCTTTCCTTTACACGGATCAGTCGTCCTGGTCCCTTTGCAGAAAAACAGCCCCAAAGCATGATGTTTCCACCCCCATGCTTCACATTAGGTATGGTGTCCTTTGGATGCAACTCAGCATTCTTTGTCCTCCAAACACGACGAGTTGAGTTTTTACCAAAAAGTTATATTTTGGTTTCATCTGACCATATGACATTCTCCCAATCTTCTTCTGGATCATCCAAATGCTCTCTTGCAAACTTCAGACGGGCCTGGACATGTACTGGCTTAAGCAGGGGGACACGTCTGGCACCGACCGCAGGATTTGAGTCCCTGGCGGCGTAGTGTGTTACTGATGGTAGGCTTTGTTACTTTGGTCCCAGCTCTCTGCAGGTCATTCACTAGGTCCCCCCGTGTGGTTCTGTGATTTTTGCTCACCGTTCTTGTGATCATTTTGACCCCACTTGGTGAGATCTTGCGTGGAGCCCCAGATCGAGGGAGATTATCAGTGGTCTTGTATGTCTTCCATTTCCTAATAATTGCTCCCACAGTTGATTTCTTCAAACCAAGCTGCTTACCTATTGCAGATTCAGTCTTCCCAGCCTGGTGCAGGTCTACAATTTTGTTTCTGGTGTCCTTTGACAGCTCTTTGGTCTTGGCCATAGTGGAGTTTGGAGTGTGACTGTTTGAGGTTGTGGACAGGTGTCTTTTATACTGATAACAAGTTCAAACAGGTGCCATTAATACAGGTAACGAGTGGACAGAGGAGCCTCTTAAAGAATAAGTTACAGGTCTGTGAGAGCCAGAAATCTTGCTTGTTTGTAGGTGACCAAATACTTATTTTCCACCATAATTTGCAAATAAATTCATAAAAAATCCTACAATGTGATTTTCTGGATTTTTTTCCCTCATTTTGTCTGTCATAGTTGAAGTGTACCTATGATGAAAATTACAGGCCTCATCTTTTTAAGTGGGAGAACTTGCACAATTGGTGGCTGACAATTATTTTTTTTGCCCCACTGTATATTATAGTTTTCTTGGTTGTAGAACTTTATTTTTGTGTCCAGTGCAATTTATTTAAATTTGCCTTGCTAACTTCAGTAGCTAGCTACCAGCGCGAGTGTGCAGTTTTCTCCACCAGAATGGTAAAATGGCCGACGCTGCCGAAAATGTTGTGGATTTTTTGTTGAAGAACCCCTTTCATTCTCTGGAGTACACGGTGCGAATTAAAAGCGAGGGTCGACCTCTGCCTGAGATCAGTCTCATGAAGAAGGATGAAAAGGTGAGGGCGTTCAATATCAACTGGTATCAAAAGTATAGCTGGTTAACAGGGAGCCTTTCATCAATACCAACTGGTATCAAATGTATAGCTGGTTAACAGGAGCCTTTCATCAAGCCACCTGTATTGCTGGCCTTGCCTGCTTTTTGGAAAGTTTGAGCCTTGGTCGAAAGGTGGGTAGAGTGACTTGAAGAACATCGATCGTTCAGCAGGCAGCATATAATCTAGTCTAAATATAATTTATATGAACAAGTATAAGGTAGCTGCCGTTTGACAGGGTTTTCATCCCCCCAGGGTCAGGAGTTTTTTTTCACCGATCCTGAAGAAGTTTTTAAGAGGTGATGACCAGTCCACTCTACTACCATTGTCAACTCTGTCCTGCCATGAACTGAAGCCACGTCTCATGTGGCCGCTCATCCACTGGCACATTGAATGTTTCCTCTCCAAGCACAATGAGTACCCCTATCAATTTTATCTCATTACTCTATGTAGAGTCAATCACATACACAATTACATTATTACACATCAATGATTTTACTCCTTGCTTGGACTAACTCATTCTTAGCTCTTTGGTCTAACTGTGTAGTGTGTTGTGTTACGGTTTTTTGTCTTCCCAGACAAATCCTGTCCTGCACTGAAGTCAAGCCTCCGAACACCTCAACTCATGCCCTCATTCAATCACTGCTGTGATCCCTTCCAAACACTGTGTAAGTAATCCTCTCATTCCCCATAATATTGTACTATAAATGTCTTTATTAAATGTTTTAGGTTAAAATAATGACTCTTTTGACGATTTTTAACACACATCTCCCATCCTCCACAATTTTTTTAATCACCAGCCTCCACTGGTTGGAACCAATGTTCCAACCAGCAATAAATATTGTCAAATTTGAATAAACAAACCTTGATACAGTGAAACAAACATAAATTCTGAACAGATTTGACCACACCCCAAACAATTGCTTAAGACAGCTTGTTCCCTATAATGGTTGTCTTCAAACAAACACGAGTGCACAGAAACAACGCCACAAAATTTCTACATGTACAAAGCTCTCACCTGAAGAGAATTGAGAGGTGCTTAATACCAGAAATACTCTATGTAATGACTGGTATTGTCTCCGCACTAACAATGGGAGTCATTGTCGTAAAGGCAGGCGGGAGGAAACGAGATCAGGTGGGAACATTCTAGCCAATGAGAGGGCAGATACGCACGTGAACGACAGACAACTCCGATATGAAATGGCAACCTCGAGAAAAACTAAGATGCAACGAGCGTCCACTTATATCAATATATTCATAAAAACCTAAACATTACGGAACTTATTTTAGATCAAATAAGCCTATATTAGCAAATTAGCAATAAAAAAAAACGTGTTGACCAAATTCAACACTACATGTCCGACACTATTTAGGGTTCCCTGGGAAACACTGATCAAAACATTGTTTCCTACCTTGTCACATAAACATAACTGAAGAGAATACATCCTACCTGCCTAATAACTGTGCAATACAACGAGATAATGACCAGTAAGGTACAGTAAGATACTGTGCCCAGGGCATAACTGATTGTTGACCCTAATGGAGCTGTACCGTTAGTTAGCTGCGAAAACACTTAGTAGAGGGAATGTTGATGAAAGTAGCTTCCAGCTGAATTTAATCCACATTAAGGAAACAAACATATTTCCAGCCGTCTCCAGATCCCAGGATGCTGTGTATGAAGGATGAGGTATGTTGAGATTCCCTGAACAGTCATAGAAACTGACTATAAGGAGTAGTTGGAAGAGAGGATTTCACTTGGAAATAGAACAAGACAACGATCTCTTTCCAAAACAGCAGAGCAGAGATACTGTATCACATTTGGTGAGGCTTGTGTAAGGTTTTAATTCTGCTGTGACATACATAACAGTGGTTGTGAGGTGTTGGGTTGACTGGTACTGAAGATGTGAGCCTGACAGAGACCCGACCAAGCAGACAGATTCAGAAATCAGACATTCCATCTCAGAGGAGTAGCGTGTGCAGACACCCACCCTCCCGGTTCCAGCAGCTGTGCACACAGAGAATAACATTTACCCAGCCAAATCCAGCGTGTTCTAATGAATTACTGCCTCTTCCAATGAAGAGAAAAAAAGAGTACCTGAGTATTGACAAGAGGAGACTCTTAGAGCAGATGTTTGTGCATGCCCCTCCCGTGGTAAAACATGGTGCTGCAGGCTACTGTGGATTCACTGAGGAGAACTACAGCTGGGGCTGGGACTACTGAGTTTGATCCAACCACAGAGAGACCATGATTCAGCTCAGACTCACATCCTCACATGCCAGCGCATGACTAGACCGAACGGATAAACAATCACATAAGCAAGTACGCAGACAGACAGACAGACATATTATATAAACAGACAACTACTAGGCAATATACAGCCCTGGCAGACATTGTGTTGGACAGGCTCTGTGTGTCTCACCCAGTTCCCATTATTCTCTCCCGTCTCGGTCTTTCCTCTTTTTGTTTATCTATCCCTCTGCTTTCTGTCTTCCTCTTTCTCTCTTACTTTATCTCTGCAATGTTATGTATGCCAGCTCCCATGCAGATCTGAGCTTGGACAGATGGTCAAAAGCAAATGTGTTTACTTCCACACGGTTCCCAACAAAATTAACAGATGCCTGCATGTCTGTCTCCACAATAATGGTGTTAATAATGAAACAGAGCTGAGCTGATGAGAGAACAGCAGAAAGTGGATGGCAGTGAAGTTAAGACAGTATTGACCCTTACCTAGTCCCTCACTGCAGAGATTGAACAGGCATTCCCACAAGCATACCCACACACCATACACACACCCTTCCCACAGGCCTACAGTGCCTTCAGAAAGTATTCACACCCCTTGACTTTTTCCACATTTTGTTGTGTTACCAAGTGGGATTAAAATGGATTTATCTTTTATTTGATCTACACAAAATACTCTGCAATGTCATAGTTTTATTAATTAAAGCTGTCTTTCTAAAAGCCTCCCTAAAAGTCTCTAAAAGCTATGCACACCTGGATTGTACAGTGTTATTCTTTAAAAAAAATATTCAAGCTCTGTGAAGTTGGTTGTTGATCATTGCTGGACTGACATTTTCAAGTCTTGCCATATATTTTCAAACCGATTTAAGTCAAAACTATAACTAGGCCACTCCAGAACATTCAATGTTGTCTTGGTGTGCAACTCCGGTGTACATTTGGCCTTGTGTTTTAGATAATTGTCCTGCTGAAAGGTGAATTTATCTCCCAGTGTCTGTTGGAAAGCAGACTGAACCAAGTTTTCCTCTAGAATTTTGCCTGTGCTTAGCTTTATTCCGTTTCTTTTTATCCCCCCAAAAAACTCCCTAGTCCTTACCGCGCATACCCATAACATGATGCAGCCATCGACATCCACGTCTTCAGCGCCCGGGGAACAGTGGGTTAACTGCAGATTTTTACCTTGTCAGCTCAGGGATTCGATCCAGCAACCTTTCGGTTACTGGCCCAATGTTCCTACCCTACTTTGCGAGGCACCTGCCGCCTCTAAGAGTGGTACTTAGTGATGTGGTGTGCTTGATTTGCCCCAAACATAGCGTTTGTATTTAGGACAAAAAGTACATTTCTTTGTCACATTTTGCATTATTACTTTAGTGCCTTATTGCAAACAGGAATATGGAATATTTTTATTCTGTACAGGCTTCCTTCTTTTCACTGTGTCATTTATGTTAGTATTGTGGAGTAACTACAACGTTGTTGATCCATCCTCAGTCATCTCCTATCACAGCCATTAAACTCTAACTGTTAAACTCTAAAAATGAAACTCTAAAAATCACTGTTGGTTTCATGTTTTAATACCCATCTACAAATAGGTGCCCTTCTTTGCGAGGCATTTGAAAACCCTCTCTGGTCTTTGTTGTTGAATCTGTGCTTGAAATTCACTGCTCGACTGAGGGACCTTACAGATAATTGTGAACTCAGCAACAAAAAAAAGGTCCCATTTTCAGGACCCTGTCTTTCAAAGGTAATTCGTAAAAATCCAAATAACTTCACAGATCTTATTGTAAAGGGTTTAAATAATGTTTTCCATGCTTGTTCAATGAACCATAAACAATTAATGAACATGCTACTTTGGAACGATTGTTAAGACACTAACAGCTTAAAGACGGTAGAGAATTAAGGTCACAGTTATGAAAACTTAGGACACTAAAGAGGCCTTTCTACTGACTCTGAAAAACACCAAAAGAAAGATGCCCAAGGTCCCTGCTCATCTGCGTGAACGTGCCTTAGGCATGCTGCAAGGAGGCATGAGGACTGCAGATGTGGCCAGGGCAATAAATTGCAATGTCCGTACTGTGAGACGCTTAAGACAGCGCTACAGTGAGACACGACAGACAGCTGATCGTCCTCGCAGTGGCAGACCACGTGTAACACCTGCACAGGATCGGTACATCCGAACATCACACCTGCGGGACAGGTACAGGATGGCAACAACAACTGCCCGAGTTACACCAGGAATGCACAGTCCCTCCATCAGTGCTCAGACTGTCTGCAATAGGCTGAGAGAGGCTGGACAGAGGGCTTGTAGGCCTGTTGTAAGGCAGGTCCTCACCAGACATCACCTGCAACAATGTCACCTCTGGGCACAAACCCACCGTCGCTGGACCAGACAGGACTGGCAAAATTTCTATTCTCTGACGAGTCGCGGTTTTGTCTCACCAGGGGTGATGGTCGGATTCGCGTGTATCGTTGAAGGAATGAGCGTTACACCGAGGCCTGTACTTTGGAGCGGGATCGATTTGGAGGTGGAGGGTCCGTCATGGTCTGGGGTGGTGTGTCACAGCATCATCGGACTGAACTTGTTGTCATTGCAGGCAAACTCAAGGCTGTGCGCTACAGGGAGACATCCTCCTCCCTCATGTGGTACCCTTCCTGCAGGCTCATCCTGACATGACCCTCCAGCATGACAATGCCACCAGCTATACTGCTCGTTCTGTGCGTGATTTCCTGCAAGACAGGAATGTCAGTGTTCTGCCATGGCCTGCAAAGAGCCTGGATCTCAATCCCATTGAGCACGTCTGGGACCTTTTGGATCGGAGGGTGGGGTTAGGGCCATTCCCCCCAGAAATGTCCGGGAACGTGCAGGTGCCTTGGTGGAAGAGTGGGGTAACTGGCAAATCTGGTGCAGATGCACTGCAGTACTTAATGCAGCTGCTGGCCACACCAGATACTGACTGTTACTTTTGATTTTGACCGCCCCCTTTGTTTAGGGACACATTATTCCATTTCTGTTAGTCACCTTGTCTGTGGAACTTGTTCAGTTTATGTCTCAGTTGTTGAATCTTATGTTCATACAAATATATACACGTTAAGTTTGCTGAAAATAAACACAGTTGACAGTGAGATGACGTTTCTTTTTTTGCTGAGTTTATGTGTGGGGTACAGAGATGAGGTAGTCATTAAAAAATCATGTTAATTACTATTATTGCACACAGAGTGAGTCCATGCAACTCATGTGCCATTTTTTCTCCTGAACGTATTTAGGTTTGCCACAAAAAAAGGGTTGAATACTTATTGACTCAAGACATTTCAGCTTTTCATTTTTATTATTTTTTAAACATTTCTAAAAACATAATTACACTTTGACATTATGGGGTACTGTGTGTAGATCAGTGACACAAAATCTAAATTGAATCCATTTAAATGCAGGCTGTAACACAATAAAATGTGGAAAAAGTCCAAGTGGTGTGAATACTTTCTGAAGGCACTGTAAATATATCCACGCTTTGATGATTTGAACCCATTTGATTGGCCCCTACTGAAGAGCTTGATTAATGGTATGAAATGCAATAAGCGACACAGTGACTGCGTATACAGTATGCAAACATTCAAATCAAATAGGGTGTGTGGGATTATCCCCAATAAGTCTTATTTAAATATTACCATCATTCTAGCAGTGTGTGGGACCAACTTGGGATACCTGCTAATTAGATGCTATAAATAGAGATCATTATTTATTATGGCTGATATGGATTAATGTGATGTTGAGCTGAGTGTGGGTTTATGAGCACGTCCTTAAGGAAAAGCCATCCTACAAGAAGATGAAAATGATTACTGTAGCCTATCAAACTAACTGTATTCCAGTAGACACCAATAGCAGAGGAATGATTGGTTTATCTGATTTTAATTGAACCTTTATTTAACTAGGCAAGTCAGTTAAGAAAAAAATCTTATTTTACAATGACGACCTATCCTGGCGAAACCCTCCCCTAACCCGGACGACGCTGGGCCAATTGTGCGCCGCCCTACGGGACTTCCAATCACGGCTAGTTGTGATACAGCCCAGGATCGAACCAGGGTCTGTAGTGACACCTCTAGCACTGATATGCAGTGCCTTAGACCGCTGCGCCACTCAGGTGCCTCTGCTACAGTATTTCCAGGCTGTCAATATTGAAATATTCAGAATCTGGATCACTGACTAGAAAAAATGTATTTAGGCAGTTTTGCAACCAGAGTGAACAGGATGATTGGGAATAATAATAGAGAATAGTATATAATTATATTAGTCCTTCAGAATCAGCACAGCGTGTTGATTTGACCGATATTCAGTCTGCCTGAGAAACACTTCATGGTGTTCTGATTACCTTGCGTTCTTTAAATTTCAAAACAGAACATGGAGGATTTAGAAGATTGTCTTACATGCTACATTCCTCTGAAGGAGGTTTCTATTGTTATCTTGGCTGGTCTTGTTGTGAGTGTATAGATGAGTGTGTGAGTAGGTAATATCTGTGCAGGGAATGGGAATTCATTTAGAGTGTCTTGCTGTGGTGTTTTTTTCACTGAAAGGTGCCATAATCAACAAAGTGCTTACAGCATGTCTGTAGGTAGGAGATATAAAAACACCAATGCTATATCGTTCTCCATGGCTAATCAGTACGCTCCCTGGATGGATATCATTATCATGTCAACTGGAGCATGGGCGTTCTTCTGGTTCATTCTGGGCCCTTAGTGTCTCCAGTGAGAGTCCTTTTCTCATTGTTTCACAAATGACTCGTCTTCCCTGATTGTCACTTAGAGGTGTGTTTTGGGGGGGTGAAGTTTTGTGGAAGGCTAATCGTTACTCTCTCCTCTGACTCCTCTCTTCTTCTGTACTGGCTATTACAGCATAAGTCCATCCCAGTGCCTGCCCGTCTGTAGGATAACACTTAATAAACACACACCCAAATAGGCAAATAGAGTAAATTCCACAGGCACAAACGTCCTCCTACAACCATCTCATCTCCTCTTCCTCTCAGGGACATGACGTGACAAGGCAGGGGCTTATGGAGCAGAGAATCAGAGGGCTGAATAGGCACCTGATCTCCACTGCAGTGTAGCAAAACAACAACAGAGAGCTACACTAAACACACCACTATAAACCCATAGATACATTACATATAGTAAGTTCACAGTAGTAGCAATGAGGAATGTGAGGACCAATCCAGTTAGCGAGATTTAGGACAAAGAAGATGAAATGGTGTGTCAAGTTATGGAGTTAGGGCATCTACTCTTACACACCCCCACGCGAGCCTGCTGAGAGAGATGACGCTCCAGCATGGAGCCATGGACACCCCAGGGTTTTCACAGTGGTTCCACAGCTTGGGTCACTGGAGCAGGGTAACAGCGTGCTTGGCAAAGCTCTGTTGCTCTCCCAGTCAGGCAGTGGCTGTCAGAGCTCATAGAGCAGCCAGCCTGTTCATCATCTCTACTTCAGCTCCCATCTTGGAATAGCCAGGCTGTGGAGCCATCACCATGCACCATGCCACTCCAGGATGGAGCACAGTGGTGGGTGATCCTAGGAGAGGACTGGAGACTGGTGGGAGAGGTGGTTAGATGGTGGATGGAGATGAGGCTGGTTAGACACAGACACAGGACACTGGGCAGGAGGTACACACTGGCCAGAGAGACCAGCCAAGGCAGAGCAGAGCTGGCTGAGAGACAAGACCACAGCTGGTTGGCTAATGTCCACTTTCTCACTGTGCGCCTGTAGGCATCATGCCAGAGAACAAATCCCAGTACTTCACATAACAGGTGGCCCAGATGACAAGAAATTATCCAGGGAACTGAGATCTTTGCTGGATGTCAAAGTAACAGAACATCAGGTATCATCATAGCAATAGACATGCAGTGATGTGATCCATGTAGCCATTCAGACTGAAAAAACGATATGCTCCACAAAAGACAGGAAAAATAAGGTAATATGGATACATTCATACATAGTCAGTGAATATGTATGTAATATAATGCTGTGTGTGAACAGTCATACAAATTATTGATTGTTGTTGTTCACTGCCTGGTCTGGGATAAATTAATTATCTGCTGTGGATGTCGGGGTTGGGCGGGCACGTGTCTGATGCAGCTGTGATGAGGAGAACCTGTGGTCTGGCAGGGACCAGGGCTCTCAGCTCCTATCCTCTTCCGAGGTCTCAGGGCCTGTCTGTCTGTCTGGGTGGCTCTCAGCCCAGATCCACCAGACAATGTGTGTGTGCGTTTGTATTAGAGTGTGTGGACACACAGCTGTGTGAGGCTGGATGTTTCCTGGCTTGGTTCCCAAGGGCACCCTGATGAAGCCTGGTCTGGCCTGGATGGAGGGAGGAGAGAAGGGAGGAGAGGGCAGGCTGGAGTCTGGCAGCTGTACAGAGGTCGGTCTATCTCTAGCCCTCACACTGCAGTCTCATGAGCCAAGCCCTGCTGAATGATCCACAGTCAACACCTGCCCATGTACCAGTGTCCGGGACACCGCACACAAATAAACGAGGATGCTCTGTAGACAAGAGGCGACACTACCTCTGGAAATATCTGGGTTATATAGACCCCTCCGCGCCCACGAGCGGGCGAGAGATTGATGAAACTCCTGAGAGAGGACAGAGCCCACATGGTCTGTTTAATCAGATTCATCCCTCTCGCTCTCCCTCCCTCTGTTCCAACCCTCTAATCAAGAGCCAGGTGTTCAACATGCGCTACAGTCAGTTCCCTCGCCCTCTCTCTGTCTCTTTCAATCTGTCTCTTTTTTTCTCTCCTCCTCCCATCCCTCCCTCTCACAGGTGGGTTTGTGCATGGCTCTAACCCTGTAATTAAACAGTATCATCCACCTGCACCATCGAATCATATCTGACTTGAGATCATTGTAAGGCTGCTAGGCTAGCTATAACACAACAGAACAGAGGAGCACAGGGGAGTCAAGGCCAAGGGCACCAGGCTCTGACCCCCCAGTGAGACCCTGTTGTGTGGGTGCACTCAGGGGGAGGTGGAGAGGGCAGAGGAGGCATTAGTGGGCTCACAGATCAGAGGGAGCTGTATGTTGGAACAGACAGGTACACACACTCATACAGTATATGCACGTACACACACAGCTGGAGGTCTGGGGAGAGAGTAAGATCTAATTTCTCTCTGTGATGGGGGGTTTCTGACAGAGGGAGTTTGGTGTGTGTGTGTGTGTGTGTGATAGCGAGGGGCTGCCATGGGAGTGGTCTTCACAGATGGGGTTCAGTAATCCCTTAATGAATTCAATTACAGAGATGGGACCATAAATCAAAACTGAGCCCAGAGCTGAAGGCAAACTCATCTGTTGCCACAGAGAAACTATTTAGCCCTCCTCCTCCAGCTCCACATGTTGTTTACAGAGATGAGGCCAAAGGATTTATGTTTGTGAATTAGAAGCGCTTGCTGTAGCTGTTGCTTGGACTCTGCTATACCGCCCAAAACTAAGTTAGGCTGAATGCCTCGAGAGCCAAGCAGCAGTTCTCTACTCCCTTAACTATGCCACTGGTATTACAGAAGTGAAACAAGACATGTAACTGTGTTATGTAAATATAAAACATAACTTGGTGTTAAACTCATTACATAATGTAAGGCTACTCTTAACACTTTCCTGTCCTTCAAAGGTCACTCCCATCCAATATGTCAGTCATACCTGTATGAAGATGTCAGCAAAAATCTGACAAAAGATGACAGCATCTGTCTATGACAATCTTTAACTTCTCAGATGATAATGCCTATAATAGGTATTCAGAGCAACAGAATACACCCACATCTATATTCCACAGTGGACAGCATAGCCTACCGCAGGGAGGTTGGTGTACAATGAGATTACAAAGAGAGGGTAAAGGAATCCCTTTAAGCTAAGGTCCTAGGAAATAATTGGGGTGAGGGAGCCAGGAGGGAGAATCAAAGTGCTGATGCAGAGAAAGGCAGAGTGAAGTGCAGGGAGTTCAAGGCAGGTGGGATTATTAGGGAAATTATTCTGGCAGAGCAGCAGCAGAGTCTGAACAGGCAGGCAGGGGAGGGATGGGGAGGGCCGAGCCCAGCAAGGTGCCTTTGAGATGGCTGCCATTGGGTAAAGTTAGCGCCGCCGCTAAACTGTAGCTGTCAGAGAGAGGGAACCAACCAGGAAGGAGGAGATGGGGTCATGCTGTGGCTGCCTTCATGTACTGTATGTTCATCTGCCTGGGCTATGAGTGTGGAGAGCAGGAAACAAGGGGGAAAGGGGGAGGAAAGGAAGAGTGGGCTTTCTCTCTTCACCTCTCTGAATCTACCTCACATCAATGCCAGAGGTCCTCTCCAAAAGTCTCATCGGCATTAGGAAAATTGCAGTTTAGTCAACTAGCATAAAAACATGCTGAAGAACGAATCCACACAGCCTTCTTGTCCGTTAGCACTGTGAAAGCGCATTAAGGTCACATAATACCACAAAACTACACAACCAACACATTTAATGTCTGTTTCCTTCAACAAACATTAAAGGTGACTGGAGTTACCAGACTGAAAGAATGAACTTCTCTACAGTAACATACAGGAAAATACCAATGTCAAACTTTTGTGTAGAAGATGAAGATTTAGATGACATGGGAAAAGGTATGGTGGCCCTAGGGGTGCAAATTAGCTTGGTAATTTGGTAAAAATCAGCAAAATATTTAAAAGACCTGCAAAATATTTCAGGTTGCAAAGTTAGTTAAAAAGTGGATAAATATTTTTGCCTTCGAAGTTTGGTAAAATGCTACGTCATTAGCAGCCCAAGCTAGCTAAGTCATTAGCAGCGATAACATGTTAGCTACGATGTTATCAACGGTAGCTAGTTAGCTACATCATTAGCGATGCTACAGCATTACTAACTGCTAACAAAATTAGGGGGCAATTTTGTTAATGTCATATACATTATGAAGCAGGCATAATTGCAAACTTGACCACACGTTGGCCCGGTTTTGGAATTTTATGCAGAAGTAAACCCCACCAGAGCCCATGTTGAAGCTATGCGGGTAGCGCTTGAATAAAAAGCACACTGGTCCGTAAAATTTATTTGTAATAAATGCTGTAACCATAAGACGATCAAAGTTTACTTTAAAATGTACAGCATTTCAGGGAGATATCCAGGATTTTTTATTATCACGATAAATTGAGTCCAGTTTGTTGAGTAATGATAGTGTAACGACCCTGGGTTTATAAGCGTGGATATCGACTCTGCCGCTTGAGCATGCTTGTGGAGCACAGTCGATAGCGCGCTGGATTTCGGGCTAGAAGGCCGAGGGTTCGAGACCTGCTCGTTTCATTACATTGGTGTCAGAAGTGATTGGACCTTGCATCCACAAACGTGCGTGTGCTTGGCCGGTGAGTGCGTTCCTATACGATGTTGAGTCGTAAGCTAGCGCGAGGATGCGCTCTTTGAAAGGAGGGAGTTGTGTAAAGACCCTGGTTCTATAATGAGGAGCTCCCTATGCAGCGAACAGCCTGAGAGTAAATTATGCACACACCTGCAGCCAATAGGAGTACAGGTGTCCCTATATAAGGGGATCCTTCCCCACAATCAGCCTCCCATTATCTTCAGCAACAGGACTGGACTGAAGAAGCCTAGAAGAGAAGAGAGAAGACTCAGGATGAACCCGCTGTCGAGACCACGTTGTCCTTCATGAGCACTCCTTTTCCACCCCCAAGAGCTCAGTGTTGCTGCTCCACAATGGTGGCTACCGACACACACAACTTATGTTTCATGTGTTTGGGTTCACAGCATGCTCACAGATCACCCGGAATGCCCTAGCTGCACCCTCCTTTCTTTAAAGGAGAGGAAACAGAGGTGGTGGTTTTTCAGGGTAGATCTGCCTCTGGAAGATGCCATGTCTGTGCTAGCCTCAGGTTCTGAGGCGTCATATGACAACGGCGCCTCCGGAGATGACGAGGATGTTGGGAAGTGTCTGGGTTTTTTTCCGGAGAAAAACCAAGTCAACTGACCGAAGCTGAAATGACCCCCCTCCCTAAGGGGAACTTCACATCCTTGGACGAGGAAGAGACGGGCTCTGAGTTTTCAGCAGCCCCCTCCTACGCAACGGCTTCTCTGCGCTCTGACTTTACAGGGCTCATTGAGCTGGCCACCTAGAGATTACACTGTCCCCTATTTCCCCCAACCCGGAGGTGGGTATGATGGTGGGCGGCCCTTGCTCTAGACCGAGATGGGAGGCTGTGCCTTTGGCACCTGCCATGCCCTCACTGACGAAATACGTGGAGGGTGCATGGGAGTCGCCTTCAACGGCCAGGGTGCCAGCAAAGGCGTGCATCCCATTCACCAGAGTGGACAGAAAACAGCCTCAGGAGATCCCTATGCTCGAGGACGCCCTAGCCGCGTACCTCGTCCCAGGTTTGAGCTCCTGGCCGTCGTTCCGGAAACCCACATTACCTACGACTAAGGACAGACTCACAGCCCAGCTGGTAGGGAAGTCCTTCGCTCTAGGTGTACAAGCTGTATCAGCAGCTAATAATATTGCGTTCCTGGCGGCCTCCCTCTCCCGTCTCACCATGGGTAAGACTGAGCTGTCGGGAGAGGAGATAGAGGAAGCGTCGAGGATTTCCGGTGCCATCCTCTGGCTGTATGCGCGGGGAGGATGTAGTTAAGGCTTTAAAGAGCAGCGTGCGCACACAGCCCCATGTTGACCCGATGACGCAATCGCAGTTGGGGGACGGCGCACTAACTCAGGCAGGCGCCTCAGTTAGTGCAGCTCAGACCCGTGCTGCGTTCACGGAGGGCTGGAACCACAAGGTTACACATATAACCAAAGTGTCGGCGCCCCCGTTTCTCACAGAATGCTCCAATATTTCCTACCCCTTTCGAGGGGGGCCCACCCTGGGCTGTCCCACCACTTCAATGTCGAGGGACAGCGGTGGCTTGGGCCATAGAGGAATACAGATCCTTCCTACTGTCTGTACCACAGCTTCACGCTCTCCCGCTCTCAGAGCATTACTCGGAGTGGCGGCTAAGCTGGACCCTGCAGAAGGGTTATGCCATACAATTGCACCGAACTTCTCCCGTTTTGGGGTGTGGTGGAGGCGGTGATGAAGACGCCAGAGAAAGTAGCTGCTCTTGTAAAACAGATTACGGATCTTTTGGCGAAGGAGGCAGTCACAGTAGTTTCCCAAGTGCAAAGGAACAGCGGGCTATATTTACCCTACTTCCTAGTGCCAAAAAACACTGGGGGAGAACGAGGCCAAACGGCCCTTTCTAATGCTTACGACAAAACGTCTGCTGGACGTATCCACAACAAAGACTTCTGTGTAAGCATAGACCTAAAGGACGCATACTTTAATGTGCCTGTGCATTCGCGTCACAGGAAGTTTCTGCGTTTCGCCTTCCAAGGGGTGCCGTACGAGTATGTGAGGATACCATTAGAGGTACGCCCCGGCACCTCGCACCTTTTCCAAATGCATGGAGGCGGCATTGGAACCGTTGTGTCGTAAAGGGATAAGGCTACTAGCCTACCTAGACGACCTACTGGTTTTCGCCCCGTCAGCAGAGCTGGCGAACGTACACACGACACAGACAGTGATCTCACACGTCTGGGGTTCGCTGTGAATTGGAAAAAGAGCACGCCTTGGCCCAGTCATCAGATTGTCTACCTGGGATTACAGCTAGAGTGACTATGAAGGCTCAAATTTCAGATCCTCTATGGGATGTCTTGTTGCAAGCCCTACGAAGGTTTTATCCGAATCACATGGTGACGGCGCATTCCGTCATGACACTCTTGGGCCTCATGTCGTCTGCCCACTCCGTGGTTCTGCTGGGACTTCTGCACATGCACAGCGATGGTTTGCCCAAATACGACTGGACCCAGTGAAGCACTTTCGTCGTGCATCCTGACATAAGGGGTCCCAATAGGCAGAGTGTCCTCCTACATTCCAGTGTTTACAGAAGCTTGTCTGACTGGATGGGGAGGGACATGTCAGGCTCGGGCACTCAGGATGTGTGTGGCCTCCCTCGGGATGCCACATCAACCTCCTGGAGTTGGAGACAGTTTTACTGGTTCTGACCCACTTCGTGTCTACCCTATGGGGTCACGACGTGCTGGTCTGGTCGGACAACCGAACCACAGTAGCCTACATAAATCGCTGAGGAGGAGTCAGGTCTCCTGCACTAAACCGGCTGGCGGAGGAATTGTGGCTGTGGGCTCACGAGTACCTTCGCTCGTTGACAGCACCACACATTCAGAACGTCGGAGCAGACCTTATGTCTTGAGGGGGTCCCCGAGACGGCGAGTGGCAGCTGCACCCCGACATTGTTCTCCAAATATGGGAACGGCTCGGGAGAGCCGAGGTGAACCTGTTCGCGTCACGTGTGAACGCGCAGTGTCCCCTATGGTTTTCCCTACGAGCCCAGGACGAACCCCCACTAAGTATTGTTTTGCGCACCAACCGGGGCCAAATGTTCTCCTGTACGCATTTCCACCGCTGTCCTGCATTCTCCCACTGCTAGCCCGCATGAGAACAGCAGGGCTGTCAATCATATTGATAGCTCTCGATCGCCCAGGAGCTCCGTGGTACGCGGAGATGACTCAAATGTTGATTGCGCCGTCATGGCCAATTCCACAGAGAGGACGCGCTGTCTCAGGCAGAGGGCATGATAAAATCGGCCAACCACTGAGGTTCTGGCCCCTGAGAGGGACAGGTTAGAGCGCCGTGGGTTATCTGATTCAGTAATCAGAACCATACAGGGCTCAGGTGCCAGTTCCACATCCAGGATGTATGCCAGCAGATGGAACGTCTTTTCACAATGGTGTGCCACAGAGAATGTAGATCCCGTGTGCTGTCAGGTCGAGAGCGTGCTCTCTTTCCTACAGTTCATGTTTGACAAGCGGCGCTCACCCGCCACCATTAAGGTGTTCATGGTAGGGATTTCAGCTTGTCATGAGGGGTTTGGCAGAGACAGTCTTCAGCCACCCTCTAGTGAAACGGTTTCTATTGGGAACGCGGCGGCTTAGGCCAGCGGCAAGAGCCACGCTGCTCCAGTGGGATTTAACTTTGGTACTCGAGGCGCTCTGCGAGATGCCGTTCGAGCCATTGAATCAAATCCCCCTCATGATGTTGTCTCTCAAGACGGCACTGTTGCTTGCTTAGACTACAGCCAAGGGTGTCACTGATTTGTGTGCACTTTGGACGAGACCTGACTGCCTTGCCATCAATGGCGACTTGAGCAGAGCGGTGTCACATCCTAACCCGGCATTTATGCTGAAGGTTATTAAGAGCCCATATAGGTCACAGACCGTTGAGTTATGGGCCTTCTCCTCCCTCCCCCCCTATGCGGAGCAGAGAGAGGAGAGGCTTCATCGCCTGTGCCCGGTGCGCACCTTCGCGTGCTAAGTGCAGCGCACTGCGATAATTGGGTCATCGCCTCAGCTGTTTGTATCACGGTGCTAGTATACTTGGTAGACCACTTTCAAAACAGCGGTTGTCTCATTGGCTTTGCGAAGGCATTGAGACGGCTTATGAGGCAACAGGGCGGCCACTGCCTCAGGGCGTCAGAGCCAACTCCACTCATGGAGTAGCGGAGTCTACGGCCCTTTTCAGAGGAACAGTAGTAGAGAACTAAGGCGGGAAACGTAGGATCAATGGACAGGGTTTCCATCAGGTCTGCTTTCTCTTATTAGAATGACTACATGACATGACTCCTGGCTGGGGGTTCATGTGTTGTATCTTACCCACAAGTCTATGACTGTGTTTGGGCGGAAGGATTAGGGATATAGTTTCTGTAACTGCTGTTACAGTACTATTAGACCAATCTTTAATACTGACAGAGTTTGAGTTCATCGGTCTGCTTGTACAGATTAGTATAGCTCATATTCTGTTTTATCTGCCCACTAGTCATTGGCGGTGTCTCTGGGAGCAGAGCCCCATAGGACTTAAGGCCCTGCCAACTCCCATTCTCGCTGAAGATCATTTTTCGGGAGGCTGTTTGTGGGGAAGCATCCCCTTATATAGGGACACCTGTACTCCTATTGGCTGCAGGTGTGTGCATAATTTCTCAGGCTGTTCGCTGCCTAGGCAGCAGGGTAATCCACTAGGAGCAGAGCTCCCCTATGGGGCTCCACTCCACTCATAGAACTGGAGTTACAAATCAATAGTTACCGGAGTTGTAAGTGCAGATATCCACTCTGCTGCTTGAGCATGCTGTTGGGGCACAGTCGATAGCGCTCTGGACTTCGGGCTAGAAGGCCGAGGGTTCGAGACCTGCTCCCTGCCTGTTTCCAGCAAAGTGTTTGCGTGAAACTTGATCAAATAGGGAAGAAAAAAAAAACATATGAATTTAAAAAACAATTACTTGAACTTCGGCTAATTCAGACCAAACTTCAGACCCTGACATATTTCGAAGCCTTTTACCAAACTTCGCAGCCTATTATTTTTGAAAGCTGGTTTGCCCCTTAGGGCCACTAAGGGGAGTGGGTGATATTAATCCTAAACCTGTTTCACAAAAATTACTTGACAGGGCAGCCATTTTACATATCATAAAACAGTATATCAGATGAGGTCATAAAATTATACTGAAAAAAGCTGACAAATAGCCTACGCTCCAGGCTTTGATGGCTCTGGAGGAGTAAAATGTGATATCTACACACAATGGTGCCGTAAAGCCCCCATCTGAGTGGGAGGTTGGGTTCAGCTGGCAATGAAGAGAGAAGAGGATGACGTGCCTCTGAGGTGAGGTGTGGTAATGTTCTAACATGTCAGCCCAGCCCAGACAGACCCTCTGTGACAGCGTTTGATATGCGGTGGCGAGGAGATCCAGACCTCTCCATAAAGTTAACTCTACACCTCTGCCAAGGGTGATATCTGATAGCCTTGAAAACCAACACCACTATAAAAAGCACAGAAATGGAATAAGACACCTTACCTTCTCTTAACCTTGCTTTATCCAATTGGAGATGCTAGGTTGAGGATGCCTTTTAGCCAGCAGCTAAGTTACTGTAACATTTAACTTTGATGTCACAATTAGAGGAGAATGGTCACAAAACCCGGTTGTTTCATGTATTCATGTCAAAAGCAGTTCTAACACTTATATCAAGACACAACGAAAAGATGATAGACAAATTAGAAAAGAGAATAAGAACAAGTTTCCTGTTGGTAGGAGCTTTACTGAGACAGCCAATGCAAAACAAGTAACCTTCAACACAGACGGGTTAGTTGACGTCACGAAAACAATGCGCACACTTCAAAATGCGGCAGAAGTCTGTGTGTTGTGATTCTGGATGGCCAGATAACTAGCAACTAGCAACAATGACAAGAAACTACCATTTGGGGAAATGTCGGTGGCTTGTTCAGCTAGTTTTATTTCGTTCTTGATACCATGTCTTGTTTTTAGGTGTTTTCACTGATGTCACGTCTATGCTAATATGGCCATAAATGTGCTAGCTAGCTAACCAACAACTGTAATGATGTAGTGCCCATTGTGCAAATGTATTTATGTTTTCAATAACACTGTAGACAAAATATAGTTTGTCAACAACCTAAGCCAACCTTGTTTTCCCCGCGAGGGTTTTGTTGCTAATCAACCAACCCGTCTATATAGAGTAGCAGCAAAGTGGAAGGAGAGGCTGTGAACATTAGCCACATCCTAACATCTTAAATACACGTGTCAACACAGTGAACAAACCAACAGTAATCCTCCTAGTCAACATTTTACAAATAAAATCATTAAAGCGCATTTACAAAATAAATCCATAACGCAATGTCATTCATTTGGAATGGATAACATTGCATAGTTCATCATCAACAATTAATATATTTGGCAGCTTTATGTATAATTAATTAAAGCTGAGATGTGCGGTAGGCGCAACAAGCAATCCTGCATCATGGTAAAAAAATAAATAAATCGTAGTACATACTATGCTGTTCTATCGCACGTGCAATGATTTACGAGAAGAAAAAAAGTGTTGTTTGAAGTAATGTCTTTGTTGTAATACCTCAAACAGACGTGGCAGTATCACCGCTATGGATTCCAGCTTTAACACTTTAGTGATTATCCAGTCCAAAATAGTTTGCAGAATTCTCCATAAAACAAATAATGAGAAATCATACCACATTAAATAAATAGCAGCTGTTGAAAAAGAAACCCAAAACCAAATCAAAATGCTACCTGCTCAAATGTACCTAATCCTATAATACAGGTTTCAAGACTAAATGTCATTGGCTGAATGCAACTTCATCACCTCGATTAACATGAGCATTTCAACTGAAACATACTCCATATGATTTTACATATTCAAGGCATGATTATAGCAATACTTTGGCTTCAGACGCAAGCTCGCATACAGCTGCTTTCATACTTTGTTCATGTGTAGCCATGATTTTTGAAATACTGATTGGACTAATACCTGTCTGTTGTAACTGTTCCCAACACATTAGGTAGTGTACTTCACTTTCATGTAATTACAGACATACTTATCCATGATAGAGGGGGAGGGGGGGGGGGAGGGTTAACAAGCTAAGGCAAAGACAACATACACTACCGTTCAAAAGTTTGGGGCCACTAAGAAATGTCCTTGTTTTTGAAAAGGAAAGCACATTTTTTGTCCATTAAAATAACATCAAATTAATCAGAAATACAGTGTAGACATTATTAATGTTATAAATGACTATTGTAGCTGGAAACGGCAGATTCTTGTCATGGAATATCTACATAGGCGTACAGAGGGCCATTATCAGCAACCATCACTCCTGTGTTCCAATAGCACATTGTGTTAGCTAATCCAAGTTTATAATTTTAAAAGGCTAATTGATCATTAGAAAACAGTTTTGCAATTATGTTAGCACAGCTAAAAACTGTTGTTCTGATTAAAGAAGCAAGAAAAGGTGCTTTTCTTTCAAAAACAAGGACATTTCGAAGTGACCCCAACTTTTGAATGGTAGTGTATACTTGAGTGACGTGAAATGTAGAATATGAGACATTACGTTTAGTCTCTTTGTTCGATCCAGCTCAATACTACCCATAACCTCTTATCTAGATAAAGGAGATATCCTGAGAAGAAATGGCTCCTGTCATCATTTCCATCCTCTTCACCATTCTGTGAGCATGAAAGCTGTCTCCGCCGTCTCAATCAATGAGTCAATCTCTCCAAATGGGACAGGGGGTTGGAGTAGCACAACGGTCCAGACAAACAGGCCAAACCCAGTAGTGCTAGAAACCATCATCATCATCACATCCATACTCTGGAGTAAAAGAAGACCGAATGATTACTCAACTGCTCTCAAAATACATGTTTTCAAACATATGTAGACACCCTGGTAGCCAGACAACCAATGCAAGAGGAGTTGGATAATGCCGATCAAGAGATCTGGCTACCAGGCTAGTTTGAAGTATCTATCTTACTGACCGTTGCCTCCCAGCAGCTCCATGGCGCTGACGCAGGGCTCCTCCTCATCCTCCTCTTCCTCATCTGCCACATCGTCATAGACCACAGGCCCACTCTCGACCAGCACAGAGTGGGGCGACACCTCAGAGGCCATTGGCAGGGGGCTAGCTATCTAAGGAAACAATAAGGAAAAATCCAC
Organism: Salvelinus alpinus; assembly: GCF_045679555.1. Taxonomy (NCBI): domain Eukaryota; kingdom Metazoa; phylum Chordata; class Actinopteri; order Salmoniformes; family Salmonidae; genus Salvelinus; species Salvelinus alpinus. The sequence continues at coordinate 25,866,443 of NC_092119.1, forward strand.
AAAATTTGTCCAACTGGTAATATGATTCTGCACACTGAGCCTGAAAGCCTGAATAGATGTTCAATACGGAAGTTATAGCTAGCCTGATTTACCCCCCCCCCCATCCGAGTCCTACTGCATGTGGGTATGGGCGGGGCAGGTGGGGGATCCACAGTGTGACGGAGGCCCATTTCAGGTCCCTCTCCAGCAGCATGTTTAAGCTCCTGCTGGGCTCCCTCTTCCCTCCCTCTCTCCATGGACACCCTGCTGGGTGGGCCCAGCCTCCCAGTGTGGAAAATGTCTCCTCATAATAGGAGCTGGAAGTCTCATTAATTATCATCAAAAGGAGGGAGAAAAAATTATATAAATTATTCTCCAGACTAATTAGTGGGTGGGTGGCCACTGTGTGGTGAGGAAGGGTCTGAGTCCTGGGAAGGATCTATGGGAGAGGCAGGGAGTGTTGAAAGACCCTTTCAAAGGGAATGAGAAGACATACTGATTCAACAATCTTGACCCCGGACAGTTTTAAAGGTGAGAGAACTGGGTGACCTTGGTGGAATCAGGTCAGTCATAACAGTGTGATGAGTCAGTGGTTCTCTGCCATAGCTTACACTGGGGGAAGGGCTTGACGAACTTGACTAGTCTCTTAGCTTTAAAGCCTGGAACAGTGAAATTAGGCTAGGTTCTATTCTATTGCAGAGGTTTATCACAGGAGCCTGCCAGTTTCTCTGAGCTTGACGTGTAAACAGACATTTATTGCCAAGACTGTCAGGCAGAAGCACTGCACTGGGCAACTCAGTGCCATTTACTCCTAGAACATTTGTTTTGGAAATACAAAGAGAACCAGAAAAACTGCCAGGCAACAGCAAAGCACACATCTCCTTTCTCTCTCTTGTGCTCCTTTTCCTCTCCTTATATAATATGAATTCCAAGCAAACCCGGCCCCAACCAATCAGAGAAGCCATTTGATGCCAGTTCCCAGGGGGTGGTGAGGGGTTGCTTAGTAACAAGCTTTGTTGACCCGGCCCCTCGTGGCAAATGTTTTCTTCCTGGTTGCTGTAGCCTGCACTGGGAGCTTCCATTCATGGCTGCCAACACCACATGAGTGAGAGAGAGCGAGCGAGCAAAAGAAGGGAATGGAGCGAGACACAGCAGCAGAGGTATGAAGAGTGGGTGCAGGAGAAAGTGAGGCTCCCTCCTGTACGTTCCAGCCCACACCGCTTGAGTGCATGTGAACAACTCAGCGGGACATGGCCGCAGTCCTCTCCCATTAGTGAGCCCGCTGCCCCCCATCTGGTCCATAGGACACTAAAGGGTTGGTTAAAGAAAAGACTCACCCAATTTGAATATTATATCGTATTTGTGCATCTCTGAGCGATGTTCTATCGATTCCCGGGGTCATTTCATGTTTTCATGCGTATCTGAGCCATCATCGTGCAAGCAGGCAGAAATACCGTATGATAAGTTTTGCATCCTATGAGGATATAACATTCAAAATGGGTGAAAACCATAGGTAGAGACAGAGAATCATGATTCCTTTTTTTCTTATTTTCTCAAGATAGTGTTAGCGATAGTAGGCTTGGGTGGTATACCGTATATACCCTATACTGGGGTATTTTGAAAAAGCCACGGGATGGTTTTTCAATACAGCCAAAACTATTTATTTTTATACATTGGAATATTTGTAGCTTCTTTCTAAGTGAATACCTGCAGTCAACTAGTGCAATACGTTAAGAGATAAAGAACATTGCGTTCTTCACTTCACCTGTCACATTATGTAGCTTACGGTAGTCCCCAGTCAAGTGGTGTTTGTTTACAAGCACACGATGAGAGACGGGAGCCTTGTGAGTCAGTCACTGTCGTGCAACATGCGCCAGATGATATAAGTATGGAATTCACAATTAAATGTTTGCCAGCTAGATATCTTAGAACTATTAACTTAAGTCTAATATGTGCTAAATGCTCTGCAGTTGTGCTAAATGCTTTGCAGTTGTGCATTTGGTTTGCTAACTTAGTAGATTGTTTGCATTTAGCTAAGTGGTTAGCTTCTTCCAAAATCAAGCATCCACTTGGTAACAGCAGAGAATCCCCTCCTGGATCAAGAGCCTTGCTGGCTAATAATCACTTTGTGTGTGCAACAAACTGAGTAGCGTTTGAGTTACTTGTATAGTTTAGGTCCGAAACTGTACAAAATGTTCATAATGCACTTGTAAGCATTTAGTTAGCGTTCTCTATGAGGATCACTTAGTACTTGTTAGCATTTCGTTAGCATTCTAGTAAGTGAAATTTGGGCTTTGAATATTAGTACTTAAGTCAAATTGAGCACTAGGTAATAGATAAAGCAGATTGTGTTCATCATTCAGCCCGTTAGATAATTCTTCCATTATGAAGCTTACCAGTACTAGTTTCCCAAAAAAGCAGTTTGAGCCAGTCACGTTTGTTACAAAAAAGCACAACGAGCAAAATGGGAGCTTGGCAAGGTGAGTCACTCCTGCAACACAATTTAAGTGAGGTGATCAAGTTACACTTGTATTAAATTCACTAATATTTATCAGCTATATAACTTATAAATGAACTAAGATGTGCCAAATACATGATCTCTAGCTGGGTTTTGCTAACTTGCTAAAGCTTCTTGGTAACAGCAGCAGAGACAATCCCCTCCTGGATTAAGATCCCTGCTGCCTAATATTTGTTTTGTGCATGTTGCAAACTGCATTTTGAGATACTTGCATAACTTTATGAGCTGGGTTGTCTGTCCTAGTAGTAAATGTTTGCAAGCGCTCGTTACCATTTACCTAGCATCTGCTATGACAATTTCTTAGTACTTCTTAGCATTCTGGTAAGTGACTTTTTTACATTTATATATTTTTCAATAGCGCCCCATGTGTGCACTACCGTAATACCGTATATCCCGGGATGGCACAGACACGGTATGAAGGTATGGAAATCTGGATACCCTTAGCGATAGTAAAAGTGTGTGTGTGTGTGTAAGAGACAAAAGCATGTGTAACATCTTACCTGGTCTAGAGCCAGCTTCTTAGGGGGGTGTGCTGATATGAAGGGCCGTAACCTGAGAGAAACAAAAACTTTGAAGAATAGACCACATGGCTGCAATGAATGGCAGAGATAACCGTTGAGAAAAAGGACAAAGGCTGGAGCAAGACAGACAGACACAGAGAGAGATATTCTAACAGACAAAACACAGAGAGAGATGCAGTTGAAGTCAGAAGTTTACATACACTTAGGTTGGAGTCATTAAAACTTGTTTTTCAACCACTCCACAAATTTCTTGTTAAACTATAGTTTTGGCAAGTCGGTTAGGACATCAACTTTGTGCATGACAAGTAATTTTTCCAACAATTGTTTACGGAGAGATTATTTCACTGCATCAAAATTCCAGTGGGTCAGAAGTATACATACACTAAATTGACTGTGCCTTTAAACAGCTTGGAAAAGTCCAGAAATTGATGTCATGGCTTTAGAAGCTTCTGATTGACATAATTTGAGTCAATTGGAGGTGTACCTGTGGATGTATTTCAAGGCCTACCTTCAAACTCAGTGCCTCTTTGCTTGACATCATGACAAAATCAAAAGAAATCAGCCAAGACCTCAGCCAAAAAATGTATTGTAGACCTCCACTAGTCTGGTTCATCCTTGGGAGCAATTTCCAAACGCCTGAAGGTACCACGTTCATCTGTACAAACAATAGTACGCAAATATAAACACCATGGGACCACGCAGCCATCATGCCGCTCAGGAAGGAAGTCCTGTTTCCTAGAGATTAACGTACTTTGGTGTGAAAAGTGCAAATCCATCCCAGAACAACAGCAAAGGACCTTGTGAAGATGCTGGAGGAAACAGGTAAAAAAGTGGGGGCGGCAGGTAGCCTAGTGGTTAGAGCGTTGGACTTCTAACCGAAAGGTTGCAAGATCAAGTCCCCGAGCTCACAAGGTAAAAAATCTGTCGTTCTGCCCCTGAACAAGGCACTGTTCCGAGGCCGTCATTGAAAATAAGACTTTGTTCTTAACTGACTTGCCTAGTTAAATAAAGATAAAATAGTATCTATATCCACAGTAACTGTTTGGCCATAATGACCATCATTATGTTTGGAGGAAAAAGGGGGAGGCTTGCAAGCCGAAGAACACCATCCAACCGTAAGCACGGGGGTGGCAGCATCATGTTGTGGGGGTGCTTTGCTGCAGGGGGGACTGGTGCACTTCACAAAATAGATGGCATCATGACAAAGGAAAATTATGTGGATATATTGAAGCAACATCTCAAGACATCAGTCAGGAAGTTAAAGCTTGATCGCAAATGGGTCTTCCAAATGGACAATGACCCCAAGCATACTTCCAAAGTTGTGGAAAAATGGCTTAAGGACAACAAAGTCAAGGTATTGGAGTGGCCATCACAAAGCCCTGACCTCAATCCCATAGAACATTTGTGGGCAGAACTGAAAAAGCATGTGCGAGCAAGGAGGCCTACAAACCTGACTCAGTTACACCAGCTCTGTCAGGAGGAATGGGCCAAAATTCACCCAACTTATTGTGGGAAGCTTGTGGATGGCTACCCGAAACGTTTGACCCAAGTTAAACAATTTAAAGGCAATGCTACCAAATACTAATTGAGTGTATGTAAACTTCTGACCCCCTGGGAATGTGATGAAAGAAATAAAAGCAGAAATAAAGCAATCATTCTCTGTTATTATTCTGACATTTCACATTCTTAAAATAAAGTGGTAATCCTAACTGACCTAAAACAGGGAATTTTTACTAGGATTAAATGTCAGGAATTGTGAAAAACTGAGTTTAAATGTATTTGGCTAAGGTGTATGTAAACTTCCAACTTCAACTGTATATTCGAACAGACAGGCAGACACACAGACAGAAAAAATATAATTACTTAACACATTGGAAAGAATTAACAAAAAACTGAGAAAATTAGAATGCTATTTGGCCCTAAACCGAGAGTACACAGTGGCAGAATACCTGACCACCGTGACAAACCCAAAATTAAGATAAGCTTTGACTATGTACAGACTCCGTGACCATAGCCTTGCTATTGAGAGAGGCCGCCGTAGGCAGACCTGGCTCTCAAGACAGGCTATGTGCACACCGCCCACAAAATTGTGGAAACTGAGCTGCACTTCGTACACATTTCCCATTCCAATAAAGCCCTATTAATTGACTAGAATTCTAAGAGCGCAAGATGCTAACAGATAGAAGGGTGCAACAGCAGCAGTAATTCCTGGGGAAGAATATCACCAGTGGATGAAATTAGAATCTCTCCTGGAGGCTCTCTGCCCCCCCTGCACACCCACCCTGGTGAGACACACTCCCATGGGGGCTTACTGTAAGTGCCTTACTCACACTGATAAGAGTGGAGAGAGAGCACTTTTAATTAATCTGCTTTACAAGGAGGAGGGTGGAGGAGAGGGTGTGTGTGTTCACTGTTCAGCAAGCATGGCATCTTCACTCCCTTTGTCAGAGCTTATTAGAAAAGCATCCAGCAGCACCAGCCTATTCTGGGCTTAGTGGGGCTAGCCCACAGACCTTGTACTAGACAGGACTGGGTGAGCAGGGTTCCCCAATGGGTCCCTTTCACTTTAGTTTCCAATCACAAACACAGGATCTTAGAAGCACAAGCAGTTATACACAAGGTAATCTATTCACTGTTGTGAGATGGAAAATGCATTAGTTAAATTAGTAGTATGAGGAAGCTATGGTATAAATATATGGACAATAAATCAGGGCTTCAAACTACATTTTCCAGGCTGGGCCTGAAGTCTGAGGCAAAGTTCCTCCCTCCTCACAATCAAACTATGCATAAAGATAAACTAGCCAGAAAAAACTGTGGTGCCCACTCGCTCGTTTCCAGTATACACAGACTTATTCTCCCAGATACTACTTTGGCAGGGCTGGCAGGGCTGGCTGAGCGCAGTCCATTCACCATAAAGTGGATTCTGGGACAGACAAAACAGAGCTTGGCAGCGTGAGACACTGATAGGGCCAAAAGAAGCTCCACATGGCACTGACACCATTCATACTCTACTCTAGCATCTCACTACAACACACTCAAACAGAAACATCTCCCACACACCAAAATACCTGCTTGAGTAAGAACACAAACTCATAGTGTATGAGGGTCGAATGTTTATGATTGTTTAGGCTAGAGGACCAGCCTTGTTTGTTACAAAACAGACATGGCATTTATGAAAGGGAGATCATGGGCTTTATGAAAGGGAGATCATGGGCTTTATGAAAGGGAGATAATGCTGCGTGGCCCTGGGGAATTCTGACCTCTAAAGAGGATGTTGGAGACATATTGGGTCATATGTGGCCATTTTTTTGAAGTCATGTGTGGCCTGACATTGGCCCTGCGTTCCCATGTGCCTCTGGGTCTGGGCTAGATACACACACATCAGAGGGATGTGGTCGGGGCTCAGGATGGTGGCATTAGCCGGTAGAGTGACGGCATCTGTCTGACCATGCCCACCAGGGGGAGGATCACAGGCTGATCACACAGACAGGATCAAACTGCTACTACTGTACTACAGGTTCACTACTACCATCCTGGCTTGGAGTATGACAGGCTCAGTATGATCACAGACAGCCTGGGAGGATCACACACACACACACACTACATTTACATTTACATTTAAGTCATTTAGCAGACGCTCTTATCCAGAGCGACTTACAAATTGGTGCATTCACCTTATGACATCCTACTACCGCATTATTATCATACTAATAACACACTATAGGGACGCTACTATCACCCTGAGAAGGAGGATCACACAAAACACAGACAATGCGGTCAAAAAAGATGAGCAGACTGTCTCTGTCTCACACCAAAAGGCAGGCAATGTCAGAAATACCAAACAGTCCATGACGAAGGGTATACCAAAACGTCTGTACTTTTTAAATACAACATAAAAAACGATTTGATACTAGAATTTTTGTTGCTTTCGGTACATCCGTGGGACAAAATGTGTCCCACGGATCAAAAGTCTGTATCAGTGACAGTGAAGGTGATGTCCCCCTAATAATGCCGGCCCACACTGCCTACTCCACTTAGCTGGCACTGGGAGTCTGGGCTGCATCATGTTAGCTCCCCACTCATGCTATCACACTTGAATAATGCGACACGGCATGTAGAAATGTTGAAACTATTACTGTTGCAAAACAATGTCCATACAGGCTAGAACACTTTACAACGCAAGAAGATACCGGTAGCTTCCAGCTTTATAGGCAAACTTTCCTTGCTAGATTACAGCTAAAGCTGACATCAGTTCACCTCCCTAGTACTTTGTTTGTGATATGCCAACCATAACATAATATGCTGATTTTAAAGATAATTTCCACCAAAACTTTATTAATTCACTTTATTGGCCTCTCACATTTCTCCCAAAGATGATTTATTGTCTCAAACAAGTAGGATCTATCTGCAGACCGTGTTAACTACATGCCTCGGCACTACACTACAATTCAATTGATTGGACATGATATATTAGGTCTCACAGTTGGCAGTGGATGTCAGAGCGAAAAACAAGCCATGAGGTCAAAGGAATTCTCCGTAGAGCTCCGAGACAGAATTGTGTCGAGGCACAGATCTGGGGAAGGCTACCACACAATTTCTGCAGCATTGAAGGTCCAAGAACACAGTGGCCTCCATGATTCTTCCTAGAGCTGGCCTCCTGGCCAAACTGAGCAATCGGAGGAGAAGGGCCTTGGTCAGGGAGGTGACCAAGAGCCCGATGGTCACTCTAACAGAGCTCCAGAGTTCCTGTGGAGATAGGAGAAATTTCCAGAAGAACAACCATCTCTGCAGCACTCCACCAATCAGGAATTTATGGCAGAGGCGCCAGACGGAAGCCACTCCTCAGTAAATTGCACAACAGCCCACTTGGAGTTAGACAAAAGGAACCTAAAGGAATCTCAGACCATGAGAAACAAGATTCTCTGGTCTGATGATACCAGGATTGGACTCTTTGGCATGAATGCCAAGCATCAGGTCTGGAGGAAACCTGGCACCATCCCTACGGTGAAGCATGGTGGTGGCAGCATGCTGTGGGGCGTTTTTCAGCGGCAGGGACTGGGAGACTAGTCAGGATCAAGGGAATGATGAACGGAGCAAAGTACAGAGAGATCCTTGATGAAAATCTGCTGCAGAGCACACAGGACCTCAGACTGGGGAAAAGGTTCACCTTCCAACAGGACAATTTAACCTTTTATTTAACTAGTCAGTTAAGAACAAATTCTTATTTACAATGATGGCCTAGGAACAATGGGTTAACTGCCTTGTTCAGGGGCAGAACGACAGATTCTTAACTTGTCAGCTCGGGGATTCGATCTAGCAACCTTTTCGGTTACTAGTCCAATGTTCTAACCAACAGGCTACCTGCCCAATGACCCTAAGCACACAGCCAGGACAACGCAGGAGTGGCTTCGGGACAAGTCGCTGAATGTCCTCGACTAGCCCAGCCAGAGCCCGGACTTGAACCCGACCTAACATTTCTGGAGAGACCTGAAAATAGCTGTGCAGCAACGCTCCCCATCCAACCTGACAGAGCTTGAGAGGATCTGCAGAGAAGAACAGGAGAAACACCCCAAATACAGGTGTGCCAAGCTTGTAGCATCATACCCAAGAAGAATCAAGGCTGTAATCACTGCCAAAGGTGCTTCAACAAAGTACTGAGTAAAGGGTCTGAATACTTACAGTACCAGTCAAAAGTTCAGACCCACCAACTTATTCCAAGATTATTTATTTTTACCATTTTCTACATTGTAGAATAGTGTAAACATCAAAACTATGAAATAACATATGGAATCATGTAGTAACCAACAACAAAAAGGGTTAAACAAATCTAAATACACTGCTCAAAAAAATAAAGGGAACACTTAAACAACACAATGTAACTCCAAGTCAATCACACTTCTGTGAAATCAAACTGTCCACTTAGGAAGCAACACTGATTGACAATAAATTTCACATGCTGTTGTGCAAATGGAATAGACAACAGGTGGAAATTATAGGCAATTAGCAAGACACCCCCAATAAAGGAGTGGTTCTGCAGGTGGTGACCACAGACCACTTCTCAGTTCCTATGCTTCCTGGCTGATGTTTTGGTCACTTTTGAATGCTGGCGATGCTTTCACTCTAGTGGTAGAATGAGACGGAGTCTACAACCCACACAAGTGGCTCAGGTAGTGCAGCTCATCCAGGATGGCACATCAATGCGAGCTGTGGCAAGAAGGTTTGCTGTGTCTGTCAGCGTAGTGTCCAGAGCATGGAGGCGCTACCAGGAGACAGGCCAGTACATCAGGAGACGTGGAGGAGGCCGTAGGAGGGCAACAACCCAGCAGCAGGACCGCTACCTCCGCCTTTGTGCAAGGAGCACAATGCCCAACGATTGAACAGAGCAGTAGCTGAGTCTCTGTCTGGATCAAGAGCCATTCTGTGACTTTGGCTAATGTGTTTTTTTTGCCGTGGGATTGTTTTGTTATTGAGTATCATGATACACAACCTGGTATCAAAGTCAAAATTCTGGTATCATGACAACACTACTCATTATTGCGACACCACCTCAGCTAGAACAGTGAACGTGTTCTAAAAATCTACTTCTCCCTCGCAGAAGAAAACATGTCTGACGTCTCCTCTCTAATGAGGGCAGGGGTGGTGTAGGTGTGACAGAGATGCCTGCCCAGACCAGACCCGCTCCATCCTTCCTCCCATGGCATGTCCCCTCTAACACCTCATCCCCCATGAGCTCACACCTTGGACTGGAGTAAGCATGGACACAGCTCAGCTCATTTTGGGGAGACACACAGTAACACTGCTCTTTCATTAGGGAGCTGTAACACACCACCACACACCTCCATACTGTCAGATGTCAGTGACAAACTATACATAGCCTTTGAGAAAGCCCAGAGGACATCAACATTAGTCGTGGCTTCTAAACCTCCCAGAAAAATACATCTGTCTGGCTAAAATCTAAGGCTACAGATGTTCCATAAAAGCTTACATCAAAAGACAAACTACTTATCGACTTGTTGGTCCCCAGTGTGTCAATATTTCCATAGTAACAGTCTGTAGTTATTCTACATCCCAAATAAAACAGCTTCATTCTGATCAAGCAGTGATCACTTTTAAGCCTCACTAACTCAAAATATGCAAGCACTATCCTAGATCCTAGCTCCTCGTCCTGCAAGGGGACAGATCTTGCCTTAAAGTTCAGAGGTCAAACTGGTGTTCAAAATTGAGCCGGCTGCCAATGACGACCGCCTCCTAGGGAGCCCTTTCCCTCTGAACATTGATATCAGCAGTGGGGAGTGGCTCCTTGGACAGAGATGTGACATGTATAAATCACCTCTCCAAAGACAATGGGACATATGAAGCACTCCTCTATTGGCGTGACACCCCCCCTCCACCTCTCTAAAAAGGTCAGACAGGAGACACTTGGGGAGACTCCAACACTCTCCCACTTTCACTCCCCCTCAGTCTTTCCCCCACCACTGCTGTCCATCTCCGACTCTCTCTCTGTTAGACTATTAGTCTCTGCTGGGCTTAACACATTTCTAAATCAGCTTACTGCCAATGAGACTAAGCCGGAGCTGAAAAAGGGAATTGACGGAGAGCGTTTAGCCAGTGGCTGGCAACTGGTTAGAGCTGGGGGATGGCAACTATATAATTAGAAGAAAATCGTTAAAGCCAAGAGTGAAAGGAGCGAGACTAAAAGAGATGGAACCCTTCAGGATAATGTTAAGGTTACATTAAATCAGTAATATAACAAATTAAATGGGGAGATGATTACAGTAAATGAGAAACAAAGAGAAAGCATTTACCCTACATATGAAAGCATTTACCCTACATATGAAAGTATAATCTGAGATTTTTGTGTACGGCCCAGTACATCACTGGGGCCAAGCTTCCTGCCATCCATGACCTCTATACCAGGCGGTGTCAAAGTTATTTTCAACTTTTCCTTACGGTACTTGTCGACTATCGGTCTTGTGCCGGTATTTAGCCTTAGATGGAGTGTACCACGCGCTTTAGGGCTGCATTCCCAAACAACAAAGACACCAGCCACCCGTCAATGACTGTTCTCTCAGCTTCCGCACAGCAAGCGGTACCGGGGTACCATGTCTAGGTCCAAAAGACTTCTGAACAGCGTCTACCCCCCCACCGTTTAAAAAAAAAATACTGCTGCTACTCGCCGTTTATCTATGCATAGTCACTTTACTCCTACCTACATGTACATATGTCCTCAATTACCTTGACTAACTTGTACCCCCGCACATTGACTCAGGACCGGTACCACCTGTATATAGCCTTGTTATTGTTATTTTATTGTTGCCCTTTTTTCCCTTATTAACACTGCATTGTTGGTTAAGGGTTTGTAAGTAAGCATTTCACGGTAAGGTCTACACCGGTTGTATTCGGCACATGTGACAAATAACATTTGATTCTGTCACTATGTGATGAGCACTTCACACCGGCAGAGGGTGAGAAACCAGCAGTAGTGAGAAAAGGATTTGGCTGGTGCCAACAGTCAGTCCTTCTCCTCTGGGATCTCCAGACAGACCACTCTGGTTCAGACACTTTTACTGTGTAGTATGCCTCGGCTCACAGAACTGAAAGAATAATTGTCTGAGTACTTTGATACAAGATGGCTCCCTTTGTCACAAAAGCAGGTGCTAATACATGAGTGGCGAGTATAAAACAATGTATAGTGAGAAAGGCACTAAGTGCATCCGTCAGTCCATGTGTTACTACTCAAGAGAGACTACTTGACTGGTTCAGGCTGTGGAACAATGAACTATGACTAATATCAACTCTGCCCATCTCAATGGTTCCTGTGGTGCTTCTTGGGCTGTGGATGGATATACTGTGGAATGGAGTCCAAACGGCCCACTTTGGAGCTCTAGTCTGAAAAATTCCAACCTTCATTGGCCCATTAGTTGTGGTAAAGCGTTGGTAGAACAAAGGTTTGGCTGTAGACAACTGTTTGAAAATCGAGAAGAGAGAAAGCTACTGCTAGCGGAGCTGGATGTCCAACAGAGAAACATATGCAGTTTCCCAGCAGTCTATAGTCCTCCTGTCCAGCCCAACGTATGCCACACGTAGGATGGGATGCCCTCTGGTCTGTAGCATTGTAACGGATGGAGCCTGCCTGGCAGTGGCACCCAAAGAGTTGGTTCCTGTGAGAAGCAAATCAAGAGGCGTCCCATGGAAATACTTAGTGGTCAGTCAGTCAGGGGTTGCAGGGCAGTGGGGGAGATCAGAGAGAGGCCAGGGAAGGGCTGGAAACCAGAGGGAGATTATACTCTCCCAATAGAGCTGCTACTATTAGTAGAAAAACACTTCTTTAGAGTGGACTGAAAATAAAGTGAAGCATATTGGTCCATGTGGGGATGATCTGATGTCACTACTCTGCTGATGACACCTGCTCTGAGAGGCTGAATAGAAATGCAGAGAAAGTTGTTAATTCTTCACAGGCAGCAGAGAGAAAATTGATGGTCAAAAACTCTTGCCACAACCCTCTCCATCAGACCAGACTGTGGATCAGAGCTTCCACTAGAACTTTAGGGTTAGATTTACACTTCTGAAACCCAACACAGACCAAAACCATACAACCCCCCTCCCCTTGGTGAAATATGCAGTCAAGTAGTCCTCCCAAAAAAGTTGAATGGGGAAAAGGGCATTAAAAAGAGAGAAGAAAGAAAAACAGCTTTGAATAGGAACAGATTAAGGAGGGAGAAGAGGGAAGAAAAAAGCACTGGAGAGCAATTATCTGGGCTATTTCTGGAAGAGTGCTTTTCCATCCTCCAGTCGGAATGAAGGGAACAGGGAGGCCCTGTTTGGCAGCTGGCTGGAGAGGCATGGAGCAATATGGAGGGAGAGGGATGGAGGGATTGAAGGACTGGCGGGTGGGAGTCCTGTAAAGTACAGGCCTGTGACCGGGTGAAGGGCTGGGGAAAGGGGGCGCTCAGAGGCCTTCCCTGGAGGCCAGGCTGGCCATGACCGAGGATGGGAGACCCTGTATAAAGCAGGCTTGAGACTGTGCAGAGCCAGGGGCCGGTTCCTACAGGGGAGAACCTTTAAGTGGAGTGTGGGGGAGCAGAGCAGTGGGTGGAGGAAGGTGAGAAGGAGCACAATGCTTCAGTGTAGCAGTCAGTAAGGTCTGGAAGCAGGCAGCACAATGGACTTACTGTCAAGCCACCGCTCTCCTCCACTTTTCTAGTTCTCCCCGACTCACCTTTTAAATAACCACACAGCAACCTGTGGAGGGACTCTTTCTGCAGTCAATGGGCAAATCATGTTTTCATTTGAATGTCACTATTTCTGAGGTACAATGTCAGCAAAGATGCCAAATTATCAACATAGTGATATAGAAAAAGAAACTGTGGATAAACCATGGTGTGACCCCGTCCTGTGGTTAAAACTATTTTTGTTGAGCAAGCAGAACTAAAGTGCAAAGTTCAGATTTTTCTCAGCAAGTGGATGTGAGTCTTAAAAGCTACCTGCTAGCAAAAGCACTGTTCCATTCAGGAAAAACAAGTGTTGAAAGTGTACAATGAATGATTCAATAACCATAATGTACATGAATCATTTATTGACATGAATGCATTTTTAATTTTTTTTACAGGTGGACAATTGGAGGGAAAATTGTAATTCTTAAAAGGGGGAAAAGGTTCATCCATGAAGCCCTCTTCAACAGCAGAAAAAAAAACACGTAACTGGAGATGTCTTTAGTGTGTAGGCCTACAGTAAACGTCAGCTTTCTAAAGAAGTGCTAGGCTACTCTGACTGGTGCAACTACACTGAACAAAAATATAAAACGCAACATGCTATATTTCAACGATTCTACTGAGTTACAGTTCATAAAGGCCCAACCACTGAGGAGCCAGGCCCAGCCAATCAGAATGGGTTTTCCCCCACAAAAGGGCTTTATCACAGACAGAAATACAAATCAGCTGTCCGGGTTGCTGGTCTCAGATGATCCCGCAGGTGAAGAAGCAGGATGTGGATGTCCTGGGCTGGTGTGGTTACATGTGATCTGCGGTTGTGAGGCCGGTTGGACGTACTGACAAATTCTCAAAAATGACGATGAGGTGGCTTATGGTAGAGAAATAAAGATTAAATTCTCTGGAATTGAGCTCTTGACAAAGGAGAAATGCTCACTAACAAAGATGTAAACAAATTTGTGCACAACTTTTTTGAGAAATAAGCTTTTCGTGTGTATGGAATATTTCTGCAATCTTTTATTTCAGCTCATGAAAAATGGGTTGAGAGGGTTGTGCTGGTCGGATGGAGGGAGGAGCTGCAACCAGATGACTCCAGTAACACTTACTGCACTAGGAAGAGGGAGGGGCTCCCCTGGATGTCACTAAAAGGCTGGCTCTAGGCTGAGCTGGGTCTAGGCTCAGTCTAAGACTTGTACACCTGCAAGAAGTTCCACCCAAATTTGATTTGCGTTTTTTTGGGGGAGTTTTTTTTTAGGGAAAGTTAGGAAACCAATTTCAGTAATACCAAGCAAACAGAAAAGTCAAACAACTCAAAACTGAAGAAACTGATTAACTTCAGAAGAAAGCCTCACAGTGGATCATAACATACTGAATGTGTGTGTGTTGAGAAAGCGGGAGAGAATGAGATCAAGCAAATCCTGGCAGAGAGAGAATGTACATCTCAGGGAAGCACATGGGAGTGAGTGGCGGGCTGAGTGAGTCCACAGCCTTTCAGAAAAACAAAAAAAGGAACGCGAGCATCTGTCTGGTTGTCGCTGGTGATTATTCCAGGCTAGAGGAAAAGTGCAGCCTCATCATTATTGAGAAGAGCAGCAACATCACTTCAACAGGCTGGGAAGTGTGCATGTTGCCCCTAGTGACAGACAGGAGGCTCGGAGAAGGACAAAAATACTGTTGCATCACTCACATTTCCATTCATCTCCCATTTATTCAACACTGCTGCCGTCAAGTCAGTCTTGAAGCTTAATCAGCCAACATTGAATATATTGAACAATATATGACATTGAACAGCAGTGGTATTATTAGATAGACTGAGTCACCCTGTGGTTCCTGCTTCACCCACCTCTTGCCCAGGCTGCTGAGTGGTGTGCCCAGGCTCAGAGGGACATTGGTGGGTTTGCGGTATCGTCCAGTCAGCCTCTGGGCTCCAGGGGTGGCTCCTTTCGGAGACTCTGCTGTCTGGCGGGCTGGACTGGCGCATGGCTTGACATTCAGCTCCTTCAGGATATCGTAGTTGATCTTAGTGGAGATCTTCTTCTGCTCCAGCATCTTCTCTATGGCCTCGTCGGCTGTGCTGGCATGGATCGGAGCCCGCTTCTTGGAGCTCTTGGGCTGCAGGGCACATAGTGGGGTTTCAAATCACTCAGTATGCAGTCAAATGCAATTACTTATGCAAATTGGTACTTTAGCTTAATGTACATTTGTAACTATACTTTGCACAACAAAGGGATGCTCTAGCTATGCGGCAGTATTATGGAAGAGGGCTGATTGTGAAGTTGGACAACATGGCATAAGGTGGTTGGATCAGTGCTGTCAAAGACTCCACACTCATTAGGTATCTATTGCGCTGCAGTTAATCCAGCTAGTTAAAACCAGAGAGCAGATGTTGGACCTAACAAGGAGCCTGGGCCTTGCCAAATACTGATGTGAAATGATAAACCCACTAAAGTGGAAGACATGCACACACATTGACACACCACAGCTTAGCATATATCCAGGCCACCCCAAGCTCACTGCTTCTTTATACCAGTGGTTCTCAACTGGTTTAGTCTCGGGACCCAAATTGAACCAGGTTGTCTGTCGTGATCCAATAATCATGTCACGATTTTTTGATGTTGTCAAAATGCAATCTGGAAAATGTTTAATGCTATATTGACAGTAAATGCACCAATTATGTGACAAAAGGAACAACAGTCCCACCTTTTTCCATTGTCAATAATTCCACTTTGCCCATATTCTTGATGAAGAATGTTAAACTCACTGGTGTGAGACCAAAAAATAAATGTACCAAATCCACTAAAGGCACTGCTAATAATTCTACAATTGAGAACTGATTGAAAAAATAATAATTACATTCCAAAAAAGGTTCATTATCATTTACACACTTTCTACCTGATTTTAGTAGTTTAAGTTCAGACTGGTGTATTTTGACAAAATAAAGCATTTATTTGTATTATTCAGACACTCGCAACACATTCAAAACCTCCCAAGACCCAAATTTGGGTTGCAACCCACCAGTTGAGATTCGCTGCTTTAGATTGTCAGGATTTACCTTCTTGTCCTTGTAAATCCCCAGCTCCTTCTCTTTCACTATCCGCTCTTCCTTTTCTGAAAGTATAAATGGATTGGGGGAATTCAATTGGAAATATAGTTATTTGTAAAGAGTCCATACAAAACAGTTTATTACAATATGTGCCTGGTGTGTTGTGGCCATGATGCGAATTACAGTTAGCTCCCCCTAAATGCAACAAAACTTGGGGGGGTAAGTCTCTAAATGCAAATTTAACCATTCTTCTATTTGTTTAAAATGCAGTGGTAAATATGAAAATAAAAGCTTCCAATGAAATGAACATCCCCACCTCTGTCATGGTTTATTTCTATGTGGTGACGCTGAATTTTGACCTCAGCTGAGCTCCTTCATGCATAGATTTTTCTTTGCACTTCCTCATTTTCACCATGCGTTTCTGATCAAAATAGCCTTTATTCCAATGCATTTCAGTTATCATTGTTTGCTTTTGTCAGTCAGCTGTTCAGAGCGCACATTGCTTTGTTTTTCAGGTGCGTGCAAATACCGATGTTCTCCGTACCATCCGGGGCCAGATGTAGGCCATTTATTTCGCATTATTATTGTCTATCAATATTTGTTTTCTTTCCTGGATCAGCTGACGGTCGACAATATCACTAGCCTAGAGCTAGACACCAATGTGCATCCAATAAGTATACGTTAATGACACTATGCCTATAGTTTCGGTTAGAAGCATTCGATTTTGCAGTGACATAAGATTACATTGTCTGGGATTTGTGTGCCCATGATAACTGTTTTCACGGCGAAACAAATCCAATCTTATTGGTCACATACACGTGTTTAGCAGATGTTATTGGGGGTGTGCTTCTAGTTCCGACAGTGCAGCAATATCTAACAAGTAATATATAAACAATTTCACAACAAATACCTAATACACATCTAAGTAAATTAATGAAATCAAGAAAATATAAATATACGGATGAGCAATGTCAGAGCGGCATAGACTAAGATACAGTAGATAGTATAGAATACAGTATATACAGTTGAAGTCGGAAGTTTACATACACCTTAGCCAAATACATTTAAACTCAGTTGTTCACAATTCCTGACATTTAATCCTAGTAAAAATTCCCCGTCTTAGGACAGTTATTTCACATTCTTAAAATAAAGTGGTGAACCTGTCAGAATAATAATAATAGAGAGAATGATTTATTTAATCACATTCCCAGCGGGTCAGAAGTTTACATACACTCAATTAGTATTTGGTAGCGTTGCCTTTAAATTGTTTAACTTGAGTCAAACACGTCGTGTAGCCTTCCACAAGCTTCCCACAATAAGTTGGGTAAATTTTGGCCCATTCCTCCTGACAGAGCTGGTGTAACTGAGTCAGGTTTGTATGCCTCCATGCTCACACACGCTTTTTTAGTTCTGCCCACCAATTTTCAATAGGATTGGAGGTCAGGGCTTTGTGATGGCCACTCCAATACCTTGACTGTGTTGTCCTTAAGCCATTTTGCCACAACTTTGGAAGTATGCTTGGGGTCATTGTCGATTTGGAAGACCCATTTGCGACCAAGCTTTAACTTCCTGACTGATGTCTTGAGATGTTGCTTCAATATAACCACGTAATTTTCACCACAAAGTGCACCAGTTCCTCCTGCAGCAAAGGACCCCCACAATATGATGCTGCCACCCCCGTGCTTCACAGTTGGGACGGTGTTCTTCGGCTTGCAAGCCTCCCCCTTTTCCCTCCAAACATAATGGTCATTACGGCCAAACAGTTCCTTTCCCCCCCCCCCCATCAGACCAGAGAATATTTCTCCAAAAAGTACGATCTTTGTCCCCATGTGCAGTTGCAAACCGTAGTCTTTTTTTTATTGCGGTTTTGGAGCAGTGGCTTCTTCCTTGCTGAGTGGCCTTTCAGGTTATGTCGATATAGGACTCATTTTACTGTGGATATAGATACTTTTGTACCCATTTCCTCCAGCATTTTCACAAGGTCCTTTGCTGCTGTTCTGGGATTGATTTGCACTTTTCGCACCAAAGTACGTTCATCTCTAGGAGACAGAACACGTCTCCTTCCTGAGATGTATGACGGCTGCGTGGTCCCATGGTGTTTATACTTGCACACTATTGCTTGTACAGATGAATGTGGTACCTTCAGGCGTTTGGAAGATGTCCTAACCGACTAGCCAAAACTACAGTTTGTTAACAAGAAATTTGTGGAGTGGTTGAAAAACAAGTTAATGACTCCAACCTAAGTCTATGTAAACTTCCAACTTCAACTGTACATGTGAGATGAGTAATTCAAGATATGTAAACATTATTAAAGTGACTAGTGTTCCATTTTTAAAGTGGCCAATGATTTCAAGTCTGTGTGTAGGCAGCAGCCTCTCTGTGCTTGTGATGGCCATTTATCAGTCTGATGGGCCTGAGATAGAAGCTGTTTTTCAGTCTCTCGGTCCCAGCTTTGATGCACCTGTACTGACCTCTCCTTCTGGATGATAGCAGGGTGAACAGGCAGTGGCTCGGGTGGTTGTTGTCCTTGATGATCTTTTTGGCCTTCCTGTGACATTGGGTGCTGTAGGTGTCCTGGAGGGCAAGTAGTTTGCCCCCGGTGACGCGTTGTGTAGACCACACCACCCTCTGGAGAGCCCTGCGGTTGTAGGCGGTGCAGTTGCCGTACCAGGCGGTGATACAGCCCGACAGGATACTCTCAATTGTGCATCTGTAAAAGTTTGAGGGTTTTAGGTGACAAGCCAAATTTCTTCAGCCTCCTGAGGTTGAAGAGGCGCTGTTGTGCCTTCACCACACTGTGTGGCTGGACCATTTCAGTTTATCAGTGATATGTATGCAGAGAAACTTAAAACTGGCCACCTTCTCCACTGCTGTCCTGTTGCTGTGGATAGGGGGTGCGCCGCTGGTGTTTTCTTAAGTCCACGATCATGTCCTTTGTTTTGTTGATGTTGAGTGAGGTTATTTTCCTGACACCACACTCCCAGAGCCCTCACCTCCTCATGTAAGCTGTCTCGTCGTTGTTGGTAATCAAGCCTACTACTGTGTCGTCTGCAAACTTTGAGTGAGTTGGAGGCGAATGGCCATGCAGTCATGGGTGAACATGGAGTACAGGAGGGGGCTCAGCACGCAACTTTGTGGGGCCCCAGTGATGACGATCAGCGAAGTGGAGATGTTGTTTCCTACCGTCACCACCTGGGGGCGGCCCTTCAGGAAGTCCACGACTCAGTTGCACAGAGCGGGGTTCAGAACCAGGGCCCAGAGCTTAATGATGAGCTTGGAGGGTACACTATGGTGTTGAATGCTAAGCTATAGTTAATGAACAGCATTCTTGCATAGGTATTCCTCTTGTCCAGATGGGATAGGGCAGTGTGAAGGCGATTGCATCGTATGTGGACCTATTGGGGTGGTAAGCAAATTGAAGTGGGTCTAGGTTGACAGGTAAGTTGGAGGTAATATGACCCTTGACTAGTCTCTCAAAGCACTTCATGATGACAGAAGCGAATGCTATGGGGAAATAGTAATTTAGTTCAGTTACCTTTGCATTCTTGGGTACAGGAACAATGGTGGCCATCAATTTCACATAATGAAAAGTTACGTTGACAGTTTCACTTACAGCGCATTTTCCAAGATCTGTACAGGGTTTAAGTTCATTGTTCTAATTCAATTGTTAAATGCTTAATAATGACAAATAACTGTCATGTCATTGATGTCAGAAAAGGTAGTGTTTTGTCACACGATCTGTGAAGACTCCAAGCATTAACTCATGAGTTATGGACAACTCACAAACTAGGGTGTAAAACATGTTTTCATTCAAGTCATGTATTATATTGAATGTAATATTATATTGAATGCTACCTATTCTGGTTGTGTTCATGAGTTTAAAATTGCCTTGACTAAGAGGGTAGGCTACCGGCAGTAGTGTATGCCTAGTGGAGGGTAAACTCAAGTAAATGCCGTTTACCCACCTTTTTTCCGAAAAATGCATTGAAAGTACTGGGAGCATAACTTTTTTCACCGTTTACGACCTTTATTTTATTTTATTACTACTACACACTGGCTACTGGTAAGGCCTATTTGAAGTTTATGGTAATACACATTGTAGCCTAGTCTAGTAAGTTGACCATGTGTGTTAGGGTGACGGTCACGTTTTTCCCGGGACAGTTTCAGCCCCCCCGAAATTTCAGGCTACAATAAAAGGTAAATTTGTCAGCAAGACACATCAATTAATTTAGGCCTAATCAATGGCTATCGCTGAACGTCATTAGGCACACATTTTGGTGTTTTGTAACAGATGTTCATTTCCATTAATCAAATAGAGTGAGTAGGCTGTACATGCAGTTTGGCTGCTGGAATTATTTGAGTGGGCGAACAAGCACTGGTAGCCCTACTTTTTGACGTGATTTGTTTGACAGATGAAAATATCATGACTGGTTGTATTTCTGCCACATTAAAAGGTAATGTACAGTTCAAATTATGTCTATTACTAGGCACATGAATTTTGCAATACAGAGACCCCCTGGTGTGGCTGTACCTTTCTGCTCTTTCAAGTAGTCTTCATTCTGTTTCAGCCAAAGCTCAGTCTTGATTTTCACCTCTTTGTCATTCAGGAGATACTGCAGAGAAGGGTACATAACTTACATAAATTACCTTAGTTATGCATTTCCAGGCTTTATTTGCTGGCAATCCTGTAAAGTCAGAATGAATAGATGGTTCAATATTAGGTGCAACGTAAATTAAAATACAGTACATACCAGCTCAATCTCATCATCATCAATACCACTCAAGTCCAGCTCTCCATTTTCAGCATCCTCATCTGAAAAATAAATTCAACATTATTATTATAAATGTTAAGTATTGTAGGTTCTCAGGTATGCCAACTCACTCTGGGAGAAATAAATAAATTCCACAGCAGATAACACTTTACACAATTCATCCAGTGTGTTTAGGCAAAAACAATTGTGCCTGGAGTTTATCAGTAAATAATAAGCACCACAAATTCTAAAAACAACAAATAATAGGTTTAAGCAGATCTGCCTGTACAGATTGTCTTTTCAATTACAATACGCTTTCAAGATTGTGGTACGTTTTATTTTCTTGGAGTTGCTGAAACGTCAATTTGCATTTTGATGCGAGACAATGGATTCCTAAGTCTCATTTCCATTTTTACCCTCCTTCCTCTGGTGATTGCTCAGGTTGTCTGAGAAGAAACAGCCACCTTTATGCCGAGACAAGACAGGAGTGTTCTCAAATCCCAGGGAACTCAACACTTCAATGATGGACTGGGAAAAAAAACATTCAGCACAAAGGAAAAGTCTGATTACCTTTGATAACAGAGACAAAAGGATTGAGGTTTTGACTTAGGCAAGAAAAAAATAGAACAGCTTTCACACACAGATGAATCTCCTTGATTAGCCATTTTCTAATAAAGTGAGACTCCTTCGCCTGCCTACACACAGACAGTCTCAGTCAAAAGGAAGAGGAGAGTCGCGTCTTAAGAGGCAACAGGTTTATAGGAGTCGTTTAACTTCTGTCACCTCTCTGTCTGACGTGTTCAGAGAGCCATGCTTCCCTAGGTTAACACACACCACAGAAGCACACTTCAAAGCCGTGCCACACACATCCAGACAGGCTTCACAGTTAATTAAGGAGAGGCGGGTGCACAGGACACACCACACACACACCTGCAATATTACAGAAGGTGCAATCCAGTCAGTCGTGTTCAGTAGGTCCCAATCGGTCTGGCCCAGCCCTCTCAAAACTTCCCTTCGGTGAAGTGTGAGGGGATTTTTTTTATTTAACTCGGCGAGTCAGTTAAGAACAAATTCTTATTTACAATGACTGCCTACACCGGCCAAACCCGGAAGACGCTTGGCCAATTATGAGCCACCCTATGGGACTTCCAATCAAGGCCAGTTGTGATACAGCCTGGATACGAACCATGGTGTCTGTAGTGACGCATCAAGCACTGAGATGCAGTGCCTTAGACCGCTGCGCCACAGACAGGAGACGGACAGAGAACACACTATTCATCCAGAGGAGCAAGGAGGCGCATGAGAACAGGGGTGGTGACAAGTTCAATTAATTTCCTTAAAATATGAGAATTACATTGCTTTTATCAAAACAAATTATTAAAGTAAATAATGATACTGTATGTGATGTGGAAAAAACTAAGAAAATAATAATGTACCAGAGAGTATATTTTTTTTTTAAAGGCAGTAAATCGAGACTAGCTGCAAATTAATTAAAGTGTTGATTGCAGCAGGATAAAAGGCAGTGCAATTTACATTCTATTCTCCTTTGATAAAACCCTCTTAAAATGACATCATGGTGGGAGATGGGCTTCTAGTTTTTGTTCACACACTCTTGCACAGCACACCCTCTGTATCAATGCCATGAGCCCCGGGATTCCTTAGGCCTTTCCTTTCCCAATGAACATTTCTTTACCAGTAGATCCCCCTCGAGCATTCTAGAACGCACTCCAAATCCACCACGGAGGGGAGGAATGAAGGGTAGACCACTGTCAGATCATCAACTGTGGGGGCTGTCCACAAGCTAAAAACACCAAATTCTGATGTGATGTTGTCAGAGATTAGATGCTACACCGCAGAGCTTCACTTGAGAGAGTGAGAGTGAGAGAGTGAGCCGCTGATCTCCTTGAGCCCATATATTTCAGAGAGAGAAAAAGACAGGGGAGAAAGAAAAAAAGTATGGTCCAGCAAATTAGAAGGGAGCATCGGTGCGTCGAACCTGCGTCCTTCTCCGCTCTCTTCCCAGAAAACACTCTCCAGAGTTTGTGATCGTCAGGATGAATCAGCTAGTGGCATGGTGCTGCTCACGGTGGATCACTATTACCTAAACTTCAAGACTCCCTTCAGGTACCCAACAACACCGCTGCTCCAAACACAAGGCTTTCCCTTAACCTGAGAACATGACAAGTCTCATCATCATGCAAAACCAGCCCAGTGGTAATGTCAAGCAGACTACATGGCAGCTCTGTGCTGAAGACAACCAAACAGAGCAGAATAAATAAATAAAGTAATATTCTGACTGACATGGGCAGGCCAGACTGAGGCAAGAAGAGCCCATTAAAATATGACCTCCCCAACCTTGACTGAGCCCAGACAGACCCTACTCAGCCACCTGCCTGTGCCCCTGCCCTGAGCCAGAGGGAGAGTGAAGGAGAGCGAGAGAGAGAAAGAGAGAGATGGATAGAACGAGAGTGAGCGAGCAAGAGATTGATGGTGAAAGATTTCATAGTGCTGCTGGGGGCAGAGCTGTGTGCTGGTTCACCATGTTGAGCACATCTCTAGCACTAACCTTGGGACAGGGACCCACCAGGCATTACAGCCCACTTCACTATCTGTTCCAACCCTACCACATACATCAAACAACATTCAGATATGTTATCATGGTGCCTTGACAGTTCTTATGACATAATCCTGTGTTTGTGCTCCCTGGTTTCCACCATGCTAAATCAATAAACAGGTTTTAGCCCTGATGCACGCACAGCGAGTTAAAACCCTGTGTGTGAGAGAGAGAAGTAACAGCCTGAGGCACAGGACTTCCTGCTCCTCCGTGGTAAACGGCAGCTGTCATCTCCACTCAGGCTGGGAGCTACAGACAGAGCATCTCCTTTTCCTCCCCAGTCCACGGAGACGGATCATGTCCAGTCACGACTCGCTCATATGACATGTGTCACAGACTATGATGCAGCATCTCACCGAGCCTGGGAGACACTACTGCAGCTCTTGAGAAACACATAATCAGCCTGGTTTTACATTCGAAATCACAAAGGGGCTTTGTGAGACTTCCTGACAAAGTGTAATAGGCCTGCAGAGATGGGCTTAAAATTCATACTAGAATGTTTTTATCCTAATCTTCCCGCTTTCGGCATATGCATATCTCTATGATGTCATCAGTAGTCACCTTACCCCACCTTCCTCCGAGGGGCTGGCCATCCAGCCATCTGTCATGCTGGCCCTGGCCCTACAGACTGTACTGCCCCTAGGCATTGTAAAACACTCCACATCTCCGCCTCCTCACTGTGGAATTGAGGCATCTCCAGATGTCAGGCAGAGAATGTAAATGACAGAGCGGAAGACCTTAGTGTGTGTGTAGCTTCATCTGACCTCTCTGTGATTGCCTTTTTGTTAAATGCGAAGGAAGACAAACACCACCGTTTTTCTAATAGCTTACATTTTTAAAGGCTAGTCCAGGTAGGTAAGTCGGATGGGTAAAGTGGTGCTGCTGCTGACGCAGTGAACATTTGATTCTATTCCACCTTGAATAGCTTCTAAATAGACCTTTTAACAGCCCAAAATTAGCAACTAGAGATGTTCTCACTGTTCACTTGGATCTGCCTTAAGACATTCACACACCAGAGGTCGTTATGCTCTCTGAATTATATTGTTATGTTTAGCTGTAAGTTTACAGAGTAGTAACTGTAGTCTTAGAATTGGAGAGTCAGGAGCCCTGCTTAGGTAAGCAGGAGTCTACTTGTTTACCAATGGCTTTAAGCACTGGCAGTGGACAACTCCAGTCCTTGAGCACTTGGTTGTCCAATGATTGACTTTCAAATCAAAACCTGGTATGTGGGGGAAAATGAGGCACAAGTTTGTTTTCTGCACAAACATCTGAAATGGTTCAGGGAAGTGCCAAGATTCACCTAAATCCAGAGGCCCAACACCTTTAAATGGCCCTTGCTGAGTGCTGACATTCTCAGCCCATAAAAGCAGAGCCGTTTAAAAAGTGCCAGAGGCTGACTGTGCTCAGTGATGCTGTTAAGGTCAGGCCCAAAGTCATTGATTGGACTAAGTGCCTGGATGAAAACACAGGCCTTAAATCAATGCCTGCTCTAATGGTAAAGGACAGTGCTCCCTGAAGACAAAACTATATAGACGTTTGCGACAGAGTTATCATGTGGTTGCTGAGTCGCAAAGCTTTGCCAAGACTGGCTGCTCTCTCCCTGACTCAAGTGTAAATGAATATGCCATTACTCAGAGACTAAAGCATCTAAACTACAGCACACCTATTGTAACAATCTCTAGTCGTGCCTCTGGTTTCCACCCTTCAATTAGAAGTAATCTGTACCAGAGACCGGATCTGGGACCAGAGCGGGTCCCAATCGAGAATTCTAAATAACACCACGGGTCTGGGTCGGATCCAATATGATTGTCACGGGTCTCAGGTATGTGCAATTTTAACTGACTTGTCCGGAAGGGCCCATACAGATCCAAACGCAACTGCTGCAGTATAGCGAAAGAGACATTTTATAATTTATGCTGCTGCTCTTGCTTTTCATAAGTGGAGCATGGCGCATGTAGCTTGTTGGCCAATCATGAATCAAAGTGGCACAAGGCGACAGGTATAAAACCTGTGCGTGTGGCAAAAGTTAGGAGATATTTAATCAATGGAAGATGGAATAAAAATGACAGAATAAAAAAGTTAAAGGAGAAGGATGGGCTACAATGACCAAGAACCACAACAGGTTGGGTGCTACTTAATATTCTGAATGGAGGTAACTGTAGGATGAGAAGGCATATTCACTGCAGCCTCAATTAGCCTAGCAGGTTAACTCCCGGTTTGATGCAGTCAAGACAGGTACTACATAATCATTTTGAATGATAAATAACCTAACTATGGCAACTATTAGTCTACTATATAGCGCGAGTCTGCTTGTTTGGTTGCGGTCTCATCTCTCTGTCATCTGCTCACAGTATGGCCCCTCCCTGCCTGCTAGAGCAGCACCCCTTTCTCCCTTTATCAGCTCCAATTAATTAAGTAGCATAAATTACTTTCCCCACACTCTAGTTGACCTCAGGTCCGTTCGGAACAGGTCTCTATGTTTTAAGAATGAATTTATGCATATCAGGTCCGGGTGGGAAAGCCCCAGGTCCATTTCGAAACGGGTCCAACATTTGACTCATGAAGACCTCTACCTTCAATAGAGGCCTTAGGGATGGATGACAGATTGGTTTAGTCTACTCAATTCCATCTTTAGTGTCTTAAACACATGTACAGACTCTCAAAAGGACCCCTCCCTTTCCTCTTAAGCCATGCCCAAACCAACAGTGCACGAAAACATAACTGATCACACACACACAGATGAAAGACATCGTACTAATGACAAGGTCCTACTCTGTCCACTTAATGCTTCAAACATTGAGCTGGGGACCCTTGAACCTCCGCCGCTCCCAAACCCACCATAATTAGCCAGTTTTGGGGAAGCTACTCTGAAAATATAGTTTACCAAGCTACCAATTACTTCACACTGGAAGAAGTTAAGCTACACTAAAGCTACCTTTATGAAAAATATAGTTTACTTAAGTAAAGTTAATTAGACAAATAGTTCACTACTTCCAAACTACATTGTGGAAAAAAAATATCCAAATCTGAAATGTCATAGACTTCAAAAGAACCATCGCGCTGTAGTCAGATGTTAACAGAATGTGTGATTTAGCCAATTAAAACACAAAGCGAGAATTAGGTTTCAAGTGTGAATTGGGCAGGTCTGATGCCAAAAAAGGAAATTCTTGCCTACGTCACAAATTAATTTTTGCAAAAAAAAATCTAAAAAGTGATTGTAGTTTTATTTCATATAACCTTTATTTAACTAGGCAAGTCAGTTAATGAGAACAAATTATTGCTTACAATGACGGCCTACCCACGCCAAACCCGGACGACGCTGGGCCAATTGTGCGCCGCCGTACTCCCAATCACGGCCGGATGTGATGCAGCCTGGATTCAAACCAGGGACTGCAGTGACGCCTCTTGCACTGAGATGCAGTGCCTTAGACCTCTACGCCACTCGGCAGACCTAATTCCAGCAGTTAGCTACACCACTGTGGCATTAAATAAATGATTAACTACTGAAAAAAACTACCAAGATTTGAATTCATTTGAACTACCACCAAGATACTGCAATATGTAATTCAATTATTAGTTTAACTACAGGTAGTTCACTACCCCAACACTGCAATTAGCCAGGCCAGAGACACCACTGGCAGACTGCATCCATGACACAACCATTGCAGACACACAGCTCCATGAAAGCAGCCCCAAGAGGTACACACACCAACACTGACTTGCATTAAATCAGCCTCTCTCACTAGATCAGCCACATATTAAAAAGTCTTCTATTAGAATGAGTCAAAAGGTCAGCCAATGTACAGTACCAGTCAAAAGTTGACAGTGGGGAGAACAAGTATTTGATAACCTGCAAAATCAGCAGTGTTTCCTACTTACAAAGCATGTAGAGGTCTTATCATAGGTACACTTCAACTGTGAGACGGAATCTAAAACAAAAATCACATTGTATGATTTTTAAGTAATTAATTTGCATTTTATTGCATGACATAAGTATTTGATACATCAGAAAAGCAGAACTTAATATTTGGTACAGAAACCTTTGTTTTCAAATACAGAGATCATACGTTTCCTGTAGTTCTTGACCAGCTTTGCACACACTGCAGCAGGGATTTTGGCCCACTCCTCCATACAGACCTTCTCCAGATTCTTCAGGTTTCAGGGCTGTCGCTGGGCAATACGGACTTTCAGCTCCCTCCAAAGATTTTCTATTGGGTTCAGGTCTGGAGACTGGCTAGGCCACTCCAGGACCTTGAGATGCTTCTTACGGAGCCACTCCTTAGTTGCCCTGGCTGTGTGTTTCGGGTCGTTGTCATGCTGGAAGACCCAGCCACGACCCATCTTCAATGCTCTTACTGAGGGAATGAGGTTGTTGGCCAAGATCTCGCGATAAATGGCCCCATCCATCCTCCCCTCAATACGGTGCAGTCGTCCTGTCCCCTTTGCAGAAAAGCATCCCCAAAGAATGATGTTTCCACCTCCATGCTTCAGGGTTGGGATGGTGTTCTTGGGGTTGTACTCATCCTTCTTCCTCTAAACACGGCGAGTGGAGTTTAGACCAAAACGCTCTATTTTTGTCTCATCAGACCACATGACCTTCTCCCATTCCTCCTCTGGATCATCCAGATGGTCATTGGCAAACTTCAGACGGGCCTGGACATGCGCTGGCTTGAGCAGGGGGACCTTGCGTGCGCTGCAGGATTTTAATCCATGACGGCGTAGTGTGTTACTAATGGTTTTCTTTGAGACTGTGGTCCCAGCTCTCTTCAGGTCATTGACCAGGTCCTGCCGTGTAGTTCTGGGCTGATCCCTCACCTTCCTCATGATCATTGATGCCCCACGAGATGAGATCTTGCATGGAGCCCCAGACCGAGGGTGATTGACCGTCATCTTGAACTTCTTCCATTTTCTAATAATTGCGCCAACAGTTGTTGCCTTCTCACCAAGCTGCTTGCCTATTGTCCTGTAGCCCATCCCAGCCTTGTGCAGGTCTACAATTTTAGCCCTGATGTCCTTACACAGTTCTCTGGTCTTGGCCATTGTGGAGAGGTTGGAGTCTGTTTGAGTGTGTGGACAGGTGTCTTTTATACAGGTAACGAGTTCAAACAGGTGCAGTTAATACAGGTAATGAGTGGAGAACAGGAGGGCTTCTTAAAGAAAAACTAACAGGTCTATGAGAGACGGAATTCTTACTGGTTGGTAGGTGATCAAATACTTATGCAATAAAATGCAAATGAATTACTTTAAAATCATACAATGTGATTTTCTGGATTTTTGTTTTAGATTCCGTCTCTCACAGTTGAAGTGTACCTATGATAAAAAATTACAGACCTCTACATGCTTTGTAAGTAGGAAAACCTGCAAAATCGGCAATGTATCAAATACTTGTTCTCCCCACTGTACCTACTCAATTCAAGGGTTCACTATTATTTCTACATTGTAGAATAATATTGAAGACACAAAAACTAACACATGTAATCATGTAGTAACCAAATAAAGTGTTATAAAAATCTAAATACATTTTATACTTGAGATTTTTCAAAGTAGCCACCCTTTGCCTTTATGACAACTTTGCAAACTATAGGCATTCTCTCAACCAGCTTCACCTGGAATGCTTTTCCAACAGTCTTGAAGGAGTTCCCACATATGCTGAGCACTTGTTGGCTGCTTTTCCTTTACTCCGCGGTCCAACTCATCCCAAACCATCTCAGTTGGGTTGAGGTTAGGTGATTGTGGAGGACAGGTCATATGATGCAGCACTCCATCACTCTCCTTGGTCAAATAGCCATTACACAGCAATGACAGTGTTGGGTCATTGTCATGTTGAAAAATAAGTGCCAGTGGTACTTAAGGGCAACCCAGATAGGATGGTGTATCGCTGCAGAATGCTGTGGTAGCCATGCTGGTTAAGTGTGCCTTGAATTCTAAATAAATCACCTAGTGTCAAAAGCACCATCACACCTCCTCCTCCAAGCGTCACGGTGAGAACCACATATTCGGAGATCATCCGTTCACCAACTCTGCGTCTCACATATACAAGGCGGTTGGAACAAAAAAATCTCAAATTCAGACTCATCAGACCAAAGGACAGATTTCCACCGGTCTAATGTCCATTGCTCGTGTTTCTTGGCCCAAGCAAGTCTCTTCTCTTATTGGTGGTTTATTTGCTTATTTCAGCTGTTCTTGCCATAATATGGACTTGGTCTTTTACCAAATAGGGCTATCTTCTATATACCACCCCTACTTTGTCACAACACAACTGATTGTCTCAAACGCATAAAGGAAAGAAATTCCACAAATGAACTTTTAACAAGGCACACCTGTTAATTGAAATGCATTCGAGGTGACTACCTCATGAAGCTGGTTGAGAGAATGCCAAGAGTGTGCAAAGTTGTCAAAGGCAAAGGGTGGCTACTTTGAAGAATCTAAAATATATATTCATTCAACACTTTTTTGGTTACTAGATGATTCTGTGTTATTTCATAGTTTATGTCTTCACTAATATTCTACAATGTAGAAAATAGCAAAAAAGGAAAACAAAAAAAAACCTTGAATGAGTAGGCGTGTCCTCACTCTTGACTGGTACTGTATATTTTTCCCTTTCACAAACATGGAGGATGAGATCCATATAAAAAATGTACATAGAGATAACTCAAACTCACGTCAGACAATACATTAATTTGAGAAGCCTTATAAACTCAGCAAAAAAAGAAACGTAAATTTTTCAGGACCCATCTTTGAAAAGTTATTTGGATTTTTACAAATTATCTCACAGATCTTCATTGTAAAAGGTTTAAACACTGTTTCCCATGCTTGTTCAATGAACCATAAACAATTAATGAACATGCACCTGTGGAACGATTGTTAAGACACTAACAGCTTAAAGACGGTAGAGAATTAAGGTCACAGTTATGAAAACTTAGGACACTAAAGAGGCCTTTCTACTGACTCTGAAAAACACCAAAAGAAAGATGCCCAGGGTCCCTGCTCATCTGCGTGAATGTGCCTTAGGCATGCTGCAAGGAGGCATGAGGGCTGCAGATGTGGCCAGGGAAATAAATTGCAATGTCCGTACTGTGAGACGCCTAAGACGGCGCTACAGAACGGACAGCTGATCGTCCTCGCAGTGGCAGACCACGTGTAATAACACCTGCACAGGATCAGGACATCCAATTTTTTTATTTATTTCACCTTTATTTAACCAGGTAGGCTAATTGAGAACAAGTTCTCATTTGCAACTGCGACCTGGCCAAGATAAAGCAAAGCAGTTCGACACATACAACAACACAGAGTTACACATGGAATAAACAAACATAAAATCAATAATACAGTAGAAAAATCTATATACAGCATGTGTAAATGAGGTAGGATAAGAGAGGTAAGGCAATAAATAGGCCATGGTGGCGAAGTAATTACAATATAGCAATTAAACACTGGAATGGTAGGATGTGCTGAAGATGAATGTGCAGGTAGAGATACTGGGGTGCAAAGGAGCAAGGTAAATAAATAAATACAGAATGGGGATGAGGTAGATTGGATGGGCTATTTACAGATGAGCTATGTACAGGTGCAGTGATCTGTGAGTTGCTCTGACAGCTGGTGCTTAAAGCTAGTGAGGGAGGTAAGAGTCTCCAGCTTCAGAGATTTTTGCAGTTCGTTCCAGTCATTGGCAGGAGAGAACTGGAAGGAGGCGGCCAAAGGAAGAATTGGCTTTGGGTGTGACCAGTGAAATATACCTGCTGGAGCGCGTGCTACGGGTGGATGCTGTTATGGTGACCAGTGAGCTGCAATAAGGTGGGGCTTTACCTAGCAGAGACTTGTAGATGACCTGGAGCCAGTGGGTTTGGCGCCGAGTATGAAGCGAGGTCCAGCCAACGAGAGCATACAGGTCGCAGTGGTGGGTAGTATATGGGGCTTTGGTGACAAAACAGATGGCATTGTCATAGACTGCATCCAATTTGTTGAGTAGAGTGTTGGAGGATATTTTGTACATCACACCTGCGGGACAGGTACAGGATGGCAACAACAACTGCCCAAGTCACACCAGGAACACACAATCCCTCCATCAGTGCTCAGACTGTCCACAATAGGCTGAGAGAGGCAGGACTGAGGGCCTGTAGGCCTGTTGTAAGGCAGGTCCTCACCAGACATCACCGGCAACAACGTCTCCTGTGGGCACAAACCCATCGTCACTGGACCAGACAGGACTGGCAGAAAGTGCTCCTCACTGACGAGTCGCGGTTTTGTCTCACCAGGGATGATGGTCGGATTTGCGTTTATCGTCGAAGGAATGAGCGTTACACCGAGGCCTGTACTCTGGAGCGCGATCCATTTGGAGATGGAGGGTCCGTCATGGTCTGGGGCGGTGTGTCACAGCATCATCGGACTGAGCTTGTCGTCATTGCAGGCAATCTCAACGTTGTGCGTTACAGGGAAGACATCCTCCTCCCTCATGTGGTACCCTTCCTTCATCCTGACATGACCCTCCAGCATGACAATGCCACAAGCCATACTGCTCATTCTGTGCGTGATTTCCTGCAAGACAGGAATGTCAGTGTTCTGCCATGGCCAGCGAAGGGCCCAGATCTCAATCCCATTGAGCACGTCTGGGACCTGTTGGATCAGAGAGTGAGGGCTAGGGCCATTACCCCCAGAAATGTCTGGGAACTTGCAGGTGCCTTGGTGGAAGAGTGGGGTAACATCTCACAGCAAGAACTGGCAAATCTGGTGCAGTCCATGAGGAGGAGATGCACTGCAGTACTTAATGCAGCTGGTGGCCACACCAGATACTGACTGTTACTTTTGATTTTGACACCCCCCCCTTTGTTCAGGGACACATTATTACATTTCTGTTAGTCACATGTCTGTGGAACTTGTTCAGTTTATGTCTCAGTTGTTGAATCTTATGTTCATACAAATATTTACACATGTTAAGTTTGCTGAAAATAAATGCAGTTGACAGTGAGAGGACGTTTCTTTTTTTGCTGAGTTTATGATTCAAGCCGATGACTCATTTTAATCACGGAATGGTGGGTCTTAAAATCAACCCCATCTAATAATCTATTCTTCTGACAATAGATTATGTTTTGTCCTTAGTGGCTACACTGATCCTTCCATAGAGATTGACTCGGTTTGTTTTGAAACCCATTCCCTTCTATGACTAGATTTTCTTCACCTTCTCTCTACACTCCCCAAATGCCCACTACCATGAAAACCAATCTGCTTCACCACATCAGGACAGACAGTCAACATCTTCCCAATCTCTTACACCTTTGAAATCCCTCACACCTTGACATTTCTAGATATGGAGTAGAGGGGGAAGTGAGAGACCGTGGAATATCAAAATTAGGAAGGAGCAGTAAGGAATATTTCCGATGCAACTAACAGCAGGAAAATAGCATCTAGTGCAAGCAACAGGTTTGCTAACCGTTCTCCTTCTCCTCTCCGATGCACTTGCTGATAGACTCTGGGAGGCCAAGGCTGGCTGCGGTGGGCATGGGACCCAGGAGGGAGGCCAGTGATGGGCCTCTGCGTGGAGGTCTCTCCTCCTGCTCCTCTCCATCCTCCTCTCCAGAGATCACCTGGTCACAAAGCTCCTTATTGAGGTGCTGGGCCACAGCCTTTAGCTCCTCATCCTCCCTCTCCTCCCCATCAGGAAGAGATATTTCATCATCCTCTTCCTCCTGGGGGCCTAGGAGAGGAGGAGAGAAAGAGCAAGACATCCAAATAAAATCCTATAAATCCTACATGCAATGACATTTCTTAATTAAACTGATAAAAACTAAATGATGCAGAGAACAAGTAAAGAGACTGACATTGCATTTCAAGGCAGATTGATTTAGTCGTTGTTGTGGCTGATTATGAGAATAATTCAAACTGTATGACATCTGTGTTTTCAATCAAGTCAAGAGTCCTTCATGTAGTTATGTGTGAATCTATCAACCCGGCTAATGAGACAATGCACCTTATAAAAGAAGCACCTGGCTTAATTCTACGTTACCATCAAGCTGTCAAAGTATCATGATGATGATCATGATGACAGCCCTCTTAGTGTTGATAATAGCCCAGTGTGTGTTATAATTGTGCTTCCCAGCCCAGGCAGAAGAGCAACAGGCATGACAGCACCTCTACAGAGGCCATACAGAGATTAAGAATGATATGCAACACAACCAGCTAGGGGGGCACAGATGGTTGGGGGGGGGGTTTAGCTCATCACAGTTAGATGGCAAATGTGCGTCATCATAACATTCTCATTTGCACTGAGTGAACAATTGTTTTGTTTTTTTCTGAGTATTTAGATAAATGG
Organism: Salvelinus alpinus; assembly: GCF_045679555.1. NCBI lineage: Eukaryota > Metazoa > Chordata > Actinopteri > Salmoniformes > Salmonidae > Salvelinus > Salvelinus alpinus. The sequence continues at coordinate 25,900,383 of NC_092119.1, forward strand.
AAGTTTCAGGCTCTAGCGACAGACTGGCAGCATAGTGAGATAACCAACCAACCCCCCCCCCCCCTCCCAGGGGGTCCTAACTAGAGAACTTGCATGGCTGCTGAGTGCGACCCTTCAGTGTCGTACCGACTTTTGCACAGGAAGCGTACATCCCTCTCAACTTGGGCCGGCTCTGCTCCAGCTCCATCTCAATCTCATCTTGGTACTCATGGATTTCACCTGTTGAGATAAAATCCAGACAACTCTGTAAAGTCAGAGTGGAGTCGGCAATCTTTGTATATTTATTTATTTATTAAGAGTTTTTTGGTTTGCACTTGACTAGACATTTTTCATAACCGTACCTTGAACATCGTCAATCTTCTTCTCCAATTCTTCCTCAAGCTAGAAGGAAAAAACATAAAAGATCAGGGTGTGAATGTAAAAAACAGCAGTGCCATATTGAGACAAAACACCAGTTAAAACGTAGGACAAGATAAATAAGGGTGGTACGGTCATATCCTTCCTACAGTTCCTCACCAGCTTCATTCTTTTCTTCCTCTGGCCGGCGATGAAAGAGGGCGGGTCACACTCCTGGTCAAGATCCACTTTCATGAATTCCTCAATGGTCAGCTGGCTGGTGGGCGTGTCCTCAAACTCATTCAATCTGAACCATGAGAAGGAAAGGCGTCAGCATACTCTTCATAGAAATGACTGAGAATATGCAAGGCTAATCCTATTTCATTTGGAAGATGCTGTAATGTGCTTTTCAAGCAGCGCTCACCTCTTTCTTAGTGTGGCCTCGCACACCTTCACTACACTAATGATTTCTTTGATGGTACGGCGGAACTCGTGCATGCGAGCAGCGACCAACAGAGCTGAGAACAAAAACACACACAGGTGAAATACTCCATCACAGAAACAAACCTTGCCGACAAGTTTAATATCCACATATATTCTCCAATTTACCCACCAATTGTTGTAATATTCACGTTATAATAATCTATTAATGTTGGTAGAACATGTAGCGCTTGCAATGCCAGGTTTGTCGTTTCAATTCCCACGGGGGAACAGTGTGAAAATGAATGCAGTTACGTAAAACAAGGTCTGTTTAAAGATGGATGTAAGGTTCTGTTCTTACGCAAGTAGTTTGAATCGTCTTTGTTGTTCTAGTAGCCTGCTTTTAGAAATCCCATGGTCTATCTCACACATTCACATTGAGTAACAAGCTCTTCTAAACTTCTTTCCTCGATGTAAGTGAATCCTCTACATGATTAATGATAAGCAATTAATCTGATATTGCAGCTGAGGAAAAGCGAGAAAGGCAGAAAAGTGGAACCAGGAGCATAAATGTCCACATGCCTGGGGAAGTTGGTTCTTCAGTTTCAGGATGTCTTGCCAGTAATACATCTAGGCAGGGAGTGTTCTGTTCAGGTCAAGTAAGTAGGGAACAGATTGTAGTACATTGTCACTAATTGGAGCCTCTGTGGTTACTTATGAGTGTTAACTGTGATTAGGGGTCACCTATGATCGAAGGTCGCATGATCTGAGCTATGATTACAGATCCCTGTGGTGAGCGATACCAGTGGACATGGTTACCCTGTAGTTTCTGTTATTCATGATAAGGACTAGCCTACCTGTGATTGTGGTGGTAACCTGTGGTGTGGTTTACCTGAGCTCATTGTTACCTGCGCCACACAGTCCTGAGGGTCTCCGTCCCGTGTGCATCCAGTCCCTTTTCATCCTCTGCAGCAGTCGCAGTGCTGTCATGGACACCTCATGGTTCTTCTCTCCAAACTCCAGCATGTGGGCAAAGCGAGGGATGTACAGGCAGGGGTCTGGAATGGGAGATTGAGAAACTGAGATCCAAACCAGACAAGCAACATTATTATGCTAATATATGAATTGCAGATGTCTAAATGGTGTACAGCAGGGTACTGTTTACAACTCTGTAGACATTGATCAGAAAGTGTTATGTCTTCTTTAATGAAAAAGTCAATAATATTGGATATATTCATATTATTCCCAGTTTAACACATTGTGACCAATAAGGACGAATACTTCTACACTGCATTTGCAATCCAAACTACCTTAACTCCTGCCTTTCCATCATCCGAAGCAAACTAGTGACATTCAATCTCCATCATGTCAATTTAAATGTGTTGTTTCTCCTGTTTATGCGCTTTGTGATTATTTTCTGTAATGAAAAGCACTATACAGGTTAAGATTATTAAGTTATGACTGTAGAATCAAATGACCCATTTGGCAGTGGCAGAGCCTTCTGTTGGAAAGCTGGAATAGATTCAGTTGCCAAACGTTGCATATAAAAATGCCATGAATAGAGCTGACATGATTCCTTATTCTACATGTCAGAGAGGGATATTTTTTTCTACAAAGAAATAGGCTGTATCTGAACGTTCCAAAACGTTGCATCCTGCTGAATGCACCCCGGATAGAGCAGGCTGCTGGTAATAGGATATGGTAGGAGCCCAACCCCCATCTCCAAATCTAACATGTCTCCTGGGCTGGCTCTAGTCAAGTCTCTACAAAGCAAACTTCAGGAACGGTCACCTCTGTAATCTAACGCGTCAACATTCAGCCAAGGTAAACAGAAGTGCGGTCTACTGCTGTCAAACCTTTTGCTCGTGGCTTGCATCCAGTGGAAATAAAGTGGTGCGGCTGATGTTACTTAAACAATGCAAAACAGGATCAAACTTTCTCATTTCTGACGAGTAGAGATATTACACGTAAACCAAAAGTAAACCAATCGGACATTAAATTATGAATGGTTTAAATCCAAATTAAGCAGTGATTATGCATAGGCTATAAATCGGTCATTTAAATACATGTATCATTTACATCAGAAACAAGGACGTGGATATATATTTGAGTTGGAAATGGAAACAATATTTTCACTAAGAGTTTGTGCGATCTCAGTCCGATGCTTAATGTCCATATTTGGACGTCGCATTGAATTAATGCGGCATTCGTAACCAAGTGGGAATTGACCATATAGGACAGAGAAAATTTCACTAGAAAGATCCTCCAACTGGTAATTACTAGTTGGGAACTCGTCTACCATCCTGAGCTCCCACTTCTCCTACATGCTAACATGTAGCTAAGGAAATTAGCTTGATAACAGCATTTTCGGCAGTTAAATACAACAAAACAATTATAACAACTAATCTACTAATATGGTATTTTAACTCGAATTTGTATACAAACATGAAAGGTGTACTTTTAGTTCATGGTTTATATTGCTTGTTGGCCATTAGCCAATTTGCGTTTCTAAATTACTTCAAAGCACGTCAATGCATCCAACTGTATTTACGACTTCACAACTGGTAAATTACCACCTCCCACTTAGTTACAAACGCAGCATTAGCGAGAGCTGGTCAGAGGCTTGGAGGCGGCGCTTCTGACGTTGACGGTATGCGTAAATCTGATTTGTTGTTGGCAGCGAGCTGGGCGTCAGAGGATTATATCAAATAAAATAAAAAATTCACTGCAATTTAAACGCCAGACCCGACAAATTACAAATCACATCAGCTAAGGAGGAACCCGCGCCTTTTCCTCGTTGATAAGTATCTTTTGGAGAAAAACATCTGCCAGGATTTGCGCAGGAAAACAGCCTACTCCAAGCGAGCAACGATTATCTGTATTTACCATCCGCACAAAAAAGAGAAACAATACGTTTCGGGGAGAGCTCAGTGGCAATAGAGGATGAAATGAGAAAGAGAAAGGAGTATTCTGCTTGAACTTGTTATACAACCTCAAATCACTGGACGGATATTTTGTATGTTTCTCTTACAATTGATTCGGGGTTCGTAGACTTCTTAATCGGTGAATTTATGCAACATTTGCATCTAAAGGTTACGATTTGTGTATCAATTGTCAACGCAGATTAATAGTAGATCCTGGAGTTCGTGGTTTATTTTTAGGGAAAGGGCCAACGCTTTGTGTGCCGATGCCAACGGCAGATTGCAGGTTGCTCCATCATGGTCGGATCATGAAGTGTCTGACTTTTTTACTCTTACTTCCAGAAACACTGAAAAAGTCTAAAACGACTGGGAAACACACAAGCGGGTTACCAGTATGCTATGATATTCTAACCCTGTCCTTGAAGAAGAAGATGGCTGCAGAACTGTACCCTGCGACCAACAACGGTACTACGGTGACCGGCACTGACAAGAAAAGCAATGTGCAGGTCACCCAGTCAACAACCACTGCAACAACACCGACCACCCAGCAAAACATAAACAACAACAACGTCGAACCTCCGAGCTGGCAGTCCTCTCACCCCACGCTACGGGAGAGGTACTGAGCTGCTTACTTATATTAAATTATTTCGATTTAGTTCAAAGATGGCTATTGTAAACCAAGTCAATGTCTATAAATTGGAATCACAATTTATAATGCTCAATTGTGTAGGGCAGGCTATAATATTGTCTTGCAAGCGCCTTTTATGGAATAGCCCAAGTTGTCATATCTAATTGACAAATTTCCTCCCTTCTAGGAACGCCTTGATGTTCAACAATGAACTCATGGCCGATATCCATTTCATTGTTGGTCCCTTCGGTGAATCTAAGAAAGTTCCAGCGCACAAGGTAAGCTCCCCCTCTATTTGGAGAAATAAGTTGACTTTTCTGAACCATCACGCCTATGATGAGTGACTAATCATGTGTCCGTTTTCTTTCCCTCCAGTATGTGCTGGCAGTGGGTAGCTCGGTCTTCTGTGCCATGTTTTACGGGGATCTTGCAGAGGAGTCGTCCGAAATCCATATCCCAGATGTAGAACCTGCTGCTTTTCTAATTCTGCTGAAGTAAGCCACTCACTCCTCATATTAAACATGACCAGCACAATGTCACTTCAAAATAAATTACACATCCAAAGCAAGACAAGTGCCAAAATGCTAGATCAAAGGGCACGGGGAGCACTGTAGAGAACTGTAATTGCTTGTGTCTTTGTTCATCTTGAAACATTTCTCATTCGGAGCCAATGATTTACCCAGAGGGAATAAGCAGTCGAGGATAATGACTTTTTGTTGATACTATAATAATTCGTCATCCAACGCCAATGCAATGAAACGTTGCTTTTTATCCACATGGGAGAATAATGGAAGCTGTGCCAAGTCCATATCCTATTTTCCTAGAAGGAATAGCCGTCATGAATTCTCCACGTGCTGATTTGCCTTTACTAAACTAGAATCTCATTCTATTCCTCCATTTTATCCCCTTCAGGTACATGTACAGTGATGCGATAGACCTGGAGGCCGACACCGTGCTGGCCACCCTGTACGCTGCCAAGAAGTACATTGTACCCGCCCTGGCCAAGGCCTGCGTCACCTTCCTGGAGACTAGCCTGGAGGCCAAGAACGCCTGTGTGCTGCTGTCCCAGAGCCGTCTGTTTGAGGAGCCTGAGCTGACGCGGCGTTGCTGGGAGGTGATTGACGCGCAGGCCGAGCTGGCCCTGGGCGCAGAGGGCTTCTGTGAGATTGACCTGCAGACCCTGGAGATCATCCTGCAGAGAGAGACCCTCAACACCAAGGAGATGGTGGTCTTTGATGCGGTCATGAGTTGGGCCACAGCAGAGTGTAATAGGCAAGGACTGGGAGAAACCACCCGCAACAAGAGATCTGTCCTGGGCAATGCACTCTACCTGGTGCGCATCCCCACTATGACCCTGGAAGAGTTCGCTGATGGGGCAGCCCAGTCAGACATCTTGACACTGGAGGAGACGCATGACGTCTTCCTGTGGTACACAGCGGCCACCAAGCCCAAACTGGACTTCCCACTGGCACGGAGGCAGGGCCTGGCACCCCAGAAGTGCCACCGCTTCCAGTCGTCAGCCTACCGGAGCAACCAGTGGCGCTACAGGGGCCGCTGTGACAGCATCCAGTTTGCAGTGGACAAGCGGATCTTTATTGCTGGACTGGGCCTGTACGGGTCAAGTGGTGGGAAGGCAGAGTACAGCGTCAAGATTGAATTGAAGCGTCAACGGGTGACCCTAGCACAGAACCTGACCAAGTTTGTATCGGATGGATCAAGCAGTACATTTTCCGTATGGTTTGAAAACCCGGTTCAGGTGGAGCAGGATGTCTTCTATACGGTGAGTGCCGTGCTGGACGGGAATGAGCTGAGCTATTTTGGCCAGGAGGGCATGACAGAGGTACAGTGTGGAAAAGTGACATTTCAGTTCCAGTGCTCCTCGGACAGTACCAACGGGACTGGGGTGCAGGGGGGACAGATCCCAGAGCTGGTATTCTATGCATAAACTGAACTGGTCATAACAGACAAGTAGAGGACATATGGACTGTACATCCATATGTTTAAGCCTTCTAAATAATGTAGCATTAAGACACTACGGTATGTCACTAAACAAAATACTATTTTTAAGTGAAGGAATGCTGTTCTTATTTATTTTAAACTTATTTTAATTATTAACTGCAAAAAGCAGTCCCTTGTAAAAAGTCGTATTGCACTTGTGGACAGCCTCTGCAATGTTTTATTTGTACATAAAGTACGGTTATATGGTTTGCGGCTTGATGCTGATCAATCCTGATGTTCTGTGCGAGAGCTTATGAACCTGCAGAAAATCATAAAAGTTGTGCGAGATAAGCCACAGATGTTGCTGCTCATTATATAACTCGCTTGCATGTGTGAAATTTGTTTGAGGGATTATTTTGTTGTTAGAGCACCCTCTAGGTACACAGATGAGTGCTACAGGCAGGTTGGTAAAAGTGATGTGGTCAAACCTTCATGATGCCTTTGTTGGAGCTAAGTCACTAATTTGACCACCTTTAATAAGTGGTAAATAGGTTTGGTTCTCAGTAGCAAGACAAAACTTAAACAGCATTTCTCCAAAAAAGACATTCAACAGTATGGTTCTTTGTTTACAATAACACAGGGAGTATTGCAGGGAGACGGTAGGTACCTATGGCGGGGGCATTGATGCAGAGCTCTCTGGCCAGGACCAGGAAGGTTCTACCCAGGACGTAAACATTTACCTGAGGGAAAAGAGAATTAAGAGCAGAAATACAGGAGGGTAGTGCAACTTTCACTGAAACCCACCCTGTCAAGTCCACAATGGCCTCATGACATGATCCAGAGTTACTTAACAATTGAGTAGCTCGTGATCAAATCTGGTCTAGTAAGTGTAACTCAATGCTAAACTGGCGTACTATCTAGAAAGCCCATCGATTCTCCAGAACAGGGGCAGACTAAAGCTCTAGTTTCTAGCCCCCTGATCTCCGACCATCTCATTCTTTCCGGCTAACGCTCCAGACCTTAGGGCAGCGTTTCCCAAACAAGTCCTGGGGCCCACCCTGGATGCATGTTTTGGTTTTTAACCCTAGCACTACACAGCTGATTCAAAGCTTGATGAGTTGATGGGAGGTGGGTCACGATGCCCTCCCATGGGAGAGGAGGGCAGTGATTACTGGCCTGGGTGGGGCACCACAAACTGGGGATTTGTGGAATATCTACCCATAGCACACTGGTCCTTGACTGGATAGCACACTCCTACCCTTCAAATACCAGGGGGTAGGGTCAGCTCTTCCAAGGACAGCTGAGAGCATAAAAATACAACTGACTAGCTGTGTCTGAGAAATGTCCCTCCACCCTAACACTGACTTTATACGCAGAAAAAAATGTGGGCCTATATTTATACAGTCCTTGGCTTTAGTTACAAAGCTCAACATACTGCATAAGCCAACTTCCATCTTGTTGGATGTTATATCATGGTCAGTGTGGGAATGGGATCATGTATACTTAAAAAAATTAAAATCCTTGATGTATCTGACTGTTCAATTATATTTCAGAATATATATATTATATATTTTTTTAAAGGGCTAAATGTCAATGTCGAAGTGCAAACACTCGATCAGAGTTGAAAAAAGATGTAGAAAAATTAGTGTAGGCCTACTCATTGGAAACTCACCTGCAGGAGGTCACTGAGGTCAAGCAGCATGTCTGTAAAGGGGTGGGTTAAATCAATAAAACCACAGGATAGTACACAATTACATCTGGGTTTCCATTCTCTGCAAATGGTACAGCCAAGTGTTTGTTATTTTCAATAAAAAGTATTTCACACTTCCTAACCAGCATTCATTAATACAAACGTTAGAATATGAAATACATTTTCAGGATCATTTCTGGTGCAGCCAACAGTGTACATTAATTGAAAGTGTCACCTCAGGCCAGCAGCCCCCCCCCCCCCGGAGACACTTGTCTCCTGGTGACCAACACAGCCCCTGCATCAGTCTCTGTGGTGACAGGTGCACGTGTCCAGGGGCGGGCAAAGTGGATTAGCAACAATCCTTTTTAAAAAGCCTCACAATGGGATTATGGTCACCACTGAAATGGAAAAGATAATCATACAGTCTCGATATGAGATTACAGACAAGTCATCATAATAATGAAAACAAGTCCCCCTGCAGCTGATTTTCTCAGATAACAGTTGCTACAAGCATCCTGTTTTACCATTTCATTAGTATGGGGAAGGAGGGAGGGAGCTTACTTCCAAGCCCTGCATGTAAAACGTGTGGAGGTTTCATTTTGACGTGAATACTTGGCTGTCATTCATCAAGGTCATGAATGTGACCATAACCTGGCCCTTCCCAACAACAGCACCTGTGGGAATGATCCCATTAAATGTATTAACTAGCATTTAATTGAGGGCCCCCTGAGCAATCATTGCAAATATCCAGATGTCCCTTCACTGAGCGCCATGCCATTTTAGCTGCTAGACACTGAACAATGTTGGCCTCTTGATTCCTTGTTCTCTACTCATCATTCCAGTCCTCTGAAAGTTCTACAGATCGTTTTCCAGAACTGTGGAAAAGGAAGTGGAGTGGAGCCATTGTTACTTTATCCAACCCTCACCCACAACCCACGTAAACAATGTAATGGGAAAGGCTTTGCTCTGCTCCCTCCATCCTCTTGTTCTAGCAGATAAAACTGTCCCCTGCCCTTCCTGTGAAACCACTGGCTGTTACATAACCACATCATACTCAGTCAATGACAGGAAACGATAAACCAACAGCCGTACAATGGGATATAAAAAGCTGATCTGCTTAACATTAGGACAGTACAGAAATGGGTATTGAGTGAAACACATTACCACAAGTCATGTCTAACACTATTACAACTCCCGGAGATTGATGCTACAGCCACATATATACACTATACATTGCATTCTAGGGCTGTCCCCGACTAAAAAATAAATCTTGTTCGACCAAGAGTTGTCTGTTCTATCAACCAATTGATTGGTCGAAATTTTAAATGTGTATTTTTCCATATATTGACACATCCTATGTGTTTTAATCAAATCAACTATATTCACTGAGCTTTGTCTGATGCTTTAAGCACACGGTTTGATTAATTGATTTGATTGTGCTGGGCCGGGCTCAGACTTGCTGCGTTGTAAAAAAAAAAAAAAAAACATTTTTAAGAATGACTGACTAGCACCCGTTGTCTCGCTCTCCTCCCTGCTGCAGCGACCACCAAAGACTAAAGTGTTTATCGCGCTGTCCTTCTAGCTGAAAATGCAATATAATTACAGCCATTTCTGTTACCGAAATTCCTCATTTGTTTAGGAAAAACTCTATTCTCTCAACCCATGCTCTCTTTCTTTGACACGTATGCATTGCATGCACATGTCCAAAGACCTTTTCACACAGGACTAGTATTACTACTACGTTGGTTATGTAATTATTACTCAAAAATGTCAGTTATTCCAGAGGATGATTCGGGTGGCATTCGTTTTTTTTCAAACTGCCCCCTGTAATTCTTTCTTTTCTTCCCAATGAATTGACAGTTATGACGCAAGCCTGGAGGTTTTTATTCTAGGCGTGAAGATACAGTATTTCAACATGTCAAGGTGATGGGGCCACACTGATAACTCAAGCTTGGTTCCCAAGTTTCTAAATCCTGCCAAACCATCTCCTCATTCTGCAGCTGCCTCTGGCATTGTTCTCAACACCAATATGCTGGTTAACTTTGCTATTACGCACAAAGCAACATGGTCTAAGCGCCAATTCAACAGCGCACTGATGTGTTTCAGAACCGTGGACATCGACCTCTATCCAACGAAAGGAAAGCGCATGTTATAAAATAATCTTATTTTTTTATTAGTGTTGCACCATTGTTCTTATGTAATATAACCATATACAATTTCAGTAGCCCGTCTTAGACTGGACTGTTCCATTGCCACGACCTCCACAATGGATCAGTCCCCAGCGCGAATCAGACATATCTTGTACACCATGAGAGAATATATATTTATTTTTGCACCTGCTCGACTAAATACTTTTGAATGCACTGGGGTCAGCCCTAGTGCATTCGGAAAGTATTCAGACCCCTTCCCTTTTTCCACATTTTGTTACAGCCCGATTCTAAAATGGATTAAATTGTTTTCCCCCCCTCAATCTACACACAACACCCCATAATGATAAATCAAAAACAGTAATTAAAAAAACAATTTTTTTTTGAATAAGGCTGTAACGTAACAAAAATGTGGATAAAGGGAAGGGGTCTGAATACTTTTCAAATGCACTGTATATACACTAAAGTATGTGGACACCCCTTCAAATAAGTGGATTCGGCTATTTCAGCCACACCATTTGCTGACAGATGTATAAAATTGAGCAAACAGCCATGCCATCTCCAAAGACAAACATAGGCAGTAGAATGGCCTTACTGAAGAGCTCAGTGACTTTCAAAGTGGCACGGTCATAGGATGCCACCTTTCCAACAAGTCAGGTCGTCAAATTTCTGCCCCGGTCAACTGTAAGTGCTGTTATTGTGAAGTGGAAACATCTAGGAGCAACAACGGCACAGCCGCTAAGTGGTAGGCCACACAAGCTCACAAAACTGGACCACTGAGTGCTGAAACACGTAGCGCATAAAAATGGTCTGTCCTCGGTTGCAACACTCACTTCCGAGTTCCAAACTGCCTCTGGAAGCAACGTCAGCAAAATAACTGGGCAGCCGCACACAAGCCTAAGATCACCATGCGCAATGCCAAGCGTTGGCTGGAGTAGTGTAAAGCTCGACGACATTGGAGCAGTGGAAATGCGTTCTCTGGAGTGATGAATCACACTTAACCATCTGGCAGTCCGACAGATGATTCTGGGTTTGGAGGATGCCAGGAGAACGCTACCTGCTCGAATGCATAGTGACAACTGTCAAGTTTGGTAGAGGAGGAATAGTAGTCTGGGGCTGTTTTTCGTGGTTCGGGCTAGGCCCCTTAGTTCCAGTGAAGGGAAATCTTAATGCTACAGCATACAATGACATTCTAGACAACTCTGTGCTTCCAACTTTGTGGCAACAGTTTGGGAACAGCCCTTTCCTGTATCAGCATGACGATGCCCCGCCCCATGCACAAAGCAAGGTGCATACAGAAATGGTTTGTCGAGATTAGTGTGGAAGAACTTGACTGGCCTGCACAGAGCCCTGACCTCAACCCCATCAAACGCCTTTGGGATGAATTGGAACGCCAACTGCGAGCCAGGCCTAAAAAACAAACATCAGTGCCCGACCTCACTAATTGTCTTGTGGCTGAATGGAAGCAAGTCTCCACAGCAATGTTCCAACATCTAGTGGAAAGCCCTCCCAGAGTGGAGGCTGTTATACCAGCAAAAGGGGGACCAACTCCATATTAATGCCCATGAGTTTGGAATGCGATGTTCGACAAGCAGGTGTCCACATACCATTATACACTATAAGACCAAAAGTAACAACTATTTGGTTGTAGCATAAACATTTTGCATTCCCGTTTTTTCAAAGGCAAATGCAGAATTCCCTGTCCTGCCGTTCCCTCCTTCCTCTGTTACTCCCCCACCCCTCTCTGCAGTGTGTAAGGATACGAGGTGTCCCTTCCGTCCTGCAGACCAGGTAGAGGCATGCGGCCACCACGTGGGCCACCCTTCGGCCCCGTGTCAGGCGTTTACACACGGCCATCTTGTAGAAGTTGAAGGCCGTGTCCAGGCAGTGCTGGTTCAGCTGCAGCTGGTGGCCCAGCGTGTTGATCTGACGTCTCCCTGGAGACAAACACAGACATGTTATTACACACAGTTCGAAGTCGTACACACTCAGACGCACCATCATATGCACTTAAGACATAATAAACAGAGTAGACAAAGATCCACACACGACAGGGATTGTAATTACCCTGAATTTCAGTTCAGGTGTTTCAAAATCAGTGTGTCCTTTGCTCTCCTGATTAACTTTGCATGACTTTGCATTATACACAATCAGATGTCTCAGTGAATACACACAGGTACTCGTGAGATGTGCGTGGCAAACTACTGCTGCTGAGGTAATGCAACATCTTAGTGATTAAATATTCCCCCTGCTTTGCTAAACAGATTACTTCAGATTACAGGGCATCCGCACATCACCAGCATTACTCATACCTAGGGTTGCACATTTTGGGGAATATTTAGAGGTGGAAACTTTCTGTAGGAATATATGCAAATTAATATTACTACCATTTAAATTGTAATGTTTTTTGCATTGGATATATTTACCATATCATATGGAAACAGAAACATAAACCTTTTACCTAATAAGTAGACAAAATTGCAAATGATTCAATCCTGCCAATAGAAATAAAAAAAACAGTTTAGTTACAAATTGAACTTAAAAGAGTTGACTTCACATGGGAGGATTTCACTGAACAACAAAAGGGAATATTGAATGATCCCCAATGACCCATCGCATCTCCCAAAAACGTTTTCAACATACATCTATCTGTAAAATTATAGTCTAGAAACTAAAGCTTTGGTTGTCTTCCTCTCAGGTTTCCATGTCTTCTCCCTGGAAGTCCTCAATGTCCACCTCTTGAACATAGACTCTGAGGCCTCATCTTCACTGTCACTTTCCAACCTTGAGGATGGCTCGTTGTCGTGCTCAAAAAGCCAAAGATTTGTCCGGATGGCCACCAATTTTTCAACCCTTGTATTGATCAGCCTGTTGCGTGCTTTGGTGTGTGTGTTCCCAAACAAGGACCAGTTGCGCTCTGAGGGGGTGGGATTTTGAGGATGATGGAGGAAACAAGGGAAAGAGCCTCAGATGCACAAAGTCCCTTCCACCAGGTGACTGATGAGATATGTTGTCACGACTGCCATCTTGCATCTCCATCCCAAAGCCCTTGCTTGGAAGTGTACATCGCCAGACTGCCAAGAACCTTGCCCTCATCCAGGCCAAGGTGGCGAGACACGGTAGTGATGACACCATAGGCCTTGTTGATCTCTGCACCAGACAGGATGCATACTTGGGGTCCAACATGTACGCTGCGGCGTGTATGGGCTTCAGGCAGAAGTGTTCACGCTTTTTGATGCATTTCAGAACTGCAGTTTCCTCTGCTTGGAGCAACAGTGAAGTGGGCAGGACAGTACGGATGTCTTCTCTTACATCTGTAAGCAGAGTCTGAACATCAGACAGGATGGCATAGTCTCCCTCAATCCGTGCAATGGCTACTGCTATAGGTTTCAGGAGTTTCAGGCTGCTTACTACCACTCTCTCCCAAAATGCATAATCTAGGAGGATCCTCTTGATGGGGCTTTCCATAAAATCGGCAGACTGTGATATGGCCATCTCTTGGAGACTCCTTCCCCTCCAGGAGACTGTCAAACAAGATGACAACACCACCCCAACAGGTGTTGCTGGGCAGCTTCAATGTGGTGCTCTTATTCTTCTCACTTTGCTTGGTGAGGTAGATCGCTGCTATAACTTGATGACCCTTCACATACCTAACCATTTCCAAGGCTCTCTTGTAGAGTGTGTCCATTGTTTTCAATGCCATGTCCTTGAAGAACAGATTCAATGCATGAGCAGCACAGCCAATGGTGTGATGTGAGGGTAGAACTCCACTTTAGACCAAGCAGCCTTCATGTTCACAGCATTGTCTGTCACCAGTGCAAATACCTTCTGTGGTCCAACGTCATTGATGACTGCCTTCAGCTCATCTGCAATGAAGAGACCAGTGTGTCTGTTGTCCCTTGCGTCTGTGCTCTTGTAGAATACTGGTTGAAGGGTGGAGATGTAGTTAATTATTCCTTGCCCACGAACATTCGACCACCCATCAGAGATGACTGCAATCCAGTCTGCTTCCTCTATGATTTGCTTGACCTTCACTTGAACTCTGTTGAACTCTACATTCAGCAAATGAGTAGATCAAGCATGTCTGGTTGGAGGGGTGTATGGTGGGTGAAGAACATTCAGAAATCTCTTCCAATACACATTGCCTGTGAGCATCAGAGGTGAACCAGTTGCATACACAGCTCGAGCAAGACATTCATCAGCATTTCTCTGACTACGTTCCGCCATTGAGTAAAAAAAACATCTGATTCCAGGAGGATCATGAGCTGTTGCTATGGATAAGGTGTCTGATTCATCTTTTTCACCTTGAATAGGAGTAGGGGGACTGTCAGAGGTTGCTTGTTGTGAGCGCTGAGGGAACTTTATGCACTTGGCCAGATGATTCTGCATCTTTGTTGCATTCTTCACATATGATTTGGCACAGTATTTTGCAAATGTACACAGCTTTTCCTTCTACATTAGCTGCAGTGAAATGTATCCACACATCAGATAGTGCCTGTGGCATTTTCCTGTAAAGATTAGGGGGAAAAAGTTAAAAAATTTCCCCATGTACAGATAACTAGTTAAGCAGTTAGATTAAACAACTCCTTTGTAAGATAAATGTTTTAAAATGAAACATGTATGGAAACAGGTGAATAAACACTCAGTTAGCAGGCTCAAGCAAGCTAAAACCAAAACTAACTAGCAGAAATTGTTAACAAGTTAGTAATGATTTAAACACACTTTGCTGTAGGCTACTATTTACTAGTTAACAAAAAAAACATGTATGTCATAAAATATATTCACCCCACCCAGTATTGTAATCAAAACTTACCAGAAGGCATGTAGTCCTTGGCTCAGACAGTGTAGTAGTGTGGGCTTAATAGCATCTCATTGGTGTGCAAGATCTTGAGAATCAGCTGTACATGTGATGGAAGAATGCACTGTGCATGCAGAGGGTTGCAATTCCATTGAATTAGGGATAGTTTAACCAAAATATGCCACAAGACCTAGAATTGCCTCGTGTATCCCACAAAGGTTCACTGTTATAAGTTAACTTTGATGAATTTAAGCAAAATCCTCATTCCCCTCTCCTCATCAAGTTGTGACAAACTCTAAAGATCCTGATTTCTATGCCGCTTTGTCTATACATCTCCCAAACCCCAACCAGCATCATCATCATCCGGTACATTTATTGTGACAGCTGGATAAAATTGGAAAGCTACACACTAGCGATATATTGAGGCAGTTTGGGTCCAACGCAGGACATATGAGATGTTCTCCAGTAATGCGAAAAGGAACCTGTTGGTCATTGTGAGGAGACGTGATGAGTTAGGGTGGGGGTAGGGACGGGGGAGGCGGGAGCCGTGCCAGTGGGGAAGGATGATTGCATTAATCAGAGTGTGGGTGGGTGGGAGAGCAGAGGGTGGCCTGGCCAGACACTTGGGATGTTTATGGAGGAGAGCATTCCCTCACAGCACCACTCTTGTTCTCTCAGAGCTCCATAGACACTATACATCTCCCCACAGCATGACAGACCTATTACCCCATACAAACTCACACCCGGCTGTATCTATTTATGTCTCTGTTCCTCTCACACACATATATTAGTCATCGTCCACAAAGTCTGACTAACGTCTGTCTCGTCCCTACAGACACACTCTCTCCTGCTTAGCAGTTAGCCAGCACGATATTGATCATCAGTAACATGGGAGCAGCAGGAGCCGCAGACAACTACTCACATTAGGTTACTGGGAGATAACTGACATTTTATGGCCGAGTAAAAGTAACTTCCAAATAAACGTGACTAAACAAACAGGAAATCATCAAAACTAGGCAACACAGACTGAATGTGTCCGACCAGACAAAGGAAACGTATGACATCATCCCTTTCCTGAGGCATTCAAGCATGCGATGGATGTTTGCTTGTGCCAACCAAGCTCTGCTGTAGACACACCCTGTTAATCTCTTTGGACATTAAAGGAAATGGGTTGTCCCTACCAAGTTTGTTGTGCTTCTGAAATAAGGTGACAAAACAGATGCCACTTTACGAGGTGAAGAGGACCATGTAAAGCAGATGGCATCAGTTTAGTCTGTCTAGTATAAGACAAAAAGCTTTAATTTTAAGACATCATGAAAGACAGCATTAAAAACAAAGGTTAATATCCTAGCGCACCCACATTTGAGGATTAGGCCTGCTGTAAGTGTAATGAGCTCTTATGATGCATGCACGCCAATGCTTTAGGAATGCAAGTGGTGACCCCTAATGTTAACTCACCGTTCTGCAGGGTCTGGGCCCGGGACTCCCTTCCAACGCCCGTATAGAGCCCCTCCCCAAAAGTGGGGTTCCTTCCAGAGGCTATAAATACAGGAGAGAGAGAAGCATTACATCGACACCAGGAGTGCAATCTTTAACATTTACAAAACAGTAGGGCTGTGACGATACTTCCAACCTTTTCTCCTTAGCAAAAATGAAAACTCAAAGTAGACTATACTCTTTGGTCCTTTAAAAACCTGCTGTAAGATATTGTGTGCTATAGCTTGGAAAATAAATACATATGAGACTGGATGACATCAAAGATATTAGGGCTGTTTTCCTAAATATGTTAAATCTGCTTCATGTTTTGTTTCTTTTCTACGGTACTAACGAGTATCACGATACTGGTATCACACAATTTAGCAGATGTTATAGCGGGTCCAGCAAAATGCTTACAGTGCCTTCAGAAAGTATTCACAACCCTTTACCTTTTCCACACATTTTGTTGTGTTACAAAGTGGGACTAAAATGGATTTAATTGTCATTTTTTGTCAAGGATTTATAGAAAATAAATTCAAGCATTTGTTAAAAACGTATGAAACATTTTACACTAATATCTTGACTAGATAACTATTCAACCCTCTGAGTCAATACATGTTAGAATCACCTTTGGCAGCGATTACAGCTGTGAGTCTTTCTGGGTAAATCTCAAAGAGCTCTTCACTCCTGGATTGTGCAACATTTGCCCATTGTTCCATTTAACATTTTTCAAGCTCTGTCAAATTGGTTGTTGATCCTTGCTAAACAACCACTTTCAGGTCTTGCCCTAGATTTTCAACCAGATTTAAGTCAAAATTGTCACTCGGCCACTCAGGAACATAAACTGTCTTCTTGGTAAGCTACTCCAGTGTAGATTTGTCCTTGTATTTTAGGTTATTGTCCTGCTGAAAGCTGAATTTCCTCTCCCAATGACTGGTGGAAAGCAGACAGTCATTCCTCTAGGATTTTGCCAGTGCTTAGCTCCATTCGGTTTCTTTCTTACCCTGAAAAACTCCCCAATAGTTAACAATTACAAGCACACCCATAACATGATGCAGCCACCACAATGCTTGAAAATATGGATAATGGTACTCAGTAATGTGTTGTATTTGCCCCAAATATAACACATTGTATTCGGGACAAAAAGTTAATTGCTTTGCCACATTTTTTGCAGTATTCCTTTTGTGCCTTGTTGCAAACAAGATGCAGGTTTTTGAATATTTTTGTTAAATACAGGCTTCCTTCTGTTAATTGGGTTAGTATTGTGGAGTAACTATAATGCTGTTGACCCATACTCAGTTCTCTATCGCAGCCATTAACCTGTTATGGCTGCAGGGGGCGTATTGAAAAACTGGAAAATATGTGCAAATTTTCAAACGGCCTCTTAATCAATTTTTGCTCTTACAATATGCATATTATTATTAGTATTGGATAGAAAACAGTCTCTAGTTTCTAAAACCGTTTTAATTATTTCTCTAAGTGGAACAGAACAATTTTTACAGCCCATTTCCTATCCGGAAGTGAGATTTCCAAAATCGATGTCGCTTTTCAAGCCCTTGTCTATAAAAGGGCATGTCACTTAGGACTGTAGAAACACGTCATACGCCTTCCTCTGGGTGTCATGCGGAAGTGAGAGTTGAAATCACTTGATTATCTCGGTCAGGGATTGTATACAACATCTTGGAGTGAGAAGTGCGCACTTTATTTTTTTTGGAAGGCGCGAAGTTGGATCTGGAGTAGCCTCCTGGAAAACCGTCGTTATAGGTGAATATGATCTCTGGCTTCGATTTTATTTGATACATGTCACAATATCATCCTAAAGTATGTTTTTTCAATATACTTTAATTATATTATTGAAATGTATTCTGGACTTTAGACGTGATGCGACGCAATAATTTTTTCAAGATGGAGAGGTTAGCGTCGCACTGCCAGTGTGCTTGCTAATTCAAGAGGGAAATTGTTCGTTCTGGATCGAAATAAAGACATTTCTGAACAAAGGACCCCTTGGAGAACATTCTGATGGGAGATCAACAAAGATAAGGACCCAATTTGGGATGCTTTTTCATATATCTGTCGAACTGTGCTATGCTACCGTTTGACTAGAATCAATGCTGCTGTGTGCTAGCTATTGTAGTAAGCTAATATAACGATATATTGTGTTTTCGCTGTAAAACACTTCAAAAATCGGAAATATTGGCTCTGTTCACAAGATCTTATTCTTTCATTAGCTATCCACCATATATTGTTCTGAAATGTTTTATGATGTGTAATTAGTAGTTGACGTTGGTGTCTGTATTTTCTCTGGCTACTGCCGTGCGATTTCTGACTGTAGCTGTGATGGTGGCTATGATGGTAGCAGTAATGTAAAACTGATTTATAGCTAAAATATGCACATTTTTTGAACAAAACATAGATTTATTGTGTAACATGTTATAGGACTGTCATCTGAGGTAGTTTTTTCTAGGTTATTTAGGTTGGTTCTAGGTTAGTTAGGTTGGCTTGTGCATGCTACTTGCATCCTACTTGTGCTGTGAAAAATGTCTGTCCTCCTTTTTTATTTGGTGGTGAGCTAACATAAATATATGTGGTGTTTTCTCTGTAAAACATTTAAAAAATCGGACATGTTGGCTGGATTGACAAGATGTTTTTTTTTCAAATGCTGTATTGGACTTGTTAATGTGTGAAAGTTAAATATTAAAAAAAAAATAGATTTTGAATTTCGCGCCGTGCACTTGAGCTGGATGTTGTCATAGGTGTACCGGCGTCGGGCTGCAGCCCAAACAGGTTAAAATGCTGTTTTAAAGTCACCATTGGCGTCATGGTGAAATTCCTGAGCAGTTTCCTTCCTCTCCGGCAACTGAGTAAGGAAGTACGCCTGCATCTATGTAGTGACTGGCTGTACTGATACACCATCCAAAGTGTAATTAATAACTTCATTATTTATATTTATTTAACTAGGCAAGTCAGTTAAGAACAAATTCTTATTTACAATGACGGCCTAAAATACTCAAAGGGATATTCAATGACTGCTTTTTATTTTTTATTATCCCCCCAATCTACCAATAGGTGCCTTCTTCGTGAAACATTTGAAAACCTCCCTGGTCTTTGTGCTTGAAATTCTCTGCTCGACTGAGGGACCTTACAGATAATTGTATGTGTGAGATACCGAGATGAGGTGGTCATTAAAAAAAAAGTCACGTTAAACACTATTATTGCACACAGAGCGAGTCCATGGAATTTGTGACTCAAGCACATATTTACTCCTGAACTGATTTAGGTTTACCATAACAAATGGGTTGAATACTTATTGACTAAAGACATTAAAGCTTTTCATTTTTTATTCATAAAAAAAAAAAAATGCTAACCATAATTGCACTTTGACATTATGGGGTATTGTGTGTAGTAAGTAGACTTGCAAGAGCCTTGGCTTGCGAGAGCCAGAACAGCTCATAGGGCAGGATGCCTGTTTCTGTAGTGCGAGGCAGCTTGATGTACAAGTACACCACCTGGAGAGGACGCTAATATCTAAAAAATAAAAATGATCTATTTAATCCATTTTAAATTCAGGCTGTAACAACAAAATGTGGAAAAAGTCAAGTCATGGATGGAGATTGGACTTCTGGTTTTTACTTAATTCTCTGTACAGGCCAATGATTATGACAACGATTCTGATCTAACCATAAATTCATATTGCGGCACTGGCCTGAGAAGATTGAAGTTCAATATCTAGCCTAGAATTAGTCTAGTAGGCTCACGTTAACTATACTGAACAAAAACATAAACCCAACAATTCCAAAGATTTTTCTGAGTTACAGTTCATGGAAGGAAATCAGTCAATTGAAATAAATTAGGCCCTAATTTATGGATTTCACATGACTGGGCAGGGGCACTGCCATGGGTAGGTCTGGGAGGGCAGGCCCACCCACTGGGGAGGCAGGCCCAGCCAATCAGAATGAGTTTTCCCGCACAAAATGGCTTTATTACAGACAGAAATAAACCCCCCTCCCCTCAGACAATCCCGCAGGTGAAGAATACCCGGATGTGCAGGTCCCGGGCTGGCGTGGTTACACGTGGTCTGGGGTTGTGAGGCCGGTTGGACGTACTACCAAAATCTCTAAAAATACATTGGAGGCAGCTTATGGGAGAGAAATGAACATTCAATTCTCTGGCAAAAGCTCTGTTGGACATTCCTGCAGTCAGCATGCCAATTGCACGCTCCTTCAAAACTTGAGACATCTTTGGCATTGTTTTGTGTGACAAAACTGCACAATTTAGAGTGGCTTTATATTGTCCCAGCACAAGATGCACCTGTAATATCAGCTTCTTGATATGCTACACCTGTCAGGTAGATGGATTATCTTGGCAAAGAAGAATTGCTCACTAACAGGGATGTAGACAAATTTGTACACTAAATTTGAGAGAAATAATCTATGCGTATGGAACATTTCTGGGATCTTTTATTTCAGCTCATGAGACCAACATTACATGTTTCATTTATATTTTTGTTCAGTATAGCTAGCTAACTCAGCTGGTCCATTGTTGCCCATGCGAGGAAGTTAGGCTAGCAAGCATTTTAGCTAGGTAGCCTATGACAAAAAATTCAAATGTACCGTATGAGATCCATAGACCGTTTTGCCAACATGAAAGAGGATGGCATTGGCGTAGGGTGAGTCCAAAAACATGTTTTACTGCGCATGCACACAGAAATAAGTACCATGGACAACCACATGATATTTAGATAAATTGATTGGAATAAATTGTTTTTAGTAATTGGCATCTTTAAGTTTGTTTTCAGTGTATTAAACTAAGTATATATAGCCTTGTTTTCATGATGTTTAAATGGTGGTGGAACAGCGGATGCAGTGCTCCTGTTGTCTTTGTGCCGACTTGCAGTAGCCAACTCAGTGGTTCTAAATCAGTAATCGTTTAGTAAACTGTCGAAAACATTAACTTGAACATGCTGCAGGTCATAACTGTTTGTTACATGCAATATTTGCTTTGTGAACTTCACATGACAGATGTTGCTATTCGGTTTTGTGATGAAACAAACATGTAGTTGAATTTATTCCACCATGTCTGTCTTTTTGTCGTCACAGCCTTATTGTATATCATGGTGGCGTATGAACGAATGGGTTAGAGCAAACAAAGCAAATATCACAACGGTTGTAATATGGCTTTCTTACTGGCTTAGCTTCCTCAGAGATATCACTCACGCACAACTACTGGAAAGACAACCCAGGGCCATGCACTCCGCAAAAATACCATTCTGCAATCCAAGTGACTAACTTAATGTCATGAAAAACTGCAGGAATAAAGGGATCTAAAAAAATATATATATTTCTTATAAGCAATGTCTCTTCGCTCTCCATAAGATTCCACGGCTGGCTCTGTGTATACTACAATTCCAACGCCGTGTTTTAACGTTTAGAAACTTCAATAATCATTGCTTGCTAAACAATTTTCGAAACATAACCCTTCTTTCATATCAGCAAGAAATAATATTTGAAATAAAAAAGACATGCTTACTGTATCTGATTTGCACAGATCCATACGCTGTGTGTGCCTCCAGTTGACAAACTACACTTCCTCCAGAGTTAAGCTAACACACAGGTGTTCAGAGCATTAGCACAGGTGGTCACTGGCTGTTTTCTGTAAACAAGTGCTGTAACATGGAGATCTGGCCATGTGGGAACGCTAACCTTATAAAAGGTGTGTTGTAATTTTTTTGTGATGATTTGAAAGACATGTTCCTTATGTTTCCAAAACGTACTACGAGCGATGCGTTTTAACGTTTAGAGCAAGCATCAGGGCTCTTAAAAAATAAGATATCCTTAATCATATAGGCACTAAAAGGTAGTTGTCATCTATGAATTGGGCTACCCCTCAGAATAATGTAGCTCTTGCCATTGTAACCGAACTACAATCCATCTGCACATACCATCTCCAGCTACAAACTGTCCCACAGCAGAGGCGCCGCCCCCTCCTGTCTCCATGAACTGGACCTCTGACACGATAATGTTGTCCTCCAGAACCGAGCCACAGCCCACGCACACGGCATCGCCTCTGGCCTGGTCCACATCGATGTCTGTGCCCCCACAGTTCTTACACACTCTTGAACTCATGGTGAAGTCTGCTCACACTGGGGAACAGAGAAGAAATGGGCCACATTTTTGTGAAAGTCCCATTTTGTAACAGTTGCATATATTGGCTACATAAAAATCTACACGTCATGTATTCTTCCAGCCAAAAGGTGGTGGCCTAGCAAGCATAACCTACTGCCACAACAATTAAATAAACTGAAACTGCATATCACGTTTGGAAATAATTACTATCACAATAATATGATATCGGTGAAGCTAGCCTAACTTTCACAAATCCTCTGTAACCTGACCCTGGACGCTTGAGGTATAAATGCGCCACTACACCCCTAGCTAACGTTACGTGGCAAAGCCTGATGATCATTTATCGAACTAGTTTGCGGTACATTTAAGTGTAATTTCTGTCAAATGCGCTTGTAGTGGTCCAATGAGCTTGACATTTCCGTCAATGATTGTTCCGCATGTTTAATCTCGTAACTAGATGCTGAATGAAATAACGACCCCATCTTAAATATTCACTAGCCGTGAGGGTTGGAACCACTGACCGCAAACTTTCTACAATCCATTAGGTTTAGTTTTGGTATTAAAAATAATTATGTGTAGCCTAATGCGTAACATGGTTTCCAAAAGGTGGTGATGAATTGTTGAGAAAATACTGGATAATGAATACGCACCAGCCAATTCAAAGGCGATGCTGCTGACAGCGATGTAGCTAGCAAACTTTAGCTGATAGCAAGTCTCCCGAGTAGATTTCCAAGCCAGTGCGTCAGCTAAATCTATTTAAATGTTTTGTAGTGACAGACAACGTATATGGCCTACTTGTACTGTTATTTGGATTCTAAACCACACATTATATACTGTAATGGGGTAACAAGCTAAAGACTACCATGCATGCAATCCTTCTTGTAACCTCATTGCCAAACCCACATGTGCGTTTTCATGCTTGGGAAATGGATTGGTCCAAACTGATTTTCGAGGGTGATATGCCCAGTAGTGATAATTCTCTATCCCTTTCTTACAGAAATGTGTCAGCAGAGAATGTTCCTGCCTTGTACGTGATTGGTAATGATATTTGTTGATCCAGTATATGAAGAAGAAAATACTTACATCTAAAAAATATATCAAACTGCTACAAACACCCCCTTTAAGCTCCACATGAGAGCGACCCATGTACACAATTATATCACTGAACGTAATGGACTGACGTTTTTAAAGAGACACGACCCTAAATCCTTGTCTTGTGACTTGACATCTTTCTTTTCAGTGTCATCATAACCTCATTCTAAACATAAGATACACTTTTTTGACACCACACTCCACAAATCAAGTCTTGCAGGCTCCAGTTCAATATATTTTTTTATTGATTATCCAGTCATAGGGACAAGTGCTGGAAAGAAAGATCTAGTATTTACATTTATAAAAATGTAACCTTTCTTTAATTAGGCAAGTCAGTTAAGAACAAATTCTTATTTAGAATTCCGCCCACCCTGGTCAAACCCGGACGACGCTGGGCCAATTGTGTGCCGTCCTATGCGACTACCAATAACAGCCGGTTGTGATACAGCCTGGATTCGAAACAGGTTGTCTGTAGTGACGCCTCTAGCACTGAGATGCAGTGCCTTAGACCGCTGCGCCACTCGGGAGCCCAGAACTGCAGCTGGCCCATAACAGAGCCACAATTCTTGCTCTTCATTGTAATCAGAGGGCTAATTTTAATATTATGCATGCAAGTCTCTCTTTGCTAAGAGCTGAGGAAAGACTGACTGCGTCACTTCTTGTTTTAATAAGAAACATTCATGTGTTGAAAATTCCAAATTGTTTGCATAGTCAACTTGCACACAGTACTGACACACACACACTTACCCAACCAGACATGCCACCAGGGGTCTTTTCAGAGTCCCCAGGTCCAGAACAAATTCAAGGAAACGTACAGTATTATAGAGCCATGAGTGCATGGAACTCCCATCTTATAACACAAGTGAACAAACCTAGTTTCAAAAAAACAAATAAAGCAACACCTCACGACACAACGCCTCCCCCCCATGTGACCTACTTGTTGTGTGTATGTACTGACATGTATGTGTAACTGATAGATGCACACACACTACATGTTCATGTTTTTAAATGTATGTTAATTGTAGTCTTTTGTCTGTAGTCTTTTTCATTATGTGTCGACCCCAGTACGACTTGCTGTCGATATCGGCTAATGGGATCCCAAAAAATCCAATATGTATTTATTTGTCCAAAGGGTCCAAATTACCTGTGGGCTGTTTAAATTGGTGTTTTAACCCTAGGATGCATATGCTGTATTGGTCACCTCCCCCCCAAAAAATGTCAGCATCTAATATTCCAGGAATTCCTTAAATAACGTGTATTTAATGTTCTAACATCCTAGTTTAAAAAAAAATAAAAAATTATTTTTGAAGTAAAGAGAGTTTTTGCATCATTACCCCAAGTTTTCATATGTGGGCCAAATATGACCCGTATGTATTTCCTATGGAATTCACTGCATTGCAATCTTCAAACTGACCTTTCTTTTTGCAGGTAGTCTGGGTAACCATTTGATTAGATGTTCAGTAGTCTTATGGCTTGCGGGTAGAAGCTGTTTTTAGAAGCCTCTTGGACCTAGACTTGGCGCTCCGGTACCGCTTGCCGTGCGGAAGCAGAGAGAACAATCTATGACTAGGGTGACTGGAGCCTTTGACAATTTTTAGGGTCTTCCTCTGACACCACCTGGTATAGAGGTCCTGGATGGCAGGAAGCTTGGCCCCAGTGATGTACTAGGCCGTACGCACTACCCTCTGTAGTGCCTTGCGGTCGGAAGCCAAGCAGTTGCCATACCAGGCAGTGATGTAACCAGTCAGGATGCTCTCGATGGTGCAGCTGTAAAACCTTTTGAGGATCTGAGGACCCATGTCAAATTTTTTCAGTCTCCTGAGGGGGAATAGGTTTTGCCGTGCACTCTTCACAACTGTTTGATGTGCTTGGACCACGTTAGTTTGTTGGTGATGTGGACATCAAGGAACTTGAAGCTCTCAATCTGCTCCACTACAGCCCCGTCGAAGAGAACGGGGGTGTGCTCGGTCCTCCTTTTCCTGTAGTCCACAATCATCTTCTTTGTCTTGATCATGTTGAGGGAGAGGTTGTTGTCCTAACATCACACGGCCAAGGTCTCTGACCTCCTCCCTATATGCGGTCTCGTCGTTGTTGGTGATCAGGCCTACCACTTGTGTCATCGGCAAACTTAGTGATGGTGTTGGAGTCGTGCCTTGCCGTGCAGTCATGAGTGAACAGGGAGTACAGGAAGGGACTGAGCACGCATCCCTGAGGGGCCCCCGTGTTGAGGATCAGAGTGGCGGATGTGTTGTTACCTACCCTTACCACATGGGGGCGGCCCGTCAGGAAGTCCAGGATCCAGTTGCAGAGGGAGGTGTTTAGCCCCAGGGTCCTTAGCTTATCGATGAGCTTTGAGGGCACTATGGTGTTGAATGCTGAGCTGTAGTCAATGAATAGCATTCTCACATAGGTTTTCCCTTTGTCCAGGTGGGAAAGGGCAGTGTGTAGAGATGGCATCATCTGTGGATCTGTTGGGGGCGGTATGCAAATTGAAGTGGGTCTAGGGTTTCTGGGATAATGGTGTTGATGTGAGCCATTACCAGCCTTTTAAAGCACTTCATGGCTACAGACGTGAATGCTACGGGTCGGTAGTCATTTAGGCAGGTTACCTTAGTGTTCTTGGGCACAGGGACAATAGTGGTCTGCTTGAAACATGGTGGTATTACAGACTCGGACAGGGAGAGGTTGAAAATGTCAGTGAAGACACTTGCCAGTTGGTCAGCACAAGCTCAGAGTACACGTCCTTTGTAATCCGTCTGGCCCTGCGGCCTTGTGAATGTTGGCCTGTTTAAAAGTTCTTACTCACATCAGCTGCGGAGAGCGTGAATACAGTCGCCCGGAACAGCTGGTGCTCTCATGCATGTTTCAGTGTTATTTGCCTCGAAGCGAGCATAGAAGTAATTTAGCTCGTCTGGTAGGCTCATGTCAGTGGGCAGCTCTCGGCTGTGCTTCCCTTTGCAGTCTATAATTGTTTGCCAGCCCTGCCACATCCGACGAGCGTCGGTGCCGGTGTAGTACGATTTGATCTTAGTTCCATATTGGCGCTTTGCCTGTTTGATGGTTCGTTGGAGGGCATAGCGGGATTTCTTATAAGCTTCAGGGTTAGAGTCCCACTCCTTGAAAGCGGCAGCTCTACCCTTTAGATCAGTGCGGATGTTCAAATAAAATCAAAGCACTTATTGATGAAGCCAGTGACTGATGTGGTGTACTCCTCAATGCCATCGGAAGAATCACGGAACATATTCCTGTCTGTGCTAGCAAAACAGTCCTGTAGCTTAGCATCTGCTTCATCTTACCACTTTTTTATTGACCGAGTCACTGGTGCTTCCTGCTTTAATTTTAGCTTGTAGGCAGGAATCAGAAGGATAGAATTAGGGTCATATTTGCCAAATGAGGGGGAAGGGAGAGCTTTGTATGCAAATGTGTGTGGAGTAAAGGTGGTCTAAGAGTTTTTTTCCCCTCTGGTTGCACATTTAACATACTGATAGAAATTAGGTAAAACAGATTGAAGTTTCACTGCATTAAAGTCCCGGCCACTAGGAGAGCCGTCTCTGAATGAGCGTTTCCCCGTTTGCTTATGGTGGTATACAGCTCATTGAATGCAGTCTTAGGGCCAGCATCGGTCTGTGGTGGTATGTAGACAGCTATGAAAAATACAGATGAAAACTCTCTAGATAGAGTATCTCATGATAAGCTGTAGACCACACTCTCAGACGAGCAAAACCTTGAGACTTCCTAAGATATCGTTCACCAGCTGTTGTTTACAAACATACATAGACCGCCACCCCTTGTCTTACCAGAGGCTGCTGTTCTATCCTGGTGATACAGTGTATAACCCGCCAGCTGTATGTTATTCATGCCGTCGTTCAGCCACGACTCGGTGCAACATAAGATATTAAAAAAATTTATGTCCCGTTGGTAGGATATACATGCTTTTAGTTCGTCCAATTTATTATCCAGCGATTGTACATTGGCCAGTAGTACGGATGGCAAGGGCAGATTAGCCACTCATCGGCGGATCCTCACAAAGCCTCCCCGATCTCTTTCCGCAATACCCCTTGCGGCTTTTTCTCCTGCAAATGACGGGGATGAGGGCCTGTTCAGGTGTCTGGAGTAAATCCCTCTCTTTCGACTCATTAAAGATAAATTCTTCATCTAGTTCAAGGTGAGTAATCACTGTTTTGATTTCCAGAAGCTCTTTTCGGTCATAAGAGACGGTAGCAGCAACATTATGTACAAAATAAGTTTTAAAAAACAACAACTAAATCGCACGGTTGGTTAAGAGCCCATGAAATGGCCGCCATCCTCGCTGGCGCCATCTTACAGTCCATCCAATGTATAAGGACACCATGTCGGTCGGAAGATATGATATCCATCGCTACCTGAGGCTTGATGACAAGAGGACCAGTGTTCAGAAAGGCAACAGACTACCTGGCAGCCTTCCGGTATTTGTGGGACCTTTTCCTCGCAAACTGTAGAGAAAGGTTCATCCCCAGCGACTGTGTCAGTGGATGAGCAGCTTTCCTACAGACGTGACACTTGGCATTCAGACCAAGGAGTTCAATCTTGGTTTCATCAGACCAGAGAATCTTGTTTCTCATGGTCTGAGAGTCCTTTAGGTGCGTTTTGGCAAACTCCAAGCGGGCTGTCATGTGCCTTTTACTGAGGAGTGGCTTCCATCTGGCCAATCTACCATAAAGGCCTGATGGTTGGCGTGCTGCAGAGATGGGACAACCTTCCAGAAGGACAACCATCTCCACAGAAGAACTGAGGCAATGGAAACATGTGAGGTGATAAAAGAGAGAGCCATGCCACCACCATTCAGAGCAGCCAGGGCCAGATGAGAAAGGATAGGGAAGTCAGCTGCTGGTGTTCTCTGCAAAGAGCACAGTCACATGCTTGTGGTTTGTAACAAATGCATGTACTAAGAAAGCATAAGTAAGCATCACACACACTGTTCCTTTTAGTGTTCATGTTTTCTAAATTCACAATTGTTAGCGTTGTCATTTATATTGATGAACTTTGGATTTTCAAAAATGTTTTTAAATATTATAAAACATGCTTAAGGTGGATTCATTTTGTTCTTCACACAAAGGTTTAATGTGAAACTGTAATATTGATTGTAAGAAAAATGCTATTATTTTCAAAAGCCGTTATGAACTTATGTTATCATTCGTGCGAGTGTAGTATTTCACTACACTCGCATTAACATCTGCTAACCATGTATGTGACCAATAAATGTGATCAAAATGTGTATCAAACCGTTGAGCGACTAAAAACATTTCAAACAATAAAATAACTATTGAAAAGTTCCAAATCACTCAAAATAATGTCTCACAAAATAATATTTTAGACCCATATAAATAAAACAGATATTACAGTAGCGGGTCATTTTGACCCAGCCTATGCATTCTTGGGGCGCCATGTTTACTATGCATCCTAGGGTTAAAATTATTAATTGACCTTTCATTTAATAATGCAACAATCATTGTCATGATTTGTAAATACAATTTATGAGAAAAGAGTTACAATTAAATTTATTGAGTTAAAATAATGGACATTTCTTGACATACTATTAGAGATTGTAATAGGATTACTATTATGACAGTGACTGTAAAAAGGGAGACCATAAAGAGCAGTGGTACTTACCATAACTGCTAAATGTGTCAATTTGACAATGCCATCTAGTGCAAAACTACCAATTTCAACTTGAGTGAACACTGAATGTAGATATCAGAAATAATTGAGTCTGGCCAAACTGCTGCATCATGCAGAAACAGTTTATATGTCCAGCATCGGGGCATTAAAATAAGCCTGAACCGTAGGGCAAGGATATACAGAACATTTTGTGAATGCAGATAGTAATGCATCTTACGCCTCATGTCCACTGAGTTCCGGCAGAAGTAATTAATTGTCAACGGAGCAGTCCGCATTGCTACGTTGGGGGGTACCACTAGGCTGCGGTGAGTTGTGTACCGCATGCGTATAATATGTTCAACTCGTTCGTGGCTTTACAGTGCGGTGGTACAAACGGAAGTACAACTAGATAAAAGCTAGCTAGTTGGAGTCTGTAAAAAGCAAAGTACATGTGTGTCAAGTACGGTAAATACGGGCTAGACTTCCGGAAAAACAAAACGCATATGCATTTATTTGGTGGACATCGGGCAACATTCTTGTGAACTAAGTGCAGCCTACTTGGGAGCAGTCCTGATAAAAAAATTAAAAAAGTAATATCAGCAACCTTCTAGATTCCGGCTAAATGTCCACAATTCTCTGGTTTGATAATACAAATAATATTTGGTCAAAAATATTAGTAGGGTTAATAAACCGTCAATTCGTAAACTCAAACCTCTGTCTGGACAATTGTTCCTTTATGATCTAGTCAGGTCATTACAGTATTTTATTTGGTATGTGAAGCATAATACGTTGGATATAAGCCAACAAAACAGAAGAGTAAAAGTGTTACATTAAACAGCATATTGTACCCTTAGATTAAGGGTTAGACTGTTGGTGTTGTGGCTGTGCAATTAATTTAATAAAAGTAAACCAACCCAACATGAAAACAAAATGTTTAAGTCATCTTGTAGTGTAGGAATAAACTTTTTTTTATACAAGTGCTACAAAAACTATACTAAATATTTTAGCTGTAAAAAGTACATATACCGCATTGTGTTAAAATAGGAATATTTAACAAAATAGTTTATACAAAAATTCTATGTATGGGACTACATTTAAAGAATTTAAATAAACTGTGTGTGTACACACACACACATGTGGAAACCTGCTCGTCGAACATCTCATTCCAAAATCAGGCATTAATATGGAGTTGGTCCCCCCTTTGCTTCTATAACAGCCTCTACTCTTCTGGGAAGGCTTTCAACTAGATGTTGGAACATTGCTGCGGGAACTCGCTTCCATTTAGCCACAAGAGTAGTGATGTCAGGCACTGATGTTCGGCGATTAGGCCTGGCTCGCAGTTGGCGTTCCAATTCATCCCAAAGGTGTTCGATGGGGTTGAGGTCAGGGCTCTCTGCAGGTCAGTCAAGTTCTTCCACACCGATCTCAACAAACCATTTCTGTATGGACCTCGCTTTGTGCATGAGGGCATTGTCATGCTGAAACAGGAAAGGACATTCCCCAAACTGTTGCCACAAAGTCGGAAGCACAGAATAGTTTAGAATGTCATTGTATGTTGTAGTGTTAAGATTTCCCTTCACTGGAACTAAGGGGCCTAGCCCGAACCATGAAAAACAGCCCCAGACCATTATTCCTCCTCAACCAAACTTCACAGTTGGCACTATGCATTGGGGACGGTAGAGTTCTCCTGGCATTTGCCAAACCCAGATTCGTCCAACGGACTGCCAGATGGTGAAGCGTGATTCATCATTCCAGAGAACGCTTTCCACTGCTCCAGAGTTCAATGGTAGCAAGCTTTACACCACTCCAGCCAACGCTTGGCATTGCGCATGGTGATCTGTACGGAAACCCATTTCATGAAGCTCCCGACAAACAGTTCTTGTGCTGACGTTGCTTCCAGAGGCAGTTTGGAACTCAATAGTGAATGTTGCAACCGAGGACAGATGATTTTTATGCGCTTCAGCACTCAGCGGTCCAGTTCTGTGAGCTTGTGTGGCCTACCACTTTGCGGCTGAGCCGTTGTTGCTCCTAGACGTTTCACAACAGCACTTACAGTTGACTGGGGCCGCTCTAGCAGGGCAGAAATTTGACGAACTGACTTGTTGGAAAGGTGGCAATCCTATGACGGTGCCACGTTGAAAGTCACTTGGCTCTTTAGTAAGGCCATTCTACTGCCAATGTTGGTCTATGGAGATTGTATGGCTGTGCGCTCGATTTTATACACCTGTCAGCAATGGATTTGGATGTAATAGCCGAATCCACTTATTTGAAGGGGTGTCCACATACGTGTGTGTGTGTATATACCACTAGAATCAGTGAATAATCTGTGGATCCCTAAGGAAGGGATAAGGATCCAAATCTGCCAGCACTGAAAGTAGAGTATAGACAGCATGTACAAAGAAACTTAACTTGAACTATGTCACAGATCACATAACAAATTACCTTAAAAGCGTTACGTGAAGGGAAATGGTTATGCCAAATGGCTTATGTATTTTATAGAATTAAGAATAGCAGCATTAGATGGGTGGTTGGCCAAATAGTGCATTTCAGTCACAATCCATTGAACTGTCAGCATTTAGAGAATGTGAGACGGAAGGGTAGGAAAGAAAACACTTGGTCTGTGCCATCACTCTCAGGCTCTGGGCATCTTAGCAATGAGTCACTGGTCCCGAGCTTCATACAGCAGTTTGGCAGCCTGTCAGAGAACAGAGACATAGTACAGGCAGAACTATTCAAAATAACTATTCAACCACATACACAGTACGTAATGGCAGGTCTGAAGCTTGGATATCACAACATAAATTCCAGTAGTATCAAATATAATCTTCCTTTTAAAACACAAGCCAGCCTGTTAATGTGGTGTACCTTGTGCATAGCAGCCAGCCATGAGGAGGCAGTCTTCTTGTCGTCTGCTGCCTCCATGCGTAACTGCTGGGGGTCCTGAGAGCCAGTGGGTTTGTAATGGAGCAACATGCCACTGGCCCTGGAGTTTCCCCCTGGACACAACACACAGTTAAGCACAGCCTGGTCTCAGACCAGACGTAACATAGTAAATATGTTATGTATGGTTACATAAGACAGATGGTTACTTAGGGTGGTTGGTCGGGGTGGGTGAGCATATAATACAAACATCTACCAACCCAAATCTCATCACGTACAACTTTAGCATTTTAGCAACTTTAACTACTTTTTAGTTACTTGGCATGTTGGCTAACCCTTTAACCTATCTCCTAAACTTAACCCCAAGCTAACATTCGCCACCTAGCTAGAATCCGTAACATATTGTACATTTTGCAACTTCGTAACATATTGCACGTTTTGCAAATATAATACAAATTATAATTCGTAACATATCATACAAAATGGGTGATGGACATCCACAAATATTTACCATACGAAACGTAACATATA
Source organism: Salvelinus alpinus (assembly GCF_045679555.1). Taxonomy (NCBI): domain Eukaryota; kingdom Metazoa; phylum Chordata; class Actinopteri; order Salmoniformes; family Salmonidae; genus Salvelinus; species Salvelinus alpinus. Next base: position 25,932,999 of record NC_092119.1, read on the forward strand.
ATACTAAATGGAGCATCTCGGATTTTCATACAGAATAATACAAAATGCTATAAGACCAGGTTGTTAAGTAAGGTACAGTAACAACACTCACTATCTTGGGATGTACTCTAAAAGCTTCAGCTCAGACTTTGTAAACCAAAACTGCTACCTGGCTGGTGTTCAAACTAATGACCTTGGTGAAAAAAAAATAAGTAACCTTACAACATATCTCAAAAGGACACAATAGCAAACATTGATTAAACAAAACATGCAAGTGCTTCTTTGTTAAAGACTGGCATGTGCCATAAATCACTAAGAAATCTTTAGACTTGAAAAAATAAACAACAACATATCAGACGTTCACAGAAGAAGTTGATAGGAATGAGGGAATATGTTTGGATGTCTTGAGCTGTGAACTGGGTTGTGTTCAGTAGGCACAAAGCGGAAGAAAACAGCCCAAACTGAGAGAAACAGGAAGGTGCCACATGGAAACTGTCAAATCAAGTGTTTTGATATGGTGTTGCCTAATGAACACCAGCCTGGTCACAGTTAGAGGGGCAATGAGGCTCACTCTGGGTGTTTAGTTACACACAATCCCCCCCATGGAAGCATGCATGGGACACGGATTTTAAGGACGTTGCCTTTGTTCTACCACTGATATAAAATGCATGTACAATGATAACAAAGGCATCCTTATCAAAAGCAGGGCCAAAAACTCTGGAGGCAGGTGAACTTAAGATGGGGAGGAATAAGGGAGTGGGGGACGAGGGAGTATAACAGTGCTAACCTTCAGAGATATACTGACTGTCCCGCAGACTTGTGTAAGTGTGAATGTCATTCTCTAAGGTCATAAGGAGAAAAGGCCAGGCCGCCCAGAGGCAGAGGGAGAGAGGGAGAGAGTGTTTTAATATTAAAGCAGAGAGGAAACAGTCAGGCACAACCACCACCTCAGTATACTTACCATGCTGTTAGATCAGTTAAGGGGTTTCAAATCAATACAATGAAAAGACACAGTCAACAGAATTTTACTGTGGATTTATGATTATACTTCCGTTCATAAAGAGGAGATGGAGCTAGTTCCTCCACCCACAGGAATCCATGTCTCTTAAATCAATAAGCGTTCAACGAGCTGCACAGTATCGCTGCTGTACGGTCATACTGCCCTCTGTACTGAGAGCAATCAAGCCAGAATGAGCAAACAACCAAAGAACATCGGATCCAGAGCTTTACCTTCAGGAGTGGACTCCTCCGTCAACACCTGCATACTGGAGATCCGAGACAGTTCCACCTCAAAATGGCTCTCCCCATCAAAGAAAAGATACCTGAGTGGAGAGGGAGAGAAAAGAGAGGCGAGACAGTGATGTACTGAAAGTCTTAAAACTGGAAAGTGTACATTTTCTAAAGTGGTTCTATCAAAGCACAGATACAGTATATGTCCTTCCAGCATTAACCTAAATAACTCCATTCTAGATACTTTCCCTTTGTGTAAAATGTAAAACACTCACGATACCTGTGGTTGTTGGAGAGACGACACATCATGGTCTCAGACGTCTTTGAGGTGCCCAAAGTGACAATAAAAGAACCACCTGAGTATGACAGCGAGGCCATTACCAGTGAGTCAAATTTAAAAAACATACCAATCAAAAATCCCTCTATAAATCCATCCAACTGTAGATACCTCCCAGTCCACTGGTGTTGTACTAAAGGATAATCTTGGTTAACCCAGAACTAAAATCTATCTTAATTTGGTTGTTTACATAGTATAATCTCTCGTGGACAGACAAAGGATACAGCATTGTTTGACCATGCTATCTGGCTAACATGACCCCATTAGTCCAAAATTCTACAAGGCTTTCTCTCCAGGTCCCTGCCACTGCAGCAGGCCCTTGCCCTGGAGCTCACCATGCTGCAAATTGATTTTTAATTACGGGCCTGGCTGAGTGAAGCAGAGTGGAAGGGGCCTATTTATAACCACACTGATCTGCACCAACACTCTTCACTAGCCAGGAGGGGGTAGAGCGGGGCAGGACAGCATCACCGCAGACCTAGCCCTGCTCACTAACCGCCCTATATACACACACACACACACACACACACGTCTGTGAGTTTGGGTGTCCTCCTTACACAATTGATTCATTCCTTTGAACTCACCTCCCATAAGCACTTTGAGCTGTTTGTCATAGAAGTCCATTTCCTTCTGGGAGACCAGGCTGCACTCGCCACACTGCCGGACTGGGTCGACGAAGCACATCCTGGGCAGAGCCACCTTCTTACTGCAGCACTTATCACAGAAACACCGGCCACACCGCCGACAGTGGTGCTGAACATCAACAGAACAAGAGGAAGGGAAGCAAAGGTAATACCAGGCAAAACTATGTATCCTATTGGCAAAAGTAACATTTTGGCTCAAAGTCAGGTTAAAAATGTAAATACAGTTATCTGATACACTACATGACCAAAAGTATGTGGACACCTGCTTGTCAAACATCTCATTCCAAAATTATGAGCATTAATATGGAGTTGGTCCCCCCTTTGCTTCTATAACAGCCTCCACTCTTCTGTGAAGACTCTCAACTAAATGGTGGAAGGTTAGAAGCAAGTCCCCGCAGCATTCAGCCACAACGGCATTAATGAGGTGGGTCACTGATGTTGGGCGATTAGGCCTGGCTCGCAGTCAGTGTTCAAATTAATCCCAAAGGTGTTCGATGGAGTTGAGGTCAGGGCTTTGTGCAGGCCAGTCAAGTTCTTCCACACTGATCTTAGAAAACAATTTCTGTATGGACCTCGCTTTGTGCACAAGGGAATTGTCATGCTGAAACAGGAAAGGGTCTTTACCAAACTGTTGCCACAAAGTTGGAAGCACAGAGTTGTCTAGAATGTCATTGTGCGTTAAGATTTCCCTTCCCTGGAACTAAGGGGCCTCGACCGAACTACGAAAAACAGCCCTAGAGCACTATTCCTCCTCCACCACACTTTACAGTTGGCACTATGCAGTCGGGCAGGTAGCGTTCTCCTGGCATCCACCAAACCCATATTTATTCTTCGGACTTGATTCATCACTCCCGAGAATGCTTTCCACTGCTCCAGAGTCCAGTGCTGGCGAGCTTTACACCACTCCAGCCGACGCTTGGCATTGTGAGCTTAGGCTTGTGTGCGTGCGGCTGCTTGGCAAACCCATTTCATGAAGCTCCCGATGAACAGTTATTGTGCTAACGTTGCTTCAAGAGGCAGTTTGGAACTCCGTAGTGAGTGTTGCAACCTAGGACAGACTATTTTTATGCGATACGCGCTTCAGCACTCGATGGTCCCGTTCTGTGAGCTTGTGTGGCCTACCAGTTCACAGCTGAGCAGTTGTTGCTCCTAGATGTTCCAATTCACAATAACAGCACTTACAGCTGAACGGGGCAGCTCTAGCAGGCCAGACATTTCACAAACTGACTTGTTGGAAAGGTGGCAATCCTATGAACCACCGTGCCACTTTGAAAGTCACTGAGCTCTTCAATAAGGCCATTCTACTGCCAATGTTTGTCTATGGAGATTGCATTGCTGTGTGCTTGATTTTATACACCTGTCAGCAACAGGTGTGCCTGAACTAGCCAAATACACTAATTTGAAGGAGTGTCCACATACTTATGTATATTATGGGATCATAGTAAATCAAACCTTTCTTGTAAGGAAGTCATATTTTTTGTCACACTGCATACAGCTTGGGCACTGAAAAAGGAAAAGGACATACTTTTGGTTCACTCAAGTTCAAACATGGACACAACAATTTGATTCACAGTTTAAATGGATTACCAAAAGACCTCTCCTTTACAAAAGATGATCACAAACCTAAGGCTTACAGTAACATACCCACAGACTTTATATATTTAACTAGGCAAGTCAGTTAAGAACAAATTCTTATTTACAATTACGGCCTACCAGAAGGCAAAAGACCACTTGCGGGGACAGGGGCTGGGATTAAAAATAAAAATATAGGACAACACACAGCACAACAAGAGAGATGCTACATAAAAGAGAGACCTAAGTAAAAGTTAGCCTAACACCGACTGTTTTAATGCCACCACATCTTAAAGATCAGTGTACCATTCAAATACATGTTTGAAGAGGCAGTGAGGTGTGACAAGCTGCTGGACAGGTTTACTGTAAGGTTCACACACAGCTATGACTCATGGCCATCCCCCACTCAAGTGTTTTCCAAAGTGGACCCATGTCATAACCATGATTAGCCAGGGTAGCCGCTCGTGGTCTTTATGGATCTCCACTATCGTCTGGCCTTAATGTGCACAGCAGGTAATATCCTGTCACACTGCGACCAGTTTGTACATAAAACATTCTCCATTAAGGCAGCAAAGGCTTCGATTACCTCAACTTGATTTAAAAATGGGGAGAATGTGGGTAAAAAGTGTACTTTCTTTATGAAACACATTTGTCCACCACCATACCAGAGTGGCTAATTAATAACTAGAATTTTAGGAATGATACTTTCTGATGTTGCATTAACTAGGCAAGTCAGGTTGCATCAGACCAGTGGAGGCTGCTTGGGGGAGGACAGCTCATAATAAATGGCTGGAGTGGAGCATTTTCCGCTCCAGCCCTTACCATGAGCCCTTCCTCCCCAATTAAGGTGCCATCAGTCTGTTGTTTACCCCTGGCTGAATGCGGGGCGCAACATCAAGAAGTAGCATTCATACGCATTAGACACTAGCATGGTGGTGGATAATCAAATCCCCCCCAAAAATGTAATGGTCACGTACACGTATTTCGCAAGTGTTACGAAATGCTTATGTTCCTAGCTCCAAAAGTGCAGTAATCCCTAACAATACATGCAAATCCCAAATATGAAAAGGAAATATATATATATAAAATGCAACAATTTCAAAGATTTTACTGAGTTAAATACAGTTCATATAAGGAAAATCTATGGATTTCATGACTCAGAATATAGATATGCATCTGTTGGTCACAGATACCTTAAAGAAGAAAGGTAGGGGTGTAGATCAGAAAACCAGTCAGTATCTGGTGTGACTGCTATTTGCCTAATGCAGCACAACATCTCCTTCGCATAGAGTTGATCAGGCTGTTGATTGTGGCCTGTGGAGGTCCTGGGCTGGCATGGTTATACATAGTCTGCAGTGGTGAGGCCAGTTGGAAGTACTGACAAATTCTCTAAAGTTACATTGGAGGCAGCTTATGGTAGAGAAATTAACATTTAATTATCTGGAAACAGCCATGTTGGAAATTCCTTTAGTCAGCATGCCAATTGCATGCTCTTTCAAAACTTGATACATCTGTGGTATTGTGTTGTGTGAAAAAACTGCACATTTTAGTGGCCTTTTATTGTCCCCAGCACAAGCTGCACCTGTGTAATATCCGCTTCATGATATGCCACACGTCAGGTGGATGGATTATCTTGGAAATTGAGAAATGCTCACTAACAGAGTTGTAAACAAATTTGTGCACAACATTTCAGAGAAATAAGCTTTTTGTGCATTTGGAACATTTCTGGGATCTTTTATTTCAGCTCATGAAACCAACACTTTACATATTGCGTTTACATTTTTTGTTCAGTGTATATCGTGTGTATAAACATTATTGATATATGAATAGAAACATTTGTATACTATATAGAAAAGCAGTAGTTCTATAGGATGAGCCGACAAAAATACAATATATACATATGTAGTGGAGGTCCTTGATGATATTCTTGGCCTTCCTGTGACACCGGGTGCTATAGATGTCTTGGAGGACAGGCAGTCAGCCTCCGGTGATGTGATGGGCTGACTGCACCACCCTCTACAGACCCCTGTGGTTGGGGACGGTGCAGTTGCCGTACCAGGCGGTGATACAGCCCGACAGAATGCTCTCAATAGTGCATCCGTAGAAGTTTGTGAGGGTCTTAGGGGCCAAGACAAATTTCTTCAGCCTCCTGAAGTTGAAGAGGCGCTGTTGGAGGTGTGGATGGACCATTTCACGTTGTCAGTGATGTGCGCGCCAAGGAACTTTTCCCCTTCTCCACTACGGCCCCTTCGATGTGGATGGGGGGTGCTCCCTCTGCTGTCTCCTGAAGTCCACGATCAGCTCCTTCACTTTGTTTACTTTGAGGGAGAGGTTATTTTCCTGACACCACTCTGCCAGGGCCCTCACCTCCTCCCTGTTGGCGGTCTCGTCAGTAACTAGGCCTACCACTGTTGTGTCATCTGCAAACTTGATGATTGAGTAGAAGATGTGCATAGCCACACAGTCATGGGTGAACGTCAATAAAGTGTGCATATTTTCCAAGGGTTTTTTGCCTTCTCTTCATTAAAACTAGTTAAGGAGGAAATCGAAGCCTTTGGAGCCTGAATGAAAAATGTTTTACGTATGAACCGGATGCCAGTGGGCACAAGTGTTTCATCCGGTTGTGCACATCGAGCCAAATGGTGGCTGCCCAGGCTAGATCATGATGCATGTGGACATCTCGTAGAGACGGCGAGAAGAAAAAAAAACTTCTAATTAACTTGCAGTCATATGAACAGCAATGACTTGCTGAGGCAACTTTGGTTCTGTATTTTGGTGGCACCTGATGCAACGTAGTTAACTAACTAGTTACTGTAGTGACGGCTCCATGTTGTCTAACTAACTTACTAGAACACTACAGGCAACTCTTTGGCATTTATAGCTGAACACGCCACTTCGATACAACTACGACCCGAATGAATTTTTTTCGTAACAGGTTAGGAGAATTAACCTAGTACGTTAGGAAAAGGGTTAGTGAAAATGCTCTCCTAACCTAGCTAACTTACCTAGGAAAAGTCACTTCGCGACGTAGTTGTATCGAAGGAAGAGGCGTGTTTTTAGGGAATCACATTTACAGCTAGCAAACTGCTGAACATTGTTAAAACCAACACATGCCAAATTAAGTATCTAGGCAGTTATAAAACAATGTTTTTTAAAGCACACGTATTTTTTTAAATACTAATAATCATACGCCTTTTGGCATTCAATCGTGGGATAAGTAACGTTAGCTGGCTACTGTCCCGTACAGACACTGTCAAGTCCGAGCGGCGTTGCCCTCTTGTAATTACCTCTCCAATAGTCTCTTACCTCTTTGTCCGGGACCCACTGGGGTTCATTTAACGAAAAAGGGCTGTTAAACGCTCCATTCTCCGGGACCATTCGAAGTCCACTTGGGCTTCGGACCAATTTCTTGCCATCAGGCACTGTAGACATTTTTCCAGAACCTATTTTTTTAGTTCATACTGAAAAACACTCATATCGTATTTGATGGACAGAGCCGTTGTCCAATATAAATGCGTGGAGTATAATCACTGATGTCATGTGATGAACCGGAGCAAACGAAAAGCAATGTTGTTTTGGTTTTCTGATCCCACCCACATTTTTTCATGACATTTTAAGAAAAACATCTACACAAACTAGAGCTGTGTTCGAATACCCATACTAACATACTGTATAGTATATACTATTAGTTCAGCCGTGCGAGAGAGGCAGGTTGAGGTTTCCAGGGTTAGAGTAGTGCAGAAGTTGTCATATGCTGAGGCAGTGAAGAAGGTAGAGGAGGAAGGGTTAAGGGGGAGGAGTGGTGAGAGTAGCAGAGATATTCCCGTACAGAAGGATAGGCCAAAAAGTGATATAAATTTCAGTAAAATTGGATTTTTAGCATTTGTAGCAGTGGTTATCAGCTGTACTGCAGGGGATGAAACGGAAGTCGCAGAAAATTGAGGTTGCGGTGGCAGCTGCAGAGAGGTATTTGGGTGTGCGAGACTTGACATCAGAAGAGTTAAAGGGTGTGTTAAGTGGTGATGTCCCATCCTTCAGGATGATGGCACGAGGTAGAAATAAATACATTTAATTAGTGGAGTAGGATGGTGTTAATTTTATTTTATATAATTTTGAAATTAGTGAGTGTAGTGTTAGATGGTAGGTTATTAATTTAGTACATTTTTATTTATCAAGCAAAGTCTCCAGTCTAGTAGGTGGCGGTAATGCAACAAATTGGATGCCAACCGCCGTTAAAACTCATAGAAGAAGAAGACTATTAGTTTATTTTAGTATACTGGAAACGAACGGTATCCTTTCAGTTGAGCGCTTTGCCTGTCTACCGGAAGTCGATGCTGTTTATATGCAACCTCTTGCTAGATTGTTAGCATAACAAATTACTAGCTAGACATTTTACGACTTCGGGTGTGTTCTTAAATTCAATCTGGAGTGCCAGAGTGCACTCTGGGCGTTCGTAAATTCAAAATGTTGTCAGATTGAGCGCACGCTGGGCGCTCATGCCGAGGAGTAGGGTTGATTCCAGCGTTCTGACCTTAAAACCACAGTCACGCACCCAAGCTAACTGGCTAACTAGCTAGCTACTTCCAGAAGACACAATTGAGAACACCTCACTCTGACCATTTTACTCGCCCTAGCAGAGCTGGTTAGGCAGTTTTCATGTTATCCGGAGCGTTGGTGACTAACTACTACTGGCAACAACTTAATTACGCATTTTGCCGAGGTTTACTGACACCGGCCTTATTCAACCAGTGTTGAACGTTTGCAAATGCATCAGTTATTCTGCGCTCTGGTACATTCAGACGAGTGCTCTGAAATCGGAGTAGATAGCCAGAGAGAATTTACGAAAGTACCCGAATGTCCATTGACAACGCAGAAGGCACTTTACCACTTAACTAAGAATGACGGTAATAATAAAATCAATACACGTTGGATAGTTAGTAAGCATATAGTTAATATACTGGCAAATTTGATGTATTAGTAGCTAAGTAACGTTAGTTAGCTAACATACCGGTACATATTTTATTTTTACCTTTATTTAACTAGGCAAGTCAGTTAAGAACAAATTCTTATTTTCAATGACGGCCTAGTAACTGTTCAGGGCAGAACGACAGATTTGTACTTTGTCAGCTCGGGGATTTGAACTTGCGGTTACTAGTCCAACGCTTTAACCACTAGGTTACCCTGCCGCCCCACATACTTCTGTAATGATAGGTATGTGGTTCGTAAGGATAGCGTCGCTAACAAATTGTCAGTGTAAGGTAACTTATTTGAAAAGTCATGACTTTATTACATTGCTTAACATTTGTCATAAATAGTTCAACCAATGAATTTGTATCCGCTTTCGTTTGACTTCGGCTGCATTTTCTTCAAAGCTGTGAAGCCACGCCCATTTCCAGAAATAATTGCATTATCGGCCCTAAAAGCACGGAAATAGTCTCCACTTTTATACTTCGTATTTTGGCTTTTAATCGGCAGGTTTTCTTGTCATGGATCTTCAATTATAAGCATGTTTTTTTCTCCACACATTATATATGGAATAATCTATACACTTTGTTTTTAGAATATTGGTTCTGAAATAATATCCTATTGGTGAGCCAACTTCTTTTATTTATTATAAGGAATTCTTATCACTTTACACCTAACGATTTTGCAATTGTTTTAGATACCATTCCCTCATGTGTTGCTTTATTATTCAGGAACGTGTCAAGACCTGACCCTTAGAACATACCTATGATTAATCCTGTTGACTCATCAGTAGGAAAGATTTGTTTTTCTTTTGGTCCATTCAACAACAATAGAGCTATTACAAGCCTTGTTTCAGCAGGATGTTGTATCTATCTATACCTTATGTCATGCCTTACTGGAACGGTTTTACTGATATCTGTTGGGGAAAAAGTTGGGATGTTGCCACACACATACCTACTTATTAACAAAATTAAGGAAGTGTCTTTTAAAATTATTCATAAATATTATCCTGCCAACCACTATATGAAGAAGTTGAAGAAAAACTAATTCAAATTGTACCTTTTTGTAATGACCACCCAGAAACAGTGTTGCATCTTTTTTGTCATTGTATTCATGTAAGGGATCTGTAGCAAGACATAAGTAGATTTATAATTGAACACATTTATAAAGATTTTACACTATTATGGAGAGATGTACTGCTTGGATTCTTTACCTAGATAGAAATACGTTGAAACGATGTTATGAAATGTAATTATTTTGGCCAAATTTCATATTCAAAAATGTGCATTTACAAACAAAACACCACATTTTCTTACCTTACAAAAATAAATAGAACTATATTTTAATACAATTAAATACTCCAACAACAAAGATGTTAGAATCTTTGGCATAATGACTATATCCATACAATGACCAATAAGAAAACTATATACTCAATTTACGTCACAAATAGTGCGGTTAGTATGAGTATTCGAACACAGTTTAGGTTTCCATCTAATTAGCAACAGATTTCCATAAGAAATTGCGAATATTAAAAAAATCTGAATAAAAACGTTATGCGCATTTCCCCACCAGAGATGTTTGCATCAAATTGAATTGTTGCAATTAAAAAGCTGTGAGTGATGACAGTGCACATAAACATACATTTTGATGTTAAATTCTCATGCACCGAATAAAAAAACCAACAAGTTAAATGGGTTTCCATCGCATTTTCAACTCAGCTGGTTTTCTCACCATATAGCAAGTGTGCCCACTCTGGTATTAGCACGTGCGCCCTAGCCAAGAGCGCGATCTCCTGTTTATTTCATCTGTAGCCTAATAACTGCATGCTTTCCCGACGAGTCGTAGTGGGAGGACCACACAACATGCCATCGCGTGACTCCACGTTTACTTCGATATGGTTATTATATCAACATTTGCGCATAAAAGCGTTTCCATCGATATTTCCCGCATAATTCATTATAACGACACAAAACAAAGATCCACATTGTCTATCTAGCGTATTTTGTTTTGTAGACATTTTTAAAGTTAATCGAAACATTTGTTTCCATTCGGCCTGTCATTACATTTTTTTATCCGACACGTACTCGCATAAAAAGGTTGGATGGAAACCTGCTTACATTTAGGAAAAAGTAGGTCTAATAACATTTATTTGCAATGGATAACACTACAGATTATTTTGATATGACATAGCAACAAACAATAATTGCTCCACCTATATGATTTATAATATTGTATCTTTTAAAAAAATGTTCAAGACTCATTAAAGATTTTAGATTCACTAAACAAGATCAGTTTTTGAAAGTTTAATAAATTATGGATTACAGATACAGTATGTATAGTCTACTTAATAAAATCCAGTAGGGGGCGGTGAGAGAATGATCATTATCCTGTATGTCTATCTCCCCTGTCATGCTCTGCTCCATGATCCAATGCTCCTTTATCAGACGCAAAAATTATAGAGGGACTAAGAAAAACATTTGTATTATTTTATTCATACAATATATTTTTGAAGGGCAAACACTTCACCACTGTTTATGGGCTGATCCAGCCAGCACAGCAGGCAGCCTAAAGGAGAGAGGCTGGGAGTTTGGGCAGTTACCAATTGTTTGATCCTATCGTCAGTGCAGCCCAGGACATCCCCACACATACACACTCCAGGCCAACCCCAAACAAAAATTGCACTTTCAAAAACAAAGGAACAGATGGACAGTAGAGAGGCTGGTGCATTGACTGTTAAGACCCACTAACAATATGGTGATGTCATCATGAAGATTTCCCAACAGTGTTTCACTGGTGGAGTTCGCTTTGCATGGCCTGTTGCACCAGGTGGGTTGAGATTTCCCTTAAGAACCAATGGAACGGTCTAAAAGGATCAACCGGGGGCACCTGGCCATGCAAAACTAATTTCACCATTAGTTCAGGGCTTGTTGCCCTTCTCCATAGGAATATGTGCATCACCTCAACAGTGACTCAGAGTACCACTGCTCATAGGATTACTCATTTCAAATAATTAACCACAACGGTCTTTGAGTTTAAGAATAGGATTCATACATTCACTTTATCATTATCATTACTGTTTTGCCAGTAAAGCAAAATACTTCAGGATCAATACTTTGAAGAACAAAGAATATCTTGCCAGGCATTTGAGGGATTTCATGATCATTTAAGTTTGTAAAAATATGGTCATAAACACAGGGGCAGGGGGTGATTACATTTCAGAAATAGGGTCCTATTTTCTCTCAACACAGTATACTTGAATTAATGCTTCTGATATAAAAGCATACATGTTGTCCTCAATAATTCAATGTCTAGCCCTATGAATTGATGTGCCTTTCTAATCAGTTGGACACTGTAGTACCTTACCAGCAACTCTGAGCGAACACACAATGGAGAAAACACAAATAAAGCAGGTTGATGATTGACATACAAACTGATCAACAGTCAAATGGGAGCATCCAACACATACTTAGCTTACAGGTTTGTGCTTATGTCAAAGTTCCTTGCATTTGTATATTCTATCCTGACGAGCACAATGTTATAAGAGTATGATCTAATATATACATAAGGTAAGGCTAAAAGCTTGCACAAGTTAATCACATGCTTCGTTGTGTGTTACACAAGTAAAAGTTACGTTTTTCAAATTACCAACTGCATTCTGCATAGAAAAGCCGATGCCTGTTACTGCATGAGCCACTAAATATTTTTTATATTTTTTACAAACTGCAGTATACAGTTAACTATACCACAGACCTATGCTTGAAATGCTCAAACAATTTCTGGTATTTACTAAGCAAATTACTCACTACTCCATGGTTCACTCTGCTCATGACAGCTAGCTTGTTCATCATTAAAATAAGTCCTGTTCCTTGGAAAGTCTAGCCGGTGTTTTCCCTTTAACCCTAACTAGTGCTGTTCCTGGTGAAGGACTGGGGCCGACCCTGGTCCTATGCTTTCTAAAGTCAAATGTAAGTCACCTTCCTTACATAAGAGAACGATATCACACATCCCCATCAACACAGTCCACCAAACAAGCAATCCAAACCCATGTCGGGTCAGTAGGGTGATGTCTGTGAACCAAAACAAAGCATGCTCCAGAAAGTTTTGAGAACAAAGTAAAACGATGCAAATGGGGTGGTGACAGACCTGCAATCACTTTTTGGTTGGATATTCATAAAGTACAAGTTCTTTAAGATTGATTTCACTCTTTATACACAGTCTTACTCTTAATTCATCATTCAACATCCAGAAACAGACTGGTACAAATTGTTAAACAATGTTTCTACTCTAGATTGTAACAATGTTATACACCTATTACTGGAAATTGCATTTGACCGTTAACAGGTTGGTGTTAAATATCTTGTGTATAATATCAAAACTAGCCTGGCTAGCAATCTTCTGTTCTGTGACAATCCTGAGAAATCGACAAGATATACTTCATGTGCCAACACAACGCTCCTGCCTCATAACTTCATATACATGGAGCAGTTTCTTCAATTGCAGTAAGTAATATCACTATAAAAAGAGGCAGAACTATCAGTTTCTAGAACTCTGATGCCAAGAAACAAAAGATTCCCCCAGAGCAGCGTAGGAAATACAATAAAACAATTTACACAACCCAAATGTAAACATTAAACTTCATATAAGCACAGCTATCACTTCAATAAAAACACACAGGACATCAATTTGGACGTAAAGGGGGAATGAGATACTCTATTGCGACCTCCTGAACTGCTCACCTATTCCATTAAAGTGATAACCAAATTATCTAAGTTATTCTTTAGATCTGTTGAGGAAAGGTAGAAAAAAGCAACCACACAGAAAATAAAAATGAATGTTCTCTCTCATGAGCACTCAATCAATCACAAAAATATAGGTGCACACTTACATCCACTCACATTTGACATAGCATTATACACTTGTCCTTCATTATAACTAATCTCATGTTGCAAAAATATATTTTGATATTAAGGGAAAACATTTTTATAAAAACACCCTCTAAGAAAACCAGCGACTATATCAAAGTGCAATGAGATTGTTAAACCTACGTGCTGTAGCCAGCTGTAGTGAGCAGATGGACGGTTGTGTATGGTTTAGGAAGGGTTTGTTTGGTTTAACCTGGGGGGGGTGTAACGGTTAGTCAGCTATGTACATGATTATATTGGAGAGGGACAGCTCACAGGCAGAGGCAGGATCTGAAGGTTGTGGGTGGGGGGTTCACCTCTCCACTCAGTTCTAACCTTCAATGTGCCAGGTCATTGTGGCTGGCACTCAGGTCACGACTCCTTGTCAGATTATTATTTTGCTCCTAGAGAAGGAAACAGAGGGAATAGGGTTCAGAATAGGTTGAAGAAATACCAAAAAATATATATTCATGTAGAGGGTCCAACATCACAGATAAAAATGTCTGTTTTTCTTGAAAATTGAATATTTACCTTTTATTTAACTAGGCAAGTTAAATAAAAGTCAGTTAAGAACAAATTCTTATTTTCAATGACGGCCTAGGAACAGATTCAATATACACTGCTCAAAAAAATAAAGGGAACACTAAAATAACACATCCTAGATCTGAATGAATGAACTATTCTTATTAAATACTTTTTTCTTTACATAGTTGAATGTGCTGACAACAAAATCACACAAAAATGATCAATGGAAATCAAATTTAATCAACCCATGGAGGTCTGGATTTGGAGTCACACTCAAAATTAAAGTGGAAAACCACACTACAGGCTGATCCAACTTTGATGTAATGTCCTTAAAACAAGTCAAAATGAGGCTCAGTAGTGTGTGTGGCCTCCACGTGTCTGTATTTACATTTTTTTACATTTAAGTCATTTAGCAGACGCTCTTATCCAGAGCGACTTACAAATTGGTGCATTCACCTTATGATATCCAGTGGAACAACCACTTTACAATAGTGCATCTAACTCTTTTAAGGGGTGGGGGGGTTAGAAGGATTACTTTATCCTATCCTAGGTATTCCTTAAAGAGGTGGGGTTTCAGGTGTCTCCGGAAGGTGGTGATTGACTCCGCTGACCTGGCGTCGTGAGGGAGTTTGTTCCACGATTGGGGTGCCAGAGCAGCGAACAGTTTTGACTGGGCTGAGCGGGAACTGTACTTCCTCAGAGGTAGGGAGGCGAGCAGGCCAGAGGTGGATGAACGCAGTGCCCTTGTTTGGGTGTAGGGCCTGATCAGAGCCTGAAGGTACGGAGGTGCCGTTCCCCTCACAGCTCCGTAGGCAAGCACCATGGTCTTGTAGCGGATGCGAGCTTCAACTGGAAGCCAGTGGAGAGAGCGGAGGAGCGGGGTGACGTGAGAGAACTTGGGAAAGTTGAACACCAGACGGGCTGCGGCGTTCTGGATGAGTTGTAGGGGTTTAATGGCACAGGCAGGGAGCCCAGCCAACAGCGAGTTGCAGTAATCCAGACGGGAGATGACAAGTGCCTGGATTAGGACCTGCGCCGCTTCCTGCGTGAGGCAGGGTCGTACTCTGCGAATGTTGTAGAGCATGAACCTACAGGAACGGGTCACCGCCTTGATGTTAGTTGAGAACGACAGGGTGTTGTCCAGGATCACGCCAAGGTTCTTAGCACTCTGGGAGGAGGACACAATGGAGTTGTCAACCGTGATGGCGAGATCATGGAACGGGCAGTCCTTCCCCGGGAGGAAGAGCAGCTCCGTCTTGCCGAGGTTCAGCTTGAGGTGGTGATCCGTCATCCACACTGATATGTCTGCCAGACATGCAGAGATGCGATTCACCACCTGGTTATCAGAGGGGGGAAAGGAGAAGATTAATTGTGTGTCGTCTGCATAGCAATGATAGGAGAGACCATGTGAGGATATGACAGAGCCAAGTGACTTGGTGTATAGCGAGAATAGGAGAGGGCCTAGAACAGAGCCCTGGGGGACACCAGTGGTGAGAGCACGTGGTGCGGAGACAGATTCTCGCCACGCCACCTGGTAGGAGCGACCTGTCAGGTAGGACGCAATCCAAGCGTGGGCCGCGCCGGAGATGCCCAGCTCGGAGAGGGTGGAGAGGAGGATCTGATGGTTCACAGTATCAAAGGCAGCCGATAGGTCTAGAAGGATGAGAGCAGAGGAGAGAGAGTTAGCTTTAGCAGTGCGGAGCGCCTCCGTGACACAGAGAAGAGCAGTCTCAGTTGAATGACTAGTCTTGAAACCTGACTGTATGACCTCCCTACAACGCTTGGGCATGCTCCTGATGAGGTGGCGGATGGTCTCCTGAGGGATCTCCTCCCAGACCTGGACTAAAGCATCCGCCAACTCCTGGACAGTCTGTGGTGTGGCGTTGGTGGATGGAGCGAGACATGATGTCCCAGATGTGCTCAATTGGATTCAGGTCTGGGGAACGGGCGGGCCAGTCCATAGCATCAATGCCTTCCTCTTGCAGGAACTGCTGACACACTCCAGCCACATGAGGTCTAGCATTGTCTTGCATTAGGAGGAACCCAGGGCCAACCGCACCAGCATATGGTCTCACAAGGGGTCTGAGGATCTCATCTCGGTACCTAATGGCAGTCAGGCTACCTCTGGCGAGCCCATGGAGGGCTGTGTGGCCCCCCAAAGAAATGCCACCCCACACCATGACTGACCCACCGCCAAACCGGTCATGCTGGAGGATGTTGCAGGCAGCAGAACGTTCTCCACGGCGTCTCCAGACTCTGTCACGTCTGTCACATGCTCAGTGTGAACCTGCTTTCATCTGTGAAGATCACAGGGCGCCAGTGGCGAATTTGCCAATCTTGGTGTTCTCTGGCAAATGCCAAACGTCCTGCACGGTGTTGGGCTGTAAGCACAACCCCCATCTGTGGACGTCGGGCCCTCATACCACCCTCATGGAGTCTGTTTCTGACCGTTTGAGCAGACACATGCACATTTGTGGCCTGCTGGAGGTCATTTTGCAGGGCTCTGGCAGTGCTCCTCCTGCTCCTTCTTGCACAAAGGCGGAGGTAGCGGTCCTGCTGCTGGGTTGTTGCCCTCCTACGGCCTCCTCCACGTCTCCTGATGTACTGGCCTGTCTCCTGGTAGCGCCTCCATGCTCTGGACACTACGCTGACAGACACAGAAAACCTTCTTGCCACAGCTCGCATTGATGTTCCATCCTGGATGAGCTGCACTACCTGAGCCACTTGTGTGGGTTGTAGACTCCGTCTCATGCTACCACTAGAGTGAAAGCACCGCCAGCATTCAAAAGTGACCAAAACATCAGCCAGGAAGCATAGGAACTGAGAAGTGGTCTGTGGTCACCACCTGCAGAACCACTCCTTTATTGGGGGTGTCTTGCTAATTGCCTATAATTTCCACCTTTTGTCTATTCCATTTGCACAACAGCATGTGAAATTTATTGTCAATCAGTGTTGCTTCCTAAGTGGACAGTTTGATTTCACAGAAGTGTGATTGACTTGGAGTTACATTGTGTTGTTTAAATGTTCCCTTTATTTTTTTGAGCAGTGTATATAGATTCAGTGCCTTGAAAAAGTATTTATACCCCTTGACATTGAGGTGTTACAGCCTGAATTCAAAACGATTACATTTTTTTTTATCCCTCAACCATTTACATACAATACCCCATGATGGCAAAGTAAAAACATGTTTTTAGAATTTCTGCAAATTTATTGAAAATTGAATACAGAAATCTCTCATATACACAAGTATTCACACCCCTGAGTCAATACTTGTTAGAATCACCTTTGGTAGCGATTACAGTCTTTCTGGGTAAGTCTAAGAGCTTTGCACACCTAGATTATACAATATTTGCATATTATTCTTTTAAATTCGTCAACCTCTGTCAAATTGGTTGTGGATCATTGCTAGACAACCATTTAAGTCTTGCCATAGATTTAAGCAGATTTAAGTAAAACTGTAACTCGGCCACTCAGGAACATTTGCAGTCTTCTTCGTAAGAAACCTCAGCGTAGATTTGGCCTTGTGTTTTAGATTATTGTCCTGCTGAAAGGTGAATTCATCCCAGTGTCTCCCAGTGTCTGGTGGAAAGCAGACAACCAGGTTTTCCTCTAGGATTTTTCCTGTGCTTAGCGCCATTCCGTTTATTTTTTATCCTGAAAAACTCCCCAGTCCTTAACGATTACAAGCATATCCATAACATGATGCAGCCACCAATATGATTGAAAATATGGAGCGTGGTAACTCAGTAATGTGATGTATTGGATTTGCCCCAAACATAACACTTTGTATTCAGGACAAAAAGTTAATTGCTTTGCTAAAGTTTCTGCAGTATTATTTTAGTGCCTTGTTGCAAACAGAATGCATGTTTTGGAATACTTTGATGTACAGGCTTCCTTTTCACTCTGTCATTTAGGTTAGTATTGAGGAGTAACTACAATGTTGATCCATCTTCAGTTTTTTCCTATTATAGCCATTAAACTCCAACAGTTTTAAAGTCACCATTGGCCACATGGTGAAATCCCTGAGCGGTTTCCTTCCTCTCCGGCAACCGTGTTAGGAAGGACGCCTGTATCTTTGTAGTAACTGGTGTATTGGCACGCAACCAAAAGTGTAATTAATAACTTCACCATGCTCAAAGTGATATTCAGCATCTGTTTTTATTGTATTTTTACCAATCTACCAATAGGTGTCCTTCTTTGCGAGACATTGGAAAATCTCCCTGGTCTTTGTGGTTGAATCGGTTTTTGAAATTCACTGCTCGACTGAGGGGCCTTACAGATCATTGTATGTGTGGGGTACAGAGATGAGGTAGTCATTAAAAATCATGTTAACACTATTATTGCACACAGAGTGAGTTCATGCAACTTGTTAAGCACATTTTTACTCCTGAACATATTTCGGTTTACCATAACAAAGGGGTTGAATACTTATTGACTCAAGACATTTCAGCTTTTCATTTTTAATGAATTAGTAAAAATAAAAAATAAACATAATTCCACTTTGACATTGGGGGGTATTATATTTAGGCCAGTGACCAAAAATCTTAATTTAATCAATTTTAAATTCAGGCTGTAATACATAACGTGGAAAAAGTCAAGGGGCGTGAACACTTTCTGAAGGCACTGTTGAGTATTGCTATTGAGTATTTGGGGAATGTGGTATATAATATAAATGAGATGTGACGCCAATGTCAAAATCTGGAGCTCGGTGACAGTGATGAGTGGTGCACAGACCGGCACTGTATTCTGGAGTCACACCCTTATCGTATGGTGGGTTGGCAGAACCAGTATATCACCATGTAGAAAGGTCCCATTGTCCAGTGATGCATATTCTCAAATCAATCCATTCAGGTTAATCTTTCTGAACAATTGATACAAGTCAGTTAATAACAGGAGTAAAACTTTAAAAAAGGTTGCTGTTGATCATCTGGTTGCAAACTATTATCTCTGGTTCATCTTTGATCTCATTTCCTCGCTCATCATACAGCCACAGAAATCAACTGTCAAAAGGTGTTATTTCCCACATCTACCTTGCAGATCATTCATTATTGCGAGTTGAGACTAAGGGGTTATAAATTAGAGAACACCATGAAAAACATGTTAGTCTGTGAACCACTGATGTTACCACACACATGTACGCCATTTCATTAGTGACCAATTTCTGAGATGACTGCCGAGGTGAAGAGGGGCAAGGGCCAGTTTGATCACAGATCACAACCAAGAGGACCATTGGGAATTTGAGTTTCATAAAGTGAAGTCTCAGAGTAGTGTAAGAAAATGAGGTAGATAAAAAAGGGGAGGATGAGCGAGGAGAGACCCAGAAAACAATGGGGCAAGATTGGGTGATGTGAAAGATGGAGAGGGGGAGAGAGAGACAGTTGGGCTCCTTACTTGGTAGAGGTCTCCGGCAGCATTGTCCACCACGTTTAGAACACCTAGTGAACTGGCTCGCTTCATGCTGCATCCAGAACAGTGACATGCAAGGAGATGTCGGTGAGGGGTCGAGGGTCAGGGATGAGGAGGACATGTGGCCAATGGAGATGGTATGTGGGTTAATAACTATAATGAGACCCACTCACATGTTAGTTTCCCCAGACAATGCCCCCACACAAATACATAAAGCATGAGCTAAATCATACTCTTTAACCCTGGTTAAATTGGGGGCACCACACCTGTACATTTAGTAGAAGTAGAATCTTTGAAGCTGAATGTGCTGGAAAGCACAGCAGACTTTTTTAAGTGTGCCCCTCTTACAAAATATCCAAATCAGTAGTTCAGTCAAATGCCATTTTTTGGCTTTTCTTTACCCTATAACATGTGGGTTGAAGGACATACTTAACAAAAGTTCATGAGTGTGACAAAACAATTGATTAAAGGGAGTATTTTGAGCCAAATTCATTTGTGCCTGTTGCAATGGGAAGAATATTGTTTTGTATTGATCAATACAGTTCTCTACTGTCACCTGGATTAGAGAGAAGTCATCATAATGGGGTTAATTCAACATCGAAGAGTTAGAAGCAAAAAGAGGAAAATGAGTCAAAGAATACAGAATTCCAGCAAACAGATGAGGCATGCTGTAGCCATTCGCTTGGAAAAGTTTATTTGTCAATAAAAGCACAACACAGCACAGACAGATGTATTAGAACATTAAAATAAAAGATGCCCATGCAGAAAAAAATAAGTTATGACAAAAATTCACCAAGAAACTATTGAAAATAAACACAAATATTTGCACCTTCTTAAAATGTAGTTTAAAAATTGTGAAAAAAGGGAAGACAATATGGCAAGAAAATAAATAAAATACGCATTTCATAGGCAGATATGCAGGCATTTCAAAGCAGACAATGAGCAGTAGTGTGGTTATCTAAAGCGCTCAGCCATTCTCTTTAGTCTCCAGATTGTCCATCATAGCTGATTGAGAGTACTCTGTGTACAACAGAATAAACTAGGCAGAGCAACAGATGTGACTTTTTATACAAATTATAAGGACATTAAATAGAGAAGCTGCTGACTGAGGCACTTTGTGTCCTAGTACTCTGCCCGACTCTCTCTGCCAGTCAGCTCGAAGCACTTCCTACACTGGACATATCCACACAGGCAACAGAGTCTGGAATACTACCCTGCTTCTAGAGAGTGATATTGTGCCAGTGAGTCAGTACCAGTCACAATACGTGGCATTCATAGTGTATGCCAGTGAAAGTGCACAAGTATCAGCCGCTTGAATGTGTTAGTGCAACCCCCAGTGATTCATGACTTGTGCCAAACAGGACTCAGAGATACACAGAGTTAACCCACAGCAGAGTAGAGATCCCTCCAGAAGCAGGGTGGCTTAGTCTTTTCTAGGCAGATCTAGTGGCAGCACACCAATCCAGTGGAGCGAGGTGGAGAGGAAGGGCCTCACCCATGGGGCCCTCTGTGCATTAGAGGTCAAGGGTTCAAAGGTGAGGGGGATAGTTACCCAGGGTTTTTGGGCTCGCTCTCCCGTGAGCCACCGCCCTTCAGCTTGCGGACCAGTTTCTCGCTGCTGCGGCGAATAGAGGCACGGAGTTTACTGAAGGAGCCGCTCCGCTTCAGAGAACCAGAACCGTCCTGATGAGAGAGGCCAGAGGGTTACACTCTCATGCACACAGTGCAGTTATGCGCGCACACACACACACACACACACACACACATACAGAGATCTGATTCAGCAAATAATTTCCATAGACATCTGTCTGCATATGTGATGGACTGTGCATATGAGTGTACTTGTCATGTGCATCTGATTAGACTCTCTGTTCAGACAAAATGTCGACCTCAGTGTGCTATTCAGAAATTATGCTATAAAGATATCAGAGAAGCCCTCCAAAAACATCTTATGAGGTCATGCTGTCACAATAGTTCTCTTGAGTCAACAGAGCACAGCAATTAAATTCCTTCAATAATTTACTTTTATCCCAAGGCAGACATGTTGCTTTGCCTGCCTTATCTTCGATAGGGAACAAACAAAGAGGCTACAGGCAAAGATCTGGGTGAGCAAAGAGTTACGTTTTATTAGAAGTTAAGAAAGACAGTAAGATCTGATGCACAGACAGACACGACAGAGTAGATTAGTAGAGCAGATTCCGCACTGCAGAGCAAGGCTTGTCCCACCCCTCTGTCCTTTACCCTCCCACCCATTCCCCATTTGTCTACGTATATATAGTAATATACAGGAGCTGCCATGTCTTCTGATGCCCCCTCGTGATCATGACATCACAACACTTAAGTTAGACATCAATAGGACCATATGGAGCACAGGATCTAACACTAAAGAAATCCGACAGTAGCCTGGTGCCACCATGGTGCACTGAGGGAGCATACAGTATGATTATCATGCCACCAGCTCATAGTATTTCCAGTATGTTAGTTAAATCACTACGAGCAAGAGCAGTCCGGTATGCATCGGTCAGTACTAGTAAATGCTAAACACTCAACACCACCACACAGAGATAGGTAGAAACTCCTCAAGCGAGAGAGCGAGGAGACAGAGTATTTAAGTACAGTAAAGAGTAAGATAAGGTAATGGCAGGAGTGGCTTGGAATGGTTCTGGGACAGAGCCCAGAACCCCTGTCCCATTGACATTGGATAGAGCTGGGGTCAGCTTGGCCCAATGTGTCCCTGTAGAGTAACCAGACAGACAGCCCAGAGGAGAGCAGGGGACCAGAGTCTGAAGAGAGGACAACTGCAAAGCTGGAGGGGTGGCAGGCGAGCAGGCGTCCATCATGCAGAAGACAAGTTTTTAGAACCACAACAAGGCATCTGGAGTTATGCCTGCCAGTCAGACAGGGATGGAGAGAGAGGTAGACAGAATGAAAGAGACAGAGGGTTTTGAAAAATAGAGATGAAGAGGAGGTAGAATAAAGTGAGATGGGGAGAGAAAAATGTGGAGTTGGTAAGAGGAAACGAGAGGAAGTCAGACAGACAGAAGCAGTAAGCCAAAGGGTTTCCCCCTCAGAGACAGTATTTCTCCACGTAGAGTTGTGGATGTGCTTTACTACTGCAGAAGGCATCAACGCTCAACAGTTGCAACTAAGGAGCATAACAGGAGAAAGGAAGCTTAAAAGCAACAAAATAAAAATAAAAAATAGACAGGTAAAAGTAAGAGTGAAAAATCATGGATGAATGAATTAAAGAAGCCTTAATACATCAACTGATCATAAACATCCAACCCCCTCAAATATAGGCTTAGTGCATCCAACTGAAGCAAAGGTAGCATGGATCTGGGGTTTTAACTGTTGTTCCCCGTCTTTGACCTCAGAGCCTTAACGGCCAGTTAAAGCATCTCTCATAATACATAAAACACAGAGCTGACCAGTATGAGTTGGCCAGTATGAGTTAACCCGTATGAGCTAACCCGTATGAGCTAACCCGTATGAGCTAACCCGTATGAGCTGGCCAGTATGCTGCTCAATTTGGTAGTTATGTCATTTTGAAAGCAAATGAATAGAACTTTATTTAATGAATACAACAGACTTTTACTCAATTCAGTATATAAAAAAATATATATCCACAAAATGGCCAACATGACTATAAACCCAAAATAAAAACCATTTAGATTCTTCAACTCCAACCAGCTTGTGTATTCTAACCCTGTTTGGTTTCTATAAAAAAAACTCTAGACAATTCCCTGTACAAAGCCATCGGCCATTTTCCACAGCCAAGTTCAGAAGGCCTTAGGCTCAACCATAGGCAAATCAAATCACAGAAAAGAGGAGATACTGTGTCTGGAGAACAGTCTGTCTTCACACAGTTATATCATAGTTGCACACACAATAGCACAGGTTTTACTCAGACAGGAGACAAGTTAGCCCACCACAGAATGCACAGACAAGGGGATGCAGACAGTAGACACTCAGAATCACTCCGAGTAATGGGACAGGCCCAGGGTGGGATGCTGCCCCACCTCTACCTGATAACAAGCTGCCACTGGATGCAGAGGAAAAGACAGCAGGAGTACTGTATCACGATCACCATGCATGAATAAGTCTGTCCATCTAGTATGTATTACGCCTCTGACAGAGGATACAGCTGTACAGGTCACACAAACACATACTGTAGGTGCTTGAGCATGCACACACACACACACCTAAGCAGACACCAATTGGCAGGTAAGTACAGACAGTACAATAATGACATCCCACACTCAAACACACACATGATGAACGTGTCAGAGGGACTCTGAAGATGTACAGTACAGAGCCCACATGCATCAGTAGTGATGAGAACATGAATAAGTCACCATGGCAACATTAGAGGTGTGGTTTAACACACAGGTTAACATACTGACTGGATAGTGTGAGTGTCTGACAGACCCAGTCCAATAGGTATGCAGTACAGTAGAGAACACAGGTTAGGAATGTGCCTAAGCCCAGTCACCCCAGAGCCTTGAGGTGCAGACCAGGCAGGCAAGGGACTCCCAGGAGGAGATGCTGATTGGTTGTCTTGGACACTACGGTTACTGTTGCTACGGGAGCAGGAAAGTTCTGAATAGCAGACTACAGCAGTGAGTGTTGTGTAGTTCGCAAACATACACTGTGATCAAGTGGACTTTACTACAGTAATCAGATAAAGACAGAGGGAATAGCTACTGCATGGAGAGGACGTGTTAGTTGTGAGCAAAATACTGCTTGCTGCAAGCATAATAGAAGCATAAAAAACATATTGCTTCTATAAAAGGCACATTAACTTGCTGGCACAGAGGTCTGGGAAGAAACACATTTTCCGTAAGCAGCTGAAGTGTTCATTCCGTTAGTAGAGAACTATAAGCATCGGTGTAGACTAGAAGCATTAATCTAGAGCTGAGGTGATTATTACCACATTCAATCAGCATTATAACTTATAACTAGCTTTCACACCAACAATAGGGAGTCAGAGAATCTAGGAGAGTTACCATCAATGTTACCACTGGCAACTCAGCCCTCATCAAATAATTTACAAGTTGTAGAGGATATGCACTTTAAGAATAGGTAAGAAATAACTTTTTCTCTAAGGGGTGTGTGTCTGTACCCCCTCCCTACACCGTGTGTGGCCTGGGCTGTGTACTGTACTTACCCCGTTCCACTCCACACTCATACTCACTTCCTCGCCCCCGTCCGGGCCGCTCTCGTACTTGACCGTGGTGTCAGAGGTCAGACTCTCACGGCTCCGCTGCTTCTCCCGCTCCTCCGGCTCGCTCAGAACATCCGCCACACGCTGCTTGTGCACTGTGTCCAGACCCTGGCCACATGGACAGGAGACACACACATTAACAAACACATACAGACACATTATGAACCACATAAACACATAAGCATTTTCATGAGACATCTACAGTGATCAACATCATGTGTTGGATTTTGTTATAGATTTGTTTACAATAGTTGAAAGGCAGGACCTGCTAATATTTCAGTTAAGCTGCTGGACCAATGATACTCCAACAGTGCATTCACCTTGAGTTTCATATGACTCTGGCCTGGCAAATCTTATTCAAGCATGTGAGTGTCAGAAGAGGACAGTGGTCACACCTGTTTTCTGGAGCGCTTAGCTGCTTCCTCCAGTGTCTCTGCCGCCTCAAATTTACCCTGCCGCCTGTAGAGGGCGCCCAGATTCTTCAGGGTGGTGGTTACTGTGGGGCTGGGGGCAGACATCATAAACACATTATGAACTAATGATGTAATCACATACAGAACAGTCCATGAGTTTCCAGACTCAACACAGACCTGTCTACTTTACAGGCCTTGTACCAGCCTCCATACTCTCCAAACAGGGAGCCGTCCTGCTGCTTTCCCTAGAGAAGAGAAGAACCACCACATCCATCAGTTGTCAGGATTTAAGGACTTCAAACGCTAATGACAAACACCCACCCCCTATTCATGGGTTGCACGTTTGTGAGCATTCTACTCAATGCATCCTCATTGGGCGATAATTATATGGTCTAAAGTGCATTCCTGTGGATTGAAAACACAATGACATTTCTAAAGAAGATAAATAATTAGTAGGAAAACCCTTTGTCATCATTTTGATGTCGACAGATTGACTTTAGATGCAGTATAACATTAGCTAGTTAGCTAAGATAGAGGAGCCCTCCAGATTTTCGCTACCTAACATTAGCATTGCTAACTATTTTTTGACCAACTTTGCTAGTTAATGACAACATTGGCATCTGCCTAAAAGTACATTTGCCAACATGATGATAAAGTTGTTTCCTACTAAATATGTGCATACTTTATCAATGTCATCGTATTCCCAAGCCCCTAGAGTGTAATTTAGACGACAGTCATTCGCCCCGGTTCAAATTCATTAGCCCTCTTTATACTTTTGAGCATCAATATGGCTGCAGCATCTTTATGACATTGATAACAATGGCAACGACGTGACCGAGGTGCAACACATTAATAGCAAAACTGTTGGTCACAAAGAAATTGCCTAAATATTCCAGCTAATTCTGGACAAATTATATGGAACCGTGAAATGAGATCTAGAGTAAATTAACCGATCTGAGACATGTTAACGTAACCTAATATACATAAGTGCTTAAAGAGAGAGGTGGGAAATTGAGAGATTACAGTTCATCACAATTTCTTCAGCAGTCTAAATTGATGACCCTTTCATACCGTGACTGAAACACTCTTTTCCCTGTCAGTTGTGAAAGTTCAGCCACAACAGTCAGTAGTGACACATGCCATGGCCCTTAGTGAAAGTGGACCCTCTATCATCCCTCTCACATAAACACACTCTCTCACCTTGCTCTGTTCCTCTCTCTCCTCAGCATGCATCCAAATGGGTTTGTTCTCATCTGCAGAGCCAGAGACCAAAAACAACAATCAGACACATGCAGGTTCAAAAAGATATTGAGACATTCAGGCAGTCACCCAGGCGCTCTAAGTGCTTGACCTGGTCTGGCTCAAAGTATTAGAACATTCAACTGAAAGGTCACCGTTGTTTTCAGAAGCGCATTTCCACTAAACTGATGACAGCAGCCTGAAAGCATTAACTTTTACATGTATTTATTATTTAACTAGGCGAGTCAGTTAAGAACAAATTCTTATTTACAATAACGGCCTACCCCGGCCAAACCAGGACGACGCTGGGCCAATTGTGCACCGTCCTACGGGACTCCAAATCACGGCCGGCTGTGATGCAGCCTGGATTCGAACCAGGTACTGTGTTGCCTCTTGCACTGAGATGCAGTTCCTTAGACCACTGAACCACTTGGGAGCCCATCAAACGATAGATTGTGTGTGTGTGTGTGTGTGTGTGTGTGTGTGTGTGTGTCCGTGGGTACCAGAAATCACCACAAATATAGTAAAACAAGAAATTCTCGCTCGTGGGGACATTTCCCAGGTCCCCACAAGGACAAAGGCTATTTTAGGTTTAGGAGTTAGGTTTTAGGGAAATAGGATTTAGAACGGAAATCAATTTAATGGCCCCACAAGGATAACAAAACATATGCTTTGTGAGAGAGTGTCTTACCGTCTACAGAGCCAAACTCCCTCTCATGTGCGCGGGTAAGGATCTCTTTGTACAGAGTTTCAGCCTGCTTGAACTTCCCCTGCTTCAGGTAACAGGACGCCTTGGAGAGGAAGAGAGAGAATGTAAGAATATGATCTTCAAAAAGTAAGAAAATCCTCTTCTCATAACTCATTAGAAAATGTGCAGTCATTTTTCGAAGCCAGTGATCTCTTAAACCCTATGTGACCCTTTCACCAGGTTGTTCTTGGTCTTGGCCACGTTGGGGTCGTCAGGGCCCAGTTTGGTCTGGTAGATCTCCAGGGCCCGCTGGTAGTAGTACTCCACCTCCTCGTACTTGCCCTGGTTCTGACACAGCAGGGCAAGGTTGTTCAGCTGCTTGGCAACGTCTGGGTGGTCCTTACCCAGAACCTGGACAGGAGGTGAGATGGAGAGGCCATGTAAATATAACAAAACAGTGTGCAATAAAGCAATAATGGGTCAGCTTCTCAAAGTAAGTGGGCAAGAAAGGAGTTTATCACAACAAAAAGAGACGGCCGGTGTTTTCCACAAGTACATAGAGTAGCCAAATAGAAAAAGTAGCCAGCCAGACATCCCCGGGCAAATTCCTTTTTTGCAGAAGGAGCTCTATTTTGGTGGCCTCTGGTACATTCAAATGCTTTAATTCCATCAAAACATTCTAATGCCTTGATTCCATTTTTTTCTTCTCCATTTTAGTCGTTTAGCAGACGCTCTTATCCAGAGCGTCTTAAAGTTAGTGCATTCATCTTAAGATAACTAGATAGGGGACAACCACATATCACAGGCATAGAAAGTATTATTTTTATTTTTTTATTTTTTTGAGGTGGCAGAACAAAGTGCTCGTGTTGGGGTGTAGGAAGGTAGGGAGGGGCAGTTCCTCTTGTGTTCCATAGGTTAGCACCATGGTCTTGTAGTGGATGCGAGCTTCAATTGGAAGACAGTGGCGTGTGCGTAGGAGCGGGGTGACAGAACTTGGGAAGGTTGAAAACCAGGCCGGCTGCAGCATTCTGGATAAGTTGCAGGGGTTTGATGGCACAAGCGGGGAGCCCAGCCAACAGCGAGTTGCAGTAGTCCAGACGGGAGAGGACAAGTGCCTGGATTAGGACCTGCGCCTCTTCCTGTGTGAGGTAGGGTTGTACTCTACGGATGTTGTAGAGCATGAACCTGCAGGAGCGAGTCACTGCTAGAACCGAGCCCTGTGGGACACCAGTAGTGAGAGTATGTGGCACAGACACAGATCCTCTCCACATCCCCTTGTAGGAGGGCCCGCCAGGTAGGATGCAATCCAAGAGTGTGCAGCGAGTGTGCAGCGCCTGAGACGCCCAGCCCTGAGAGGGTGGAGAGGAGGATCTAATGGTTCAGTGTCGAAGGCAGCGGATAGATCTAGGAGGATGAGAACAGAAGAGAGAGAGTCAGCTTTGGCAGTGCGGAGAGCTTCCGTGACACAGAGAAGAGCAGCCTTGGATGAGGGACCAGTCTTGAAACTTGACTGGTTAGGGTCAAGAAGATTGTTCTGAGAGAGATAAGGAGAAAGTTGATCAGAGACGGAACGCTCAAGTGTTTTGGAAAGAAAAGAAAGGGATAGTGTATTTCAGATTCCATTTTCCATCTGAAATACAAAGCAAAATTGTTTACCTCCCATATCGGAAAAATGTGTTATGGCATTGTGTAGAAATACATTACTTTAATATAATATTCCAGTAGTTAAAATGTTATCTAAGTCTATATGACCAGGACTATTTTTAAGTAAGAAAACATTAAGCCTTTAACATCTTTTCTTGAGATGAAAGGCTTATTTACAGTTTTAATGCAAGATATGAATTGCCACAATGTTTGTTCTTCATATTATGTACAGTACCAGGTTTGGACACACCTACTCATTCATTCATTCATTTTTACAATTTTCTACATTGTAGAATAATAGTGAAGACATAAAAACTATGAAATAACACATATGGAATCATGTAGTAACCCAAAAAATGTTAAACAAATAAAAATAGTCACCCTTTGCATTGATGACAGCATTGCACACTCTTAGAATTCTCTCAACCAGCCTCATGAGGTAGTCACCTGGAATGCATTTCAATTAACAGGTGTACCTTTGGGGCTGCAGGTAGCCTCTCCCCGGTAGGCCGTCATTGTAAATCAGAATTAAAATGTTTTAAGTTAATTTGTGACATTTCTTTCCTTCTTAATGCATTTGAGCCAATCAGTTGTGTTGTGACATGGTATGGGTGGTATACAGAAGATAGCCATATTTGGTAAAAGACCAAGTCCATATTATGGCAAGAACAGCTCAAATAAGGAGAGAGAAAACAACAGTCCATCATTACTTTAAGACATGAAGGTCGGTCAATCCGTAAAAATTCAAGAAGTTTCTTCAAGTGCAGTTGCAAAAACAATCAGGCGCTATGATGAAACTGGCTCTCAGGAAGACCGCCACAGGAAA
The DNA here is from genome assembly GCF_045679555.1 of Salvelinus alpinus. NCBI lineage: Eukaryota > Metazoa > Chordata > Actinopteri > Salmoniformes > Salmonidae > Salvelinus > Salvelinus alpinus. The sequence goes on from NC_092119.1 coordinate 25,962,595, forward strand.
GGAAGACCCAGAGTTACCTCTGCTGCAGAGGATAAGTTCATTAGAGTTACCAGCCTCAGAATGCAGCCAAAATAAATGCTTCACAGATTTCAAGTAACAGACACATCTCAACATCAACTGTGCAGAGGAGACTGTGTGAAGCATGCCTTCATGGTCGAAATGCTACAAAGAAACCACTGCTAAGGATACCAATAAGAAGAAGAGACTTGCTTGGGCCAAGAAACACGAGCAATGGACATTAGAAATCTGTCCTTTGGTCTGATGAGTCCAAATGAGATGTTTGGTTTCAACCGCCGTGTCTTTGTGAGACGCAGAGTAGGTGAACGTATGATCTCCGCATGTGTGGTTCCCACCGTGAAGCATGGAGGTGGTGGTGTGATGGTGCTTTGCTGGTGACACTATCTGTGATTTATTTAGAATTCAAGAAACACTTAACCATCATGGCTACCACAGCGATACACCATCCCATCTGGTTTGCGCTTAGTGGGACATTAATTTGTTTTCAACAGGACAAAGGACCCAAAACACACCTCCAGGCTGTGTAAGGGCTATTTGACCAAGGAGGAGAGTGATGGAGTGCTGCATCAGATGACCTGGCCTCCACAATCACCCGACCTCAATCCAATTGAGATGGTTTGGGATGAGTTGGACCGCAGAGTGAAGGCAAAGCAGCCAACAAGTGCTCAGCATATGTGCAACTCCGTCAAGACTGTTGGAAAAGCATTGCTCATGAAGCTGGTTGAGAGAAGGCCAAGAGTGTGCAAAGCTACTTTGAAGAATATAAAATCTAAAATGGATTTGGATTTGTTTAACACTTCTTTGGTTACTACATGATTCCATGTGTTATTTCATAGTTTTGATGTCTTCACTATTATTCTTCAATGTAGACAATGTATTCTTCAATGTATAGTAAAAATAAAAAATAAACTCTTGAATGAGTAGGAGCCCAAACTTTTGACTGGTACTGTATTTTATTAAAACAGAAAAATGAAGTAAACAGCTCACAATATTTTGAAAACAAATTAAAGGATTTAGTTTTCCAGGTTTCCTGGAATTTTTTTTTTTTTTTTTTATAAATAAAAGTTCCTCAACCTACACACACAATGCAACAACATGTTTAGACATTTTTGCAAATGTATTAAATTAAAAACAGAAATGCCTCATACACATAAGTATTCAGACCCGTTGCTATGAAACTCGAAATTAAGCTCAGGTGCATCCTGTTTCCATTGATCATCCTTGAGATGTTTCTACAACTTGATTGGAGTCCATCTATTGTAAATTCAATTGATTGGACATGATTTGGAAAAGCACACACACCTGTCTATATAAGGTCCCACAGTTGACGGTGCACGTCAGAGCAAAAACCAAGCCATGAGGTAGAAGGAATTGTCCGTAGAGCTTCGAGACAGGAATATGTCGAGGCACAGATATGGGGAAGGGTATCAAAATATTTCTGCAGCATTGAAGGTCCCTAAGAACAGTGGCCTCCATCATTCTTAAATGGAAGAAGTTTGGAACCACCAAGACTCTTCCTAGAGCGCCAGGGTTCCTCTGAGGAGATGGACAACCACCTCTGCAGCACTCCACCAATCAGGCCTTTACGGTATTGGCCAGACAGGGGCCACTCTTCAGTAAAAGGCAAATGTCAGCCCACTTGGAGTTTGCCCAAAGGAACCTAAAGGACTCTGACCATGAGAAACAAGATTCTCTAGTCTGATGAAACCAAGATTTAACTATTTGGCCTGAATGCCAAGCGTCACGTCTGGAGTAAACCTGGCACCATCCCTTCGGTGAAGCATGGTGGTGGCAAGATCATGCTGTGGGGATGTTTTTCAGCGGCAGGGACTGGGACACTGGTCAGGATCGAGGAAAAAAGGAAAGGCTCAAAGTACAGAGCGATCCTTGATGAAAACCTGCTCCAGAGCGCTCAGACTGGAACAAAGGTTCACCTTCCAACAGGACAACAACCCTAAGCACACAGCCGAGACAACACAGGAGTGGCTTTGGGACAAGTCTCTGAATGTCCCTGAGTGGCCCAGCCAGAGCCCGGACTTGAACCCGATCGAACATCTCTGGAGTGACCTGAAAATAGCTGAGCAGCAACGCTCCCCATCCAACTTGACAGAGCTTGAGGATCTGCAGAGAAGAATGGAAGAAACTCCCCAAATACAGGTGTGCCAAGCTTGTAACGTCATACCCAAGAAGACTCAAGGCTGTAATAACTGCCAAATGTGCTTCAACAAAGTACTGAATAAAGGGTCTGAATACTTACGTAACTGTACATGTTTGCAAATGTATTAAAATAAAATATTCTAAAAAACTGTTTTTGCTTTGTCATTATGGGGTATTGTGTTTAGATTGATGGGGGGAAACTATTTAATCCACTATTTAATCCACTGTAGGCTGTAACGTAACAAAATGTGAAAAGTCAAGGGGTCTGAATACTTTGAATGCAATGTACATTACATGGGACGTGCATATTCACGAGCTTCATGCTTTCTCTCCCTCCTCCATGTAAAGGAATTTGACTGCAACCAGAGATCTGGATATAATGACAAGATACTCATGTCTCCACCCTAACAATGGGAGTCGTTGTCCCAAAGACGGGAAGGCAGGCGACAAGCTTAGGTCCACCATAAGCCCATAGAAACGTACTGGGCTTATTCCGGATATATTTTGCCGCGATTGAAACCTCTCGCTTTGCCTCTTCCTCTCTGCTGCGTTTCCCTGTCATTGCTCGCTTTGTGACCGACAGGCGCCTGTTCCATCAATAGATCGCTAGAAGATGCATATAGTTCATTTTAGTGGGAGAGGGCTCGACGGACTAGTGAATTTAAACTTTTAAATGAAATGTAGCCTAGTTCAAATGAAGTGGAAAATGTAACCGGCTGAATAGCCGACAGCCGGTGCTTATGGAAAACACTGGATGCCATCCCCATTACTTCGGATTGAAGAATAATCTCACTTCTGTCCTTTATGTTTGCTGGCTAGGCTAAATATCATAAGAGAATAAGAGGGTGAAGTCAGAGCAGAGCTGGAGGAGAGGCATCACTAATGGGTTGGATGAGGACAGAGAATGGAGCAGAGGTCTAACGCTGTCTCTCTGTGACTCAGAAAGAGAGACACAGAGACTGGGAGTTAGGAGTGAGACTCACTGCTCATTAGCAGGGAAAGAGTGCCCTTCCCTCCCTTCCATGCAGTGACTGAGAGGCTTACTGATGAGGTAAACTAGAGTCTCTCTGATTGATGGTTTCTATCTGAATGATCAATAGTAAGAGGTTTTCAAAGCAACCTGTGCTGCTGGATGTGTACAAATCTCACTCCCCCTCTCTCCTGTGAAGTTTAGGTATATTTGAAGAGTTTACTGTAAACATCATTAAAAGTATAGGATTTCAACAGGGAATACAAGACAGCAAGGTCTGGGTGATATATTGACTGAGTTTTATTGAGGAGAGTGATGCCTTTAACTCGAGCCAGGGTTAGTGCCTGTTACTGGGGTACTCTGTAGAGAGAGACCCTCCGTCCGCCTCCTCCTTCTAGTCTTCACCCATAAGGATAAACCAAGGACTCAGGCAGCTCACACAGTGGGAAAAGCAAAAGCAATAAAAAGAAAGAACTGCCAGGAAAATTCCTCCTGCATCAGCAAAGCTGTCTTCCTTCCTCTGTTGCGAAAGCTGGGTGGCAAATCTTTAACCTTGAGAGAGAGCTTTATCAGAGTTGAAGTGGATAATATAAATAAAATGTCTCAGCTGTCTTTAAGCTCTGTGCTCTCCAGCACAGGAGTCGACATGTCAATCTTAGCACAGAGGGAGCATGAGGGGAAAAGCCACAGGGCGAGAGAGAGACAACGTGAAACAGAAAGGGAGATGGATAAATAGAGAGACAGCACTTTGCATCTCCAGGACTGCTGAGCTTCTCCTTTATAAACATCCAATTTTGCACAGCCAAATATCATGAACCCCTTCCAGGACTTAACTCTCTCCAAAGTCACAGTTCCTCTGAACAACACAAATCTATAGGGAGGCTTGGGAGAGGAGGGGGTGATTACAGGGGGGAACATATACACAGAAGATAAGTAAAACATTTAAAAAAAATGTTTGACAAAGAAGAAAACTTTCCAAAGAACTGAAAAGTCCTTCGAAACTTGAGCAAGATTTACTTGGAGAGGAGCAGGAATTCAGATCATTCTGCAGTATTAGCACTACATACCCACAATGCCTTGTGGTGACATATGCCCTCTGACCTACCTTCTCCCGGATCTCCAGAGCCCGCTTGCAAAGGGGCTCCGCTTCCTTGTACTTCCCCCGTTTCCCGTAGAGCACAGCCAGGTTGTTGAGTGTAGCAGCCACCTGAGACAGACAGACACACACAGTAATATACAAATATCACACTTGAGACAGCCTCAATCATCTGTGCCCGTGTGTAGTAGTGAGTGACCGCAAGACTCAACCATGGCAGCAGAGTGCAATTGATTTGGTGAGTTAGGTGTGACCGACCGACGAGAGGAAGACAAACAGGGGAAACAGGAAGTGATTACTGCTCTGTAATTATATCCCAATCAGCAGGATGAATCTCCACCACGTGCACATCACTCAGCCCACCAGACCACAGAGGGGCCCCACAGTGACCTTTGACTGGAGTGGTCTGGTGCCCACATGGAGGCGGAAAGGGGATAGAGAGCCTAACCTCTGCTGCTCTGAGTCTGCACTGAGGGAACTGGATGTCCAGGGAGAGTCAGAAACACAAGCCTGTTGGGGTCGACACAGTTAGTGGACCTGCCTGCCTGGCTGGTTACAGACATACTGCTGAGACACAGAGATTGATGAGAAACATCACTCACCGCTGGATGGTCCCTGCCCAGAGTCTTCTCCCTGATGGCCAGAGCGTCATTCAGCAGGTTGGCTGCCTCTTTGTATTTATTCTGGTCCCTGAAAGAGGAGAGCGAGAAAGAGAGAGGAGCATGTTACCGTGGTTTCTCTGACAATGAGGTCAATTACCAGTGTATTATATTGACTACAATTGATTCACACCGTATACCAACCACCCCCACCCCAGAGCCCCTCCTCCAGGCTGACCTGTAGACCAGGGCCAGGATGTTGAGCATGGTGGCCACGTCTGGGTGGTTGTGTCCGGAGGTCTTCTCCAGGTCCTCCAGGGCCTGTTTGCAGAGGGGCACGGCCACCTCGTAGCGGCCCTGAGAGGCGTACTGGATCACCAGGTTGTGAAGGGTCCTGAGGCGGGCCGGGATCTCATAGCCTCCCTGCTGGGCTGCTGCTGCTGCTGCACTACCGTGGGGCTGCTGGACTGGAGAGACACAGAGCAGGGGGGCGAGGGGTTAACATAACATCAATTACTCACATGGACTATTCACTCAAACACACACTATTAATGTTGGACTGGAGAAACAGACACTGGACGTGTCCGAATACCCACACTAGCGTAGTAAATAGTAAGCAAATTTTTTTTTTATAGTATTGTTTCTCATTAGACGCTCACAGCTCTGTATCACCTCTGAAGGAGGGACAGTGGGCTGAAGAAGGAGTTGTCCTCTGCAGTAAGAACACTCTCCACCACACAGGAAAAGGGCCGGTACGATACCAGTATAGCGATACTCGTTAGTATCACCACAAGGAAACAAAACACAAAGTGGATTTAACTTCTTTAGGAAAACAGCCGTGATGTTGGAAACAAACATTATGTTGTCATCCAGAGTCACATTTACTTTCCAAGCTAAAGTACACAATATTTTACATACAGCAGGTTTTTAAAGGACAAAAAAGTTTGGTCTGCTTCGTGTTGTCATTTTTGCCATGGGAAAAATATTTAGATACTGGTATCATCCTGGCCCTACACAGGAAGTATCAAAAATGTCTCGCCAGAAAAAACTGATCCCAGGCGTTCAGTCGACTCGCACTAGAGTGACGAATCCTATCGACATGCATGGCCAAACCAAAGATATCCCCTTGAAAGTGGCAGTGCAAATACAGCACACTGCAACTACCTAAAACATACAATCCACCTTTAGCCAGGGCCCATTGTACCAACTCCAGCACCGCACTGATAGGGACCTAAGAGCCTATCAAGGAGGTAGCAGTCTGGACAGTAGAGGAGTCTAACCCACTTCACTATAACAGTACCAGCCCAGGATCATGTCATACAGACACAGAAGGCTGTCTCAGTCAGCTCTGCTTCATGTGGCAGCAGGATTAATGTGAGCGTACTCAGGATCATTTGATGATGTGTTCCTCCCCCGCACTCTGGAGAGCTTCCTGGCACTACCCACTATTCCCTTTGATCCTCTCTCTCCCCCCACAGAAACACAGATTAAAATTAAATAATAATATCCCAATACAAACACAACAAAGGACTAGAGATCCTGCTCCCCTCTCCCTCCCTCCTCCACAGCCCTATCTGCATCTCATTAGCTCTCTATGCTGTGGAGCAATTACTGGAGATGTACCATATTGCAGGGATTTAAAGTGTACTAATGATATGTCTTACTTCCTTTGTTGGATGTGGTTCTGTGTGGGATCATTATACGATATTGTAATGTACGTAGGAACCCTTTTGTTTAATTTTGTCCATAATTATCCGCTTAAATGGGGAGTGGTTGTCTGTCTCTGTGCCTCAGATCCTCTCCTATAAATGCTGGTTGCTTGAGTGAACCCAACCTGGTGCCTGTGTGATCTGGCTCACTGGGTCCATTTCCATTTGGCCTGCTTCCACACTCAACCAGCACTGCCTAATAGCACTTTAAAGCGCACAGTGATCAGGCCTTTCAGACCAACAGGAGGGAAAAGTAGTAAAGAGGGACCAGTCAATGTATTGAGGCATTGGGGAGGGAAAGTGGGAACGAGGAGAGAGAATGGGAGGGGAGGAACGGAGAGACATGGGGATAGGAAGAAGACACTCACTGCCAGGAGGTTGGTCATCCTGGTCATCTGGGAACAGATCATCCAGATTCTCTTTACTGGAGTCAGAGTCCTTCTCCTCCTAACAGAGGAAACAGAGAGGGCAGATGATTGTTATTGTCATTTAGAGTAAACCAGGCAGATGAAAAGCAGTGGGGTGTGTGTGTGTTTGCATCAGCCTGCCTGCGCGTGGGCATGTTGTGTATGGTGTGGGTTAACTCACCGATGGCGACAGGTCCTCGTCGTACTTCTTGAGCTGGTTCATGAACTCCAGGTGTTTCTTCTCCTCCTCCAGCTGAGCCACGCTCTGCTCACTCTTCTGCAGCTTCTGCTGGGTGCCCGCCAGTTCGTCCCTCAGCCACTGGTTCTCCTGGCACAGCCGACGAACCTGTGCCCGCAGCTTCTGCTTCTCCGACTCCACAGAGCTCAGGTGGCCCGACAGCGCCATCATCACCTAGGACAAGCACAGCAGGGGAACAGGGGTAGCGGTGAGGCAAGGGGAAGAACACTGAGAACACTGGTGGTAAATTAATGGATAATCCTGTTTCAGTCTAGTTGACCGACACTCAGACCATTGAAGTAGTAGGTGGCTGTGGGTTCTCCATCTAGCTGTCTAATTTGCAGGTTAATTTGATCAGATCCCAGACGGCTCTAGCTCCAGCTCCCCCAGGTCCAGAGGTGTGTAGCAGACAAACAGTGTACTGACCTGTGCCTCGCTCAGGCCCAGCTCCAGCATCTCCAGGGACTTGCGGATCATGAGGGACTTCTCCTCCACCAGGACACCCTGGTCTTCCTGCTTCAGGCAGCGCAGCGTGCCCAGCAAGCCCTCCAAGATAGAGTTGTGCTCCTGCTTCAGAGCCTCCAGGCCCTGGATCACCTGCTTGGTCCTGGAGATGATCTCATCCTGGGAAAGCTTCTCCCCAGGATCTTCTTCCTCCTTCAAACACACCATGGTGGACATGTTCTCACGCATCCTGTACCAGACACAAAGAAGAGGAATGGATGTGGATGTTGTAATCAAAATTCTAATCTTAAGTGGCGGATTTCAAACGATCCTTTTGTGAGGTGCAGCCGGGAACTACGTAGATGGTGAGTGGTAGGATCGATAAACCAGAATTGGAGGATCCATCATCGTTTAAATTTTGGGAACATTTAATAGTACGTCAACAGTGAAGAGACGACTCTGGGATACTGGCCTTCGAGGCAGAGTTGCAACAAAAAAAGCCATCTCAGACTGGCCAATAAAAAGAAAAGATTAAGATGGGCAAAAGAACTGAACTGGACAGAGGAACTCTGCCTAGAAGGCCAGCATCCCGGAGTGGTCTCTTCACTGTTGACGTTGAGACTGGTGTTTTGCAGGTACTATTTAATGAAGCTGCCAGTTGAGGACTTGTGAGGCGTCTGTTTCTCAAACTAGACCCTCTAATGTACTTGTCCTCTTGCGCAGTTGAGCACCGGTGCCTCAGACTCCTATTCTGGTTAGAGCCAGTTTGTGCTGTTCTGTGAAGGGAGTAGTACACAGCATTGTACAAGATCTTCAGTTTCTTGGCAATTTCTTGCATAGAATAGCCTTCATTTCTCAGAACAAGAATAGACTGACGAGTTTCAGAAGAAAGGTCTTTGTTTCTGGCCATTTTGAGCCTCTAATCAAACCCACAAATGCTGATGCTCCAGATACACAACTAGTCTAAATAAGGCCAGTTTTATTGCTTCTTTAATAAGCACAACAGTTTTCAGCTGTGCTAACATAATTGCAAAAGGGTTTTCTCATGATCAATTAGCCTTTTAAAATTATAAACTTGGATAAGCTAAGACAACGTGCCATTGGAACACAGGAGTGATGGTTGCTGGTAATGGGCCTCTGTGCTAGAGGTTGGCCGATTAATTAGGGGCAATTTCAAGATCTCACAACAATCGGTAATCGGCCTTTTTGGATGCCGATTACATAGCAATCCATGAAGAAACTGTGTGGCAGGCTGACCACCTGTTACACGAGTGTAGCGTCAAAAGGACCTTGTGGCTGCAATTTAATTTGCCAGAATTTTACATTATGACATAACATTGACGTTTGTGCAATGTAACAGCAATATTTAGACTTTGGGTTGCCACCTGTTCGACAAAATACGGAATGGTTCCGTATTTCACTGAAAGAATAAACTTTTTGTTTTCGAAATGATAGTTTCCAGATATGACCATATTAATGACCAAAGGCTTGTATTTCTGTGTGTTTATTATAATTAAGTCTATGGTTTGATATTTGATAGAGCAATCTGACAGCGGTGGTAGGCAGCAGCAGGCTCGTAAGCATTCATTCAAACAGCACTTTACTGCGTTTTCGAGCAGCTCAAGCACAGCGCTGTTAATGACTTCAAGCCTATCAAGTCCCGAGATTAGGCTGGCAATACTAAAGTGACTATAAGAACATCCAATAGTCAAAGGTATATGAAATACAAATGGTATAGAGAGAAATAGTCGACGCGTCATAATAACTACAACATAAAACTTCTTAACTGGGAATGTTGAAGAAGTTGGAATATTGAACCACCAGCTTTCATATGTTCTCATGTTCTGAGCAAGGAACTTAAATGTTAGCTATTTTACATGGCACATATTGCAATTTTACTTGTTTTTGCATTATTTAAACCAAATTGAACATGTTTCATTATTTATTTGAGACTAAATAGATTTTATTTATGTATTATATTAAGTTAAAATAAAAGGGTTCATTCAGTATTGTTGTAATTGTTATTACAAATACATATAAAAAATGAAAGAATAATAATAAATCAGCCGATTAATCGAAATCGGCTTTTTTTGGTCCTCCAGTAAATCGGTATCGGTGTTAAAAAAATCATAAACTTGGTCAACCTCTACTCTGTACGCCTATGTAGATATTCCATTAAAAATCAGCCGTTTCTAGCTAGAGTAGTCATTTACAACATTAACAATGTCTACACTGTATTTCTGATCAATTGATTTGATGTTATTTTAAATATTTCTTTCAAAAACAAGGACATTTCGAAGTGACCCCAAACTTTTGAACGGTAGTGTAAATACCACAGTCCTCTTACAAGTGATTGGCCTGACTGAAACATGGCTCAAGCCTGATGAGCTTACTGTGTTAAATGAGGCCTCTCCTCCTGTTTACACTAGTAACCATATGCCCCGTGCATCCTGCAAAGGCAGAGGTGTTGCTAACATTTACGACAACTTAAACCCCAACCAAGGATTATCAAAAATGGGCCTTTAAATATGCCCTTCCAGACTCCCTCTCTGTAGATGATTTGTTTGTAAATTGTACGTTTCGGTGTTCCTCAAGGTTCCGTTTTAGGACCACTATTGTTTTCACAATATATTCTACCTCTTGGTGATGTCATTTGGAAACAATGTCAACTTTCACTGCTATGAGAGATGCTAGTTATAGGTCCCAAGAAACAAAGAGATCTGATGTTGGATCTAACAATTAATCGTGATGGTTGTACAGTCATCTCAAATAAAACTGAAGGACCTCAGCGTTATTCTGGACTCTGATCTCTCTTTTAAAGAACATATCAAGAAAATTTCAAGGACAGCTTTTTTCCATCTTGGTAACATTGCAAAAATAAGAAACCTTATGTCCAGAAAAGATGCATAAAAGCTAATCCATGCTTTTGTCACTTCTAGATTAGACTACTGCAATGCTCTACTCTCTGGCTACCCGGATAAAGCACTAAATAAACTTCAGTTAGTGCTAAACACGGCTGCTAGAATCCTGACTAGAACCCCAAAACTTGATCATATTACTCCAGTGCTAGCATCTCTACACTGGCGTCCTGTTAATTAAGGCTAGTGATGATTTCAAGGTTTCACTGCTAACCTACAAAGCATTACACGGGCTTGCTCCTACCCACCTCTCCGATTTGGTCCTGCAGTACATACCTACACGTACGCTACGATCAAAAGACGCAGGCCTCATTGTCCTTGGCATTTCTAAGCAAACAGCTAAAGGAAGGGCTTTCTCCTATAGAGCTCCATTTTTATGGAATGGTCTGCCTATCCATGTGAGAGACGCAGACTCTGTCTCGACCTTTAAGTCTTTATTGAAGACTCATCTCTTCAGTAGGTCCTAATCTGGCCCAGGGGTGAGAAGGTGAACGGAAAGGCACTGGAGCGACGAACTGCCCTTGCTGTCTCTGCCTGGCTGGTTCCCCTCTCTCCACTGGGATTCTCTGCCTGTAACCCCATTACGGGGGCTGAGTCACTGGCGCTCTTCCATCCCATCCATAGGAGGGGTGCGTCACTTGAGTGGGTTGAGTCACTGACGTGATCTTCCTGTAAGGGTTTGGCGCCCCCTCGGGCTCGTGCGGTGGAGGAACTCTTCGTCTCAGGGTAGCAAGTTGGTGGTCTGTTGAGATCACTCTAGTGGTATGGGGGCTGTGCTTTGGCAAAGTGGGTGGGGTTATATCCTGCCTGGTTGGCCTTGTCCGAGGGTATCATCCACAGTGTCTCCCGGCCCCCCTAGTATCTATGCTGCAATAGTATATGTGCCGGGGGGCTAAGGTCAGTCTTCCTTCTCTCGCTCATAACTCGTGGCTGGCCCCAGTACACCTGGTCGTGCTGCTGTTGTTTGGGGTTTTAGACTGGGTTTCTGTATAGCACTTTGTGACATCTGCTGATGTAAAAAGGGCTTTATAAATACATTTTAATAACTTTTCTTTTTGCTGACGTTTACTTACATCGGTCGTATTCGGCGTGTTACACGTTCGTAAAAACATCAGTTATTCTGTGCTCTGGCACACTGAAATCAGAGTAGATAGCATATTTCTTGCGTTTGTAAATTAACTCTGGCTAACTAGATAAGTTGTTTAAGTTCAGCATAGCTAGCTAGCAAAGCGATTCTCATTTCTTGCTAGCTAACCACATGACCTGCCTCTCTAGCTGTAGCCACTGAAAAAACTGAGGGGAAAATGTCAGTCACTCAAACTAGCCCTTGTTATTTTGATTGTATTGACATTCCCAGCCTTAATTAAATGTCAGTTTTTGTCCAAAATTTGGAAACTGAAACAGTGCACCCCGAATGTGTTGAGCAGCAAACAATGTACCAGACCAGCTGTGACTTACAACCTGATAGCAATATTTTTTGGACTGCCAAGAAATGAATTGGTGAATTATATGAATCATGCAATGAGCTGCATCCATCTATTCTGACAACAATGCCTTACCGTACATCATGGAATTTTGGGCCCAATATAACATTGTTGTATAGCACACTATATTACTTATACAACTAATAAGGCCAGGACATGAGTAGAAATTAACGTGGGCATTGTTTAATGCGTTTCACAGGAAGAACATTCCAAGCATTTCAAAGTAAGCAAGCAAGGGGGGGGGGGGGGGGGGGTTACAGGTGCCCTAAAGGGACAAAACTAGAATATCAATACACAACATATTCCTCCCCCTTTACTTTTGATGACTCATAAGGGAAAAGTAAATATTCACTGTTTTGCCTATTGTTTTCTTTTTAACATAAGTTCTCTTAATGTAAATAAATTAACATTTCAGAATAACCTTTTCTGAACTAGGGAAAGAGGGTAGACTGCCTCAGTTCTCAGACTTAAGCCTGGGGTGTATTCTGCCCCAATGTCAGAGGTTAGTCTGAACTAAATAGTCAACCTGTCAGGGGGTCATCTTTCTCTTGCAGGGTAATGACGACGTAATGACGACGTACAGGTGAGTCTACAGTCACATTGTCTCTGAACCTGAGTGGTGATGGTGTATGCCCAGACTGGGGTGCAACAGTACCCTGAGTAGGCACTCTGGCTGGTTCAGGTGAGTCTGGAGCACTTTCCACATTTGTATGTTGCTGCAGTGGATGTTCAGGCTCATAGTCATGGTAGGTCTCCAGTAGCTGATCTTGGTTTGTCACTTGACAGGAGTCATCTCTGAGGTTGGTTCCTGGCAACAGTTGATCCACGTGTCTCCTCCAGATTATGTTTTCCGGTGTATGAACTGTGTAGGACACAGGCCCTGTTTGTGCAACCACTGTAGCTGGTATCCACTTTGGACCTTTGCAGTAGTTCCGAGCAAGAACTCTCTCTCCAGCTATGACGCTTCTGTCTTTTGCTTTGCTCAGTCTCTCCACCTGTGCTCTCTGTTGTGTCTGTACAACCTGTTTAGTCTTTGGAGGTCAAGTCGAGTGCGAAGCTGTCTTTTCATCATGGCTGACGCAGGTGCCACTTTGGTTGTAGTGTGGGGAGTGTTTCTGTAGGTTAACAGGAAGGTGTTTAGGCGCCTATTGAGGGAGCCGTCCCCTTGTGATGATTTTAAAGCTTGCTTCATCGTTTGGACAAACCTTTCAGCGAGGCCGTTTGTTGCAAGGTGATAGGGCGCTGACTTGATGTGCTAAATTCCATTTGCTTCCATGAATGACCGGCACTCTTCAGACACCAGTTGGGGTGTAATTATCGCTAATGAGTTGCGTTGGCAAGCCGAAGTGACTGAAGATTGACCGGAGCTCTTCGATGGTTCTCTCCGCTGAGGTGCTCTTCATCACTGTGACCTCAGGCCATTTGCTGTGTGCATCAACTACGACTAAGAACATACGATCTTCCAGTGGGCCTGCATAGTCTATGTGGACTCGCTGACCAGGCTCCTCTGGGAAGTCCCATGGGTTTAGTGGCGCTACCTGAGGCATGTTCCTCATCTTTTGACATGCAGAACATGACTTGACCTTGTCTTCGATAGCTGTGTCCAAACCTGGCCACCAAAAGTAGATGAGTGCAATCTCCTTCATTCGCACCATGCCACAGTGCCCTGAATGGAGTTCTTCAAGCACCTGCCTTCTCAGTGGCGGCGGTATGATGACAAAAAAAAAAACATAGCAAGCATCCAAACTGAACTGTGAGCTCATTTCTCAAGGGAAACCTTGAGAGGCCATCTGCATTGCAGTGCTGCTCATACCTTCTGTACTTAATATCGTACTGGTGAGCAGATAACAATAATGCCCATCGTTGCATGCAGCTGGCTGCAAGTGACGGAATGCCGGTGTGGGGACCAAAGATTGAGGCGAGGGGTCTATGGTCCGTCAGCAGTGTGAATCGTCGGCCAAACAGAAACTGATGACATTTCTTAACTCCAAACACAATGGCGAGTGCTTCAGGCTCTGTCTGTGCATAATTGCTCTTGGCTTTACTTAAGGTCCGTGATGCAAAAGCAATTGGCCTTTCTTCACCTGATGGCATGATGTGTGAGACAACCGCACCAACGCATCAGATGCCAACTGTAACGGCAAGTTGGGGTTGAAGTGGGTTAGGGCCTCTGACTGAGCTAAGGCTGTTTTCACTTTCTTGAAGGCCTCCTCACATCTGTCTGTCCACTTCCACTGTTTGGTTTTGTTCAAAAGTTCATGCAGTGGCTTTAACATGTTAGCTAGGTTTGGCACAAACTTTGCGTAGTATGTCAGTAGTCCTAAGAATGATCTCAGCTGACTCACGTTCTGTGGGGATGGAGCTTCCGCAACGGCCTTCACCTTCAATGGCGCCTTGTGGAGCCCCGAACTGTCGATGACGTGGCCCAGGTACTCAGAGGGTCGGAAAAACTTGCATTTGTCCTTCCGGACCCTCAGACTGTACTCATCCAATCTCTGTAGTGTAGCGTTCAGGTTTCTCAGGTGCTCCTGCTCGTTTTTGCCGGTGATGAGTAGATCGAGGTAACATTGGACCCCAGTGAGCCCGCTCAGTATCTGATCCATAGCTCTCTGAAGCAAGGCCGGAGCTGAGGTGATTCCAAAAGGAAGCCTCCGGTACCTGTACAGTCCTTTGTGAGTCACTATGGTCAACAGTTCTTGTGACTCTTGGTCCACATGCATCTGTAGATAGACTTATGTCAGGCCTATCTTACTGAATTTTTGTCCTCCAGCTAAACCAGAAAAGAGGTCGTCAATGAGGGGTAGTGGATATTTTTCAGCAGTCAAGACTGGGTTAATGGGGACTTTGAAATCACCACAGAGTCAGAGTGATCCATCTTTTTTATGACTGGAACAACGGGTGTAGCCCATTCACTAACATTCACTGGATCCAATACTCCACTCTCGACTAGTCTGTTTAGCTCAATTTCAACTTTTGGTTTTATGGCGTATGGGACAGGTCTAGCTTTGAAGCATTTTGGCTTGCTGTTTGGTTTCACGGTCAGTTTAACTGTTATGTCTTTCATACAGCCAAGTTCTCATTTGAACACATCCGCGTGTTTCCTCAATATCCCTTGTAGGTTTGTGTCCTCTTTTGCAACCATGTGAATTTCTGCCAGTTTAGTTTAATCTTTTGCAGCCATGTGCGTCCTAGCAATGCTGGATGGTTGCCTTTCACAATGTAGAGTGGTAGCTTTACCTTCTGTTTGTTGAGCTCCACTGTAACAATCACACTTCCTCTCACTGGAACAATCTCACCGGTGTATGTTTTCAGCATGATCTTTGTGGGCTGTAGTGTGAGGTGATGTAGTTTCTCCTTGTATACAGCCTCAGACAGCAAAGATATGGCTGCTCCAGTGTCCACTTGCATCCGTATTGCGTTTCCATCCAGTAGTGGTGTCACCCAGTATCTGTGTCCATTGTCTGAAATGGACAAAACATGCAAAGATTCCTCTTTGCATCACTTTGTTCATCCATCACTTTGTTCATCCTGTGTGCTCCATTTTATGCACTTTCTTTTTGTACTCCCTGAAGTCACTTTTCCTTTGTTCAGTAGTTTTGTTTGATTGTCTCTTGTTTTTACATGCACGTTCGATGTGACCCTTTTTTTCCCAAAACTTCTGCAGTCTAATTCTTTCCACCAACACTCCTCTGCTTGGTGACCTGGTTTCCTACAGTGATAGCATGGCTCGCCACCTCGTGCCTTGTTTTTTAACTCCGTAGACACCTTATACACTTGGGTCGATGCACTTAGCTGTTGTGTGTCTTTATTTGCCATTTCCATTGACGTACTCACTTCTATTGCTCTCTGCAATGTTAAGTTACTCTCAGTCAAAAGGCGTTTCTGAATTGCTTCGCTGCGCATGCCACACACTAATCTATCACGTAGTGTCACTCATTGATCGCCCAAATTCACAGTGTTCAGATAACTGTTTCAATACAGCCACAAACTGTGAGATTGATTCCCCCTCTTGATTCCTCTTATGAAACCTGAATCTCTCTGCAATTATCAGTAGTTTGGGAGAATAATGTCCTTTTAACCTGTTTGGGATAGGGGGCAGCATTTTCACATTTGGATGAAAAGCGTGCCCAGAGTAAACTTCCTGCTACTCAGGCCCAGAAGCTAATATATGCATATTATTAGTAGATTTGGATAGAAGACAGTCTGAAGTTTCTAAAACTGTTTGAATGATGTCTGAGTATAACAGAACTCATATGGCAGGCAAAAACCTGAGAAAAAATCCAACCAGGAAGTGGGAAATCTGAGGTTTGTAGTTTTTCAACTCATTGCCTTTAATATACAGTGTCTATGGGGTCATATTGCACTTCCTAAGGCTTCCACTAGATGTCAACAGTCTTTAGAACCTTGTTTCAGGCTTCTACTGTGAAGGAGGGGGGAATGAGAGCTGTTTGAGTGAGGGGTCTGGCAGAATGCCATGAGCTGGTCAAGCACATGGCCATGAGAGCGACCTGCGTTCCTTTTCATTTCTAAAGACAAAGGAATTCTCCGGTTGAAATATTATTGAAGATTTATGTTAAAAATATCCTAAAGATTGATTCTATACATCGTTTGACATGTTTCTACAAACTGTATTATAACTGTTTGGACTTTTCATCTAAACTTTCGCCTGGACTTGCCCGAGCCTCGTGAGTTTGCATTGTGAACTGAACGCACTAACAAAAATGAGGTATTTGAACATAAATGATGGACTTTATCGAACAAAACAAACATTTATTGTGGAACTGGGATTCCTGGGAGTGCATTCTGATGAAGATCATCAAAGGTAAGTGAATATTTATAATGCCATTTCTGACTTCTGTTGACTCCACAACATGGCGGGTACCTGTATGGCTTGTTTGTGTCTGAGCGCCGTACTCAGATTATTGCATGGTGTGCTTTTTCCATAAAGTTTTTTTGAAATCTGACACAGCGGTTGCATTAAGGAGAAGTATATCTTTAATTCTGTGCATAACACTTGTCTCTTTTATCAAAGTTGATGAGTTTTTCTGTAAATTGAGGTGGTTCTCTGAAAACTCGCCAGATGTTTGAGGCACAACATTACTGACCATAATGCGCCAATGTAAACTTGAGATTTTTGGATATAAATATGAACTTTATCGAACAAAACAAATGTATTGTGTAACATGAAGTCCTATGAGTGCCATCTGATGAAGATCAAAGGTTGGCGATTCATTTTATCTCTATTTCTGCTTTTTGTGACTTCTCTCTTTGGCTGGAAAATGGCTGAATGTGTTTTTGTGACTAGGCTCTGACCTAACATAATCATATGGTGTGCTTTCGCTGTAAAGCCTTTTTGAAATCGGACACGATGGGTAGATTAACAAGAAGTTAGGCTTTAATTTGGTGTATTGCACTTGTGAATGTATTTAACTTCTTGACGCTAGGGGTCAGATTTATTTTTTAAATAACGTTCCCAAGGTAAACGGACTATTTCTCAGGTCCAGATCGTAGAATATGCATATAATTTACAGATTAGGGTAGAAAATACTCCAAAGTTTCCAAAACTGTTAAAATATTGTCTGGTTTTGCAAAAAACTGGTTTTGCAGGCGAAAACCAGAGGAAATCTAACCCGGAAGTGATTTTTTATCTGTGTTTCATTTCCCGTCTTTCTTCCATTTAAAGGGGTATAACCAGATTCCTTTTCCAATGGCTTCCTCAGGCTGTGACCAGGCTTTAGACATAGTTTCAGGCTTTTATTTTGAAAAATTAGCGAGATTTTTCAAAACTAGTCAGGTGTCCTTTGATTAGTTCCTGCGCGCGAGAGGGGTAGCTCTCCATTTTCTTTCTCTCTTTTATTTAATAGGTTACGGTCGAGTTGAAATATTATCGATTATGTATGTTAAAAACAACCTGAGGATTGATTATAAAAAACATTTGACATGTTTCTACGAACATTACGGATACTTTCTGGAATTTTCGTCGAACGGAACGAGGCTGTAGTTTTCTGAACATAACGCGCAACCCAAATGGCGTTTTTTTGTTATAAAAGTAATATTTATCGAACAAAAAGAACATTTGTGTAACTGGGAGTCTCGTGAGTGCAAACATCCGAAGATTATCAAAAGGTAAGCGATTAATTTTATTGCTTTTCTGACTTTCGTGACCATGCTAATTTGGGGCTAGCTGTTCTAGCATTGATTGATACACTCACAAAAGCTTGGATTGCTTTCGCTGTGAAGCATATTTTCAAAATCTGACACGATAGGTGGATTAACAACAAGCTAAGCTGTGTTTTGGTATATTTCACTTGTGATTGCATGATTATAAATATTTTTTGTAATATTTGGCGCCCTGCAATTCAGCGGTTGTTTAGGAAAATGATCCCGCTAAAGGGATCTGTAGCGCAGAGAGGTTATTAAGTTACATATTTATAAAAAATATTTTTGAATTTCGCGCTTTGCCTTTTCAGCGGAATGTTGTCGAGGAACCCCTAGCCATAAGAAGTTTTAAGGTCGCCACAATTTGATCATATGATTTATCACCAGGTTTTTCAGGCGTTACTAGGCTGCGCAGTAGATTTCATGTTTTTCTTCCCATAAGTCAAAAATGTTGGCACAACAACTTCTGCTTTAATTCCATTTGCCAACACAAAGTACTCAAAACGTTCTGTGTAAGAACTCCATTGCTCCACAGATTCAAATGTTCCTATATTTCCAACCAATGCAGACATTTTCGGTTTATTTTACTTTCTCACACTTTTCAGACGGTCCCTTACTCCCAGACCCTTTTTTCTTCTTTTAACTCATGATGACTTCACTTTCTCCCGCAGCAAAACTCTTCCTATCCCTCGAGGCTCTCGTTTCTGTGACAACAAAAGATAGCTAGCATCACTCGACTGGCTAGCTTCATGTTTTGTTTGCGTCTTTCTACAGCGGGCATTTTTTTTATGCATTTCACAGGAAGAACAATCCAAGCATTTCAAAGTAGGTAAGCAAGGGGGGTTACAGGTAGAGGTCGACCGATTATGATTTTTCAACGCCGACACCGATTATTGGAGGACAAAAAAAAGCCGATACCGATTAATCGGCTGATTTATTTAACACGAAACACAGACCTTATTTGAAGTAGATCAAGACATTCTCTATGGAAGACATGAGCGGTAAAATAACGAAGGAACCCCTTTCAAATTCAGCCGCAAGTTATTACAGGAATTATAACGCGTCGACTATTTCTCTCTAAACCATATACCTTTGACTAATCCGGAAACTATCACCTCGAAAACAAAAATATTTTTCTGTTCCGTATTTTATCTAACGGGTGGCATCCATGAGTCTAAATATTCCTGTTACATTGCACAACCTTCAATGTTATGTCATAATTACGTAAAATTCTGGCAAATTAGTTCGCAAAGAGCCAGGCGGCCCAAACTGTTGCATATACCCTGACTGTGTGCAATGAACGCAAGAGAAATGACACAATTTCACCTGGTTAATATTGCCTGCTAACCAGGATTTATTTTAGCTAAATATGCAGGTTTAAAAATATATACTTGTGTATTGATTTTAAGAGAGGCATTGATGTTTATGGTTAAGTACACATTGGAGCAATGACAGTCATTGATTGATTGTTTTTTATAAGATAAGTTTAATGCTAGCTAGCAATTTACCTTAGCTTACTGCATTCGTGTAACAGGCAGGCTCCTCGTGGAGTGCAATGTAATCAGGTGTTAGAGCATTGGACTAGTTAACTGTAAGGTTGCAAGATTGGATCCCGAGCTGACAAGGTTAAAAATCTGTCGTTCTGCCCCTGAACGTCCTAGGCCATCATTGAAAATAAGAATGTGTTCTTAACTGACTTGCCTAGTTAAATAAAGATTAAATAAAAAGGTTAAAAAATATATATATAATAATAAAAAAAGTTAACAAAAAAAAATACATTTTTAATAAATAAATAAAATCGGCACCCAAAAATACCGATTTCCCGATTGTTATGAAAACTTGAAATCGGCCATTCCGATTAATCGGTCGACCTCGAGTTACAGGTGCCCTAAAGGGACAAAACTAGAATATCAATACACAAACATATTTTTAAAACATCTTATAAAGTTGGTTTTGTAGCATAAACTGGGAATTTGATATGACCGATTTTATGATTGTTTGATATCTGCAAAGTAGTTAAAACGCTGTCCGTACCAATTTAATAGTCTGAATGGAGGTGTTATTTTTAACTGTAGGACAGCAAGAAAGTGCATGCAGACTCAATTAGCCTATCCAGCAGGCCAGCCAATTTAGCCAGCAGGCCAGCCACCATTCACCATTTTCCTTCTGTATCAAACTTTCATGCTCTAGTTTTTGTTTCTTTCTTCAGATGAAACCCAGAACAAAAAGGACCATAGGGAGGAAGAGGGAAGTATTTTGATGTTATCGTTAAAAATGTACATCTGGTTTAAAGCGTAGCCCGGGGAGACTCAGTGTCCTTAAAAGGGGTGTTAAAACACATACAAGCACTTCCCTGAAGTCAAATTTGTTGCAGTTATGGAGATGCAGAGGGGAGGTAGGATCCTCAAATGAACAAATTCCCTGCACAATACTGCAGAATAAGGTGTTGAAAGGCTTTAGGGAATGAATGCATACAGTAGGCTATGTCTAGAAAACAAATAGACCACAGGTGACCGACAGAGATTTACTTCATACTGTATGAGCCAATGACCCAAAGTGAGAGAGCTGCACAGAAGGCACCTCTAGACCTCTATGCATTAAATCATTGACTGGCAGTTACCACCACCTCAGACAAGTTCCCGGAGGTTTTAGATGCAGGAATTCGTCTGCCATTGAAATCATTGGGTGGGCCGCCTAAGCATTATTTCAGTCCAAACAGCGCAAAACATTTCTTGGAAAAGCTTTCACTGTAAATTTAAGACAAAAAACAAAGTATGTAGAAAATATAATGTGTACCTATAAGCACACCAAAATCTAAGTTCACATTTCTAACATGTACTGCTCTAATTTTTGTAATAAAAGTAGAGATAAAATGTAAGATTAATCTCTCATTTGAATCTTTATGACTTTTATATGACAAATATTTGATAAAATATTTGAAAAGTCCAGGCTGGGCTTAATGGGTGGAGAATGTACCGTTTAAGTCCATGCATATTCCAAATAAGCCCACTTCTTCAATAATACATTTTAATTCATTTCTAAAATATTCAAAACTTAAACAGACAATTCTTATGTAAAATTGTATTATATTCATCTCCCCTAAAGTTAATAAAATAAACTGATCATTACTAATCCATGAAAGTAGCACTCATAACAGCGGTGTGGTCCAATCATATCCGCAGAGATCAATGTGGACTTTAGTTCTTGCCAACCAGTTTCACACCTGATTGATTCAACTAATCAGACTTCAATCGAAACATGATTAGTGGAATCAGGTGTGTTATTGCATGGTTAGAACAAAAACACACAACTTTCAATGAATTATCTGAAATCTGATTTAGATTTGCTGTACTGCTATTCTTGTTAATTACTTCAACAAAATGTAGGGCGGCCCAGCCCCCGAAGTGACTACTATCAAGTTCACTCGAGGGTTTATTGTCTTCTCGGGTATTCAGCCTTCTCTGTGCTGCTCTCCACATCCTGAGGTCTGATATCTACAGTAATGCTATTGATCAACAACTCATTGGGGCTGGCTGATATTTTGAATTAAATAGATTAATTCGAATGTATGTTTTAGCACGAAGTACCAAATGCCTGTATATTGCAAAAAATGGAGGTCAATTTTTTTCTCTCCAGTATTTATGAGTGTTTATCTTTTGTGTCGTTTCCTTCACTCCTTCTGTGCTGTGTGCAGTTTACCAGAGAGGAAGAGGTAGAGAGGCCCAACTCGGCGGAAAATCTGTCTCCCTCCAGCATATGGTATTTGTTTCGCCCACCAAGCCAGAAGTTGTTGTATGGAGGTCAATGAGTGTCAAATTTGGTAAACACATTTTTTGGAGGGTTTATTTCTTACGTGGTTTATTTAATCGAATAGAAGTTGCGTAATGCTTAGATTGTTACGAGTGTACTGATATACAGTACTAGTCAAAAGTTTAGACACACCTACTCATTCAAGGGTTTCTTTATATTAACAGTTTCTACATTGTAAAATACAGAGAAGACATCAAAACTATGTAATAACACATATGAAATCATGTAGTAACCCCCCAAAAAAGTGTTAAACAAATCAAAATATATTATATATTTGAGATTCTTCAAAGTAGCCACCCTTTGCCTTGATGACAGCTTTGCACACTCTGGCATTCTCTCAACCAACTTCATGAGATAGTCGCCTTGTTAAAGGTCATTTGTGGAATGCGTTTGAGCCAATCAGTTGTGTTGTGACATGGTAGGGGTGGTATACAGAAGATAGCCCTATTTGGTGAAAGACCAAGTCCATCATATGGCAAGAACTACTCAAATAAGCAAAGAGAAATGACAGTCCATCATTACTTTAAGACATGAAGGTCAGTCAATGCGGAAAATTTCAATAACCTTGGAAGTGCCTTCAAGTGCACTCGCAAAAACCATCAACAGCTGTGATGTAACTGGCTCTCATGAGGACCGCCACAGGAAAGGAATACCCAGTTACCTCTGCTGCTGAGGATAAGTTCATTCGAGTTACCAGCCTCAGAAATTGCAGCCCAAATAAATGCTTCAGTGTAAATTAAAAATCACTGATGCATTTTGATCATGTCTTATGATTAACTTGTGCAAATAAGTTCAATACATTTTTTACTATTGTCGAATTCCGTTTTAATCTATGGATTTCGTTGATTCTGTCCACGTTTTCCGCATGCAGACTTTACAAGGCTCGACAGTGCGCTTCACCCAAAAGTGCATGAGTAGTCATCTTCTTGTCCCTCATTTGGTTGCATTTTTTACCACCACTTGTAGGTCTTCTATCCATGACATCCCTCAACTCTGATCTGATTCTTCTCTCTCTGCATCAACGACTCTGTCCACTCCAAAAGTTATTGGAGAGAGTACAGGTTTATAATTATGCCTAATTGTTTCTAAATCTTGGTAAAGACAACATCGTTACATGCATAACTGTCGTTTTTGGGTGTTTTAATCAACTTACATTGAAAAAAAAACAATTATGCGCATGTTCATAGAATATTAGGGATATCAACACACTATCCCCGTGTTTCAATGCAAACTGGGCTTAATAGGAGCATACTGTGCTTAATTGGAACAGTAATTTATGGTTAAAAAGACAGAAAAGCTAAATCTACTCAGAAAATATTTGGAAACCAATGGTTTGAGGTATAAATATACACTAACAGGGTTCTCCAACCCTGTTCCTGGAGAGCTACCGTCCAGTAGTTTTTTCCTCCAACCCCAATCTAGCGCAACTGATTCCAATAATTAGCTGGATAAACTGAACCAGGTAAATTTACAACTGGGGTTGGAGGGAAAACCTACCGGATGGTAGCTTTCCAAGAACAAGGTTGGAGAGCACTGCACTATAGACTACAATTGTGCAAAGTTAGTAATAATTATTCTGAAGCCCACCCAAGACAAATTAAACATTTATAAAAATGCCATGTATAACAATACGAGGTTCATTTAACAGTAAAATAAGACAAAATGCATTTAAAAATGTAAACTGTGACTCCCTGAAATATATTATATTGTTCTAGTTCACCATGTTATGTTGCTACTGTGTGACTGAAATGTAGACACGACAGCTAGCATGAAAAAACCCATGTTTTCAATTGGCAAGAAATAGTAATGAACCCCCATAAAATATATGTTATGTGCATATTTCAGCACATGAATCTCAAATCAAACTTAATTTGCCACATGCACCAAATACAAGTGTAGACTTTACCGTGAAATACTTACAAGCCCTTAACCAACAGTGCAGTTCAAGAAGAAAATATTTACTAAGTAGGCTAAATTAAAAAGTAACAATAAGAATAACGAGGCTATATACAGGGGGCACCGGTACCGAGTCAGTGTGCAGGGGTACAGGCTAGTTGAGGTAATCTGTACATGTAGATGGGGCCGAAGTGATTATGCATAAGTAACAAACAGCGAGTAGCAGCAGTGTACAAGAGTGGGTGTCAATGTAAATTGTCCGGTGGCGATTTTTATGAATTATTCAGCAGTCTAATGGCTTGGGGGAGGAAGATGTTGAGGAGCCTTTTGGTCCTAGACTTGGAGCTCCGGTACCTCTTGCCGTGTGGTAGCAGAGAAAACAGTGTATAACTTGGGTGACTGGAGTCTGACAATGTTATGGGCTTTCCTCTGACACCGCCTATTATATAGGTCCTGGATGGCAGGAAGCTTGGCCCCAGTGATGTGCTGGGCCGTTCGCACTACCCTCTGTAGCGCCTTACGGCCAGATGCCGATCAGTTGCCATACCAGGCGGTGATGCAACCGGTCAGGATGCTCTCAATGGTGCAGCTGTAGAACATTTTGAGGATCTGGGGACCCATGCCACATCTTTTCAGTCTCCTGAGGGGGAAAAGGTTTTGTCATGCATTCTTCACGACTGTCTTGATATGTTTGGACCATGATAGTTCGTTGGTGATGTGGACACCAAGGAACTTGAAACTCTCAACCCGTTCCACGACATCCCCATCAATGTCAATGGGGGCCTGTTCGGCCTGCCTTCTCCTGTAGTCCACGATCAGCTCCTTTGTCTTGCTAACATTGAGGGAGAAGTTGTTGGCCTGGCACCACACTGCCAGATCTCTGACCTCCTGCCTATAGGCCGTCTCATCGTTGTTGGTGATCAGGCCTACCACGGTGTCGTCAGCAAACTTAATGATGGTGTTGTAGTCATGTTTGGCCATGCAGTCGTGGGTGAACAGGGAATACAGGAGGGGACTAAGTACACACCCCTGAAGGGCCCCAGTGTTAAGGATCAGTGTGGCAGACATGTTGTTGCCTACTCTTACCACCTGGGGGCGGCCCGTCAGGAAGTCCAGGATCCAGTTGCAGAGGGAGGTGTTTAGTCCCAGAGTACTTTGTGATGAGCTTCGTGGGCACTATGGTGTTGAATGCTGAGCTGTAGTCGATAAACAGCATTTTCACATAGGGCAGTGTGGAGAGCGATTGAGATTGCGTCATCTTTAGATCTGTTGGTGCGGTATGCGAATTGGAGTGGGTCTAGAGTGTCCGGGAGAATGCTGATGTGAGCCATGACCAGCCTTTCAAAGCACTTCATGGGCTACTGACTGAGTGCCACGGGGCGGTAATCATTTAGGCAGGTTACATTCGCTTCCTTGGGCACAGGGACTACGGTGGTCTGCTTGAAACATGTAGGTATTACAGACTTGGTCAGGGAGAGGTTGAAAATGTGAGTGAAGACACTTGACAGTTGGTCCGCGCATGCTTTGAGTACATGTCCTGGTAATCCGTCTGGCACAGTGGCTTTGTGAATGTTGACCTGTTTAAAAGGTTTTGTGCATGTCGGCTACCAAGAGTGTTATCACACAGTTATCCAGAACAGCTGGTGCTCTCGTGCATGCTTCAGTGTTGCTTGCCTCGAAGCGGGAATAAAAGGCATTTAGCTTGTCTGGTAGGCTCGCGTCACTGGACAGCTCGCGTCTGGATTTCCCTTTGTAGTCGGTAATAGTTTTCAAACCCTGCCACATCTGACGAGCGTCAGAGCCGGTGTAGTAGGATTCAATCTTAATCCTGCAATGACGCTTTACTTGTTTGATGGTTAGTCTGAGGGCATTGGGGGATTTATTATAAGCGTCCGGATTAGTGTCCCGTTCCTTGAAAGCGGCAGCTCTAGCCTTTAGCTCGATGCAGGTGTTGCCTGTAATCCATGGATTCTGGTTGGGATATGTACGTACAGTCACTGTGGGGACGACGTCATCGATGCACTTATTGATGAAGCCGATGACTGAGGTGGGGTATTCCTCAATGCCATTGGATGAATCCCGGAACATATTCCAGTCTGTGCTAGCAAAACAGTCCTTTAGTGTAGCAGCTGTGTCATCTGACCACTTCCGTATTGAGCGAGTCACTGGTACTTCCTGCTTTAGTTTTTGCTTGTAAGAAGGAATCAGGAGGATAGAATTGTGGTCAGATTTGCCAAATGGAGGGCGGGGGAGAGCTTTGTATGCATCTCTGTGTGGGGAGTAAAGGAGGTCTAGGATTTTTCCCCCCCCTGGTTGCACATGTGACACGCTGGTAAAAATGTGTTAAAAATGATTTAAGTTTGACTGCATTAAAATCCCCGGCCACTAGGAGCGCCACTTCCGGGTGAGCATTTTCTTGTTTGCTTATGGCCCTATAGAGTTGGTTGAGAGCGGTCTTAGTGCCAGCTTCGCTTTGTGGTGGTAAATAGACGGCAACGAATAATACAGATGAGAACTCTCTTGGTAGATAGAGTACTTTATGATAAGCTGTCGACCACACTACCTCAGGCGAGCAATACCTAAAGACTTCTTTACTATTAGACATCGCGCACCAGCTGTATTTGACAAAAAGACACACCCCCACCCCTAGTCTTACCAGAGGTAGCGTCTCTGTTCTGCTGGTGCATGGAAAATCCCGCCAGCTCTACATTGTCTGTTTCTTCGTTCAGCCACGTCTCGGTGAAGCATATGTTAGGTTTTAATGTCCCATTTTTAAAATCCTCTTAATTTTACATAAAGTAGAAAATCACTTCTCTTAGAAGATACTAAAAATACCTGGGAAATACTTTTTTCTTGCTTTGAAATTGGCCAACAGTGGGAACTTACGAATAACTAGTGATGCACCGATATGGCATTTTTGTCCGATAACAAATATTGCCAAAAAATAAACAAACAATACCAATACACAATATTTACAATTTTACCGGTCTTTTAAGCATTCTAGTACAGTTACTAAGTTCACACACACACACGGACAGAGGTCTAAGGCACTGCATCTCAGTGCAAGAGGCGTCACTAGAGTCCCTGGTTCGAATCCAGGCTGTATCACATTCGGCCATGATTGGGAGTCCCATAGGGCAATGCACAATTGGCCCAGCATCGTCCGGGTTTGGCCGGGGTAGGCAGTCATTGTAAATAACAATTTGTTCTTTACTGACTTGCCTAGTTAAATAAAAGGTTACACACACACACCACACTGACCAAAGTCATTTTGTTGGCATTTATCCCCATTACCAGTAAAACATAATGAAAACCTATTTCTTTCACTTACTTGCTGTGCTGTTTCCTTGTTCATTTGCTCAGTCGTTTCATTCTCAACCAGGATTTCATCATACAAGTCAAGCAGTGAAGTTTCAGTTCTGTCTATTCGTGGCCCCTCTTCCTCGGAGCGCATTGTCAGTGTCCGTTTCCATCTTGTCCAGCTGTGTATGTAACATTTCACGTAAACCCTGTTTCTTGTCTGCATCGAAGTAGCGGTCCTTGTACATAGCATCGAGCATGATGGTGACACAGTAAAGAGAGAATGCCACCGACTCGCTTGTTCACAGCCTGTGTCGGCAGTTTTGTTGAGCAGGAGTTTCAATGCCATGACAGAGGGTATCACGTCTGCTGCAGGCGTAGTTGATGAGCTTATTTCTCGAGTCAGTTGTTCAAATGGCAGCAGCAGTATGACAACCAGCACATTCATTAGCATGCAATACGACTTTCTGCAGTACGAAATCCTCGACGTCCCACTGTGCTGTCAGACTCTGCATGCTCATGGGCCTGATATCGCTGGTCCAAATATCAGTCGTGAAGGTAATAGCAGTCGGTGAAAGCCAACATGACCCACGACAGAGAACGGTTGATTGTCAAGGGCAAAAATGTCATTATCTTGGTGTTAATGGATTTCGCCTTTGAGTTGTCTTGCGTAAAATGTTCTTACTCTATCAAATGACTGCTCGACTTGTTGACTGCTCAATCCACACAGCAGACATTGCGGGCTAGGTTAGGAATGCTGTGTTGCACGACAAGCGCAACATTTTACATGGCGTCATTACGTCATGAACCTATGTTATATTGGTATGCACATCAGCTTTGACATCAGTTTTGCACATTGGCGTTAAACATCGGGCCGATGCTGGTATTTTTAGCTAATATCGGACGATTCCGATATGTTCACCGATATATCGTGCATCCCTACACATACAGTTGAAGTCGGAAGTTCACATTCACCTTAGTCAAATACATTTAAACTCAGTTTCAAAATTCCTGACATTTAATCTTAGTAAAGATTCCCGTGTCTTAGGTCAGTTACGATCACCACTTTATTTTAAGAATGTGAAATGTCAGAATAATAGCAGAGAGAATTATTTATTTCAGCATTTATTTATTTCATCACATTCCCAGTGGGTCAGAAGTTTACATACGCTCAATTAGTACTACATTGCCTTTAAATTGTCTAACTTGGGTCAACCGTTTCAGGTAGCCTTCTACAAGCTTCCCACAATAAGATGGGTGAATTTTGGCCCATTCCTCCTGACAGAGCTGGTGTGACTGAGTCAGGTTTGTAGGCCTCCTTGCTTGCACACGCTTTTTCAGTTCTGCCCACACATTTTCTATAGGTTTGATGTCAGGGCTTTGTGATGGCCACTCCAATACCCTGACTTTGTTGTCCTTTAGCCATTATGACACAACTTTGGACGTACGCTTGGGGTCATTGTCCATTTGGAAGACCCATTTAAGACCAAGCTTTAACTTCATGACTGATGTCTTGAGATGTTGCTACAATATAGCCACAATTTTCTTACCTCATGATGCCATCTATTTTGTGAAGTGCACCAGTCCCTCCTGCACAACATGATGCTGCCACCCTCGTGCTTCACGTTTGGGATGGTGTTCTTCGGCTTGCAAGCCTCCCCCTTTTTCCTCCAAACATAACAATGGTCATTATGGCCAAACAGTTCTATTTTTGTTTCATCAGACCAGAGGACATTTCTCCAAAAAGTATGATCTTTGTCCCCATGTGCAGTTGCAAACCGTAGTCTGGCTTTTTTTATTGCGGTTTTGGAGCAGTGGCTTCTTCCTTGCTGGGTGGCCTTTCAGGTTATGTCGATATAGGACTCATTTTACTGTGGATATAGATACTTTTGTACCCATTTCCTCCAGCATTTTCACAAGGTCCTTTGCTGTTGTTCTGGGATTGATTTGCACTTTTTGCACCAAAGTACATTCATCTCTAGGAGACAGAACGCGTCTCCTTCCTGAGCGGTATGATGGCTGCGTGGTCCAATGGTGTTAATACTTGCGTACTATTGTCTGTACAGATGAATGTGGTACCTTCAGGCGTTTGAAAATTGCTCCCAAGGATGAACCAGACTTGTGGAGGTCTACAATGGTTTTTCTGAGGTCTTGGCTGATTTCTTTTGATTTTCCCATGATGTCAAGCAAAGAGGCACTGAGTTTGAAGGTAGGCCTTGAAATACATCCACAGGTACACCTCCAATTGACTCAAATTATGTCAATCAGCCTATCAGAAACTTCTAAAGCCATGACATCTTTTTCTTGAATTTTCCAAGCTGTTTAAAGGCACAGTCAACTTAGTGTATGTAAAACTTGTCCCACTGGAATTGTGACACAGTGAGTTATAAGTGAAATAATCTGTCTGTAAACAATTGTTGGAAAAATTACTTGTCATGCACAAAGTAGATGTCCTAACCGACTTGCCAAAACTATAGTTTGTTAACAAGAAATGTGTGGTGGTTGAAAAACAAGTTTTAATGACTCCAACATATGTAAACTTCTGACTTCAACTGTATCTGTCAATAACTTAAAACATCTGATTGGCTCAGTATATTGTGGGGTTTTGCTAGGCTTAGCGTGCTAAAATAACTATAAACTAGAAGGATTTTACATTAATTAAAGTTTAAGCTACTGACTCATGTAGGCCTGACAATTTGTCTTTGTTCTCAGGAGTAACAGGTTCTCATAGCCTAACCATGAGGCCACAGCCTGAAATATGTGTATGTATGCAACAATGTACAAGGGCATAAGATACACGAAGATCATCTGTGAGGTTCTGAATTATGCACTATAACCCAATACTATAACACATGTGATTGAATATTAGCAACTGTTGGCCTGGGAGCCTGGGTGTCTGTGTGTGTGTGCTGGAAGTAACAGTTAGCCCCAGATAAGTGTGCTGGGAAGCTGTGGTTAGCCTTGAGCGAGAACAGTGGTCTTTGTATACAGGTGCAAGTAGCTCAGACAATATTGCAGAGCTGTCTGACCTCAGTCTTTGGGGTGAGGGAGCGTAATCTACACAGCAACAGCGTCGGGACATCACATGCGCTAAGGGGCTAGGACTGGCTTAAAGCGCCAACAGCAACGATAGGCTGGGTGAGTCTAAACCACGCCCAGTCTCTACTCTGACAGGCCGGCTCGGAAGCGGGAACGATCTCTGTCATGAGTATATATTATAATATCTTTGTCAGTAACAAGTGTCTTCTCTGTTTTCATCCTGCGTGATGTTACAGTGAACCCGTATATACGGAAATTGCATTTGCCATTTATTAACTTTTGAATTAAACAATTATTTTAATCAAGTTCAGTTGTGTTATTGTTCCTATCTCAGTTGAACCTTACGCAGCCTTAACAATATGTTTAAGCAAAAGAACACAGCATGAGCATGAGCTGAAAAATTAATATAACTGCAGGAAATTAGCTTCAAAACTGCAACAAAAAAATCAACTCCATTGAAAAATGTATAGAATGGCAGAAAATATGCTTAAAATGCAAAAATGTCTCAATATCGCCAAGATGGGGGCCTCTAAAATTCTCTAAAATTAGCCGCGTTGATGGGCCGGTGACTTTAATCAATATATTTGCCTGTATTTACACCCCAAAAATCAAATGCTAATTAGCATCTAATGTGGCTATCATAAAGAACTACAAATGCCATGATCTGGACAAGACTGCCAAATCTCTGGATTAAACTAATGTTAGCTAAATGTAGTAATGAATAAATTGGCTACATTTCTTTAAAAGGTCAATTCTGTGAACTGTCTTGTGCAAGTTTTAAATTGACACAATACCTGTTCTACGACAAGTTCCGCTAGTGGAACCCCCCCCCACAACATTCCGCTTTAAAGTCAGCGCGGGAAATTCAAAAATATTTTTTTTAAATCTGTAACATTCACACAATAACAAGTCCAATACAGCAAATGAAATATAAACATCTTGTTAATCTACCTATCGTGTCCGATTTCAAAGATGCTTTACAGCGAAAACACAACATATGATTATGTTAGATCACCGCCAAGTCCAAAAAACACAGCCATTTTCCCAGCCAAAGATAGGAGTCACAAAACGCAGAAATAGAGATAAAATGTATCACTAAACTTTGATGATCTTCATCAGATGACACTCATAGGACATTATGTTACACAATACATGTATGTTTTGTTCGATAATGTGCATATTTATATGTGCATATTTATATCAAAATCTCAGTTTACATTGGCGCCATGTTCAGAAATGCCTCCAAAATATCCGGAGAAATTGCAGAGAGCCACATCAAATAACGGGAAATACTCAAACTTTGATGAAAGATACATGTTTTACATAGAATTAAAGATACACTTGTTCTTAATGCAACCACCGTGTCAGATTTTTTAAAAACTTTACGGAAAAAGCACACCATGCAATAATCTGAGACGGCGCTCAAATATAACAACATTTCTCCGCCATCTTGGAGTCAACAGAAATACGAAATTAAATATTCCCTTACCTTTGATGATCTTCATCAGAATGCACTCCCAGGAATCCTAGTTCCACAATAAATAGTTGTTTTGTTCGATAATGTCCGGTATTTATGTCCAAGTAGCTACTTTTGCTAGCGCGTTTAGTAAACATATCCAAACGCTCGCGCCGGTCCAGGCAAACTCGGACGAAAACTTCAAAAAGTTATATAACAGGTCGAATAAACTGGTCAAACTAAGTAGAGAATCAATCTTCAGGATGTTGTTATCATATATATCCAATAACGTTCCAACCGGAGCATTCCTTCGTGTCTGTAGAAGTTATGGAACGCAAGGCGATATCATGAGGAAAGCGCATGACCAGGAACTGGCAATCTGCCAGACCACTGACTCATTCCCCTCTCATCCGGCCCCACAACACAGCATAAGCTTCATTCAACGTTCTACAGACTGTTGACATCTAGTGGAAGGCGTAGGAAGTGCAAACAGATCCATATCTTACAGGGATTTGAACAGGCGATGAGTTGAATATCGACCAGCCTCAGAATTTCAACTTCCTGTTTGGAAGTTTGCCTGCCATATGAGTTCTGTTATACTCACAGACATAATTCAAAACAGTTTTAGAAACTTCAGAGTGGTTTCTATCCAATAGTAATAATAATATGCATATATTAGCATTTGGGACAGAGTAGGAGGCAGTTCAGTGAAAATGCTGCCCCCCCCTGTCAGCTAGAGATGATGTGCAGGAATTTGCAGGGATTTGTAGTTTTGCATGATGTCTACTTTGATGCTAATTAATATTTTCGAATCTGAGAGTAAATAGATCTGGATATATTGATAAAAGTCCCCTTGTCCAAGAGAGTTTTACATGGTTATCAAAACATCATGCCAGGGTAAGCCTACACGAAAAACAGTCCTTATTTTAAGTGTTTCTAAAATCCACTATGGGAAATATTAATGGTGGGAAAACAATTGGAACCATTTCCCTGCTTGACGGCTAGGTTTTATAACACCTCCACTACAGCAGAGAAAGCAAAAACCAATCAGTGAAAAAGAGGAACCATCACAGTGCTTGTACTGGCGAACATTCTTGCATTAAGATGTAGAGATTATGTAAGACTACTCATAGGGTTAGTCAGCCTTGTGCAAGCTGATAATCATCAACTGTGACTCCGGAGCAAGGATACTGAGAGAAACGTTCCCACCCAACCAGCCACCCCACACTGACCACAACAGTGTTTAAAACAACAGGCAGGGCCTTCAGTGTGTGTGTGTGTGTGTGTGTGATTGTTCTATCCATGTACTATGCAGCATCCACAATTTATAGATGGCAGCTTCCCTTTGGCTCCAGTCTAAGGGATTTGCATGGTTACTTTTCCCTGGGGCATCTTCACACTGAGGACGGAATCTAACAAGGCCATTTGACTGCACTGGCCCTGTCCTCCTCACACTGACACTCAGGCCAGGACATAATCAGCTTCAAAATAACCCTTCACTTAAATTTTTCGAGTTCAGTAGACATGTGTGGACCCATGGATATTTTTGGTAATTCAATGCAGCTCGAGAAGCAAGAAATGAAGGGTGGGTACTGATGGGGTGGGGTAGGTACAGTGAGTGTGTAGTGAGTGTGTGTATAGTATTACTTCAGCTGTACTATTCATCCAAAAATAAAGAAAAAAAACGACACAAAACATCTGCCAACTCTGAGACTCCAGGAGAGTGGCAAGTTCCTCAGTTCCACACAGCCTAGTAGAATTCACATTCACAGCCACCTGACTTTCAACCCCCCTGACTTTCAAACCCCCAGCTGCCAGCCCAAATACACTGGGTTCAGTATCCCTAGTCACCACAGCGTCTACATACTCCTGATCAACAGACACACTTTGAGGGCACACGAGTCCTCCTACAGAACAGCCCTCCTGAATTTCAATGACAACCATCAACGCTAGGCAAGCAGTCACAGAAAAAAACAGTAGTTCAGAGGGTGAGGAGAACATATATCTAGCTACTGTAGACACATAGATACTTGTCCAACTGAACTGTTGTTTTCATTAAGGTCCCCTTCTCGGTTATCTAATTAACTATTCGTATTCTATAAATGGAGGAATCGGTAGTACCTGTTAAGTGTCCTCAAACCTAGCTAGCCGCAGTTTTAGTGCGTGGTTTGTGTTTATAACAGATAAATTACTGTAGTTAGCTAGCATAAACTTCCTGAATACTCCTAACAACCTAATCTCAGGATAAATCAATAACAAGTGTACTGTAGCTAGCTAGCCACATGCTGTACGCAACATGTTATAATTTCTCAGATTAATTTACTTCTGTTAATTGAACAAAAAGAGATTGCTTTAACTAGATGAAATGATATCGGTAACAGTCTGTTCGGCATCTAACTAGCTAACGTTAGCTGGTTGTCAACGTTAGCTGGTTGTCAACATTAGCTGCCACTGACAGACAATCCCAGCCAGTCAATCTTACCGTTCTATTGAACATCCGTTGTCCCCAAGTAAAGTGTTAGTCCGACTTAAATCTGAATCAAAACTGAAATGTTGTATACCTCAAAGACCAAAATATTAACCGTTTATAAACTTAGCTCAGCTAACCTAGCGAACTATTTAATATCTTGCGCTTTTTTTCCTTACTGACCGGAGATACCTAAACCATTGCAGTTTAGCTAGCTAACTTTAACCTAGCTGTCACGCCGCGAATTTGATTGCTTATCGCTGCATCATCGGTGACTACATACCAAAGTACGTCAAGAGATTGCGAAACAAAATTGACATATATTCGCCTGTGTTACATGATCTTTCAAGTTAGCTAAATACACAAGCTACTTTTCATTTCATGTCACTACCCAGCTAGGTCTAACATCTCTAGAGACAAATTTAGTCGGACTAACGCTGTGCGAAAATGGCGTTGCCTTCCTCGCGAACCAGCTCCCTTCCTTGATCATGATGTCATCATATTTAGATTAAAGCGGCAATCAGGAGTAGAAACAATCACAAAGCGAATCCATCGCCACTGTTCTTGTAAAAAGATGAGTGATGGGGCTGGAGAAATGTACCACTCTCAAATTCATTAACAAAGCTATGGATGCAAGGACCGACCATCCATGATTTCAAAATTATAGTTTTAACCATGTTTTGAGGTTTTATAGTGTTCGTTTACTTTGTTTATAAAACTTGTAGTAAACAAAACGTATATTTTGGGTTCTGATTAGGTAGGACAGTTGAAATAAGCTCATGAGTCAGTCAAGACTCAATGGGTGCATATCATTAATTTGTAAATCCAAAAACGGATGTATAAACTGCTGATTGCGCCTTTAAAGGGGAAGCGACAATAACATTGCGACAATGCCATCGATTGTTTACTGTAGCATATATATATATATATATATATTGATTAATAAAGTGTTGTCATCAACATGTTGAATTAATACAATGTATATGCACAAAAGCTCTATCATACAATCAATCAACTCCATCATTTTGATTAGATTCAACATTTTGGACACACCTACTCATTCAAGGGTTTTTCTTTATTTTTCCCATTTTCTACATTGTAGAATAATAGTGAAGACATCAAATCTATGAAATAGCACATATAGAGTCATGTAAAAATGTCATGTAAAAATATATAAAAATATATTTCATATTTGAGATTCTTCAAAGCAGCCATCCTTTGCCTTGATGACAGCTTTGCACACTCTTGGCATTCTCTCAACCAGCTTCACCTGGAATGCATTTCAATTAACAGGTGTGCCTGTTTCTTTCCTTCTTAATGCATTTGAGCCAATCAGTTGTGTTGTGACAAGGTAAGGGTGGTAAACAGAAATAGCCCTATTTGGTAAAAGACCAAGTCCATTATATGGCAAGAACAGCTCAAATAAACAAAGAGAAACGATAGCCCATCATTACTTTAAGACATGAAGGTCAGTCAATACAGAAAACTTCAAGAACTTTGAAAGTTTCTTCAAGTGCACTCGCAAAAATCATCAAGCCTTATGATGAAACTGGCTCTCATGAGGATCGCCACAGAAAAGGAAGACCCAGAGTTACCTCTGCTGCAATGTATAAGTTCATTAGAGTTACCAGCCTCAAAAATTGCAGCCCAAATAAATGCTTCACAGAGTTCCAGTAACAGACACACCTCAACATCAACTGTTCAGAGGAGACTGCGTGAATCAGGTCTTAATTTATTGTTTTACTTTTATTTAACATTTATTTAACTAGGTGTAACCAATGTGAAATGGCTAGCTAGTTAGCGGGGTGTGCACTAATAGCGTTTCAATCGGTGACGTCACTCGCTCTGAGACCTTGAAGTAGTTGTTCCCCTTGCTCTGCAAGGGCCGAGGCTTTTGTGGAGCGATGGGTAACGATGCTTCGAGGGTGGCTGTTGTCTATGTGTGCAGAGGGTCCCTGGTTCGAGCCCAGGTAGGGGCTTCCCCTTGCTCTGCAAGGGCCGAGGCTTTTGTGGAGCGATGGGTAACGATGCTTCGAGGGTGGCTGTTATCGATGTGTGCAGAGGGTCCCTGGTTCGAGCCCAGGTAGAGGTGAGGAGAGGGACGGAAGCTAAACTGTTACATAGGCAAGTCAGTTAAGAACAAATTCTAATTTACAATGACAGCCTACCAAAAGGCAAACAGCCTCCTGCAGGGAGGCCGTTTGGACAAAACACACATCACGACAAGAAAGACAACACAACACTACATAAAGAGAGACCTATAAGACAACAACATAGCAATGCAGCAACACAACATGACAACAACGTGGTTGCAAAACAACTTGGTAGCAGCACAAAACATGGTACAAACATTATTGGGCACAGACAACAGCACAAAGGGCAAGAAGGTAGAGACAACAATACATCATGCAAAGCAGCCACAGCTGTCAGTAAGAGTATCCATGATTGAGTCTTTGAATGAAGAGATTGCGATAAAACTGTCCAGTTTGAGTGTTTGTTGCAGCTCGTTCCAGTCGCTAACTGCAGTGAACTGAAAAGACGAGCGACCCAGGGACGTGTGTGCTTTGGGGACCTTTAACAGAATGTGACTGGCAGAACGGGTGTTGTATGTGGAGGATGAGGGCTGCAGTCGATATCTCAGATAGGGGGGAGTGAGGCCTAAGAGGGTTTTATAAATAAGCATGAACCAGTGGGTCTTGCGACGGGCATACAGAGATGACCAGTTTACAGAGGAGTATAGAATGCAGTGATGTGTCTATAAGGAGCATTGGTGGCAAATCTGATGGCCCGAATGGTAACGAACTAAAAAACATGGTTGAATTGCTGCAAAGAAACCACTACTAAAGGACACAGATAAGAAGAGACTAGCTTGGGCTAAGAAACACGAGCAATGGATATTAGACCGGTGGAAATCTGTCGTTTGTCTGACGAGTCCAATTCTGAGATTTTTGGTTCCATCCGCTGTGTGTTTGTGAGATGCAGAGTAGGTGAACGGATGATCTCCGCATGTGTGGTTCTCATCATGAAGCATAGAGGATGAGGTGTTATGGTGTGGGGGTGCTTTGCTGGTGACACTGTCAATGATTTATTTAGAATTCAAGGCACACTTAACCAGCATGGCTACCACAGCATTCTGCAGCGATACGCCATTCCATCTGGTTTGCGTTTAGTGGGACTATCATTTGTTTTTCAACAGGACAATGACCAAACACACCTCCAGGCTGTGTAAGGGCTATTTGAACAAGAAGGAGAGTGATGGAGTGCTGCATCAGATGACCTGGCCTCCACAATCACCCGACCTCAACCCAATTGAGATGGCTTGGGATGAGTTGGCCCACAGAGTGAAGGAGAAGCAGCCAACAACTGCTCAGCATATGTGGGAACTCCTTCAAGACTGTTGGAAAAGCATTCCTCATAAAGCTGGTTGAGAGAATGCCAAGAGTGTGCAAAGTTGTCATCAAGGCAAAGGGTGGCTACTTTGAAGAATCTAAAATATATTTTGATTTGTCTAACACTTTTTTGGTTACGACATGATTCCATATGTGTTATTTCATGTTTCATTCTACAATGTAGAAAATAGTAAATATAAAGAAAATCCCTTGAATGAGTAGGTGTGTCCAAACTTTTGACTGGTACTGTATATCTAACACTACTCTGTTCTTTTATAAGCCCAGATCATAAGAACTAGTGACTCGATATATCACTGTTGGTAAAAGGATTATCATGACGGGTGGTGGGAGTGCTGTGATCCTACCTATGGTTTCTACGCTCACTCAACTGTTACACCAAATAAAGACTGAACACTAAGGTGATCATGGAACAGAATAGACCATATTTATTGAGTATTTTGTATTTATATTTATTATGGATCCCCATTACCTGCTGCCAGCCAAATTAAGGCAGTTTATACAATTTTAAAAACATTACAATACATTCACAGATTTCACAACACACTGTGTGCCCTCAGGCCCCTACTGCACCACTACCACATATCTACAGTACTTAATCCATGTGTATGTAGAGTACATATGTTATCGTGTGTGTGTGTGTGTGTGTGTGTGTGTGTGTGTGTGTGTGTGTGTGTGTGTGTGTGTGTGTGTGTGTGTGTGTGTGTGTGTGTGTGTGTGTGTGTGTGTGTGTGTGTGTGTGTGTGTGTGTGTGTGTGTGTGTGTGTGTGTGTGTGTGTGTGTGTGTATGCATGTGTCTGTGCCAATGTTTGTGTTGCTTCACAGTCCCCGCTGTTCCATATGGTGCTTTTTTATCTGTTTTTTAAATCTAATTTTACTGCTTGCGTCAGTTACTTTATGTGGAATAGTTCCATGTAGTACTGTGTGCCTCCCATTGTCTGTTCTGGACTTGGGGACTGTGAAGAGACCTCTTGTGGCATGTCTTGTGGGGTATGCATGGGTGTCCGAGCTGTGTGCCAGTAGTTTAGACAGACAGTTCGGTGCACTCAACATGTCTCGTGTTTTTATTATAATTTTTTTTTCACCTTTATTTAACCAGGTAGGCCAGTTGAGAACAAGTTCTCATTTACAACTGCGACCTGGCCAAGATAAAGCAAAGCAGTGCGACAAAAACAACAACACAAAGTTACACATGGGATAAACAAACGTACAGTCAATAACACAATAGAAAAAGTCTATGTACAGTGTGTGCAAATGTAGTAAGATTAGGGAGGTAAGGCAATAAATAGGCCATAGAGGCAAAATAATTACAATTTAGCATTAACACTGAAGTGATAGATGTGCAGATGATGATGTGCAAGTAGAGATACTGGGGTGCAAAATAGCAACAAAAATAATAATAATATGGGGATGAGGTCGTTGGGTGTGCTATTTACAGATGGGCTGTGTACAGGTACAGTGATCGGTAAGCTGTTCTGACAGATGATGCTTAAAGTTTGAGAGGGAGATTTAAGTCTCCAGCTTCAGTGATTTTTGCAATTCATTCCAGTCATTGGCAGCAGAGAACTGGAAGGAAAGTCGGCCAAAGAGGTGTTGGCTTTGGGGATCACCAGTGAAATATACCTGCTGGAGCGCGTGCTACGGGTGGGTGTTGCTATGGTGACCATTGAGCTGAGATAAGGCGGGGCTTTAGCAAAGACTTATAGATGACCTGGAGCCAGTGGGTTTGGCGATGAATATGTAGCGAGGGTCAGCCAACAAGAGCATACAGGTCGCAGTAGTGATGAAGTCAATCTCTCCTCCACTTTCAGCCAGGAGAGATTGACATGCATATTATTAATATTAGCTCTCTGTGTACATCCAAGGGCCAGCCGTGCTGCCCTGTTTTGAGCCAATTGCAATTTTCCTAAGTCCTTTTTTGTGGCACCTAACCACACGACTGAACAGTCGTCAAGGTGCGACAAAACTAGGGCCTGTAGAACATGCCTTGTTGAAAGTGTTGTTAAGAAGACAGAGCATCGCTGTATTATAGACAGACTTCTCCCCATCTTAGCTACTGCTGCATCATTATGTTTTGACCATGAAAGTTTACAATCTAGGGTTACTCCAAGCAGTTTAGTCATCTCAACTTGCTCAATTTCCACATTATTTATTACAAGATGTAGTTCAGGTTTAGGGTTTAGTGAGTGTTTTGTTCCAAATACAATGATTTTAGTTTTAGAAATATTTAGGGATAACTTATTCCTTGACACCCACTCTGAAACTAACTTCAGCTCTTTGTTGAGTGTTGCAGTCATTTCAGTCGCTGTAGTAGCTGACATGTATAGTGTTGAGTAATCCGCATACATAGACACTCTGGCTTTACTCAAAGTCAGTGGCATGTCGTTGGTAGGAATTGGAAAAAAGCAAGGGGCCTAAACAGCTACCCTGGGGAATTCCTGATTCTAACTGGATTATATTTGAGAGGCTTCCATTAAAGAACACCCTCTGTGTTCTGTTAGACAAGTAACTCTTTATCCACATTATAGCAGGGGGTGTAAAGCCATAACACATGTTTTTCCAGCAGCAGACTATGATTAATAATGTCAAAAGCTGCACTGAAGTCTAACAAGACAGCCCCCACAATCATTTTATCATCAATTTCTCTCAGCCAATCATCAGTCATTTTTGTAAGTGCTGTGCTTTTTGAGTGTCCTTCCCTATAAGCATACTGAAATTCTGTTGTCAATTTGTTTACTGTAAAATAGCATTGTATCTGGTCAAACACAATTTTTTCCAGAAGTTTACTAAAGGTTGGTAACAGGCGGATTGGTCAGCTATTTGAGCCAGTGAAGGGGGCTTTACTATTCTTGGGTAGCGGAATGACTTTAGCTTCCCTCCAGGCCTGAGGGAACACACTCTCTAGTAGGCTTAAATTGAAGATGTGGCAAATAGGAGTATCATGTGGTAAGGCTTCCTTTCTTCCAGCCTCTTCTCTCTGTAAGCGTTATCCAGATGACGTGGAAAGCCATTCTGCCCGTAAGCTAGGTGATTTTGAAGTTAGGTCTGTACCAGGCCTTGTCAATGAGATGAGGGGAGGGATGAGGAAGACAACAATACAGCAATAAATAGGAGAGAACTCATTATCATATTCACATATTCTTTTTGCACCCGTTTGATCATTTCTAAGTCATAGTTCCTAACGTACTTATTGCAACTTAATAAAGTTTAGTAAGACGGCCTCTAAACAGTGAAAAAATTGCATTTTCCTTCCTGAGAAAATAAAAGGAACAACAAACCTCAAGACACATTTCAGCCATCCCCCTGTCATCAATCAGTTTGATATCCTTCATACTTTCAGAGCACAATATAAGCTTACCTTTCTCATCTCTCTCAATCAAGACTTTCTGTGTTGTGAGAGGAGGAAGGCATCCTTTTCCTAAATGGAGAAACAGAAATAGCCTTAGAACACATCACACAGTTAAAAAAAGAAAGAATACACTACTACAGTACTGTATTACATATTCACTTGAATATTTGAGAAACAGTGCAGTGCTGCCATCTGGTGGGTAAAATGTGTTGTCTATATATATTATAGCTCACTCAAAACACATTTTCTAATAGGTTCCTGCTTAGCTTGGCTGTTGCTACATAGGATATTTCATTTAGGGTCCAAGGAGGCTTATGCTAACCAGATGCTGTGGAAATTAAGTAAAATAACCAGGAAACACAGTAAAAGTGTATCACAACACGATTGTTTCCTCTAAGTTCGACACCAAGCTCAGGGCCCTACGTCTGGACACCACCCTCTGCAACTGGATCCTGGACTTCCTGACAGGCAGACCACATTTGATCTCCATACAGTTTACTGTTTCCAAAACTAGAATCTACAACAAACAGAGTGCACTAAGTTTGGTAGACTTGATTTACCTAATTGTTTATAGAGATTACTTTGTTTAGGACGAGTGCACTAGATAGTGGCCGTTTTCCTAATGAACGTTATGCATAATCAGCAGTGGTGGGCCGTCAGGGCCTGCAAGGCCTTCTCTGCTGGCCTAAACATCATCAGAATAAAATAAAAATAAAATATATATTTTCCCACAAATATGTATTAAATTATTCCCCAGAGTAAGAGTTATACTCTTCATTTCATAGCTTTCCTCTTGGTTGCACTGCTTCCAGCCCCAGGTTGAGATTTGGAGCTACAGCTCAAAGACCAGCCGTCTTTATGTTAGATCTTTTATCCAATCATATTCAGCCATCATGTGTTGCCAGGAGTCTAAAATCTGCCCTCAGGCCTTCAGAATCAACAGTGCGGGCGCTTGTAGCTTATAGTGAATGGAAATGAAAATTTAGTGTCAACCAATCAGCTTTAGAGTTGGCTATTGTACGCCTGCTAGCTGGCTCCAGTGTTACACAGGAGCCAGCTAGCAGGCGTAGTGCGTGCACGTCTTTTGATTGGATTACCAATATTGAGAGGCAGGTCCTATGGGCAGGTCTATGCAGATCTAGGAAACTGAATTTGATAAACGAATTAATTCACGTACTACTAAGCAGTTTTTTCAACCCACAATGGCGGAAGGAGGAGAAGATATCGATTTGGTCGAGGATATAATTATAACGCCATTCTCAAGACGAACTTTTCAAGAAAAGTTAGACATTGTAAGGAGAGGTCGCCCGACGCCACAAAGCCTGTCACAGGCGGGAAAGCCACTTTCAAAGTTTCAACTACGAGCGCTGTCAATGGCTCACAGGCTCCGAGAAGCACTGCAAACTGTACTGCTGGGAATGCCTATTATTTGCAAGTGATCGATTTGGTGTTTGGAGCCACACTGGCTTTGCAAACTTGAGTTGTCTAACCAAGGCAGCAACGAGACTCCAAAGTACGGCTGGGCACTT
Source organism: Salvelinus alpinus (assembly GCF_045679555.1). NCBI lineage: Eukaryota > Metazoa > Chordata > Actinopteri > Salmoniformes > Salmonidae > Salvelinus > Salvelinus alpinus. The sequence goes on from NC_092119.1 coordinate 26,005,047, forward strand.
ACAAGCAATTGTGCTTTTGAAAACTTTTGGGGACACCGGAGTGGATCTACAGCTCAAAAAACAAGCGCACAGGGCAACGGAGCTGCACAATGAAAAGGTGAAGGGAAATATTGAAAAGACTCATTGATTGTGTCATGTTTTTGGGTAAACACTGTTTACCCAAAAATGTCAATTTGTCAATTTCAAGGTGACGCAACGCCTGGTTATACTGCGTTTCTGTCTAAATGTATAGTGTCTAGACTCTAGAGTCATGGCATCATAATGATGGTAATAAGAGGTGGATTAATTCGGGCGGGACTGTGTAGTACCTCACTGAAGGCCCAGGCCCCAGGCCCACGGCACGCCACTGATAATCAGTAAGGCACACATGGTCTTCATCCTCTTCTTGGCGGTAGCTACCTTGTCCCAAGTAGATATCTAGCTGGCTAGCTAATTCACACAACAACAAAAAAATACTTGGCTTAAATAGCTAGAAATCTATTTCTTTGCAAGTTTTCCCACTACTAGTACTCCTTCTGTGAATCAACTTGTTTACTGTAAAATGGAAGGGAGGAAAATCCTTGTTCCAGTTTCCAACAGACGTTGAAAGGTATGTAATACATAATGAGAAGATGCATTTGGAGTAATTATTGCATGGTGAGGCACGTCATTGGCTGTGTAATCAGTAGTGTGCTGTATCCATGACTACCCATCGAATCAATCACCAAAGCAATGATCACTGATAGATAAAACATGCTAGCTACCAGTAATGAAACAAATCTATAGCTGGGTTTAACACAACTAGCATGAGGCAGCATGGCTAGCTAACGTTAGTTTACCAATGTGCCCAGTCATATTACATCCAAGGCCATCTCAGGGTATGCTGCACAATCAATAGAAGCCATCATTTATGACACTGGGTCATTGCAAAGTAATTTATCGAGTTGTAGAACACCATTAAATACCTCTTAAATTATGGTAGATGTCTGTAAAACATTGTATAGGCAACTACTTATGTTCTGTAAGAATACCACAAAATATAGTCTACTATAATTATATGCATCTTCAGAAAATAAACAAAACTCAAAAGGTTGTACATTTATTAAATGCCTGTTAACATGGTGAAAAATATAGAATATATCGAACCCATGAAAGTAGAGCATTTGATCACAACCTGGAAGAACACATTGTGCATGCATCCCCTCAATAGGAAAATGGTCCAAAAAAGAAAGACATACACCATGTGCAGCATTAGAGCAGAGCTTCAAAAGATCAATCAGGTTTAAGAGGGCAGCAACTGAAAATGTTTCACAGGACAAAGTGTGGGTCTTCATCCTTTTGTTTCATAGGACAGGATAAAGTCTGGGTCTTTATTGTAATGTTTCATAGGACAGGATAAAGTCTGGGTCTTTATTGTAATGTTTCATAGGACAGGATAAAGTCTGGGTCTTTATTGTAATGTTTCATAGGACAGGATAAAGTCTGGATCTTTATTCTATAATATGTTCTCCGTTATTCTCTGTTATTGGGGGATGTTGCTAATCATGTTGCTAAGAATGCTGTTCATCGACTACAGCTCAGCATTTAACACCATAATACCCTCCAAACTCGTCATTAAGCTCGAGACCCTGGGTCTCGACCCCGCCCTGTGCAACTGGGTCCTGGACTTCCTGACGGGCCTCCCCCAGGTGGTGAGGTTAGGTAACAACATCTCCACCCCGCTGATTCACAACACTGTGGGGCCCCACAAGGGTGCGTTCTCAGCCCTCTCCTGTACTCCCTGTTCACCCATGACTGCGTGGCCATGCACGCCTCCAACTCAATCATCAAGTTTGCAGACAACACTACAGTGTTAGGCTTGATTACCAACAACGACGAGACGGCCTACAGGGAGGAGGTGAGTTTCAAAGAACTGAATCCTCCCCCACTTTTTTAACACATCTCTCAGTATGAGAGTAATGTATAAAACAAAACTACTACTGGTAAAAAAGATAAAACACAATTTCAAATAACCTAATCAAATTAAAATCACTACTCTGAAAAACTCCACAAAGAAAAATTATTTTAACCCATATGGTCATAGGAAAATATAATTAAAACCAGCCTTAGTTAATATGGCTAAGAACTATATTTTTCAATTACACAAATTACCTTGAAATCAGTATTACAAATGACCATAAATTCATTATTCAAATGGTTTTCCAATGAGGGTGATCCAGCCACAACGGAAAGTCATGATAGAGGTCATAGGTCATACAAAACCCTTCAAATAAGTTTTTATTTATTTATTTTATTTTATTTTCTACTATATTAGACAAATGACAAAAATAGTCAAACATTTCACAAAATGTTGTATTCCCGGTTCTCAGAACATTCCTTTATCAAAAGAAATCACATGTTTAATAAACTCAGAAAATAAAAAACTCATAAAGATTCCATGTGCGTGCGTGCCTCTTTAAGATACCTTAGCACTAACACAAATTTTAACAGAAATCAAACATAGTATTTTAAAAATACCAACAACTAGTCATAACAAATGCTTTGTGTGTGTGTGTGTATTTGCAAACCTTAATGTAAAAACACACAAAAACTTAAGTTAACTATAAACAACACTTAATGATAATTCCATTGTACTTCCTCCAATCATTAATCATACATTTTAATCTACACCAATGTATATGTATGCTTAAGTAAACATGCTACCCTTAGATACAATTATCCTGATATCATTACTATCTAAATGTAATAATTTTTTCCTCTGTCGCAAATTTAGTACATTTCTCAGCGTAAAGAATCAGTGATATTTAATCCCAGGCATTTAATAAAAATGTAGACGTGTTCTCCCATTCTTCCTTTAACTTACATACTTTAGATAACTTCCATCCGTCCCAGAAGAAAGAATCCTACTCAAACACATCAGATAATACAATGTTTAATTAAGTAAAATCAACACCTAAAATAAACAATAAACAGTAAACAAATAAACAAAACCATAACCCCTTTAATCAGCAATCTAATCATTTCAACCTGATGATATGTTTAGTAAAAACTATCCTGATCTTTTTAACAAATCTAAAATCTTTCAACAGTTGGCGCTGTCTCATCAGCGTAAAAATCAAAACTAACTTTTTCCCACTCATATCTACAAGGTTTTTATTCCCCAAAGGTCAATACTGTTCAGCTCCTACATCAATGATCTTCCTTCTGTCTGTACAGGGTCTGAAGTTCCAAAGTATGCAGATAACAGTGATAAATTCATGCAAATAACAAACTACACAAGAACTCACTACTATAATGGTTCAGATGACAAACTTTTCCAGACTCATGTTTACATCTCAATAAAAATTTAAAAAACACAGTTTGCATGTTTCTCACAAAGAAAATAACTGATTCCCCTGAGACAGATGTCTATGTATCAGGAGGAAAGCTCAAATAACCAAATTCAACCTAGCTAATTTCCCAAAACATATGAAATTGTTTTGAATATTAGAGGTAACCAAACTATAATTAAAATCTATGATACTCCCCCACTTAACATACTACCTTACTAGTATGGCCCAAGCTTGCCTTTTCAACATTAATACCCATTCAGTCTTCTGCAACAGGCTCTCAAACTTGATAGGAAACCCAATAGCTATTGAAAGCATAAGCTCCTGAGTTGGAAAAAATCTTATGCAATACACTGACGCCTATCTTGTATTCAAGATTCTAAATGTCCAGGCTCCCTCTCTCTCAGTACTTTGGTTAAACAGAAAACCCAAACCGTAGTACCTTTAGTCAATCTGCTTTCAGTGTGAGAGCTTCCCATGTCTGGAATACCCTGCCATTAGACACACACAACTGGGATTAATGATGCACTGTCCTTTAAAATAAAAACTCAAAACTGCAATCAACTTTAATGACCTGATGTTACGCACGCCTCTGAGAAGAGGGAACGCAACTCCCTGCTACAACTCAACTCTCTGTGAAGTGCAAGAGGTATGGACTGTAGGTGCGAGAAAGGACGACAAAGGCAGAATTTACCGTTTACTAGGATTTATTTCCTACACGGTAATATGGGGAAAAGGGGCTGGACGGAACCAAAGCAAAGAAAGTAAATATCAAAGCTTCCCCCTCTCCTATCTAACCTGCCTACCCATTTAACTTACCTATCTTAACACCACCTGGTGCCCTAACCAAAATACAGGGGGTGGTCCGCCCAGGTCTTACCTAGTGTGCCTAGACAGTAAATATACTACGGGTATATGTATGCCCGCGGGCCTCTTGCCTAAGCACTCCCAAAGTTCCTTCTTCCCCCCTGGGAACAAATGAAACAGAATGATTATTAACAATTTCACAAACACTCAGAAACACAGGACATCAATGAGGCTCTGTCTGACTGAGCAACAAACTCACAGAATATACCAACTACTCCCAGCAACAACGAACACAGTAAATTACTCCAAAGCCATCAGCCTCCTCTCTCAGCAAATATCTCTCTTTCAATCAAACTCTCTGCATTCCTCAGCCTTCAATGATCTCTCCCTGCCTATCCTCTCTCTCTAATAATTTCTCTTTCTCTTAAACAGAACACTGGCTTTTATATCTTCAGGTGGCTATTAGCTGATTAGAGTCAGCTGCTTCTTGACGAGGGGGCGGGGTCAGCTCTCCAATCATCAATTAGCCTGGGGTCGACATATCAGCTGCTTGGGGAGTTTTCAGGAATCTATCTCCTGAAACACACTCAAATACAAACCACAACACAGAAACTGGGGAACGTAACACCTGACATTGTTCCACGTAATGGAAACAGATTACAATGTTAGACTACATGAACCTTTTGCTCAAATTCACTGGTGTTAACTAAACAATCAAACCAGTAATCAATAACCATCATAATACATTATCACAATGTTTCCTTACTCACACCTAAATCACTTTCAGCTTAACATATCCTATTTTTCTTTCTGTTGGGCAAAAATATACCCCTCTGCCAACAACGTTGTCTTACCTCTTATCGTAAGATTAAAACCAAACTTGACCACTTTCTCTTCTCTTTCCACTTATGAAATGTCCAAGACTTTAAAAATAACACATACCGCCAAAATTTATAACATATGTCAGTCAATCCATAAGAATGAAAAACATTTCGGTGGGCACCTCTCTATCGCCATTATCTCTCCGCTATTATTTAGAATTTCTTTAATTTAGGTAACTGTCTCTTCTATGATTCAGTAATTTAAATACGACTCAATACATTATTCCAGCAGATCATTTAGGCAACAGACACCGTCTTGCATCGAAACTCACTTCGCTATTATTTTGAATGAATTAGTCTATCAATTTAACCTTATCTATTAAAAAGTTCAATTTATCCCTTCTTCCAATTTGAACCAAACAAGCTATTAAAACGTTCAGTTTATATCTTAGACAAACATTAGCAACCGTATCTTTCCAGGCAAAACATACAAATAGTTGAATTACAATCAAAAACTCAGATTTTAGTCAGAGCATTTGCCGGGAACCGAACTCGGGTCTCAAGCTTAGAAAGCAGCTATTTAACCACTGAACCACCAATGCTATTTGAATGTGTAACGGCTTTCTTCCTGGGATGAAGGAGAGGACCAAAATGCAGTGCGGCTAGTGTTCAACATGATTTAATAAAGAAGAGACAATAACATGAACACTATACAAACTACAAAATAACAAATGTGAAAACCGATACAGTCTTATCTGGTGCAGAACACAAAGGCAGAAGACAATCACCCACAAACAAACAGTGAGAACAGCCTACCTTAATATGGTTCTCAATCAGAGGAAACGTCAAACACCTGCCCCTAATTGAGAACCATATCAGGCAACACATTGAACCCAACATAGAAACACATAACATAGACTACCCACCCAGCTCACGCCCTGACCATACTAAACAAATACAAAAACCACGGAAAACAGGTCAGGAACGTGACAGAATGATTAAGACTCTCAGCAAATAAACCCGCTTTACAAATCTCTGTATTCATAACTATCAAGACACTTCCCAGAAAAATAGCCCTAATTTTAAAGGTCCAAGCGTTATTCTGGCTATGATTCTCCCATGCCAAATTAATAGATTAGCAGTCAAAGAATAAAATCGACATTTATGGAAACAGATGGAAACAGATCTTGTGCATTTTAATATAAAAGTAGATTATGTTTACTCATGCAACGTTACTTTACTACATCACATTAATCACGCAATGATAATTAGTTTGATGGAAACCTTAGGCTTTGTAAGACATTATAAATTACGTCGAGATTCCATTTTAATTCGCTCTAATTTATGGAAAACTGTTTATTCAATAAATCCCGCAACTCCTCTCATACTGGGAAGAAAAAACAAAACATTTTCAGACCATAAGGGCAGTTTTATTTCAAATGTTGCACCCAGACGGAGATAATCCAATAAATGATTTATAGTTCCATCGTTAGGGTAAAATAACCAAAAGTGGACACTCTAATCAGTTTCTAGAGCTCAATTTCCCAGATTTTGTAGACTAGTTTAATAGTGCTTAAAACCTTATCTTTATCAAATTATCCATTAAAGATACCAACTCAAAACCTACGTACGTCTACGAATGGGTGGTTTAAATTGTATCTAATTATATTCTCAGCATTACTTTATCAAATCTCTAGTAATCGATTATACACACATACAATTTATCATGTTTTCATATATTCACAGAATCCATATAAAACGTGAGAAATGCTTAGGTACTCACACAGAACTTTAAGGATCCCCCACATAGGATTGGTCAGATGTTCACACAGAACTGGTCCGATACTCACACAGAATCATCAGAACATATTTTAAAGGTTACCCACACAGAGTCAACCTAACCCCGCTCACACAGAACGCCCCTACAAATATTACCTAGTGATTCCATAACAAAATACTCACACAGAGTAACCCAGGGCATACCTGGCTAGCACATTTAAAATAATTGGAATTCACCACTTCTGAGGGTCACTTAGACAGTCACACAGACTGAGGTCCTTCTCCCAATAGGGCTTCACCAAGTACCACGTTTCACACAGAACACACAGTCACCCTGGCCCCTCACCCCCACAGACCGCACCAATCCCCACTGTGATCAATTCAGTGTCGGGACGGCTCTAGTCGCCCGCAACCGAACAATAGCAGAGTATTCTTTGAGTCCGCAAACTTTCAGATTACTCTCCTCTGAATCGGCCCTGTTTACGCCTCCAAGGTACCCTCTCTTTCAAAGGAATACACTCAGAGCCCACGTAACAGAGGCTTATCTAAGAACTCGACTTCAAGTGTGTGTGGTTCGCTCACCTCTTTCTTTAAAAAAAACTCAGTTCGAGATGTGGTATCCACTCGGCTCGCTGCCTCTCAGATCAAAGGTTGGTCCATCTGCTTCGTTCCCGAAGTGTGGTTTCCCTGAGATCAAGTTTAAGGGATCCCTCGTGCACGATTTCCCTAGATCGTCAGGAACGGTCACCGAGTGAAGATTCACATCCCGCCGCTGCCACCAAATGTCGTGGTAATTTCGTGTATTACTCAATGATGAGAGAGCCAACCACACACAAGTCAAGAGTTATATTATAAAGTCCATCTTTAATTATATATGAGCTTCACCATAGCCCTTTTTGACTCTCAGATCAATTCAGTGTCTATAAATGAATTCTCTGAGAGTCCCTACAAAACAATTCTTAGTATCATTTATAGCCAAGACACCCCCTCCTAACTTACATGACGAACCACAGATCTTAGTAACAGTTCACAAAGAACATTTTACTTGAAAGAGGAGTATCCCATAGCTAGATAGCATTAGCTATAAATTATTGTTCAGTTTGGTCTCCTAAAACGAGTTTCTAATCTCGTTCTTGGTACCACTTAGGACCAAAACATTACCTCATCCAATGGCATATATCAATTGTCAATTCTAGATACGTCCATCTCAAATACACCCCCTCCTGGATAAGCTCAGAGAGGGGAGTGATTCTCTAGGTCATATACTATGAAAGATAAGTTCAACACATCAGAGGGGTAATACAATGGTTCCAGACACTGCCATTCTCCTCCCCTCTCTGGGCCCCAAGTGACTTTTCCCAAGAGAGAAAGGAAAATGTATAGTTATAGTATAGTTCAAAAAGAGACATTCTAACTGACAAGTATCCCACATAAGCATAATATGAAAGTAAATAAAACATCTTATTTATCTATGTTACCTAACTAATTCTGATTCAGCCACGACACTAGCTAACTTTGTGGGGTTTTATAAAGGTTTTTTGACATGCTTAACTAACTATAAGCTAGTAGGGCTTCGTATGCATTAAAGTTTGAATTGCTGACTCCTGCATTTTTCCATTGTTCTCACTTTTACCAGTGCTCAGGGCCCAACCATGAATATCAGCCTGAAATGTGTGTGTGTTAAAAGGAGAGAAGCAACAAATGTATCAGTAGTGTGAAGCTGTACTGTGTGACCGAGACTGTGCTAATCTTAGAGAGACACAGGAGGGGTTGAATCATGAGACTGCTGACTGTGGTGTACAATGGACTATAACCCAATACTATAACAAACGTGATTAGCAACTATATCATATGTGATTGAATAATATAACAAACGTGATTAGCAACTATATCATATGTGATTGAATACTATAACAAACGTGATTAGCAACTGTATTAAATGTGATTGGATGTTGACAAACTGTTGGTCTGGGCGCCTGGGTGTCTGTGTGTGTGTGCTGGAAGTAACAGTTAGCTCAGATAAGAAGCTGGGAAGCTGTAGTTAGCCTTGAGCGAGAACAGTGGACATTGTGTGACAGGTGTGAATAGCTCAGACAATATTACAGAGCTGTCTGACCCCAGTCTTTGGGGTGAAGAAGCGTAATCTACACAGCAACAGCGACGGGACAACAGAGAGCGCAAAGGGGCTAGGACTAGCTTATGTGCCAACATCAACGATAGGCTGGGTAAGTCTAAACCACGCCCAGTCTCTACTCTGACAGGCCGGCTCGGAAGCGGGAACTATCTCTGTCATGAGTATAATATACTATCTTTGTCAGGAACAAATCAGTTCTCTGTCTTATCCTGCGTGATGAAACATTGAACCCGTATATACGGAAATTGTATTTGCCATTTATTAACTTTTGAATTAAACAATTATTTTAACTAAGTTCAGGTGTACTATTGTTCCTATCTCAGTTGAACTTACGCAACCCTAACAATTGGTGACCCCGACGTGATCTGAGGGAACTTCGCTGGACATTGAGCCATCCAGCCTTTGGCCTAGACTGTCGCCAGACGGGGTCTATCTAACCAACATTGCCTACAAGTTTGATCGGGGATGTCTATAGGAGAAGCCGTTTGGACTAGAGGTTTGGACTAGAGGCCGATACCGATATCGATTATCGAACGACCAAAAAAAGCCGATACCGATTAATCTGCCACATTTTTTATTTTATTTGTAATAATGACAATTACAACAATACTGAATGAACACTTATTTTAACTTAATATAATACATCAATAAAATCAATTTAGCCTCAAATCAAAAATTAAACATGTTCAATTTGGTTTAAATAATGCAAAAACAAAGTGTTGGAGAAGAAAGTAAAAGTGCAATATGTGCCATGTAGAAAAGCTAACGTTTAAGTTCCTTGCTCAGAACATGAGAACATATGAAAGCTGGTGGTTCCTTTTAACATAAGTCTTCAATATTCCCAGGTAAGAAGTTTTAGGTTGTAGTTATTATAGGAATTATAGGACTATTTCTCTCTATACCATTTGTATTTCATATACCTTTGACTATTGGATGTTCTTATAGGCACTTTAGTACTGCCAGTGTAACAGTATAGCTTCCGTCCCTCTCCTCGCCCCTTCCTGGGCTCGAACCAGGAACACATCGACAACAGCCACCCTCGAAGCATCGTTACCCATCGCTCCACAAAAGCCGCGGCCCTTGCAGAGCAAGGGGAACAACTACTCCAAGTCTCAGAGCGAGTGACGTCAACAATTGAAACGCTATTAGCGCGCACCCCGCTAACTAGTTAGCCATTTCACATCGGTTACACCAGCCTAATCTCGGGAGTTGATAAGCTTGAAGTCATAAACAGCTCAATGCATGAAGCATTGTGAAGAGCTGCTGGCAAACGCACGAAAGTGCTGTTTGAATGAATGCTTACGAGCCTGCTGCTGCCTACCATCGCTCAGTCAGACTGCTCTATCAAATATCAAATCAGACTTAATTATAACATAATAACACACAGAAATACGAGCCTTAGGTCATTAATATGGTCGAATCCGGAAACTATAATTTCAAAAACAAAACGTTTATTCTTTCAGTGAAATACGGAACCGTTCCGTATTTTATCTAACAGGTGGCATCCCTAAGTCTAAATATTGCTGTTACATTGTACAACCTTCAATGTTATTTGTTGTCTTTGTTAGGAATAAATGGACTTCACACAGTTCGCAAAGAGCCAGGCGGCCCAAACTGCTGCATATACCCTGACTGCTTGCACGGAACGCAAGAGAAGTGACACAATTTCCCTAATTATAAGAAATTCATGTTAGCAGGCAATATTAACTAAATATGCAGGTTTAATATACACTGCTCAAAAAAATAAAGGGAACACTAAAATAACACATCCTAGATCTGAATGAATGAAATATTCTTATTAAATACTTTTTTCTTTACATAGTTGAATGTGCTGACAACAAAATCACACAAAAATTATCAATGGAAATCAAATTTATCAACCCATGGAGGTCTGGATTTGGAGTCACACTCAAAATTAAAGTGGAAAACCACATTACAGGCTGATCCAACTTTGATGTAATGTCCTTAAAACAAGTCAAAATGAGGCTCAGTAGTGTGTGTGGCCTCCACGTGCCTGTATGACCTCCCTACAACACCTGGGCATGCTCCTGAGGAGGTGGCGGATGGTCTCCTGAGGGATCTCCTCCCAGACCTGGACTAAAGCATCCACCAACTCCTGGACAGTCTGTGGTGCAACGTGGCGTTGGTGGATGGAGCGAGACATGATGTCCCAGATGTGCTCAATTGGATTCAGGTCTGGGGAACGGGCGGGCCAGTCCATAGCATCAATGCCTTCCTCTTGCAGGAACTGCTAACACACTCCAGACACATGAGGTCTAGCATTGTCTTGCATTAGGAGGAACCCAGGGCCAACCGCACCAATATATGGTCTCACAAGGGGTCTGAGGATCTCATCTCGGTACCTAAAGGCAGTCAGGCTACCTCTGGCGAGCACATGGAGGGCTGTGCGGCCCCCCAAAGAAATGCCACCCCACACCATGACTGACCCACCGCCAAACCGGTCATGCTGGAGGATGTTGCAGGCAGCAGAACGTTCTCCACGGCGTCTCCAGACTCTGTCACGTCTGTCACATGTGCTCAGTGTGAACCTGCTTTCATCTGTGAAGAGCACAGGGCGCCAGTGGCGAATTTGCCAATCTTGGTGTTCTCTGGCAAATGCCAAACGTCCTGCACGGTGTTGGGCTGTAAGCACAACCCCCACCTGTGGACGTCGGGCCCTCATACCACCCTCATGGAGTCTGTTTCTGACCGTTTGAGCAGACACATGCACATTTGTGGCCTGCTGGAGGTCATTTTGCAGGGCTCTGGCAGTGCTCCTCCTGCTCCTCCTTGCACAAAGGCGGAGGTAGCGGTCCTGCTGCTGGGTTGTTGCCCTCCTACGGCCTCCTCCACGTCTCCTGATGTACTGGCCTGTCTCCTGGTAGCGCCTCCATGCTCTGGACACTATGCTGACAGACACAGCAAACCTTCTTGCCACAGCTCGCATTGATGTGCCATCCTGGATGAGCTGCACTACCTGAGCCACTTGTGTGGGTTGTAGACTCCGTCTCATGCTACCACTAGAGTGAAAGCACCGCCAGCATTCAAAAGTGACCAAAACATCAGCCAGGAAGCATAGGAACTGAGAAGTGGTCTGTGGTCACCACCTGCAGAACCACTCCTTTATTGGGGGTGTCTTGCTAATTGCCTATAATTTCCACCTTTTGTCTATTCCATTTGCACAACAGCATGTGAAATGTATTGTCAATCAGTGTTGCTTCCTAAGTGGACAGTTTGATTTCACAGAAGTGTGATTGACTTGGAGTTACATTGTGTTGTTTAAGTGTTCCCTTTATTTTTTTGAGCAGTGTATATATACTTGTGTATTGATTTCAAAGAAAGGCATTGATGTTTATGGTTAGGTTTGGTGCAACGACAGTGCTAAATCATCACCCGTTTGGCGAAGTAGGCTGTGATTCGATGAGAAATTAACAGGCACCGCATCGATTATATGCAACGCAGGACACGCTAGATAAACTAGTAATATCATCAACCACGTGTAGTTAACTATTGATTATGTGAAGATCGATAGTTTTTTATAAGTTTAATTATAGCTAGCAACATACCTTGGCTTCTTGCTGCCCTCACGTAACAGGTAGTGAGCCTGCCACGCAGGCTCCTCGTGGAGTGCAATGTAAGGCAGGTGGTTAGAGCGTTGGACTAGGAACCGGAAGGTTGCAAAAACTAATCCTTGAGCTGACAAGGTAAAAAAAACTGCCCCTGAAAAAGGCAGTTAACCCACCGTTCCTAGGCCGTCATTGAAAATAAGAATGTGTTCTTAACTGACTTGCCTAGTTAAATAAAGGTGTAAAAAATATATATAATAATTAAAAAAATAAAAATAATTAATCGGCCAAATCGGTGTCCAAAAATACCGATATCAGATTGTTATGAGAACTTGATATCGGCCCTAATTAATCGGTCAATCCGATTAATCAGTCGACCTCTAGTTTGGACTGCCAGATGGTGAAGCATGATTCATCACTCCAGAGAACGCGTTTCCACTTCTCCAGTGTCCAATGGTGGCAAGAAATTTAACAAACTGACTTGTTGAAAAGGTCGCATCCTATGACGGCGCCAAATTGAATGTCACTGATGTCACGGCCGTTAAAAGAAGAGGACCAAGGTGCAGCGTGGTAAGCGTACATTTTCTTTTATTAATAAAAATGACGCCGAACAAAACAATAAACACTACAAAAACAAACCGTGAAGCTAAAGGCTATGTGCCCTAAACAAAGTCAACTTCCCACAAACACAGGTGGGGAAAGGGCAGCCTAAGTATGGTTCTCAATCAGAGACCCTGATTGAGAACCCTACCTGGCAAAACATAGAACTACAAAACATAGAACATTTAAAACCCACCCCAACTCACGCCCTGACCAAACCAAAATAGAGACAAAAAAAGGATCTCTAAGGTCAGGGCGTGACAGTAACCCCCCCAAAGGTGCGGACTCCGACCGCAAAACCTAAACCTATAGGGGAGGGTCTGGGTGGGCATCTATCCGCTGTGGCGGCTCAGGTGCGATACGCAGACCCCGCTCCACCACTGGCTCACCCCACTTTGGTGGCACCTCTGGTGCGGGGACCCTCGTCGTCGACCCCGGACTAGGGACCCTCGTAGCGGGCCCCGGACTGGGGACCCTCGTTGCGGGCTCCGGACTGGAGACCGTCGCTGGAGGCTCCGGACTGGAGAACGTCGCTGGAGGCTCCGGACTGGAGGCCGTCGCTGGAGGCTCCGGACTGGAGAATGTCGCTGGAGGCTCCGGACTGGAGAACGTCGCTGGAGGCTCCGGACTGGAGGCCTTCGTTGGAGGCTTTGTGCCATGACTCCTCAATGGAGGCTTCGTGCCATGGATCATCACTGGAGGCTTCTTGCCATGGATCATCACTGGAGGCTTCGTGCCATGGATCATCACTGGAGGCTTCGTGCCATGGATCATCACTGGAGGCTTCGTGCCATGGATCATCACTGGAGGCTTCGTACCATGGATCATCACTGGAGGCTTCGTGCCATGGATCATCACTGGAGGCTTCGTGCCATGGATCATCACTGGAGGCTTCGTGCCATGGGTCATCACTGGAGGCTTCGTGCCATGGGTCATCACTGGAGGCTTCGTGCCAAGGATCATCACTGGAGGCTTCTTGCCATGGATCATCACTGGAGGCTTCGTGCCATGGATCATCACTGGAGGCTTCGTGCCATGGATCATCACTGGAGGCTTCTTGCCATGGATCATCACTGGAGGCTTCGTGCCATGGATCATCACTGGAGGCTTCGTGCCATGGATCATCACTGAAGTGAGGAGACGTATGGGCAGTCTGGTACGTGGAGGCCCTGTCCTTGGCAGAGGCACCGGATACACTGGGCCGTGGAGGCGCACTGGAGGTCTCGAGCTAGGATCCTGCACAACCCGTCCTGGCTGGATGGTTACTTTGGCCCGGCACATGCGGGGCGCAGGCACAGGACGCACTGGGCTGTGCAGACGCACCGGAGACACAGTGCGCAGAGCCGGCGCAGGATATCCTGGGCCGTAGAGACGTACTGGCGGCCAGATGCGCTGAGCCGGCATCCTCCGACCTGGCTGGATGCCCACTCTAGCCTGGCCGATTCGGGGAGCTGGAAGGTAGCGCACCGGGCTGTGCACGCTCACTGGAGACACTGTGCGCTCCACCGCATAACACGGTGCCTGACCAGTACGACGCTCGCCACGGTAAGCAAGGGGAGTTGGCTCAGGTCCCCAACCTGACCAAAAAAATTGGGCTGCCTCTCGGGCTTCCTTGCTAGCCATGTCTCCTGGGAGCGAAGTTGTTCCTCCCTCGCTACTTCAGCCTGTCATAACCTCCTCCCATGTCCAAGATGTCCTCCATTCTCTTTTCTCCCGAGCCCAGGATCCCTGCTCCTCCTGGCCACGCTGCTTGGTCCTTTCGTGGTGGGAAGTTCTGTCACGGCCGTTAAAAGAAGAGGACCAAGGTGCAGCGTGGTAGGCGTATATTTTCTTATATTAATCAAAATGACGCCGAACAAAACAATAAACACTACAAAAACAAACCGTGAAGCTAAAGACTATGTGCCCTAAACAAAGTCAACTTCCCACAAACACAGGTGGGAAAAGGGCAGCCTAAGTATGGTTCTCAATCAGAGACAACGATAGATAGCTGTCCCTGATTGAGAACCATACCCCGCAAAACATAGAACTACAAAACATAGAACATAGATTACCCACCCCAACTCATGCCCTGACCAAATCAAAATAGAGACATAAAAAGGATCTCTAAGGTCAGGGCGTGACAACTGAGCTCTTCAGTATGGGCCATTCTACTGCCTATGTTTGTCTATGCTCGATTTTATACACCTGACAGCAACAGGTGTGGCTGAAATAGCCACTAATTTGAAGGGGTGTCCCCTTGACTTATTCCCCATTTTGTTGTGTTACAGCCTGAATTCAAAATAGATTAAATATTTTTTTTCTCTCACCCATCTACACACAATACCCCATTATGACAAAGTGAAAACACGTTTTTAGATTTTTTTTGAAACTTATTGAAAATTAAATTCAGAAATATCTCATTTACATACAGTACCAAGGGTTTTTCTTTATTTTTTACAAATACTCTTGGCATTCTCTCAACCAGCTTCACCTGGAATGCTTTTCCAACCCCATCTATCTTCAGAGCTTGTGCTGCTAGGTGACCTAAACTGGGACATGCTTAACACCCTAGCCATCCTACAATCTAAGCTTGATGCCCTCAATCTCACACAAACCAACTTGCCCTAACCAACTTGCCCTCTAAATACACCTCTGCTGTTTTCAACCAAGATCTCAGCGATCACTACCTCATTGCCTGCATCCGTAATGGGTCAGCGGTCAAACGACCTCCACTCATCACTGTCAAACGCTCCCTGAAACACTTCAGCGGGCAGACCTTTCTAATCGACCTGGCCCGGGTATCATGGAAGGATATTGACCTGATATTGACCTTGATTTTTTTTTAAAATGCCTTCCTCACCATCTTAAATAAGCATGCCCCATTCAAGAAATATAGAACCAGGAACAGATATAGCCCTTGGTTCTCTCCAGACCTGACTGCCCTTAACCAACACAAAAACATCCTGTGGCGTTCTGCATTAGCATCGAACAGCCCCCGTGATATGCAACTTTTCAGGGAAGTTAGAAACCAATATACACAGGCAGTTAGAAAAGCCAAGGCTAGCTTTTTCAAGCAGAAATTTGCTTCCTGCAACACAAACTCAAAAAATTCTGGGACACTGTAAAGAATTTCAATAAGCATTTTTCTACGGCTGGCCATGCTTTCCACCTGGCTACCCCTACCCCGGTCAACAGCACTGCATCCCCCACAGGAACTTGCCCAAGCCTTCCCCATTTCTCCTTCTCCCAAATCCAGTCAGCTGATGTTCTGAAAGAGCTGCAAAATCTGGACCCCTACAAATCAGTCGGGCTAGACAATCTGGACCCTTTCTTTCTAAAATTATCTGCTGAAATTGTTGCAACCCCTATTTCTAGCCTGTTCAACCTCTCTTTCGTGTCGTCTGAGATTCCCAAAGATTGGAAAGCAGCTGCGGTCATCCCCCTCTTCAAAGGGGGAGACACTCTAGACCCAAACTGCTACAGACCTATATCTATCCTACCCTGCCTTTCTAAGGTCTTCGAAAGCCAAGTCAACAAACAGATTACCGAACATTTCGAATCCCACCGCACCTTCTCCGCTATGCAATCTGGTTTCAGAGCTGGTCATGGGTGCACCTCAGCCACGCTCAAGGTCCTAAACGATATCTTAACCGCCATCGATAAGAGACAATACTGTGCAGCCGTATTCATTGACCTGGCCAAGGCTTTCGACTCTGTCAATCACCACATCCTCATCGGCAGACTCGCTAGCCTTGGTTTCTCAAATGATTGCCTTGCCTGGTTCACCAACTACTTCTCTGATAGAGTTCAGTGTGTCAAATCGGAGGGCCTGTTGTCCGGGCCTCTGGCAGTCTCTATGGAGGTGCCACAGGGTTCAATTCTTGGGCCGACTCTCTTCTCTGTATACATCAATGATGTCGCTCTTGCTGCTGGTGAGTCTCTGATCCACCTCTACGCAGACGACACCATTCTGTATACTTCTGGCCCTTTGTCAGGACGAGCTTAAATGCCATACAACTCTCCTTCCGTGGCCTCCAACTGCTCTTAAATACAAGTAAAACTAAATGCATGCTCTTCAACCGATCGCTGCCTGCACCTGCCCGCCGGTCCAGCATCACTACTCTGGACGGTTCTGACTTAGAATATGTGGACAACTACAAATACCTAGGTATCTGGTTAGACTGTAAACTCTCCTTCCAGACTCACATCAAACATATCCAATCCAAAGTTAAATCTAGAATTGGCTTCCTATTTCGCAACAAAGCATCCTTCACTCATGCTGCCAAACATACCCTCGTAAAACTGACCATCCTACCGATCCTCGACTTCGGTGATGTCATTTACAAAATAGCCTCCAATACCCTACTCAATAAATTGGATGCAGTCTATCACAGTGCCATCTGTTTTGTCACCAAAGCCCCATATACTACCCACCACTGCGACCTGTACGCTCTCGTTGGCTGGCCCTCGCTTCATACTCGTCGCCAAGCCCACTGGCTCCAGGTCATCTACAAGACCCTGCTAGGTAAAGTCCCCCTTATCTCAGCTTGCTGGTCACCATAGCAGCACCCACCTGTAGCACGCGCTCCAGCAGGTATATCTCTCTGGTCACCCCCAAAGCCAATTCCTCCTTTGGCCGCGTCTCTGCTGCCAATGACTGGAACAAACTACAAAATTCTCTGAAACTGGAAACACTTATCTCCCTCACTAGTTTTAAGCACCAGCTGGCAGAGCAGCTCACAGATTACTGCACCTGTACATAGCCCATCTATAATTTAGCCCAAACAACTACCCTCTTCCCCTACTGTATTTATTTATTTTGCTCCTTTGCACCCCATTATTTCTATTTCTACTTTGCACATTCTTCCACTGCAAATCTACCATTCCAGTGTTTGACTTGCTATATTGTATTTACTTCGCCACCATGGCCTTTTTTTGCCTTTACCTCCCTTATCTCACCTCATTTGCTCACATTGTATATAGACTTATTTTTCTACTGTATTATTGACTGTATGTGTCACGCCCTGGCCATAGAGAGGTTTTTATTCTCTATTTTGGTTAGGCCAGGGTGTGACTAGGGTGGGCATTCTAGTTTCTTTATTTCTATGTTTTCTATTTCTTTGTTTTTGGCCGAGTGTGGTTCCCAATCAGAGGCAGCTGTCTATCGTTGTCTCTGATTGGGAATCATACTTAGGCAGTCCTTTTTCCCTCTTTCATTTGTGGGTTCTTATTTTTGCATTGGTTGTTATTTTGCCCTGCAGAACATCACGTTCGTATTTGTTTTGTTGTTGTCTGTGTTCATTAAATAAATAAATAGAATGAACACGTACCACGCTGCGCTTTGGTCCACTTCTTCCCATGACTACCGTGACAGAAGAACCCACCACAAAAGGACCAAGCAGCGTGGCCAGGAGGAGAAGGGATCCTGGGCACGGGAGAGAAGGGAGTTTAGGACATCGTGGACATGGGAGGAGATCATGGCAGGTGACAAAAGCCTGCCATGGAAACAGGCGGAGGCAGATAGAGAGGAGCGGAGAGATCAGGAGTTACGGCAGAGATGGGAGCACGAGAGGCAACCCCCAAAAATGTTTTGGGGTGGGCACACGGGTTGGCAAGCGGGGCGAGCGGAGTTGGTCACGGTTCCAGTGCCATGTTTTCCGGTTTTACGCACTGTGCCTTCAGTGCAAAGTCACAGCCCGGTGCGTGCAGTACATGCTCTACGTACCTGCCGCGTAAAGAGGGGTATCCAGCCAGGAAGAGTGGTGCCGGCTCAGCGCTCCTGGTCTCCAGTGCACCTCCTCGGACCGGGATATCCTGCGCCGGCTCTGCGCAAGGTGTCTCCAGTGCGCCTGCACAGCCCAGTGCGTCCTGTGTCAGTGCCTCGAACGTGCCGGGCTAAAGTGGTGATTCAGCCAGGAGGGGTTGTGCTATCTCTAAGCTCCAGACCTCCAGTGTGCTTTCACTGCCCAGTGCGTCCTGTGCTGGTGCCCAGCACTTGCTGGATTGAAGTGGGTATCCAGCCAGGACGGGTTGTGCCTACTCCACGAACCAGGCTTCCTGTGTGTCTCCCCAGCCTGGTGAGTCCTGTGCCTGCTCCACGAACCAGGCCTCCACTGTGTCTCTCCAGCCCGGTGAGTCCTGGGCCTGCTCCACGAACCAGGCCTCCAGTGTGTCTCTCCAGCCCGGTGAGTCCTGTGACTGCTCCAAGGACCAGGACTCCTGTGTGTCTCTCCAGCCCGGTGAGTCCTGGGCCTGCTCCACGAACCAGGCCTCCAGTGTGTCTCTCCAGCCCGGTGAGTCCTGGGCCTGCTCCACGAACCAGGCCTCCAGTGTGTCTCTCCAGCCCGGTGAGTCCTGTGACTGCTCCAAGGACCAGGCCTCCTGTGTGTCTCTCCAGCCCGGTGAGTCCTGGGCCTGCTCCACGAACCAGGCCTTCAGTGTGTCTCTCCAGCCCGGTGAGTCCTGGGCCTGCTCCACGAACCAGGCCTTCAGTGTGTCTCCCCAGCCTGGTGAGTCCTGTGCCTGCTCCACGCACCAGGCCTACAGTGTGTCTCCCCAGCCTGGTGAGTCCGGAGCCTCCGGCGACGGTCCCCAGTCCGGGGCCTGCGGCGACGATCTGCGGCCCGGTTCCTCCAGTGAAGGTCCATGCACCAGGGCCGCCACCAAAGCGGAGGGATCTGCGGGCGGAGGGGGGTCTACGTCCCGCACCGGAGCCGCCGCCATAAGGGATGCCCACCCGGCCCCCCCCCTTTAGAGTCAGGTTTTGCGGCCGGAGTCCACACCTTTGGGGGGGGGGTACTGTCACGCCCTGGCCATAGAGGTTTTTATTCTCTATTTTGGTTAGGCCAGGGTGTAACTAGGGTGGGCATTCTAGTTTATTTATTTCTATGTTTTCTATTTCTTTGTTTTTGGCCGAGTGTGGTTCCCAATCAGAGGCAGCTGTCTATCGTTGTCTCTGATTGGGAATCATACTTAGGCAGTCCTTTTTCCCTCTTTCATTTGTGGCTTCTTATTTTTGTATTGGTTGTTATTTTGCCCTGCAGAACGTCACGTTCGTATTTGTTTTGTTGTCGGTGTTCATTAAATAAATAGAATGAACACGTACCACGCTGCACTTTGGTCCACTTCTTCCCATGACGATCGTGACAGTATGTTTGTTTTACTCCATGTGTAACTCTGTGTTGTTGTATGTGTCGAACTGCTTTGCTTTATCTTGGCCAGGTCACAATTGTAAATGAGAACTTGTTCTCAACTTGCCTACCTGGTTAAATAAAGGTAAAATAAAATATGCTGAGCACTTGTTGGCTGCTTTTCATTCACTTTGCGGTCCAACTCATCCCAAACCATCTCAATTGGGTTGAGGTCGGGTGATTGTGGAGGCCAGGTCATCTGATGCAGCACTCCGTCACTCTCTTTCTTGGACAAATAGCCCTTACACAGCCTGGAGGTGTGTTTTGGGTCATTGTCCTGTTGAAAAACAAATGATACTCCAATTAAGCACAAACCAGATGGGATGGTGTATCGCTGCAGAGTGCTGTGGTAGCCATGCTTGTTAAGTGTGCCTTGAATTCTAAATAAATCACTGACAGTGTCACCAGCAAAGCACCCCAAACCATCACACCTCTTACTCCATGTTTCACGGTGGGAACCACACATGCGGAGATCATCCGTTCACCAATTCCACGTCTTACAAAGACACGGCGGTTGGAACCAAACATCTCAAGTTTGGACTCATCAGACCAAAGGAACGATTTCCACCGGTCTAATGTCCATTGCTCGTGTTTCTTGACCCAAGCAAGTCTCTTCTTATTATTGTTGTCCTTTAGTAGTGATTTCTTTGCAGCAATTCGACCATGAAGGCATGCTTCACACAGTCTCCTCTGCACAGTTGATGTTGAGATGTGTCTGTTACTTGAAATCTGTGAAGCATTTATTTGGGCTGCAATTTCTGAGGCTGGTAACTCTAATGAACTTATCCTCTGCAGCAATTAACTCTGAGTCTTCCTTTCCTATGGCGGTCCTCATGAGAGCCAGTTTCATCATAGCTCTTGATGGTTTTTGCGAGTGCACTTGAAGAAACATTAAAAGTTCTTGAAATTTTAGAGATTGACTGACCTTTATGACTTAAAGTAATGATGGAATGTCGTTTCTCTTTGCTTTATTTGAGCTGTTCTTGCCATAATATGGACTTGGTCTTTTAACAAATAGGGCTATCTTCTGTATACCAACCCTACCTTGTCACAACACAACTAATTGGCTCAAACGCATTAAGGAAAGAAATTCCACAATTTAACTGTAAACAAGGCACACCTGTTAATTGAAAGGCATTCCAGGTGACTACCTCATAAAGCAGGTTGAGAGAATGCCAAGAGTGTGCAAAGATGTTATATGGAATGATGTAGTAACCAAAAAAGTGTTAAACAAATGAAAATATATTTTATATTTGAGCTTCTTCAAAGTAGCCACCTATTGTCTTGATGTGTTATTTCATAGTTTTGATGTCTTCACTATTATTCTGCAATGTAGAAAATAGTAAAAATAAAGAAAAACCCTTGGATGAGTAGGTGGGTCCAAACTTTTGACTTGTACTGTAAGTATTCACACCCTTGAGTCAATACTTTGTAGAAGCACCTTTGGCAGCGATTACAGCTGTGAGTCTTTCTGGGTTAGTCTAAGAGCTTTCACACCTGGATTGTGCAACATTTTCCCATTATTATTTTCCAAATTCTTCAAGCCCTGTCAAACTGTTTGTTAATCATTGCTAGAGAATAATTTTCAGGTCTTCCCATAGAGTTTCAATCAGATTTAAGTCAAAACTGTAACTTGGCCACTCAGGAACATTCACTGTCTTCTTGGTAAGCAACTCCAGTATAGATTTGGCCTTTTGTTTTAGGTTATTGTCCTGCTGAAAGGTGAATTAATTTCCCAGTGTCTGGTGGAAAGCAGACTGAACCAGGTTTTCCTCTAGGATTTTGCCTGTGCTGAGCTCTATTCCGTTTCTTTTTTATCCTTAAAAATGTGCCAGTCCTTAATGATTACAAGCATACCCATGAACATGATGCACCACTATGTTTGAAAATATGGAGAGTGGTACTATGTTATGTGTTGTATTTGCCATAAAACATAATACTTTGTATTCAGTACAAAACATTAATTGCTTTGCCAAAAAGTTAATTGCTCACTATTACTTTAGTGCCTTATTGCAGGATGCATGTTTTGGAATATGTTTATTCTGTACAGGCTTGTTTCTTTTCACTCTGTCTATTAGGTTAGTATTGTGGAGTAACTACAATGTTGTTGATCTATCATCAGTTTTCTCCTATCACAGCCATTAAGCTCTGTAACTGTTTTAAAGTCACCTTTGGCTTCATGGGGAAATCCCTGAGCGGTTTCCTTCCTTTCCGGCAACGGAGTTAGGAAGGACACCTGTATATTTGTAGTGACTGGGAGTATTGATACATCATCCAAAATGTCATTGTTTGTGGAATTGCCTTAACCACTGTTGTATATTGTCTATTGGTGAAAACAAGATCACATTTTTTTCATGAAATTGTTATACAATAAAATATTTCCATTATCATCCATTAAATGTTGAATAGACCAGATACCTTTCTCCATCCACTCATTGTAAAATAATAATTTTCTCTTAATTAGGATCCATCTATTGTTCCAAGTTGGAGTAGTATGCTGAGTAAAGTTATGTTTATATATTAGTTTCCAATAATGGAGGACTCACATCTTAATACAAAATCTATACCATCAAAACTCTTAAAGATTTTGGAAGGAAAATCAAACCAAAAACGTTCAAATTTTCGAATAAAATATTGTAATCATTTTAACTTGATGGTACCATTCATTGGATCAAAGTCAATTGCATTCAGACCACCTTCCTCAATAGACTTTACAATATCTCCTTTTCTTAAATAATTATGTTTATTGTTCCATATAACGTTGAGATTGGCTATTTTTCTTGATTAACTTGTCAGGGATAGCTAAGAAATAGGATGAATATGTTTGTCTTGATAGACTATGCAGTATAGTAAGTAAAATATGTCAAAAAATGTATAAATCCCTTTGTAGCCAACTATTGAGAATAGTTATAAATTATTCTGTATATTAGACTTTCCCGTAAACTTTAAATACTTTCCCATAAACTTAATATTGTTATTACAATACATAAATACGTTACTTAACTGGTACGTTATGAACAGTAATCAGAGGGTGATCATGAATAGCCATTCATTAAAATGTGTCATATTTAAATGTAAACCAGAAGCTTTTTTTATTTTTTATAATAATAATGTTTTGTACTGCTGGAATCTGTGCTGTGTTCTTGATCAATAGACATTTAAAGGTTGGATGTTCGGACTAGCCTTTATAAGGAATTCATGAACATTAATGGTGAGCTGCGACACAAATTCCTCTCTTCACTTTATATCTATTTATACTATCATGTAACATTCCAATCACCTTTACACATTTTTCACCAAAACTAAAAAAAAACATCATCATCAATCATGTCTGTAATAATAGGTCCAGGACAAGCCTATTGTTGTTATGTATAGACCTGTCTTCAAGGAATCCAGATGAGTGTTACTTATTATATGTGGCATGCCCTCTTTCATTCTGTTAGCAATCACATGGGTAAACACATTGAAATCTACATTAAGTAATGTCTCAGGGCGCAGATTGTCTATATAGTGTATATCTTGTCTTTACCAGGTTTAGGTATAAGAGTTAGTTATCAACAAGTGCAGGCTGCTGAGGGGAGGACGGCTCATAATAACTGCTGGAACGGAGTATTATTGCCGGAATGGAGTGAATGGTATGTTTGCTACCATTCCATTAACTCCATTCCGACCATTATTATGAGCCATCCTTCTCTCAGCAGCCTCCACTGGTATCAACCCTTGTTTCATAGTTGGCGTTAGACCGCATTCAAAACAACTGGGAACTCGGAAATCTCTGACTTCAGTGCTTTCAAGACAACTGGGAAAAAGAGAGAAAAAACGAGCTCCGACTAGGGAAAATCGTTTTGAATGGTCATCCAAGTTCAATGCGGAAACTCGGACATCTGTCTGGATCTCCGACTGTCCGACTCGAAGTTAGTGTTAGTTAGTGTGCGTGACCACTGAGCTATAGGTGTGGCCAACTTGCAAAGATACCACGTGACTGAGGACGGTCCACGTACCGGTCCACGTACTTCCTGTATTGAAATTAGGTTGGACGACCAACGTATAACACCGATTCAACACTGCTCTCGGATTACTTTGTCAAA
The DNA here is from genome assembly GCF_045679555.1 of Salvelinus alpinus. Lineage (NCBI taxonomy): Eukaryota > Metazoa > Chordata > Actinopteri > Salmoniformes > Salmonidae > Salvelinus > Salvelinus alpinus. The sequence goes on from NC_092119.1 coordinate 26,029,322, forward strand.
TTCTGTAACAGAACCCTTTGTCTGCGGCAGCACTAGTGTAATATTAGCTGTTTGCATTGTCCGCATGTGTATCGAATTAAACGCCTAACAAGCGTTTTCATATTCAAAAATGTGGTCATTACGATCCCGCTTGGCCAGCGTGTCACGCCGGGGGCATTCTTCCCATTCCAACCCCCTTGTGAAAATGTCTTGCTAGCCAGCTAGTAGCTATCTACACCTCAGCTTGTGGTTGTGCGTTGTAATGTTTAGTATTGTATCCATCTCTTCACTACTATGGCTGTACGTTGGTTATGCAGGTAAGAATACGGGCATGTAAGCTTATCATATATTCCGTACAGTTTATTATGTGTATTTATTATCAAATGTATTTATTTACCTGGCATCGTTTGGATTTCTACGACGTTAGCTAGCCTACATTTAGCTTGTACATAAAATACAAAAAAATGTTGACACCACATTGATGATTTCATTAATATATGTGGATTTATTGCACTTCGGCTGACATTATGGTGTCAGTCAGGGGACCAGTGACTCGGAGTCACTAAGTGTGGTCTTGTTGACCAGCAGTGCCCCTGGCCGAAAGAGGCTTCATTGTCCTCCAACAACTGGGTCCCCGTTGGAACTCTACAAAAAGTAGTATTTCCTTCCCCCTTCATTTACTGATTCGAATTTCGAAATGACTGTGCAAGTGAAAGCCATCTGGTGGAGCCCTTGCGTTCACCAGTGTCCAATCATGGCATCAGTGATTACTGAGGAAGGAAAAGTGCACATTTTAAAGCAATTCGAATGGGGCCCTGTGACTTAAATGTAGACCTAGCAATATGAACGCGCGGCGACTTCTTGCTCACAACTACATGGACTTGTCCAATAAGAAAATATAGTTGGCTGTGTTGTACTACTAAACACGACCCATGATTATGAACTGTTCTAAGGGGGGAAAGAACCCCCCCAGGTGCCTCAGATTGAGGTCTAATAGGCCTGTAGATGATCCTTTGTGATAGGGGCTAGCTATAAGGTCACAGTTAGTGATGTAGTTGCAGAAAAATAGGTGGCTTAAGCTGACCGTGGTGCATTTACCCTCCACTGTACCACTGGTCATAGTGTTTACAAATATGACCATTGGCCAGGGTCACACCATCTCACATTCAGTAGGCAGCCAACAGACAAGGCAGCCAACGAAGAAGACACCCGGGACCTATTCAGGCTCAGCATGTTACAAATATTGGCTAAATATGAAATTACACACCATAGCGTGGGTCTCGTTAATGCAAAATGTTGTGTTTTTCAGGCAAAGAAAATGGCAAGATATTTCTGTGTTTTGTAAACGCAAATCTAAAATGTTTCTTATTGTAATTTCTGCTCGGCATCAGACTAATTTTGTGCTTCAGTTGCATTTCTCCACTCGAATGATAATTCACAAAGGAGATGTGTAGCTGCTTTTCTCCGGTAAAATGCAAGATTAACTTAAGCTAAACATTAGAAAATGTAGCTGGCTACATTCTTTATGATAAACATTAGAAATATGATGGCCATGTATCTTTTTTACAAAAAATCTTGCTTTTTCATTGTAGGCTAAGCTCGTTTACTTGTGTGGCTGCTAACCAAATAGCGTTGCGCTTCTGTTGTCATCTGATTAAAAGTAAGTTATTTTCTGCCGAATGTGTTGCACTCATGCAGTGGTCACCGATTGGTCGATCGCCACGGCATTTCTAGTTTATTGCCAAACATTTCTGTAAAAAAATCAAGGATAACGTTATTTTTGCGTTCCTATTTTTATGTATTCCTCTCGCGCTGTTGGTAGGTGCATACGATTCAGCTGGGTAGGCAGATTGTTCCCATTTTGAACCATTTCATGTGTCTGAATGCACAAACACTGCCTTCCTGTAGAACAAATCAAATGCACTATAGGTCTACCGCTGGCCAATCGGATGGTCTCAGAGGATTTCGTATTATTCTGGTCTCAGAGCGTTTCATATTATTCTGCGCGTATATTCGAGACATCATTTAATATGATATGTTGTTTGGTTTGTATTAATTTGTGGATGTCCATCACCCGTTTCGTATGTTATGAATTACACTTCGTATTGTATGTTACGAATTTGCAAAATGTACAATGTGTTACGAATTTGCAAAACATAGTATATGTTACGAATTCTAGCTAGGTAGCTAATGTTAGCTTGCTGGCTAACATTTGCTAGGCTAGGGGTTATGGCTAAATAAATAAAATAATTGGACTATGGTTAGTAGTTAGGTTAAAGGGCTTTAGGGGAAGGGTTAGCTAACATACAAAGGAGTTGAAACGTTGCTAAAATGTTAAAGTTGTCCGTGATGAGATTGGAACTCGCAACTTGTTTTATGTAACCATACCTAACATATCATACTAATTACTATGTTACGTCTAGTTTGAGACGAACCAGCAGATTACCAAGTCTGCAGTAATGTATCAGGCGTAAAATAAAGCTAAAGTAAAGTTGATACTGTGAGATTTCAAAACTTTTAAAACCATGACATGTTTTTACTCATCACTGTCAACACTTATAAGCCATAAAATTAGCATTGTCTTACTTCCAATTGCGCTACAACCCGCACTGCAGTTATAATGAATGAGTAGGAAAGTGTATCAATAGGCTTGCACTGTTATTATTAGCGACTTGAGTCTTATTTTATTATTATATATATATATTTTTTTATATCTAGGAATATTTCACTTTCTCTGTTCACAGGAGTGAGAACATGAATTTGTGCATGAGGCAGAAATAATGCGGTGCGACTTGAGTTAACCTCTCTTGGGCACGTGAGACGGTAGCGTCCCACCTCTTCAACAGCCAGTGAAACTGCTGGGCGCCAAATTCAAATACAGAAATACTCATTATAAAAATTCAGAAAACAAAACATATTTTACATAGGTTTAAAGATGAACTTCTTGTGAATCCAACCACGGTGTCAGACTTTAAACATGCTTTACGGCGAAAGCATACCTTACGATTATTTGAGAACATAGCCCACTAGACAAATCATTACAAACAGTAGCCAGCCAAGTAGAACAGTTACACATGCCAGAAATAGAGATAAAATTAACCCCTTACCTTTGATGATCTTCATATGGTTGCACTCAGCAGACATTCATTTACTCAATAAATGTTCCTTTTGTTCGATAAAGTCTCTTTATATACAAAAACCTCTGTTTTGTTCGCGCGTTTTCTTCAGTAATCCACAGGCTCAAACGCAGTCAAAACAGGAAGAAAAAAATCCTATTTGTATCCGTATAATTCATAGAAACATGTCAAACGATGTTTATATTCAATCCTCAGGTTGTTTTTAGCCTAAATAATCGATAATATTTAAACCGGACAATAACGTTTTAAAAGGTAAACAAGAAAGTCGGTCTCGCGCATGAAAAAGCTCTGACACTTTAGGGTCCACTCATTCAGACTGCTCTTACTTCTTCATTTTTCAGAATACAAGCCTGAAACAATTTCTAAAGACTGTTGACATCTAGTGGAAGGCATAGAAACTGCAATTTGAGTCCTAAGTCAATGGATACTGTAATGGCATTGAATAGAAAACTACAAACCCCCCCCCCCCCAAAAAAAAAAACTTCCTGCATGGCCAAATCAGTTCTGTTATACTCACAGACACTATTTTAACAGTTTTGGAAACTGTGTTTTCTATCCAAATATTAGTGTTTTCTATCCAAATCTACCAGTTATATGCATATCATATCTTCTGGGCCCGAGCAGCAGGCATGCATTTCATCCAGAATTCCGAATGCTGCCCCCTACCCCAGTGAAGTTAAGCTATCAGCTGGAAGACATTGTCCTTTTTGGTCAATGTCAGTTAAAGAAGGGGAGAGTGGAGGGATATTTAGAGGCGAACTCTGAGTCTGCTGCCCTCAGCTGAGACTGACCATCAGATGCAAGCACCATCAGCCCAGTAAAATAAAAAGCTAGTTATTTAAATGTATTCTCACTCAGCTGTGCCTCACAAGTAATGCAACAACAGATCTATTACCGGTGAAATCATAGAGCCAATCTCAAATTTTGAAATTGAATATAAAAAATATAAAGAATGCCAGGGCAATTCATGCAAAGCCAATATATGTCGATAATGTATTGGGCCTATAGCCTACTGCACAAACCACATTGGTACAGTACTGTTTTTAATAGGTTAATGTTCCATAGGCTTACGTTTTTTAAGTAATGTTAAAAAATAATCTTAGCGGTAGATATCGGCTTGCATTTTGACTCAGTGAGCTTGACTTAGAAAAGGTTGGTGACCACTGCACTAATGTATTTTCAGTGAAGGAATACTATAGTTTCATGCGCCTGATCACTCTTGAAGCAAAACGGACTTTCAATATGAAACGCAAGTGAAAGTGTTTAAAATGCAAATATTTTGATGGTTTCTAAATTTCTAAACTCTAAAGCGACCCCTGCATAAGTAGGGGCCCCAGGTTATCGGTTTATTCAGTGGCCAGCCATCCTCCACAGTCCCCATGGTGTGGGTTGCCAGTTGTTGGTTATGAATCATGGCCAAATTTACAGATTGTACATGTCATGGCTGACCATCACTAAATTATTTTTGTCTGTTCTAGGGCTATACACTTCTGTCTGAATATTATGTAATGTTATATTCTCATGAGTTTAAGCCCCTGAACTAATCAATTTTGTGTATAGGCAGGCTTATCTCCCAAATACTCTTCATGGATATGGAAGTTGGCAATGCATGATACAGTTGTGAAAATGGAATCTTTGTCATAGTGGTATTCCAGCAGCACCAGTTGGTCTCAACTTGCTGCCAGATGCCAATTAGAGATCTTCTTTTGTAGTTCAATGGTAGAGATGTCAAATGCTTGACATAGCCCATGTAAATAGAATGTATTTTTAATTGTGTTTAATAGTGATTACAAGTTACAACGTATCTTGTTGACAATAGCAGACTATCAAACTGCTAAAATATGGCCACGACCCCGTTTTACAGTTCACTGAAGACTAGTTTATGACGCGCGTGAACAAACCCTCTGAATTGGTGCTTGGGAGGGGCGACACTGCACGCAGTGCTTAATGCTGTACGACAGTACTGTACCGAGGTGAATCAGCCATTGAAAACGAAATAGCCGGCATAGCTACATAAAGACAAACAATATTAATTTGGATTACACACTACAGCGCGTACGATCATAGTTGGTTAGCTGATGGAAACGGACATCTTTAGAAATGTGCGCAAATGTCTTTGGCGCTTTGAAAAGGTGAGACATTTCATGCGCAGCTGGGAAGGTAGTGAGACATTGCTGGCGTTTGTTACATTGAAACAGGAACCTAGCAACTGGCAGATTGAAAATGCGTTTTGTTTGAGAGATAGTGGCAGCACTGCAAGCCTAAATGATTAGAGTGTCTGCTTACAATGCTTAAATCCCTTTTTAGGTATGTAGAACTATTATGTATGAACAGTAATTCTTTGCTCAGTGGGTTGCTGCGCGTTTGAAGAGGGACTGTTCTAGAACGCTTTTTGTAGAATGGGGTCTCAGACATAGAGCATCACCGTACACTATGTTAATCAATTCTAGACTACAGGTATCAATACATAAATACACTACGTAAACTATAAGTCAAGTTGGTAGCTCTAAGGAGACCTCAATTTTGATATGTTCTTTCGGATCGGGTTCTCTGTCAGGCAATTTTTTATTTGTAAGCTGTTGGCCTCACAGGTAGCCTTGCCCCATTGTGTCCAGAAAAGGGACATTCGCTGGTAGCATCCTGGATTGGAGCCCTCTCCAAAACCAGGATGCCATAACAATGTCTGTCTCCTCCCTACACATCTGGGAGGCTTGACTAGCCATTTTAGTTTTATTTAGGCTCCTTGCTCATATTAAACTGACAACAAAATTAAATGTAGGCAGTTTTATTCAACGTACCAAGCATAAACAATGTTTTTAGTGGTTGTGTAATGTGTAATCATGCACTCCTGTCAATAGGATTTTGTTATGAAAGTCTACTTGTCAATTGAGTGGATTCGGCCCATGGTCGTCACCATTCTTTTAGATAGAAGTACAATAGCAACACAGTATTGTCTGAGATGGTCTTTCTAACTACTGTGTCTGATTATATTAAAGGCCCAAATGCAGCTATTTCTGGGTAACAATTAAGTTCCTCATTGTAATGGATTTCCATTAAAATGGCCAAAAGTAGCTTTTGAGCAAGAATTCTTGATTGAGAAACAGTTTATCTTGGACTGACTTGGAGTGGTCTGGGTGGGGATGGGGAAAAATAAAAACTAGCGGTTATGGCAGAGAGGTTTGGAAACCTCTTTGTTATTGCCCAATGCAGCTAGGTTTATATCAATGTCATATCACAATGTCACATCTCCCTTTCTGGTTAACAATTAAGTATCTTACTGTTAGATTTTTCCATTTTTAAAAGGTACAAAAATTGCCGGTCACCAGAAAAGCCGAGATTCCCACCCATGCAAACAGGCTGATTCGAAGGTCCTATGTAGATAGTTGCTGCTTGAAAAACAATCAGGAAATAACACTGATCAAATAGTTTCACACTTTTACAGTGTTAGTTTCATTACCTATTGTACAATATGACATAAAACACATGAACAACTGAATTTTGACTGCAATTGGCCTTTAATTCAAAAGACAAGTAACCTAGTGGCTAAGTGTCTGATTCTCTCCCATGAGGCCTGTTGTCTTTAATTTTTCTGTTAACCCTCGTTACAGGCTGCTTGTTGTCCTTTCTGACAAATGTGTGTGAATAGGGTAATACTATAGACCCTAGGCCTAAATTGTCTCAACCTTTTCCAATGGCTTTCCTGAGGCAACACTAAAGATAGGTTTACGCTATAGACCAAGGGGGGTGCAAAGTACGGCCCGCTCAAAAAATGTACACCTTTTTCTCCTCAATTTCGTAGTATCCAATTGGTAGTTACAGTCTTGTCCAATCGCTGCAACTCCTGTATGGATCGGGAGAGGCGAAGTTCGAGAGCCGTGCGTCATCCGAAACACGACCCAGCCAAGCCGCACTGCTTCTTTACACAATGCCCACTTAACCCGGAAGCCAGCCACACCAATGTGTCGGAGGAAACGCCGTACACCTGACAACCGTGTCAGCGTGCATTGTGCCCGGCCCACCACAAGAGTCGCTAGAGTGCGATGGGACAAGGAAATCTCTACCTGCCAAACCCTCTCCTAACCCGGGCGATGCTGGGCCAATTGTGCGCCGCCTCATGGGTCTCCCAGTCACATCCCAGCTGTGACACAGTCTGGGATCGAACCTGGGTCTGTAGTGACGCTCGGGAGGCCCCCGCAAATTGATTAAAAAAAAAAATGTTTGCCCACCCCTGCTATAAACTGTCACACCGACAGTATTTTAGGCTTCTAATTTGGGTTTATTATCTGAATGGTATTGCAATGTTACCAATAGTCCGAATTAAAACATTTCTGTCTGAATATAGTTTAAATGGACCCTAGTAACCCCATAATGACTGCTCAATCGGCACTCTTTCTCACTATAATCCCCTTTGGAAAATCCCCAACATACGGTCATAACAGTTACGCGCTGGGTGCATTCATATATTCACTCTGGAGTGCCAGAGTTCAGATTGTCCATTTGTAAATTCAGAGTGTTTTGTTCTCGGATCATTCAGAGCACACACTGGATGCTCTGGCTGAAGAGTAGGGTTGATCCGAGCATTCTGACCTCACAACGGCAGTCAAGCACCCAAGCTAACTTGCTAGCTACTTTCAGACACAAATGAGAACACCTCACTCTGACCATGTTACTCAGACGAGAGTGCTCTAAAATCGGAGTAGATAGACCGAGTGAATTTACAAACTTCATCTTTAAGAATGAGAAGAATGCCCTGTATATTGTGACATCACAGACACATCACTGTGGAACAGCAGCAGTAAATATTTTGAGAGCCTCCCAATCTGCTGTGTCTGGAGCCTGGATGCCGATGGCACAGAATTTAGGCTACTGGTGTGTTCTCTTACCGGAGCCAGCTTGATATTATTAATTCCCTCTGGAGTTTTTGTAAGTAGTGATGTTGACTATTTGATACAATTATGCCAACAGTCATCTTTGAGTGGGGGAATTCATTCTGTGGGGTGCCCTTTTTTTGTTAGGTCAGACGTTCTCTGAAGAATGTAACTCGATTATGGTTATTTCTGACCTGGGGTGTTAAGACAGCTTTGTTGTTATTGTTGCAGTAATTAGACTTAGTTCAGTGATGTTCATTAGACAGTCTTGGAAAGCTGAAATAGTAGCCTGCACTGAGCCTAGATCTATAGCCTACGTTCAGTAATGAGTTGAATGATTGTCATGCTAGTGTTATCATTGAAAGTTGAATTAATGTATTGCCTTTTTTTAGGACATGCCTGCATGGTTCTTGTTGGTTAAGCGGTCACTAACAAATTAGGATTGTACACTTAACTTCCAGTAGCTCATTGTTCATTTGAGGAAATAAGTGGACAAAGGCTGCTTGTTCAAGCTTGTTTTTATTTTGTAAAATAGAAGGGGAAAAAATGACAAAATAGTGAAACATTAAAGTTAGCCTTTTTAGATAAAACTATAATAAAATATTCAAATGTTGTCCACCTAATCAAAGGATCTGAGAATGAATCTGGTACTGAAAGCATAAGCTACAGCTAGCTAGCACTGCAGTGCATAGTTGAACAGCTTTGAACAAGTTAATTTCTTAAAAATGAAGGAGAAGCAATAGAGATATTTAGTTGTATTTTTTTTCACTTAGCTAGCGAATGCAGCTTGCTAGTTTAGCCTACTCAAACACCAGGCTCAAACAGAGAGGGATGCTATGTTAGCTAGCTAGTTATGGCTATCCAACACTGGAACTCTTCCAAGTCAAGGTAAGCTTTTGGTTTTATAAGTTCATGGCCACTGGGGCCCGCCGATATAACTGCGGATGATAAGATGACGCCGAAGAGGATGGCTGACGTTTTACATGCTCCTAACCAACTGTGCTATTTTGTTAGTTTTTTTTGTGTTTAACTTATTTTGTACATAATGTTGCTGCTACCGTCTCTTATGACCGAAAATAACTTCAGGACATCAGAACAGCGATTACTCACCACGAACTGGAAGAAGCTTTTTCCTTTAACGAGATGGATATACTGCTTTCCCGGGAACAGGCCCAAATCCCTGTCATTTGCGTGAAGAAACGACTGAGGAAAAGGGGGCGCAGGTCAGGCTGCCTTCTGAGAATCTGTAGGCGAGCGAGAACTTCCACTGCCATCCGTTCTACTGGCTAACATGCAATTATTGGAAAATAAAATTGGTGACTTACGATTATCCTACCAACGGGACATTGAGAATTGTAATATCTTATGTTCACCAACTCGTGGCTGAACGACGACACGGATAATATAGAGCTGGCGGGATTTTCCATGCACCGGCAGAACAGAGAAGAAGCTACGTCTGGTAAGACGAGGGGTGGGGGTGTGTGTCTATTTGTCAATAACAGCTGGTGCGCGATGTCTAATATTAAAGAAGTCTCAAGGTATTGCTCGCCTGAGGAAGAGTATTTTATGATAAGCTGTAGACCACACCATCTACCAAGAGAGTTCTCATCTATATTATTCGTAGCCGTCTATTTACCACCCCAGACCGATGCTGGCACTAAGACTGCACTCAACAAGTTGTTTAAGGCCATAAGCAAATAAGAAAATGTTCATCCAGAAGTGGTGCTCCTAGTGGCTGGGGACTTTAATGCAGGGAAACTTAAATCAGTTTTCCCCAATTTTTACCAGCATGTCACATGTGCAACCAGGGGGGGGGGAAAAACTCCAGACCACCTTTACTCCACACACAGAGATGCATACAAAGCTCTCCCTCACCCTCCATTTGGCAAATCTGGCCATAATTCTAAACTCCTGATTCCTGCTTACAAGCAAAAACTAAAGCAGGAAGTACCAGTGACTCGCTCAATATGGAAGTGGTCAGATGACGCAGCTGCTACGCTACAGAGAACTGGCAGTGTGGTGCAAGGACATCAACATCTCCCTCAATGTGAGCAAGACAAAGGAGCTGATCGTGGACTACAGGAAAAGGCAGGCCGAACAGGCCCCCATTAACATTTGATGGGGCTGTAGTGGAGCGGGTCGAGAGTTTCAAGTCTCTTGGTGTAAGCATCAACCAACAAATTATCATGGTCAAAACACACCAAGACAGTCGTGAAGAGGGCCTGACAAAACCTATTCCCCCTCAGGAGACTGAAAAGATTTGGCATGGGTCCCCAGATCCTCAAAATGTTCTACAGCTGCACCATCGAGAGCATCCTGACCGGTTGCATCACCGCCTGGTATGGCAACTGCTTGGCATCTGACCGTAAGGCGTCAGAGGGTAGTGCGTACGGCCCAGTACATAACTGGGGCCAAGCTTCCTGCCATCCAGGACCTATATACAGTGGGGAGAACAAGTATTTGATACACTGCCGATTTTGCAGGTTTTCCTACTTACAAAGCATGTAGAGGTCTGTACTTTTTATCATAGGTACACTTCAACTGTGAGAGACGGAATCTAAAACAAAAATCCAGAAAATCACATTGTATGATTTTTAAGTAATTAATTTGCATTTTATTGCATGACATAAGTATTTGATCACCTACCAACCAGTAAGAATTCCGGCTCTCACAGACCTGTTAGTTTTTCTTTAAGAAGCCCTCCTGTTCTCCACTCATTACCTGTATTAACTGCACCTGTTTGAACTCGTTACCTGTATAAAAGACACCTGTCCACACACTCAATCAAACAGACTCCAACCTCTCCACAATGGCCAAGACCAGAGAGCTGTGTAAGGACATCAGGGATAAAATTGTAGACCTGCACAAGGCTGGGATGGGCTACAGGACAATAGGCAAGCAGCTTGGTGAGAAGGCAACAACTGTTGGCGCAATTATTAGAAAATGGAAGAAGTTGAAGATGACGGTCAATCACCCTCGGTCTGGGGCTCCATGCAAGATCTCACCTCGTGGGGCATCAATGATCATGGGGAAGGTGAGGGATCAGCCCAGAACTACACGGCAGGACCTGGTCAATGACCTGAAGAGAGCTGGGACCACAGTCTCAAAGAAAACCATTAGTACCACACTACGCCGTCATGGATTAAAATCCTGCAGCACACGCAAGGTCCCCCTGCTCAAGCCAGCGCATGTCCAGGCCCGTCTGAAGTTTGCCAATGACCATTTGGATGATCCAGAGGAGGAATGGGAGAAGGTCATGTGGTCTGATGAGACAAAAATAGAGCTTTTTGGTCTAAACTCCACTCGCCGTGTTTGGAGGAAGAAGAAGGATGAGTACAACCCCAAGAACACCATCCCAACCGTGAAGCATGGAGGTGGAAACATCATTCTTTGGGGATGCTTTTCTGCAAAGGGGACAGGACGACTGCACCGTATTGAGGGGAGGATGGATGGGGCCATGGATCGCGAGATCTTGGCCAACAACCTCCTTCCCTCAGTAAGAGCATTGAAGATGGGTCGTGGCTGGGTCTTCCAGCATGACAACGACCCGAAACACACAGCCAGGGCAACTAAGAAGCATCTCAAGGTCCTGGAGTGGCCTAGCCAGTCTCCAGACCTGAACCCAATAGAAAATCTTTGGAGGGAGCTGAAAGTCCGTATTGCCCAGCGACAGCCCCGAAACCTGAAGGATCTGGAGAAGGTCTGTATGGAGGAGTGGGCCAAAATTCCTGCTGCAGTGTGTGCAAACCTGGTCAAGAACTACAGGAAACGTATGATCTCTGTAATTGCAAACAAAGGTTTCTGTACCAAATATTAAGTTCTGCTTTTCTGATGTATCAAATACTTATGTCATGCAATAAAATGCAAATTAATTACTTAAAAATCATACAATGTGATTTTCTGTATTTTTGTTTTAGATTCCGTCTCTCACAGTTGAAGTGTACCTATGATAAAAATTACAGACCTCTACATGCTTTGTAAGTAGGAAAACCTGCAAAATCGGCAGTGTATCAAATACTTGTTCTCCCCACTGTAATAGGCAGTGTCAGAGGAAAGCCCATAAAATGTTCAGACTCCAGTCACCCTGGTCATGCTGTTTTCTCTGCTACCGCACTGCAAGCTCCTTAACAGCTTCTGCCTCCAAGCCATAAGACTGCTGAACAATTAATCAAATGGCCACCGGACTATTTAAATTGACATTTACATTGTTACTTTTTATAATTGTTTTATTTTCGTTTATTTGGTAAATGTTTTCTTTTTTTTTTTTCTTTTTTTTTTTTCTAAATTTTATAAATTTTATCCCCTTTTCTCCCCAATTTTTCGTGGTATCCAATCGCTAGTAATTACTATCTTGTCTCATCGCTACAACTCCCGTACGGGCTCGGGAGAGACGAAGGTCGAAAGTCATGCGTCCTCCGAAGCACAACCCAACCTAGCCGCACTGCTTCTTAACACAGCGCGCCTCCAACCCGGAAGCCAGCCGCACCAATGTGTCGGAGGAAACACCGTGCACCCGCCCCCTCGGTTAGCGCGCACTGCGCCCGGCCCGCCACAGGAGTCGCTGGAGCGCGATGAGACAAGGATATCCCTACCGGCCAAACCCTCCCTAACCCGGACGACGCTAAGCCAATTGTGCGTCGCCCCACGGACCTCCCGGTCGCGGCCGGCTGCGACAGAGCCTGGGCGCGAACCCAGACTCTGGTGGCGCAGCATAGCACTGCGATGCAGTGCTCTAGACCACTGCGCCACCCGGGAGGCCGGTAAATGTTTTCTTAACCAACAGTGCAGTTCAAGAAGAGTTAAGGGCTTGTATGTAAGCATTTCACGGTAAGGTCTACACTTGTTGTATTCGGTTTGATTTGAAACTGCTTGCTGACTGTACACTACTACATGATTGTAGTGTGTTTACTAATGCGTTAGTTCTGGTAGCTGTGTTGACGTTAGCTAATATGGTGACAACGGTGTAGCAGTTATGATATGAAGGTTTGGCCTGGTCACAGACAGCTGATGTGTTGTGCACTGAACTCCACAAGTGAAGGAAAAAGGTGAGAGGAGGCTTGCATGTAGATGCGATAAGGAATTATACAACGATCAAAGGGATCATGCTGTTTGTATGTGGCTGCTATGAAAGTGAACTGTGTTTGTGTGTGATCAGGGATGTCTTCGTTCCGCTGATTCTGTTGAAAAACGTTTCTTAAATGGAAACAAACAAAACGAGGATAAACATACCTGAATTTGTCCAATAGAAACTCTTGTTTGCAACTGTTGGACTAATGATTACACCCTAGATCAGCTAGATGCAGGCAAGAGTTTGCAAAGCGGTATTGAATGTGTCAATGTCTGTCACATTTCTCTCAACATATGTACCTATGTTGTAAACTTTCAATCATAGTCTAGGCTGTAGCAACCTCATGATGGGTGTAGGGACAATTCTAGTATCATGTAGTAGCCTAAACCTAGCTATTGTCCTCACTCATCTTAAAATGCACCGACCGCCACTGCCTTAGGTCAACATTACATAATGGGAACAAGGACACCTGGCCTAACATATGGAATTGGACAAGCCTCATACTGGAGCTTTGTTTTTTTTCTTAATGTTTTCCTATTTTAAGGATGAACAGTTAAAATATATATATATTATACACACACAGTACCAGTCAAAAGTTTGGACACCTACTCATTCAAGGGTTTTTCTTTATTTTTGCTATTTTCCACCTTGTAGTATAATAGTAAAGACATCAACACCTATGAAATAGTACATGGAATCATGTAGTAACCAAAAAAGTAAAATATATTTGAGATTCTTCAAAGTAGCCACCCTTTGCCTTGATGACAGCTTTGCACAATCTTGGCATTCTCTCAACCAGTTTCATGAGGTGGTCACCTGGAATGCATTTCAATTAACCTCTCTGGGATATGTGGGACGGTAGCGTCCCACCTGGCCAACATCCAGTGAAAATGCAGAGCGCCAAATTCAAATAAATTACTATTAAAAATTAAACTCACGAAATCACACATTCAATATACCAAATTAAAGCTACACTTGTTGTGAATCCAGCCAACGTGTCAGATTTAAAAAATGCTTTACGGCGAAAGCAAATAATGCTATCTGAGGATAGCACCCCAGCTAACAATCACAGACCATCATATTTCAACCCTCCCGGCGTGACACAAAACGCAGAAATAAAGATATAATTCATGCCTTACCTTTGACGAGCTTCTTCTGTTGGCACTCCAATATGTCCCATAAACATCACAAATGGTCCTTTTGTTCGATTAATTCCGTCGATAAATATCCAAAATGTCCATTTATTTGGCGCGTTCGATCCAGAGAAACACCGGTTCCAACTTGCACAACGTGACTACAAAATATCTCAAAAGTTACCTGTAAGCTTTGTCCAAACATTTCAAACTACTTTTGAAATACAACTTTAGGTATTTTTTTACGTAAAATAATCGATAAAATTGAAGATGGGATGATCTGTGTTCAATACCGGAGGAAAACAATATGTAGCATGCTTTCTGGTCACGCGCCTCTAACAAACCGTACACTTCACTGGAGCCACATTCTGAACATGGCTACTTCATTTCTCAAAGGAAAAAGCTCAACCAATTTCTAAAGACGGTTGACATCCAGTGGAAGCGATAGGAACTGCAGGAAGGTCCCTTAGAAATCTGGATTCCCAATGAAAACCCATTGAAAAGAGTGACCTCAAAAAAATCTGAATGGTTTGTTCTCGGTGTTTTGCCTGCCAAATAAGTTCTGTTATAGTCACATACATGATTCAAACAGTTTTAGAAACTTCAGAGTGTTTTCTATCCAATACTAATAATAATATGCATATGTTAGCATCTGGGACTGAGTAGGAGGCAGTTTACTCTGGGCACGCTTTTCATCCAAACGTGAAAATGCTGCCCCCTATCCTAGAGAAGTTAACAGGTGTGCCTTGTTAAAAGGTAATTTGTGTAATTTCTTTCCTTAATGTGTTTGAGCCAATCAGACTGTAGATCAATGTGTTTCAGCTTTGAACTTTTGTTAATGTATTTGCGCTTACCCTTATTTTCAGCCTGTTTGGGAAGCCCTTTGATGGTGGGAAGAGAATGGACCATGGCAGCCAGCAGCAGCACCCAGCCATGAATAGGCTCTATGAGGTCCAGCGGGAGGTTCAGTCTTTGGGCCCTCAAGTGTGCACCTTCAGCGGGCTAAAGAACGAGCGGGAGTACCGGCGCCTGGAGCGCGAGCTGACCCAGTTGCTCCTGGAAGTGGACCAGGTGGACACGGAGGGCAGGGCAGACCTACAGGGGGCACGCAAGAGAGCAGCCCAGGAAGTAGAGGGGCTGTTGCGCTACCTGGAGGAGAACGCCACCCACCCGTCTCGCCTGGCCATCGAGGAGCTGAGCCGGGAGGCCCAGAGGCTGGTGGAGCAGGGGGTGGTGGAGCCTCAGCAGGCTGGGGGCACAGCAGAGATCAGTGATGAGCTGGTGGATGCTGTGCAGGAGCTGATACTGAGGCTCACCCAGGTGAAGACAGGAGGGAGGGTGCCCCTCCGCAAGGCTCGCTACCGGGCCCTGACACGACTGTGTGCCGTGCAGGATGTGATCGAGGGTCGCACGCGCCAGCAGACCCTTCCCCTGTCAGAAGACACGCACGTGGCCGTGCAGAGGATCAACCAGGTGATGGTGCAGGTGAGTGTTGCGCGCAGCCAGCTGGTGGCACTGCTGATGGGGCTGAGTGGGAGGGATAGCTGTGCCCACCTCTCCCGCGTGCTCACTGAGCTCCTAGTGGAGCTGGATGCCCTGGACGTGTCGGGGAACGCAGCGGTCAGAAACTACCGCAAACAGGTGGTGGAGGAGATCAACAGCCTGCTCAAACACCTGGACCTGGAGGGAGAGGGAGACGATACGCGCAGGTACTCAGCTTTACTAGAATTACAAACGCTCTGGAGTAATAATACAGAAGGGAAATACAGTATGCGTGTGTGTACATGCTTTCAGATACAACTTGGCTCAAAAATGTGATTGTGTTGTATATATCTTTCCTCAGGTATGACTTGGGGCAGAATGACTCTATCCGTCAGATTGAGGCGGTGCGTGGTCGGGTGGGCCAGCTGCAGGGGGAGGTCCTGCGACACTGTGGGGTGGGCGACCTCTTCAGGCCGAAGCCTGAGCTCCAGAGTCTCCTCACACATCTGGACCAGGTAGACACAGCCCGTAACCCCTGTATCCGTGAAGCCCGGCGGCGTGCCGTGCTGGAGGTCCAGGCTGTCATCACCTTCCTGGACCTCCGTGAGGCCCTGATCTGCCGCCAGCCCAGCCCCAACGAGCCCTCACAACACAGGGCTGTGTGGATAGTCCTGGGCAGCCTGTCAGACCTCCAGGCCCAGGTACTCTGCTTCAATGGCAAGCATGCCGACAAGAGCTACATGCTGCTGGAGGAGCTTCTGACCAAACAACTGCTGGCACTGGACGCGGTCGACCCACAGGGCGACGAGATGACCAAGGTGGCCCGCAAGCAAGCAGTCAAGTTTGCCCAGAACATCCTCAGCTTTCTGGACATGAAGACAGATGAGTGGGAATACTGATCCACTGGAAAAGACTGGACATAGCTGTAGGATGCCCTATGGAATTGTATATAAACTGGTGCATCATCGCTCTAAGAGAGTTGGGGTGTGTAAATATTGTCTAAATCCCAGAATGCACGTCAGCAGCGCTTTTGTCTCTTTGTCATTGTTGCTGGTCTGTAGGGGGGGGTGGACAACCCAATAACATTTTTGTGAAATAGAATTTGGAGAATAGTGTTCCGACATACAATGTGCTTTTTAAAGTTTACAGAGCATCTTTTTTAAATCTACTGTATGTGTGTGCGTTTTCATCAGTGTTGTTGGGTTGTGGTTGCAAAGCCTGCGGCCAAAAGCACTGAAGCCTGTTATAGTGGTGGTCAGAGTAGTTAAGATAGTCACTTCGTCTGTTTTTCAAAAGCAGGAGTGGGACTAGAGTAATTACATCTTGATGGTGTCCATGTTTAGCTTGATTACTTTGGAGGTCAGTTGTAAATTTACTCAGATGTACATGTCTCAAAATACTTCTTTACTGAGATGAACCGAGTTTACATCAGTACTGTGAGACAAGATCTTCCTCTGTTCATGTTGCTTCTCCACTTCCATTTGCTCTGTCTCTCTTCCTCAATCAACACTTCTGGGGCAAACTACCCTAACCCTGGACATACACAGCTGTTGCTGGCAACCATTCAGATGACAAATGAAAAGGAGAGCTTCTTTACGGCTTTAACCACTGTCCTACAATAATGAGGAGAAGGAGGATGTAGAGTTAAAGGGCCTGTGAGAACATTTGTCAATAGGAGGGTATGTTATTAAAGGCCTCCTTGTATAGAATGAACATTTGTGGACACGATAATTGCCCTGTTTGTCTGTAATTTGTAGCTAAATGTTGATTGTGTGTTTGCGAGGCTAGTGAAGGGGAAAAACAGTGTGGAGGTGGTTTAGGTTTCATTTTTGTCTGTGGCTTTCTATTGTCAGAGGAATGTGTCTGAGAGCCCCGTAGAGGGTCACTGATTTGGTGTGGCGTGTATTATTATAGCTGGTGACAAGTGTTCACAGTGGACAGAGCAGTCTAAAACCTCTGCAGAGTTGCAGCAGAGTTAGGAAGCTATTAGTTAAAAAGCCCAAATCTCTGTGCCTTTCTTTTCATCATATTTTTCACCATCCCGAGGACTTACGCTCTGAGATGTGCACTTTTTACTGATTCTCAGCGCTGCAACTGACAGCTCTTCGTAAACTGACCATGGCATGTCTGTCAGATAGCCCTATGCACTAACAAAGCTTGAACAGATGGCTCCCACAGAACTCACACACTCTCAAAATGACAGAGGTTATTCAAACCTTCTCTGCTGCTATAGAAAAACATATGGCACACAAACAGTGAAATCCAGCTTCACACTCATGGGTCGTCTGAAGTGAGATGATTCGATTACACTGTGTTCAGTGCGGCCCACATGCAATGGAGGGGTGTTCACACAGCAAACTTAATGCTCTGTCAAACTAACCAATACAAAATAAGGTTCCATTCTGTCAATTTTTGTTGATTTGAAGTAACATTCTTTGCCAATAACCATAGACAATCTCATTCCTTCCTAGGCATATACAGTGCATTCGGAAAGTATTCAGACCCCTTGACTTTTTCAGCCTTATTCTAAAAAGGATTCAATTGTTTTTTTTCATCGTCAATCTACACACAATACCCCATAATGACAAAGCAAAAACAGGTTTTTAGACGTTTTTGCAAATGTATATAAAAGTATTCAGACCCTTTACTCAGTACTTTGTTGAAGTACTTTTGGCAGCCATTACAGCCTCGATTATTCTTCGGTATGATGCTACAAGCTTGGCACACCTGTATTTGGGGAGTTTCTCCCATTCTCTGCAGATCCTCTCAAGCTCTGTCAGTTTGGATGGAGAGCGTTGCTGCACAGATATTTTCACGTCTCCAGAGATGTTCGATTGGGTTCAAATCCGGGCTCTGGCTGGGTCACTCAAGGACATTGAGGCGTGTCCTTAAGTCACTCCTGCATTGTCTTCACTGTGTGCTTGGGGTCATTGTTCTGTTGGAAGGTGAACCTTTGCCCCAGTCGAAGGTCCTGAGGAGGTTTTCATCAAGGGTCTCTCTCTACTTTTCTCCGTTCATCTTTCCCTCGATCCTGACTAGTTCCAGTCCCTGCCGCTGAAAAACATCCCCACAGCATGATGCTGCCACCATCATGCTTCACTGTAGGGATGGTGCCAGGTTTCCTCCAGACGTGACACTTGGCTTTCAGGCCAAAGAGTTCCATCTTGGTTTCATCAGACCAGAGATTCTTGTTTCTCATGGTCAGAGAGTCCTTTAGGTGCCTTTTGGCAAACTCCAAGTGGGCTGTCGTGTGCCTTTTACTGAGTGGCTTCCGTCTGGCCACTCCACCATAAAGGCTTAATTATTTCTGGAGTGCTGCAGAGATGGTTGTCCTTCTAGAGGGTTCTCCCATCTCCACAGAAGAACTATGGAGCTCTGTCAGAGTGACCATCGGGTTCTTGGTCACCTCCCTGACCAAGGCCCTTCTTCCACGATTGCTCAGTTTGGCCGGGCGGCCAGCTCTAGGAAGAGTCTTGGTGGTTCCAAACGTCTTCCATTTAAGAATTATGGGGACCTTCAATGCTGCAGAAATGTTTTGGTACACCTCACCAGATCTGTGCCTCGACACAATCCTGTCTCGGAACTCTACGGACAATTCCTTCGATCTCATGGCTTGGTTTTTGCTCTGACTTGCACTGTCAACTGTGGGACCTTTTATATAGACAGGTGTGTGTGTGCCTTTCCAAATAATGTCCAATCAATTGAATTTACCACAGGTGGTCTCCAAGTTGTAGAAACATCTCAAGGATGATCAATGGAAACGGGATGCACCTGAGCTCAATTTCGAGTCTCATAGCAAAGGGTCTAAATACTTAAGTAAATAAGGTATTTCTGTTTTTTTATTTTTTATATATTTGAAAAAATGTCTTAACCTATTCACTTTTTCATTATGGGGTGTTGTGTGTAGATTGAGGAAAAATATAATTATAACATTTTAGAATAAGGCTAACAACAAAATGTGGAGAAGGGGTCTGAATACTTTCCGAATGCACTGTACATCGTGGTGAAATTACTAAGATATCTATAGTATCTTCAGTACATTATTGTTTGTTGCTCTATCAGTGCGGTCTGTTGTGTTGGATGGGAACCCCTGTGTGAAGGGGTCATTTGTCAGCCAAACCCCTGTTAAGAGTAGAAGGCCAGATCATAGGCCAACACTATCTGTTCTAATTCTAGTCCTCTTTCTCTGTGTAGTGGACATGAGTCAGTCATGGTTGCTCATGGTAACGTGATGAGGTAGCCTTGCCTGCAACTTCATTATCAGTGTCAGCCGTCGGGCCCAACCTTGCAAAAATAGAACAGCGCTCTTATCTGAAAGTAGTGCGAGGTGTTCTATCTGAACTATATATGCATCAGTTACATCCATGTGAACATGACTTCGGTGTTGGTTGAGCAAACAACAAATTACGTAACATTTTAGGGGTAGAATGTACAATTTTGTCAAAGAACATTGTTTTATTTATTAAGTACCAAAGCTGATTACATTTTTTTTTTTGTATTATTTTTATATAGCACATATTTTGGGTTACTCACTCTGTGTGGAACATTTTGGTTTGCCTACTTTGCAAATGGCAGGAATGTGTCTAAGGTACAGTATTAAATGTTTTAATTTGACAATCTGTTTCTCCAGTCTCCTTTGACTAAGTTGATTGTGACAGACTTTGCTGTGTTTTTCATACAAGATGCACGTGTACAAAAGCACACTGAGGTTGAAATGATGTGTGAATGCTTTAATAATAGGTTTGTTAGACTTTTTATTACCCTCTTTATTTTGGAGGGGGATGTCCTGAGTCTATTTGTGTAAAGACCTTTTTTTCCTTCATTTTATTTCTGGATCATGCCGTTCCCATGACAGCACTATCATATGAGTAGACGGGTATAAAAAAAAAACTCCATAACTGGAATCTGTTAACCTTCAAGAAGAAATATCATAATCAATAACTATATTAATAAATAACTAATTCATTATATATTAATCTAACTAAATCAAATTGTATTTGTCACATACGCTGAATACAACAGGTGAAAAGCTTACAAGCCCTTAACCAACAATGCAGTTTTAAGAAAATACCCCCCAAAAATTAAGAGGTAAGAATAACAAATAATTAAAGAGCAGCAGTAAAATAACAATAGCGGGGCTATAGAGAGAGAGAGGCGAAGTCGAGAGCCGTGCATCCTCCGAAACCCAGCCAAGCCGCACTGTTCTTGTCCCATCGCACTGCTTCTGACACAATGCCTGCTTAACCCAGAAGCCAGCCGCACCAATGTGTCGGAGGAAACACCGTACACCTGGCGACCGTGTCAGCGTGCGTTGCGACCGGCCCATCACAGGAGTCGCTAGAGAGCGATGGGACAAGAACATCCCTGGCTAAACCCTCCTCTAACCCGGACGACGCTAGGCCAATTGAGGGCTGCCCGGTCGCGGCCAGCTGTGACAGAGCCTGGACTCTAACCAGGATCTCTAGTGGCACAGCTAGCACTGCGATGCAGTTCCTTAGACCACCATGCCACTCTGGAGACGTCGAGGTAATTAAGGTAATATGTATTCAACCCCTTTGTTATGTCAAGCCTAAATAAGTTCAAGAGTAAAAATGTGATTATCAAATCAAATGTTATTTGTCACATGCCGAAGACAACGGGTAGATCTTACAGTGAAATGCTTACTTTCAAGCCCTTAACCAACAATTCAGTTTTAAGAAAATACCTAAAACAATTAAGAGATAAGAATAATTAAAGGCCAGCAGTAAATAACAATAGCGGGGCTATATACAGGGGGTACCGGTACAGAGTCAATGTTTGGGGGCACCGGTATTGAGGTAATATGTACATCTAGGTAGAGTTATTAAAGTGACTATGCATAGATAATAACAGAGTAGCAGCAGGGGGGGGGGGGGGTGCAAATAGTCTCGGTAGCCATTTGACTGTTAGCTGTTAGCTGTTCAGGAGTCTTATGGCTTGGTAGTAGAAGCTGTTTAGGAGCCTCTTGGACCTAGACTTGGTGCGCCGGTACCGCTTGCCGTGCGGTAGCAGAGAGAACAGTCTATGACTAAGGTGGTTGGAGTCTTTGACAATTTTTAGGGCCTTCCTCTGACACCGCCTGGAATAGAGGTCCTGGATGTCAGGAAGCTTGGCCCCGGTGAAGTACTGGGCCGTACACGCTACCCTCTGTAGTGCCTTGCGGTTGGAGGCCGAGCAACTGCCATACCAGGCAGTGATGGACCTGTGAAGGACCTCGGCGTTACTCTGGACCCTGATCTCTCTTTTGACGAACATATCAAGACTGTTTCAAGGACAGCTTTTTTCTATCTACGTAACATTGCAAAAATCTGAAACTTTCTGTCCAAAAATTATGCAGAAAAATGTATCCATGCTTTTGTTACTTCTAGGTTAGATTACTGCAATGCTCTAATTTCCGGCTACCCGTACAAAGCACTAAATAAACTTCAGTTAGTGCTAAATACAGCTGCTAGAATCCTGACTAGAACCCAAAAAATGTATCATATTACTCCAGTGCTAGCCTCCCTACGCTGGCTTCCTGTTAAGGCAAGGGCTGATTTCAAGGTTTCACTGCTAACCTACAAAGCATTACATGGGCTTGCTCCTAGCTATCTTTCCGAGTTGGTCCTGCCGTACATACCTACACGTATGCTACGGTCACAAGACGCAGGCCTCCTAATTGTCCCTAGAATTTCTAAGCAAACAGCTGGAGGCAGGGCATTCTCCTACAGAGCTCCATTTTTATGGAATGGTCTGCCTACCAATGTGAGAGACGCAGACTCGGTCTCAACCTTTAAGTCTTTACTGAAGACTCATCTCTTCAGTAGGTCATATGATTGAGTGTGATCTGGCCCAGGAGTGTGAAGGTGAACGGAAAGGTTCTGGAGCAACGAACCGCCCTTGCTGTCTCTGCCTGGCCGGTTCCCCTCTCTCCACTGGGATTCTCTGCCTCTAACCCTATTACAGGGGCTGAGTCACTGGCTTACTGGTGCTCTTCCATGCCGTCCCTAGGAGGGGTGCGTCACTTGAGTGGGTTGAGTCACTGACGTGATCTTCCTGTCTGGGTTGGCGCCCCCCCTTGGGTTGTGCCGTGGCGGAGATCTTTGTGGGCTATACTCGTCCTTGTCTCAGGATGGTAAGTTGGTGGTTAAAGATATCCCTCTAGTGGTGTGGGGCTGTGCTTTGGCAAAGTGGGTGGTGTTATATCCTGCCTGTTTGGCCCTGTCCGGGGGTATCATCGGATGTGGCCACAGTGTCTCCTGACCCCTCCTGTCTCAGCCTCCAGTAGTTATGCTGCAGTAGTTTGTGTCGGGGAGCTAGGGTCAGTCTGTTATATCTGGAATATTTCTCCTGTCTTATCCTGTGTGAATTTAAGTATGCTCTCTCTAATTCTCTCTCTCTTTCTCTCTCTCGGAGGACCTGAGCCCTAGGACCATGCCTCAGGACTAACTGGCATGATGACTCCTTGCTGTCCCCAGTCCACATGGCCGTGTTGCTGCTCCAGTTTCAACTGTTCTGCTTGCGGCTATGGAACCCTCACCTGTTCACCGGACGTGCTACCTGTCCCAGACCTGCTGTTTTCAACTCTCTAGAGACAGCAGGAGCGGTAGAGATACTTTTAATGATCGCTATGAAAAGCCAACTGACATTTACTCCTGAGGTGCTGACTTGTTGCAACCTCGACAACTACTGTGATTATTATTATTTGACCATGCTGGTCATTTATGAACATTTGAACATCTTGGCCATGTTCTGTTATAATCTCCACCCGGCACAGCCAGAAGAGGACTAGCCACCCCTCATAGCCTGGTTCCTCTCTAGGTTTCTTCCTAGGTTTTGGCCTTTCTAGGGAGTTTTTCCTAGCCACCGTGCTTCTACACCTGCATTGCTTGCTGTTTGGGGTTTTAGGCTGGGTTTCTGTACAGCACTTTGCGATATCAGCTGATGTAAGAAGGGCTATATAAATAGATTTGATTTGATGCAACCCGTCAGGATGCTCTCGATGGTGCAGCTGTAAAACCTTTTGAGGATCTGAGGACCCTTTTCAAATCTTTTCAGTCTCCTGAGGGGGGATTGGTTTTGCCGTGCCCTCTTCACGACTGTCTTGGTGTGCTTGGACCATGTTAGTTTGTTGGTGATGTGGAACCCCAGTCCGAGAGACCTCCCAGCCCAACACTTCATCAAGACGTCAGGGTCCTTGACCCCAACACACACACACACTGGCTGTTGGATTTCAGAAAAGCCCCCAGAGGTCTATATTAAAAGTCCATAAAATAGAGGCTTTTCAGAGCATTGACTCAGAAAGCAGAACTCTGAGAGGAACAGACAGACTGGCCACGGAACACTTCCAAACGTAAACCCCTGCACCCTGTCCATCTGTCCCAGAGCACTGACTGCCAGAACAGCTGATCAAGTCATGACCCTTCACATGACAGGGTCTCTCTCAGCATGAGCTCACGCTCCATTACCTGCAGTACAGTATCAGTACAGTGTAGACTATTTGTTCTGCAAGGCAAGCATGTTTAGAGTTCCTGCCAGCTTCAACACTGGGTTATTTCATAGGTAGTGTGCCAAGTGTTTTATATCTTTCCACTGTAATTACAGTGAGCTGTGGCCATAAGGCACAACTGTTCCTACGTATGACCACTAGAGAGCGCTAGATAACAGGCCCCGCAGACACACCCTGTCAACGTCCAGAGAGCGAGAGCGAGAGAGAGATTGTTTGTTTGTTTGTTTGTTTGTTTGTGTGTGCTGTTAATCAGGGCGAGGCCCTCTCACACATATCAATTGCACCCTGCGGTGCCTCACAGCACGGATCACTGCTGCTACACGTGAACACTGTGTAACCTATTAATGACAATGTTTATATAAGATGTTTACATGCACCTTTTGATATCTACTCATGAGTATGTCCAATGGTTGTGGAGGGTATATGCAGGTATACGCCGTATATCCACACATTTGTCAGTGGACATTGCATATACTCACTTCTTAATCCCCACTGATACGTATCAAAGTAGTGTAGTGGAGGTATACGCCGTATCAATTAATATGACTGATTGAACAGATCGTAATGTTTAGCTTAAAATGTTAATAATCTTAAATTCTTTAACAATTTAGCCGCAGCAATATACACATGGCAGTAAACCTACGCGTGAATGTTCCAAAATGCAATTTGCTGGAAAATATGGAAATATCCGTAAGAAATAGGGGGGGTTTAAAAATGCAATAACTACCATGGGTTGCTAATATGATTAGGATAATGCCGTTGCTGCTAGACAATGAAATAAAGTTGAAAGAAAACCATTAGAAGAGAGAGGAGAACATAATGAGTCTTTATATAGCAAAAACTTGCCCCCACGTTTCTATGGTGGGATTTTGGCTATAGGCTACTTTGAAGCAAGGTAAGATGTGCCTCATAATATGAAGTAAAACATCCAGGTTTCAAACATTTAAATCTAGTGATGCTAATGTTAGGCCTAACCATCTTTTTGTAGAATGGAAGAGTGTTTTGTAGAGTGTTCGGAGGATATAACGGCATTGTGGTGTTAGGCCCGAGAGGAAGTCTAATTTGAATTTTGAAACAATGTTGCAAATGTCGGAGAGATGGACAGTAAGGTTTTATACAAATCTCCGCTAGGCATTTTAATGTCATAGATTTAGCCAGTGTTAACTTGTGGAATAGACACCGGCTGGAATGCAATTTTAACCAGTCAACATTCAGGATTAGACCCACCCGTTGTATAATAAATGTTAACTAGCTACCAAGTAGCCAATGCCTACTTATCAGAATGCTATCATGATTATTTGCGTCAATCCAGTGGCCATTTATTTTGCAAACAACATCCCATGTGCTACAGAAACACTGCTAATCAAACAATAGTGCTAGGTGCCTGTAAACCTGCGTTAAAGGGTCACTACTTTAAAAAGTCTGAATTCCTTAGATTTTTCCAAGATCTCAAAAGTCGTCTCCTGATGTGATTTAAGCATTGCTAGCTGCTTAGTCTAATCAATCCCCGTCTCCCTCCCTTTGCTCCTCCCTCCAACCCCTTCCCAGGGTCAGTACTCTCCTAGTGGTGGGCTCTTTGTAGGAAGGCCAGGTTACATAACATTCTTCCCTTCTGCACCATTACTCATGCTTACATAGAGACCCTGCTGGATGACATAACCATCCACACATAAACACATTGTCCTTCCCCCTTCATCACTGTTCGTCTCAGCTCTTCTTCTCTCCATCTTTTTGTATTAAACTTGGATGGGTAGTGTGTGGGTGCTCTGTTGGTTTGCTCTCTGTGTTTCTAAACAAATTGAGAAAGGCGCTTGGCTAGCTATATAGATACAATGTATTATGATTCTGTATAGGCAGACAGCCGGGGAGGTCCCTGGGTAACGAGGTTCCATGATCATCCAGTGAATTCCCTTCATTGGCCCGGGTCCGCGCCGCATCTGTCTGTAAGTAAGTAATGGTGAGTTGAGTTTGCTCCGAACCTCGCCAAATAAACACGTAACTCAACAGCTGTGAACAACAGCTGTGAAATTCATTCACCCCCCACATGGTCCCTGTGAGAAATTCTTTGGGTTTACAGAGATGATTACACCACCCACGGTGAGGTCACAGCGAACAGACTGGAGGAGAGTGGGGAAGCTGGAGGGAGGAGATTCTGCTCTGATTTAAAATGAAATGTACATAACCCATCCAGCAGCAGGGCAGCCAGACACTATCTAGAACAACTGGGACTGCTGATGTCTGTTGTAACCCGGTTCACTGATCGGAGTAATCTCCGGACAGAACTGCTAGTCCCTGAAATGATGGGAGTGCAGCAGTTGGCTGCTTGCCACAGCAATGGGAATGACTCACTCCTCCATGGAAGCTGGCCCTTGTTTGCACTGTGGATGTGGTTCTGTTCTTCCACTCCCACAAATGTACTTCTGCCCATCCCTCGATCACCCCCACTTCAAGGAATCAAATTACACACATCAGTACACACATAATTAAATCCCCCTTCAAAACAGAGCAAGCATGAACTATGCATAATTCCATTTGACAAAAGAGCTTGGCATTATCTACCACAGCATAACTGTCCTGTGAGGTAATGGGGTAGAGAGTGGACTAAACACTTATGTTCAGTGGCTTTACACAGTCTGTCTTGCTTCTACTGCATGTTTTGCTGTGTTTACACTCTGGTGAGCATCAATCTATGTTTGAAACATTTGTAAATAGAACTTCCCCTGGTTTTAGCAGCAATACTTAAACCAAGCCCTACACTCTCAGTTCCCTTAAAACATGCTCAAGGCTGAGAGCACATAGAAGACATGCCACACCTATTTACACTAACTGGCATTTGAGCAGTGTCTTATCTTCATTCATGCTCTAGGTGGCAGTCGATCATCGTGGCATTCCTATGACTGTCAGGCCAGGGCAACCCTTTCACCTTGGACAGAGAGTGCTTTGGAATGGAGAAGGCAACAGTGTCTTGATGTGTTAGCTACTGTATGTCATGGGCCATTGTTCCCCCAACCTGAAATGTTCTCATTTGTCTCAAAAGATATGGAAAGGTTTCAGATCCTCTTCCCTCTCTACTGTGTTTGCCTGCCCTCCAGCACATTCTGCTGGACACTGTCATAGCCTACTGTCTGTCTAGGAATACTTAGAGGAATGTGACACACCTTGCTTTCTGTTCAAATGGAGAAATAAAATAAAATCCTTCAGCCCAACCCTCATGCTAGGCAAATGGTGGTTCTGTTCTAAGCAGGGGGTTAGCTGTCTCAGTATGGAATCTGTCAGAGTTTGTCTCTGTGTCTCTTTTCTGAGAACAGAGAAGTGGCTGATGCTCTAAGTTCCCATGACTCAGTGACTTACACATTCATGTCTACATAGCTGTCTCAGATGAGATGTGTAAGGCTGGATGGACCACACTGGTTACCTGACTTATTGTATGAAGCAGTATTTAAAACCGTTACGTGCAGTTTGTGGATGCCCTTCAGACTTCACCTGTGGTAGACTTTCTCGTAAATGCAGTAGCATGGGAGGAGCTGCCTGGAGCGAATGCTATATTAAAACAGCAGTCTAAAGTCCACCAACCACTGTCTTATCATATCAACAGATCTTGTGCAGCCAGGAGTTGTAGGTAGGTGGGGACAAGGGTCACTATATGAAGGACGACCAGGGCCGGCTTCAGGCATAAGCGACATAAGTAGTTGCTTTGGGCCCCTGGCCGCTAGGGGGCCAACGACCAATTATACACTACCGTTCAAAAGTTTGGGGTCACTTAGAAATGTCCTTGTTTTTTAAAGAAAAACACATTTTTTGTCCATTAAATAACATCATATTGATCAGAAAGGCAGTGTAGACATTGTTAATGTTGTAAATGACTATTGTAGCTGGAAACGGCTGATTTTTTAAATGGAATATCTACATAGGCGTACAGAGCCCCAGTATCAGCAACCATTACTCCTGTGTTCCAATGGCACGTTGTGTTAGCTAATCCAAGTTTATCATTTTAAAAGGCTAATTGATCATTAGAAAACCCTTTTGCAATTACGTTAGCACAGCTGAAAACTGTAGTTCTGATTAAAGAATCCATAAAACTGGCCTTCTTCAGACTAGTTGAGTATCTGGAGCATCAGCATTTGTGGGTTCGATTACAGACTCAAAATGGCCAGAAACAAACTACTTTCTTCTGAAACTCGTCAGTCTATTCTTGTTCTGAGAAATTAAGGCTATTCCATGCGAGAAACTGCCAAGAAACTGAAGATCTCGTACAACGCTGTGTACTACTCCCTTCACAGAACAGCGCAAACTGGCCCTAACCAGAATAGAAAGAGTGGGAGGACCCGGTGCACAACTGAGCAAGAGGACAAGTACATTAGAGGGTCTAGTTTGAGAAACAGACACCTCACAAGTCCTCAACTGGCAGCTTCATTAAATAGTACCCGCAAAACACCAGTCTCAAAGTCAACAGTGAAGAGGTGACTCCGGTGATGCTGGCCTTCTAGCCAGAGTTCCTCTGTCCAGTGTCTGTATTCTTTTGCCCATCTTAATCTTTTTATTGGCCAGTCTGAGATATGGCTTTTTCGTTGCAACTCTGCCTAGAAGGCCAGCATCCCGGAGTCGCCTCTTCACTGTTGACGTTGAGACTGGTGTTTTCCGGGTAATATTTAATGAAGCTGCCAGTTGAGGACTTGTGAGGCGTCTTATTCCCCAATGTAATTATTTGTATTTTCCTCAGGGGTTGGACACAGATGTTGTGAGAGAGTATGAGACTGTCCAGCACTAAAACAGGCACACAGTAAACCGTGTGCACAACATCCATCAGAGAGGAATGGGCTGCCACAGCCACAGGCTAGCTATATGGATGTCAGGGGGTATAGAACAGTACCAACGTCCTTGCATACAAATAATCATAGACCTTACCAGTCAGAAGTTAGGAGGGCAAATGCCCTTTTTTATAAAGACCAGTGGCAACCACAGTAGTGGGCTGAAAGTTGGTCCCATTCAAACAAAGCTTTTAAAACCTGGTGATTAAGCTGATAGTGAGTGGGCGTGTGTGACACAAGGCTCATGTTTGATATGAGCTTTATGACTTTTCCTCCTGAAGAGTACAACGTCCAACCATAATTCCTATGACATCATTGGCAAGCTATTTGCCTGGCATGAGGCCTTTATAACAACATGTTTCCTGTTTTATGTGTGATAGTCAAATATGTCATGTAAAACACTGACCTAGGAACCAAAGGAAAAATACATTGGTAATATATTATCTTTCCAAACTGTATGACTGGGTAGCCTGTACGCCCAGGCAGTCAGAGTACATATAATAACAGATATGTTTGTCCAACACAGGGCACCATAATCTTTTATAGCCCTACTCAATGAACTGTCTTGTTATTTTCATTAGGACTCATTGAGATTATGACGGCCCAGTAGTCCTCTATAGAAGAGCTCCTCTGTGTGACCTGTTTATACTTCAAATCTGTCACATTATTTCCAAAGTTGTTGCAGACAAATGTTCCATACAACCCATGGCTAATAAGTCATTTGGCTTTCTATTCTTGTGCTGAGGAACATGCAGCATGTGGAAGTTTTGTGGTGTGCTCCTGGAAACGAAAGTAAAATGGTGGACCATGATGGTCAGTTTCATTGTTTTCAGTTGTTACAGTAACATAGAGATCATTTTAATAAAAAGGAAAAGTTTGGTGCTATTCTTGATCCGCAGTAAACGAATACTGTATATTACACTGGGCATAGTTTGGCAATGTTCCAGTTGTGGAGAATAAATGTGACATTTTCTGAGTAGAAAACAGAGTCAACGCCATCCTGCTCAGCTGACAGGCTAGCCATGACGTCTGTTCCGCAGAGAACAAAGCATCGACTCTGACCTCGAGAAAAACTGACAACCCTTGAGAACTGACTACTGATAATACACACAGACAACCCAATCGCCATTCCACCTCTCAAATATATGTGTGCATGTGTGAGCTCCCCATCATGATAGAGCGATAAGAATGTGGTGAAATATGACTGCAGTTCTCTGCAGAATCAGGAGCACCACCTTGCTACTCCTCCCCTTCACCTTTGTCACCAGGTAGCCTTCGCTGTCACTAGATCATAGGGATCAACCAGGCCAGGAGTCACAGATCACACCACCACCATGCCCCCCCTGCTGCAGAGCCATGATCTTATCACATTTCCGCCAAGCCGGTGCCCCTCCCTGATCACTGAGCTAATATAATGCAGCCCTGCGTATTAACCCAGTGTTATGTCCCTGCCCTGCTTGGATGTGTCCTGGAGGCCTCGGAGCCCTCAGCTGGAAGAGGGTCCATAAGATCTGAGAAAAGACTATCAGTGTTCAGCTGCATGAGATCATACCATAGCGTCTCTCTTGCATTCTTTATATCAGCGGGTCACCAGCAGCACCCGACCCTGATGCCCTGCTGTGTGTGCAGCAGTGTGTGAAGTGGAGGAGCTGAGTTGTTTTATAATGGCTGTGTAATGATGTTAGTGAACTGATAATGTGTTTGGGAATCGGTACGGGACACTCGCAGTAGCTGCAAAAATCTATTTTCTATTACAGCTCTTATACAGGCAGCCATAACTCATCATGGATGGAACTTAAATCTGGGAAAGGGTTAGGAGTACACTTAGTGGACACTAACTGGTAAGAGAAAAACAAAGATAATGGGGATTGAAAGAGAAATGGCAACGAGGTTGGCTGACGGGATGTTTTTACAACAGAGATATAGCAATAGTTTCTACTGTACCTGTTTGGTTATCATCCTTGGTGAATGGTCAAGAATAATCTCATAACAGCCTGTGTGAAGTGTGTGCCCTAGCCTTTTGGCAGGGGCAAACAGTTATTTGCTTTTCATCACAAAACCAATCAATTATAATTTACAGAGGGCTTGGAAATCAATCTCTTTCCGAACTAAAATTCCTATCACCTCGCATACAAAATATGGATGTACGGAGGCCACGTGTTTGCCTGTTGGGAGAGCCAATCAGCAGGAAGAACACTGCAGCACTGTTGGAGTCAGGCTTATCTAATCAACTGACCAGGAGTGTTTGACATCCTCAAACTGAGAGACCACTCACAAATCACCTCTGATTCAGTTTAAAATATGCAATTGAGTGAGAAATGTAAGAATTCAATCATACTTCACATTTAGAAATAATGTGGCTTATGATCTGTGGATTTGACAGGCATTCACTGTAAGTAAGTAGTAGTAGTAAGATGGTCGTGTGACACTTACTAATTGTCTTATGAGATGAGTGACCAAGCAGTTCCCTCTTTTATATTTTGTTTGGATTGTCCCTATGACCAATGATCCGATGTCTGTATCTGCTATTTGGACCGTATTTATATCATTATCTATGGGAAAAAGCTGCTCTACAACCATGGTCCAGTTCCCCTCTGGCATTACCCACAAAAATAGACCCTGAAGCAGGGCTCTCCAACCCTGTTCCTGGAGAGCTACCGTCCTGTAGGTTTTCGGTCCAACCCAAATCTAACGCTCCTGATTCTTATAATTAGCTGGTTGATGAGCTGAATCAGGTTAGTTACAACTGGGGTTGGAGCGAAAACCTACAGGACGAAAGCTCTCCAGGAACAGGGTTGGAGACCCCTGCCCTTAAGCAACCCCCTATCCCTTCAGCATCAGAGGGCTCAGGACTTATTGTTATTGTATGCAAAGTTGTAATATAAATCATACAGATTTTTCATGGAGGTGTCCACCGTATTTTTTTGAAAACCTATGGAACACTTTTCAGATACAGTATGTTTATCAGGCTTAGTATTAGTATTAAGACCATTATGACCAACTATACTGAACAAAAATATAAATACAACATGTAAATTGTTGGTCCCATGTTTCATGAGCTGAAATAAAATATCCCCGAAATTTTCCAAATGCATTAAAACTTTATTTCTCGTAAATGTTGTACACAAATGTGCTTACATCCCTGTTAGTGAGCATTTCGCCATTGCCAAGATAGTGCCTTCAGAAAGTATTTAGACCCCTTGACTTTTTCCACATTTTGTTAGGTTACAGCCTTATTCTAAAACGTATTACATTGTTTTTTCCCCTGATCAATAGACACACAATACCCCCTAATGACGAAGAAAAAACAGTTTTTTAGATTTTTTGCCAAACTGAAAAATCACATTTACATATGTATTCAGACCCTTTAGTCAGTACTTTGTTGAAGCACCTTTGGCAGCGATTACAGCCTCGAGTCTGCTTGGGTATGACGCTACAAGCTTGGCACACCTGTATTTGGGGAGTTTCTTCCATTCTTCTCTACAGATCCTCTCAAGCTCTGTCAGGCTGGATGGGGAGCGTCGCTGCACAGCTATTTTCTTGAAAACTCTGTTTATTAAGTTTTACACACATACACACAGAGACAAGACAACACAAAGCAATATAAATAATATACTCAACTAGAAAAAAATACAAATAATACACTGCTCAAAAAAATAAAGGGAACACTAAAATAACACATCCTAGATCTGAATGAATGAAATATTCTTATTAAATACTTTTTTCTTTACATAGTTGAATGTGCTGACAACAAAATCACACAAAAATGATCAACTCCTGGACAGTCTGTGGTGCAACGTGGCATTGGTGGATGGAGCGAGACATGATGTCCCAGATGTGCTCAATTGGATTCAGGTCTGGGGAACGGGCGGGCCAGTCCATAGCATCAATGCCTTCCTCTTGCAGGAACTGCTGACACACTCCAGCCACATGAGGTCTAGCATTGTCTTGCATTAGGAGGAACCCAGGGCCAACCGCACCAGCATATGGTCTCACAAGGAGTCTGAGGATCTCATCTCGGTACCTAATGGCAGTCAGGCTACCTCTGGCGAGCACATGGAGGGCTGTGCGGCCCCCCAAAGAAATGCCACCCCACACCATGACTGACCCACCGCCAAACCGGTCATGCTGGAGGATGTTGCAGGCAGCAGAACGTTCTCCACGGCGTCTCCAGACTCTGTCACGTCTGTCATAAATGTGCTCAGTGTGAACCTGCTTCCATCTGTGAAGAGCACAGGGCGCCAGTGGCGAATTTGCCAATCTTGGTGTTCTCTGGCAAATGCCAAACGTCCTGCACGGTGTTGGGCTGTAAGCACAACCCCCACCTGTGGACGTCGGGCCCTCATACCACCCTCATGGAGTCTGTTTCTGACCGTTTGAGCAGACACATGCACATTTGTGGCCTGCTGGAGGTCATTTTGCAGGGCTCTGGCAGTGCTCCTCCTGCTCCTCCTTGCACAAAGGCGGAGGTAGCGGTCCTGCTGCTGGGTTGTTGCCCTCCTACGGCCTCCACCACGTCTCCTGATGTACTGGCCTGTCTCCTGGTAGCGCCTCCATGCTCTGGACACTACGCTGACAGACACAGCAAACCTTCTTGCCACAGCTCGCATTGATGTGCCATCCTGGATGAGCTGCACTACCTGAGCCACTTGTGTGGGTTGTAGACGCTGTCTCATGCTACCACTAGAGTGAAAGCACCGCCAGCATTCAAAAGTGACCAAAACATCAGCCAGGAAGCATAGGAACTGAGAAGTGGTCTGTGGTCACCACCTGCAGAACCAGTCCTTTATTGGGGGTGTCTTGCTAATTGCCTATAATTTCCACCTGTTGTCTATTCCATTTGCACAACAGCATGTGAAATTTATTGTCAATCAGTGTTGCTTCCTAAGTGGACAGTTTGATTACACAGAAGTGTGATTGACTCGGAGTTACATTGTGTTGTTTAAGTGTTCCCTTTATTGTTTTGAGCAGTGTACATAAAAAAAAATACCTTTAAAGATACCATACTTTAGACAAGATAAACACACCAGGCAGATGGCTACAACGGTTAAAGTGCAATCTATAGTACAGGGACAGAGCAAACACCTCACCATTGTTCCTGTAAACAGTCAAGGGATAGGGGTGGAGAAATGCAACCACTCACAGACTGTCATGGCCACAGACCGAACCATCCACTGGACCAAAAATAAAAAGTTTACAATGCTTTAAAATAAAAAATGAATAATAATCATTTTATGTAGGTGTGAACAAAATTAAAAAAAAAAAAAAAAAACTGGGAAAAACAAGCTCACATTTTAGTCTCTGCCCGGGCAAGATGAACAAGGCATCCGCAGGTCACAATCAATAAGCACATCAACCATTCCTGCGTTGTCTTGGCTGTGTGCTTAGGGTCGTTGTTCTGTTGGAAGGTGAACCTTCGCACCAGTCTGAGGTCCTGAGCGCTCTGGAGCAGGTTTTCGCAAGGAATCTCTGTACTTTTCTCCGTTCATCTTTGACTCAATCCTGACTAGTCTCCCAGTCCCTGGTGCTGAAAAACAACCTCACAGCATGATGCTGCC
Source organism: Salvelinus alpinus (assembly GCF_045679555.1). Classification (NCBI taxonomy): domain Eukaryota; kingdom Metazoa; phylum Chordata; class Actinopteri; order Salmoniformes; family Salmonidae; genus Salvelinus; species Salvelinus alpinus. Next base: position 26,063,861 of record NC_092119.1, read on the forward strand.
ACCACCATGCTTCACCGTAGGCATGGTGCCAGGTTTCCTCCAGACGTGACGTTTGGCATTCAGGCCAAAGAGTTCCATCTTGGTTTCATCCAAATCTTGTTTCTCATGGTCTGAGAGTCTTTCGGGGCCTTTTGGCAATTGGCAAACTCCAAGTGGGCTGTCATGTGCCTTTTAGTGAAGAGTGGCTTCCGTCTGGTCACTCTACCATAAAGGCCTGATTGGTGGAGTGCTGCAGAGATGGTTGTCCTTCTGGAAGGTTCTCCTATCTCCACAGAAGAACTCTAGAGCTATGTCAGAGTGACCATCGGGTTCTTGGTCACCTCCCTGACCAAGACCCTTCTGCCCCAATTGCTCAGTTTGGCCAGGCGGCCAGCTCTAGGAAGAGTCTTGGTGGTTCCAAACTTCTTCCATTTAAGAATGATGGAGGCCACTGTGTTCTTCGGGACATTTAATTCTGCAGACATTTTTGGGTACCCTTCCCCAGATCTGTGCCTCGACACAATCCTGTCTCGGAGCTCTACGGACAATTCCTTCGACCTCATGGCTTGTTTTTTTGCTCTGACATGCACTGTCAAATGTGGGACCTTATATAGACAGTTGTGTTCCTTTCCAAATCATGTCCAATGAATTGAATTTACCATCGGTGGACTCCAATCAAGTTGTAGAAACATCTCAAGGATGATCAATGGAAACAGGATGCACCTGAGCTCAATGTTGAGTTTCATAGCAAAAATAATTATGTAAATAAGGTATTTCTGTTTTTTTTAATTTTTAATACATTTGCAAAAATGGCAAAACTGTTTGCTTTGTCATTATGGGGTATTGTGTGTAGATTGCTAAGTATTTATTTATTTTTTAATCCATTTTAGAATAAGGCTGTAACGTAACAAAATGTGGAAAAAGTCAAGGGGTCTGAATACTTTCCGAAGGCACTGCAATCTATCCACCTGAAAGGTGTGGCATATCAAGAAGCTGATCACTTCAGTCATCATAAAGTGCTTTGAGAGGCTAGTTAAGGATCATATCACCTCCACCTTACCTGACACCTTAGACCCACTTCAATTTGCACACCGCTCCAATAGATCAACAGACGATTCAACCGCCAGCACACTGCCCTATCCCATCTGGACAAGAACAATACCTATGTATGAATGCTGTTGATTGACTACAGCTCAGCCTTCAACACCATAGTACGCTCCAAGCTCATCATTAAGCTCGGGGCTCTGGGTCTGAACCCCGCCATGTGCAAATGGGTCCTGGACTTCTTGACGGGCCGCCCCCAGGTGGTGATGGTAAGAAACAACACTTCCCCTACGCTGATCCTCAACACAGGGGCCCAACAAGGGTGCATGCTCCCAGTACTCCCGGTTCACCAATGACTGCGTGATCACGCACGCCTCCAACTTTTTCATCAAGTTTTCAGATGACACAACAGTAGTAGGCCTGATTACCAACAATGACGAGACAGCCTACAGGGACGAGGTGAGGGCCCTGGCAGAGTGGGACCAGGAAAATAACCTCTCCCTCACCTTCAACAAAACGAAGGAGCTGATCGTGGACTTCAGGAGACTAGGGAGCACGCCCCCATCCACATCGACGAGACCGCAGTGGAGAAGGTGAAAAGCTTCAAGATCCTCAGCGTACACATCTCTGACAATCTGAAGTGGTCCACCCACTTCAGACTCACATTAAGCATCTCCAATCCAAAATTAAATCTAGAATCGGCTTCCTATTTTGCAACAAAGCATCCTTCACTCATGCTGCCAAACATACCCTCGTAAAACTGACTATCCTACCGATCCTTGACTTTGGCGATGTCATTTACAAAATAGCCTCCAACATTCTACTCAGCAAATTGGATGCAATCTATCACAGTGCCATCCGTTTTGTCACCAAAGCCCCATATACTACGCACCACTGCGACCTGTATGCTCTCGTTGGCTGGCCCTCGCTTCATATTCTTGCCAAACCAACTGGCTCCAGGTCATCTATAAGTCTTTGCTAGGTAAAGCCTCGCCTTATCTCAGCTCACTGGTAACCATAGCAGCACCCACCCGTAGCACGCGCTCCAGCAGGTATATTTCACTGGTCACCCCCAAAGCCAACTCATCCTTTGCCCACCTTTCCTTCCAGTTCTCTGCTGCCAATGACTGGAACGAATTGCAAAAATCATTGAAGCTGGAGACTCATATCTCCCTCACTAACTTTAAGCATCAGCTGTCAGAGCAGCTTACAGATCATTGCACCTGTACATTGCCCATCTGTGAATAGCCCACCCAACTACCTCATCCCCATATTGTTATTTATTAGATATTTTCTGCTCCTTTGCACCCCAGTATCGCTACTTGCACATTCATCTTCTGCACATCTATCACTCCAGTGTTTAATTGCTAAATTGTCATTATTTCGCCACTAAGGCCTATTTATTGCCTTACCTCCTTATCTTACTTCATTTGCACACACTGTATATAGACTTTTCTATTGTGTTATTGACTTGAACTCTTTATTTACACATGTTTACACTCTTTAGTTACACATGTTGATTCCATGTGTAACTCTGTGTTGTTTGTGTCGCACTGCTTTGCTTTATCTTGGCAAGGTCGCAGTTGTAAATGAGAACTTGTTCTCAACTGGCCTACCTGGTTAAATAAAGGTTAAATAAAAAAATATAGAAATAAAAAAGGTAACTCTGGGTCTTGCTTTCCTGTGGCGGTCCTCATGAGAGGCAATTTCATCATAGCGTTGATGGTTTTTGCGATTGTACTTGAAGAAACTTTCAAGAAACACGAGCAATGGATGGAAATCTGTGGAAATCTGTCCTTTGGTCTGATGAGTCCAATTTTGAGATTTTTGGTTCCAACCGCTGTGTCTTTGTGAGACGCTGAGTAGGATGATCTCCGCATGTGTGGTTCCCACCGTAAAGCATTGAGGAGGAGGTGTGATGGTGCTTTGCTGGTGACACTGTCTGTGATGTATTTTGAATTCAAGGCACACTTAACCAGCATGACTACCACAGTATTAAGCAGCAATACGCCATCCCATCTGGTTTGCTCTAAGTGGGACTATCATTTGTTTTTCAACAAATGATAACACACCTCCAGGCTGTGTAAGGGCTATTTGACCAAGAAGGAGAGTGATGGAGTGCTGCATCAGATGACCTGGCCTCCACAATCACACGACCTCAACCCAATTGAGATGGTTTGGGATGAGTTGAACTGCAGTGTGAAGGTAACGCAGCCAACAAGTGCTCACCATATGTGGGAAAAGCAATCCTCATGAAGCTGGTTGAGAGAATGCCAAGAGTGTGCAGAGCTGTCATCAAGGCAAAGGGCGGCTACTAAAATATGTTTTGATTTGTTTAACATTTTTTGGGTTACTACATGATTCCATATGTGTTATTTCATAGTTTTGATGTCGTCACTATTTTTCAACAATGTAGAAAATAAAAACCCTTGAATGAGTAGGTGTTCTAAAACTTTTGACCGACACACCCCCCTTTGGAATTACCTGTACTTCTGCATAGATTGGTCATAAAATGTTATCTGATCTTCATCTAAGTCACAACAATAGACAAACGCAGTCGGCTTAAAACGAATAACAAACAATTCTACGCTTTCATGTCTTTATTGAACACACAGTGTAAACATTCACAGTGCAGGATGGGAAAAGTATGTGAACCCTTGGATTTAATAACTGGTTGACCCTCCTTTGGCAGCAATAACCTCAACCAAACGTTTTCTGTAGTTGCGGATCAACCTGCACAACGGTCAGGAGGAATTTTGGACCGTTCCTCTATACAAAACTGTTTCAGTTCAGTAATATTCTTGGGATGTCTGGTGTGAACCGCTCTCTTGAGGTCATGCCACAGCTTCTCAAATCGGGTTGAGGTCAGAACTCCAGAAGTCGGATTTTCGTCTGTTGAATCCATTCTAATGTTGTTGATTTACTTCTGTGCTTTGGGTTTTTGTCCTGTTGCAACACCCAACTTCTGTTGAGCTTCAATTGGCAGACAGATAGCATTACATTTTCCTGCAAAATGTCTTGATAAACTTGGGAATTCATTTTTCCGTCGATGATAGCAAGCTGTCCAGGCCCTGAGGCAGCCCCAAACCATGATGCTCCCTTCACCATACTTTACAGTTGGGATGAGGTTTTGATGTTGGTGTGCTGTGCCTTTTTTTCTCTACACAGTGTTGTGTGTTCCTTCCAAACAACTCAGCTGTAGTTTCATCTGTCCACAGACACTTTTGCCAGTAGCGATGTGGAACATCCAGGTACTCTTTTGCGAACTTCAGACGTGCAGCAATGTTTTTTGGACAGCAGTGGCTTCTTCCGTGGTGTCTCCCATGAGCACCATTTTTGTTTAATGTTTTAGGTATCATAGACTCGTCAACAGAGACGTTAGCATGTTCCAGAGATTTCTGTAAATCTTTAGCTGACACTTGGATTCTTCTTAACCTCATTGAGCATTCTGCTCTGTGCTCTCGCAGTCATCTTTGCAGGACAGCCACTCCTAGGGAGAGTAGCAACAGTGCTGAACTTTCTCCATTTATAAACAATTTGTCTTACCGTGGACTGATGAACATCAAGGCTTTTAGAGATACTTTTGTAACCCTTTCCAGCTTTAATCAAGTCAACAATTCTTAATCTTGGGTCTTCTGAGATCTCTTTTGTTCGAGGCATGGTTCACATCAGGCAATGCTTCTTGTGAATAGCAAACTCATATTTTGTGAGTGTTTTTTAAAGTTAAAGGGCAGGGCAGCTCTAACCAACATCTCTAATCTCATCTCATTGATTGGACTCCACGTTAGCTGACTCCAATTAGCTTTTGGAGAAGTCATTAGCCTAGGGGTTCACACACTTTTTCCAACCTACACGTAAATGTTTAAATTATGTATTCAATATAAAAATAGAAACATACAATAGTTTGTGTGTTATTAGTTTAAGCAGACTGTGTTTGTCTGTTTTTGTGATTTAGATAATCTAATTTTATGACCAATTTATGTAGAAATCCAGATAATTCCAAAGGGTTCACATACTTTTTCTTGCCACTGTATATACATATTTCAGGGGGTGCTGCAGCACCCTCAGCACTCCTACTTCCCACAACTATGGATATGTGCATGGTTGGGTTGGTTACTTTTGAAATGTAATCCGTTAGTTACTAGTTACCTGTCCAAAATTGTCATCAGCAATTTAACTTTTGTATTACCCAAACTCAGTAACGTAATCTGATTACTTTCAGCTATTAGCAGATGATAAAAAGGATTCATCAAACGCATTTGGTGTCATCCACTATGATCTCTGACTTGTGGTCAGACTCGCTCAGGTGGAACAAACTTAATCTGCACCTTTTTTCGAGTTGAATGTCATTCAGAAATGTAGAAATAATCCCAGAAGTAAACTAGTTTTTCAAAAGTATCTGTAATCCGAATACAATATTTTAGCTGGTAACGTAACTGATTAGTTAGTACCACAACTCAGCTCAGCAGGGCAAATGACAAGCTGATTAAGAGTGGGATTTCCAGGGGCTCAGAGCTGCTATTCCCAGTTTCTGTCCTCCAGATTAGACCTTCTTTAGCTGGGGACAGGCTGATGACACGACTGCAGGTGAGACACCTCTCTCATTTGAATTGACAATGATATATCGTTTAAAAAAACATATGACTGAGCTTAATAAGAAATTAAGATTTACAGAAACAGATTTAGTCTCTCTAGTTAGCAGATTGTGCAGCCAACCTTTCTATATGTTCTTGATTATGGTGAAACTATTTACCAAAGTGGAGCAGCCTCTACGCTTAAACACTTCGCAGCCGTTTTTCATAGCACCCTTCGTTTTATTACTCATCACTGTATTCTTTACACAAAGGTTGGGTGGACCTCTTTGAAGTCATCACTCTCCACAAACCTCTGATTTACTGATCACTGTTAAGATTTAAAATGTCAAGTTACCAAACCCGTTCAAAGGGCTGGTTAACTCTAGAGACACCTTTGGTGTCGAGATGAGTTAGGCAAATCAGACTTCAATTTCCTGGAATGATCTACAATACAAATATTGCCTCTAGAGCATTTCAGGTTGTTAGGGGACCATTTTACAGAAGAATGTCTTTTTTATGATTGTGTTTTGCTTTTCGTGTATAATATGTATTTTGTGTATATGAATGTGTAGTTTAATGTTTGTGTATTGTGGTGCTATACTGGGCTAATCTGGAAAAGAGACCTTGGTTTCTGCATTGAAAATAAAGGTTCTATAAAAAAATTCCCACCAACAGGGTCAGCTTCTACACAGGAGACCTGACCACAAAGGACTGTTAACCCACAAAAATCCCACAATTACTTCAATAAACAACTCACCATCCCATCTCCCACATACTTTCTAAGCACGGTAGGGAGCTTTATTCAAAGAACACAAACCTTTAAGTGTTACATAACCTCTAGGTTCTCCCATTATGAAAACATTGAAACAAACCTGTACAAAATCATTGGTCATGGAGTGAGGACAATGTCATTGGGCAGAGGTTGTGTTTTTCTGAGTAACAGTCTGTTTCATCTACAATCAAAGAGTGAGGTTTACAGTCCCTCACAAAGAGTAAGAGAGCAGTGGAGAACATCTCCTCCTCCTCCCAGCCTAGAATGGCTGCCATTTCTCTGCCTTTTTTGGTCTGGAGCCACCGGCCATCCAGCAATGATGATAATAGCAGACCATAGTTAAAGAAAACGTCACAAGCAGAGGGCAGTAGGAAGAACGGTAAGGTGTTTATTTAGCCTTGTTACAGCATCCCCCTCAGCTGAGACAAAACACAATTTCTCCCACCATTCTACAAATGTAAAAATTGCAACAAAAAAATTGTCCTCCAGAGAGAAACTGGGTAACAATGGGGGATAAGATACTATTATTTCAATCCTGAATGATGCAAGAACATATCAGTAGCATGATTAGAGCGATTGTACATGAAAGACTAAGAGCGAACCTCTCAGACAGCTCTTCACAGCCCTGTGTAGAGACCCTAAGCAATCAGCAGCCTATTTATAGAATCCCACTTAGCCCGCTCTTCCCTCCCTCTGTTAGAGTGTGTTAGGGATGTGTGGGTTTGTGTGTATACATTCATCAAAGTCTATGAAAGACACTGGAAATAGCCTAAAACAGCAGCTATTTCTCAATCATGTCTCTCTCCAAAAGGATGTCAGCTGTCGACTGAAATGTAGAGTTTTAGCTGAGCAGTGGAGAGGAAGGGAAAGTACAGTAAATCAGTCTGAGCAGGTTTTCCACCCGAGTCAGGTTAGGTCCCAAGTCATCAGCACTGCATTTAGACCTTGTGGAGTTCCCCAGGCATAGTCTCCTAGACAACAGTCTCTGCCCACTCCAACCTCCAGCAGTCAGTCCTCTACACAGAGGGTTTGGTGGCGAAGGTAAGGTAGCCAGTATGCCCTGCCATGTCCCTGGGCGGCGTGGTTGTCTTACAGAGAACAGAAGCATTGCTAGGGACTGGGGTGTCAGTCGGGGTCTCCAAGGGCTGGTCGGACCCAAAGTCCGGCAAGGGGAGTGTGATGGTGCGCACGTCATGCACCCTCAGCAGAACCTCTAGAGTGCTGATCTCCTGGAAACCCTCATCAGCCAGCGCCTCAACAGTCTTCTGCACCTGCTCAATACACGGGGAGAAGGAGCACACACGACCCCCTGCAGAGAGAGAGGTGGGGACAGGAGGAGATGACAGGATAGAGACAGAGAGAGAGGTGGGGACAGAAGGAGATGCGGAGATGACAGGATAGAGAAAGGGGTGGGGACAGGAGGAGATGACAGGATGGAGACAGAGAGAGAGGTGGGGACAGAAGGAGATGGGGAGATGGCAGGATAGAGAAAGGGGTGGGGACAGGAGGAGATGACAGGATAGAGACAGAGAGAGAGGTGGGGACAGAAGGAGATGGGGAGATGACAGGATAGAGAAAGGGGTGGTGACAGGAGGAGATGACAGGATGGAGACAGAGAGGTGGGGACAGAAGGAGATGACAGGATAGACAGAGAGAGGACAAATAAGCAGAGAAAAGGAGAGCCAGTTATTGAGTCAGTTATTCTGTTTCAAATCTCACACTCTTTACTTTTGGCAGTATCTATGTAAACTTCCAGAGTTTGGTTTATTCATCCCTAATGGAGATTTTGGACACTCCTCTAGCCACCTTTAAGAGGCATATTGTGATTCAGAAGACAGGTTAAGACAGACTCGGCTGGTGAATTGGATTCCAATGCTGACATCAAACACGTCAAGAGATTTACAAAGCCAAAGATTTTTAGATATTCACAACAATGAGATATTGGCCTAATCATAAACATCTTATTGTTCTTGTGTGTTATGTTGAACAATGAAGAAGCAAGTCAACCATTTTAAAAGCAAGGAGTAAAATGCTATACACATGACCAGTTTAGTTTAAAGAAGAACACATTGAAATGTTCCACTGGTTGCCCAAGTCATTGTAGTTGCTATGGTGATGACCCTTGTTGACCATTGGTTGATTGAGAGAAGTAGAAGACAACTAGCTAGTCAAAACATCTGAGGCCAGGCAGCCTTGGTCAGAATGCAAGGCTGTCTCAGATGTTTTGACTAGCTAGTTGTCGAATGCCTTGAACAATAGCTCTCACACACTTTCTGGATTTGTGTTGACAACAACCTGGTCACCACTAGCTCCACCTCTTCTGCTTCTCTCAATCAACCACTGGTCAACAAGGGTCATCACCATAGCAACACAAAAATAATTTCAAAGTGCATTAAATAAGAGAAAATAAATATCTATATTTATTTTTTTACATTATATTTTATCTCATAAAAGTCTTCAAGGAAGGGAAGGCCAGCCGATAAAGATGAGTCAAAGGTGCAATATGCAGAAATTGCTCCACCAATTCCTGGTTGCTAAAATCTAACAGTTCACCTAATTTCAGTTTGTGACAAAATAAGCACCCAGAGTGTAGAGAATCATTGTACCATCTAAACCGCGGTGAAATAGATTTTCAATAACAAACATTTTATTTTCAGCTGGTGTACAAAACCGAAAGTAAAAGACGTAAAAACTAAAGTTAGGAACAGGAAACAGAAATGGCGCACAAAAAACAAATGTACTGCTTCTTAGACTTTGCAGCTTTAAGGCCTGCTTTAACAGTCTGAGCAGTCCTGAGACTGTCAGGAATTGTCAAGTGTCCTCATCATAAAACAGGGACGTTGTGTGCGTTCTGTGTGGTCAGGCCTAATAAAGGATAACAGAGGGTTGTTAGGACAGATGGAGTAAAGCGGTTGGACTAGGACAGGTGAGTGGGAGAGAGGGACAGCCCTGCCACTCATTAGTGTAGTTTAACAGGATCACAGCAGATCCACTTAACCCAGGATCACTAGAATCGTCTCCTCCTCCTGCTCTCTAGTCTACTTCCACCACCTCCTCCTCCTCCTCCTGCTCTCTAGTCTACTTCCACCACCTCCTCCTCCTCCTCCTCCTGCTCTCTAGTCTACTTCCACCACCACCTCCTCCTCCTCCTCTCTGGCCAAAACCTGGACGTGCAACACTCAGGCTCCAGGGAGGAGATTGTGTGCGCATGTTTTGCTTCTATGGTGACAAGAAATCAGTCACAGGACCAGTGTTGTAATACACAGATCTGAAAGATGAAGCAGAACGCAATACGGGTGTGTAGAATCACAAACACACAAGACTATGCATGCGTTTCCACTGGGCTAAAGTATCCAGAGAAACAGCCTACACACATCATTAACTAACATCCAAGAATGTGTGCAAACTGCAAAGAATCTTCCTCTCTCTGCTAAACACAAGCTCCATAGAACCACAGCAGGGTATGAGAGCAGCTTACCAAAATATCTTCAAGAACCTTGACAGACTGAGTAAAGAATGTTGTCTAAATCACACACCTATTACAGATGCCAAAATCTCACTGGGAGAATAATTTATTGTTAAATCTACAAAGTGAGGTGGCTTTTTAGCCTAACGAGTCCAGCAAGCAACACATGCAGACATTTACTAGTATGTGCCAAGCACACACACACCAAAGTCGAAATAAAGTAAGATATGCCTTACTAGACAAGCCCTTACAAAAACTAGTGTCCGAATACCCGTACTTGCATTACAAATAGCAGGCATTTTGGATATGCGAAAAAATAAATGTTTATGGTATGTGAAATTCTGAAACTGTGGTATGCTTTAAATGCCAGGATGTCATACTCATTTAGGCTTTTCATCTGTTATAGTAAAATTCGCTGCACACTATTGAGGAAGAGAATTGTCTTTCGAGACCCATGTGTGCCTGACACCAGCTGAGGGATCACACTGTACAAAAAATCAACGAATGGCGGGAATCAACGCAATTGTGCATTAAAACCCAAACCGGCTACGCGCGCCATCGTGCATAAATGTATTTTGTCCTACACCAAACGCGATCACGACACCCAGCTTAAAATATCAAAACAAACTCTGAGCCAATTATATTAATTTGGGGACAGGTCGAAAAGCATTAAACATTTATGGCAATTTAGCTAGGTAGCTTGCACTTGCTAGCTAATTTGTCCAATTTAGCTAGCTTGCTGTTGCTAGTTAATTTGTCCTGGGATATAAACATTAGGTTGTTTAGGTCCTCTACTCCGACAATTAATCCACACATAAAACGGTCAACCGAATCGTTTCTAGTCATCTCTCCTTCCAGGCCTTTTCCATATTTGAACTTATATTGTGATTGGCATCTAAACTTTCATAGTATTACCATGACAACCGGCAACACAGTTAGTCTTTCAATCACCCACGCGGGTATAACCAATGAGGAGATGGCACGTGGGTACCTGCTTCTATAAACCAATGAGGAGATGGGAGAGGCAGGACTTGCAGCGTGATCTGCGTCAGAAATAGAAAGGACTTATATTTTTGCCCTTGGCAACACAGACGCTCATTGACTCGCGCGAGCAGTGTGGGTGCAATAATTGAGTAACAGATTTCAAAATGTATTTTTCGTCGCTCGCTTCGTGTAGTCAGGGTATAAGATGACGTACTCTCAGTAGGATGAGCCTAGTATGCTGATATTCCTTGCTTACTGCATTCGATTTTACTAAACAGTACGTTCTAAATGGTATGTAGTACAATTAGTACAGTACGCAGTTTAAGTAAGTAGTAGGCAAGCCAGATTTCGGACACAGCCAATGTCTAGTGTTGGAAACGTGGGATCTCTCAGATAAGACGTTCCATTGACAAATAGGAGCAGCCCTTCTCTCTGGAAAGCTCAAAACACAGCCCCAATCGGCCCCATGTCTTTGGCAAACAGAGGGGGTGTGTGGGGGGCAGGAGGGTTTGTGCCAGGATCTAGGGTCCTCTGAGCACAGCTTCTCTAAATAAAAGGTGCAGGCCACTGGCCAAATAATTAAAAGAATTACAGAGAGAAAAAAAGACAGCCATTTCCTCTGCTCCATATTCTTCCCCTTACCCTGGTTCTCAGATACTACAGACCAAATCTAAAGCAGGGAAAGGAAAATGTACAGAAATCTCCTTTATTAGTGGTTACACAAGGACTGTACAGGAGCATGTGAAGCTCACATGGGCGGTATAATTGACTGGTCAAATGCTAGATGCCCTTGGCTGAAGCATGGAGAGAGACGGCTCCATAGCGTCCAGTCCTCTAGAGGAGTGTGAGAGAGACTGGGACTCCAGTGTCTCAGCCCTGAAGAGAGGGAACAAAATTGTGCCTTGCCTAAAGGAGACTCACGCTACCTCCCTGCAGCACATAACCCTGTATGGTCATGAGACTGATTCTACATCCAGATATCTGTCTGTTTGCTTGTGGCTCTGTGTGTATGTGTGTGTGTGTGTGTGTGTGTGTAAGGGAGGGTCAGATAGCTAGAGAGAGGAAAACGCAGACGTGAAACCATAGAAGGGAGGACTGAACAGTCTACCACGGGTGAGAACGTAGGAAAGGGTGCTGAGTCTCTCTGCACCGTTACTAGTCCATGTCCCACATTCCATCTGTTTATGCACCTTGGGATTATACAAATATTTTATAAAGCTGTTTATAAACCAGTGATCCCAAGTAAGTAACTGTACTAGCCTAGGGCACTATGTGAATACTTTATAACCTTGTGATGTATTCTACCCATGTCCCACCTTTAGCCTATACAGTCACGCACGCACACATACTGACCACCCCACTAAGCTGCCAACCTGCCCGGGCTTGTCGCCACTGTACATGGGTCCTGATCTCCATGGAGACCACTGCATGCTCTTTAGTCAGGTCACGTTATTCTGCATCCGTGTGTCAAGGAAGTAACAGAGAGGAACAAGCATGAGCTGAGCCAAGGCCACATTTAATGAGAGCTCTGCTGACCCAGATCAATATCCAATATGGCACTGACTGTACTACATTGCACAGCCAGAGAACAAAGGCTGGCTGGGATTCATGAGTGGACAAGCCAAAGTCATGTTCTCTGGACCAAGTTCCTGGCTGCTTCTACACACGCACACCCCTTCTTACCCTGCCTCTTCATGGCGTTCTTGGCATGTTTGACAGCCTCCCAGGGGGAGGGGATGTCCAGGAAGACAGCATCTGCAACCCCCGTCACTCCAAAGCCCTCCTTGCAGACGTCCTGGTTGCGGACGGTGACCAGGTGGCCTACGCGGTGCTCCCTGAACTCCTCAGCCGCCTTCTCAGCACGCTGCTGGTGGAACTCCACAGTGTGTAGGTGACCAGTAGGCGCGATGGTGCGCAGGATGGCGTGGGACAGAGAGCCGCTGCCCGTGCCTACAAACAAAACATACAGGGAATGGGTTATGAGACTAGTAGCAGTGGTGGTGTCATGAATCAGGGTTTCCCAAACTCAGTCCTGCCCCCCCCCCCCCGGTGCACATTTTGGTTTTTGCCCTAGCACTACACAGCTGACTCAAATTACCAACTCATCATCAAGCTTTGATTATTTGAATTCGCTATGTAGTGCTAGGGCAAAAGGTCAGGACTGAGTTTTGGAAATCCTGTTATAGATGACTGGGGGGTTCACAACAACTGAGAAAAATGTAGAAAACAGATCAATACAGAAGTGCTTCTAATTTTCATGTCATTATACTCAATCAACGGGTCTGATGTACAGTAGTACAGTTGTGCAAGTAATCAAACCTTGGAGTGTCATATGACCACAACAATAACTGCAGTTGTGTCTAATCGCATCTGAAGTGATCATGTGACAAGGCAGGGGAACATGGTGATGGGCTACAGTGCCCCTTCCTCCTCCCGCTCCTGACATTGCGTCACTGCTGCTTTTGTTCTCATGGCAACAATGGGGGCAATGTTTACCACACAGCGGCACATTGACTTGCTAACGCCACACCAGTCAACTAACCGGATGACCGACAGAGCCAGGGAAACAGCAGAGGGGTTGAGAGCTGTACTACTACTAGTCTCTCTCCTGGACCTTCAACTGGATGACAAGTGTCTGGTCTAAACAACTGTATATGAAGGGTCTAAAGGAAAGGATACTACTCATTTTAGTATGATGCTGTGTGTGGGTAGTGCTGCATGGTAAACCATTTCCAAGGCTTTGTATACTGAACAAAAATATAAAACAACAATGCAACAATTTCAAAGGATTTTACTGAGTTACAGTTCATATAAGGAAATCAGTCAATTGAAATAAATTCATTAGACCCTAATCTATGGATTTCACATGACTGGGAATAACGATATGCATCTGTTGGTCAGAAACACTTTTTTATTATATTTTTTTAAGTAGGGGTGTGGATCAGAAAACCAGTCAGTGTCTGGTGTGACCACCATTTTCCTCATGCAGCCCAACATCTCCTTTGCTTAGAGTTGATCAGGCTGTTGACTGTGGAATGTTGTCCCACTCCTCTTCAATGTCTGGGGAAGTTGCTGGATATTGGCGGAAACTGGAACACGCTGTCGTACACGATAATCAGAGCGTTCCAAACTTGTTCAATGGGTGACATGCCTGGTGAGCATGTAGGCCATGGAAGAACTGGGATATTTTCAGCTTCCAGGAATTGTGTACATATCTGTGCGTTATCATGCTGAAACATGAGGTGATGGAGGTGGATGAATGACAACCAATGAGCCTCAGGATCTTGTCACGTATCTATGTGCATTCAAATTGCCATCGATAAAATGCAGTTGTCTTTAATGTCCGTAGTTTACAGTGCATTCAGAAAGTATTCAGACCCCTTGAATATTTCCACATTTAGTTGTTACAGCCTTATTCTAAAATGTATTACCTCATTAATGTACACACAATACCCCATAATGACAAAGTGAAAACAGGTTTAGACATTTTTGCAAATTTATAAAAAATATATTTACAGAAGTATTCAGACTCTTTGCTGAGACTCGAAATTGAGCTCAGGTGCATCATGTTTCCATTGATCATCCTTGACATGTTTTTACAACTTGAAGTCCATCGGTGGTAAATTCAATTAGTTGGACATGATTTGGAAAGGCACACACCTGTCTATATAAGGTCCCACAGTTGACAGTGCATGTCAGAGCAAAAACCAAGCCATGAGGTCGAAGGAATTGTCCATAGAGCTTCGAGACAGGATTGTGTCGAGGCACAGATCTGGGGAAGGGTACCAAAAACTGTCTACAGAATTGAAGGTCCCCAAGAACACAGTGGCCTCCATCATTCTTAAATGGAAGAAATTTGGAACCATCAAGACTTTAGAGCTGGCCGCCCGGCCAAACTGAGCATTCTGGGGAGAACGGCCTTGGTCAGGGAGGTGACCAAGAACCCAATGGTCACTGACAGAGCTCCAGAGTTCCTCTGTGGAGATGGCAGAACCTTCCAGAAGGACAACCATCTCTGCAGCACTCCACCAATTAGGCCTTTATGGTAGAGTGGCCAGACGGAAGCCACTCCTCAGTAAAAGGCACATGACAGCCCGCTTGGAGTTTGCCAAAAGGCACCTAAAGGAAACTCAGACCATGAGAAACAAGATTCTATGGTCTGATGAAACCAAGATCGAACTCTTTGGCCTGAAAGCCAAGCGTCACTTCTGGAAAAAACTTGCCACCATCCATGGCAGCATCATGCTGTGGAGATGTTTTCAGCGGCAGGGACTGGGAGACTCGTCAGGATCGAGGGAAAGATGAAATGAGCAAAGTACAGAGAGATCCTTGTGAAAACCTGCTCCAGAGCGCTCAGGACCTCAGACAGGGGCGAAGGTTCACCTTCCAACAGTACAACAACCCTAAGTACACAGCCAAGACAACACAGGAGTGGCTTTGGGACAAGTCTCTGAATGTCCTTGAGTGGCCCAGCCAGAGCCCAGACATTTCTGGAGAGACCTGAAAATAGCTGTGCAGCAACACTCCCCATCCAACCTAACAGAGCTTGAGAGGATCTGCAGAGAAGAATGGGAGAAACTCCCCAAATACTGGTGTGCCAAGCTTGTAGCGTCATACCCAAGAAGACTTGAGGCTGTAATCGCTGCCAAAAGTGCTTTAACAAAGTAACGCAACAAACAAAAAAATCTACAAAAACTATTTTTGCTTTGTCATTATGGGGTATTGTGTGTAGATTGATAAGGGGGTGGGGGGGGGGGGAATTGCATACATTTTAGAATCAGGCTGCAACATAAAATGTGTCAAGGAGTCTGAATACTTTCCAAATGCACTGTATGCCTGCCCATACCATAACCCCACCATGGGGCACCCGGTTCAAAATGTAAAAGGACATTGGAGGCAGCTTATGGTAGAGAAATGAACATTCAATTATGTGGCAACTGCTCCGGTGAACATTCCTTCAAATCAGCATGCTAATTGCATGCTCTCTCAAAACTTGAGACATCTGTAGGCTTGTGTTGTGTGACAAAACTGCACATTTTAGTGGCCTTTTATTGTCCCGAGCACAAGGTTCACCTGTGTAATGATCATGCTGTTTAATCAGCTTCTTGATATGCCACACCTGTCAGGTGGATGGATTATCTTGGCAAAGGAGAAATGCTCACTAACAGGGATGTAAACAAATTTGTACACAAAATTTGAGAGAAATAAGCGTTTCTTCCATATGGAACATTTTTGGGATATTTTATTTCAGCTCATGAAACCAACGCTTTATGTGTTGTGCTTATATTTTTGTTCAGTGTAGTTTACTGCCTGATTTCATTCACAACTCTGCTCAAATCCTATTCAAGTGTGTGTGATGTTGTACTATGACAATTCTTACGCACTAAGGTGCTTCAAATCGCAAATATCTAAAACATCTAGTCACCTTCCATGGTACTACCAAGCAGGAACATTCCTCAAAGTACATGTGAAGGCCTATTTGTTCTGCAAATTGTAGCACGGCATGCACTGAGGACATGCCATTTCCATCTTCCACTGGTTACAAGAGCTTATTCAGAATCTGAGTGGCCTTGTTAATTTAATAAGCCTGCCATGTGAGAGCCAGAGACAAAGAATGAATGAGAGCGAAAGAGGTCAAGACCGAGGGATAGAGCGCCATCTGTGAGTATGGTTTGCTGATGTGTGAAGTTGACTGTCCAGGCACTTGTCATCTCCCGTCTTGACTACTGCAACTCGCTGTTGGCTAGGCTCCCTGCTTGTGCCATCAAACCCCTGCAACTTATCCAGAATGCTGCAGCCAGTCTGGTTTTCAACCTTCTCAAGTTCTCCCATGTCACCCCGCTCCTCTGCACACTCCACTGGCTTCCAGTCAAAGCTCGCATCCACTACAAGACCATGGTGGTGCCTGCGGAGCAGCAAGAGGAACTGCCCCTCATTACCTTCAGGCTATGCTCAAACTCTACACCCCAACCCGAGCACTTCGTTCTGCCACCGCTGGTCTCTTGGCCCTCATACCCCTATGGGAGGGCAGCTCCTGCTCAGCTCAGTCCAAGCTTTTCTCTGTCCTGGCACCACAATGGTGGAACCAGCTTCCCCCTGAAGCTAGGACAGCAGAGTCCCTGCCCCTCTCCTGAAAGCACCTGAAACCCTACCTCTTCAAAGAGTATCTTAAATAATCACCACACCCTTCTAGCTCTGTCTTTGCTGATAGCTACTTTATTGAGAAAAAATTTACTTACTATGCCTGTGATGTGGTGTCCCACCTGGCTATCTTAAGATGAATGCACAAAGTCGCTCTGGATAAAAGCGTCTGCTAAATAACTAAAATGTAAATAAATGTAAGAGACATTGCACATTTCTGCTGCCTGAGGAGGATGAGCGGCAGAACAAGAGCCCAAAGTCTCTTCCCATCTCACAAAACGGCCATTAGCACTGGCACTCAGCCCATGCCCACCACGAGGGTGCCACCTGATTGGATAACAAGGCAGCCACATTTGGCATGTTCTTCAGAGGCTCTGAGCAGTGAGCACCCATTAGCCTTCCCATAAAGCCAGCGTTGATGAAAACAGCCCTGACCTGGGACTCCTATCAAAAGTTCTATTCCTGGCAGCAGGATGGAGCCTGGTCAGCGAAGAAATTAAACAATGACATGTGAAGGAGCAGAACATGAGACCTTCTGCTAGGGCTGGGGCTAGAATGGCGACCTTCAGCGCAATCTAGATGACTCCTCTATGTGACTGTGCATTTCCCCTACAACACATGGTGTGCTCAGAACAGCCAACTGATAATTACTGCCTGTTTACATAGCTCATTCACAAAGTCACTCAGGACACAAAATATAAGTCACCCCTGAGATTGGACAAGTTATCGCTTAGATAGGCTTATTGTCGTCATCCAGTGTTCATGTATTAGCAGGTAATAAAGTAGATTTTACATATAACCAGTTGATAAGCTTCCAGTCTTGTCAGCTATTATAATCAACATTTAGGAATAACATCTGACCAGACATCCAATAAGTATTTATTTTCTAGAGTGAAACATGGTTTCAATGTCAAAAAAATTATGAAATCTAAGAGAGGGCAGGTGATCCTCAGGTTGGTACATTAGGGGTCTTTCATCACTCAATTAGGCTACATTATATTACACAAGTTCAAAACCAACCAACAAAAATTACTCGGCATGCAATGGTGCATTGTAGTAATGCCTTAGCTTTTTGCTCCCTGTGTATGTTTTGGAACCAGACCTTTTTCAAAGCAAAGTAAACACCCACATGAAGAGGCTAATAAATGTGACAATACTGCAGACATGTTGCAGCTCCCCATTATGTCAGGGGCTGACCAAGCAGTTTTGTTCATCGATACGCCATCTGGGAATTCGCACACGTTTACTGGTGTTCCGTCTATAACCCGTGAAGGAAGGAACAGCACAGCAGTTAAACATGATGAAGCACTGCAGCAAAAGCAGCCATCTGCCCCCAGACCCTCCAAGCCAGACACGTACACAGCCCAGGCTGCGTCAACATCCATTAACCACCCACACACAATCACTTTACTTCTGCATTGAATTCAACCAGTTCACACTCCTTACTGGGGAGATTTCTAGATGGTACTACTGTGATGTTCCATCTCAAGTCTAGTTCAGATCAGGTTATTGTCATAAATAACTGACCGCTTAACTGAATAGGTTAATAATGGGATGTAAAACCACAACATTAATTTATCTCTGCTTTAAAAGAGCATAATTTCAACAGGCCTCAATGTAAATGTGATGCTGTGACCCAATGAAAACAGACAATGTCTTTTTTCAACTCTTGATAATCATGACAACTTGGCGTGCATCACCAAAAGCCAAGTGTGATGTTGTCCCAACCACTTCCCTCGGCTCTTGAGCGGGAGCTTTCGCTTACCGACCTCTGTTCGAAGAATAATTAGCGTCACATTTATCCTTTTGTTTTTGAGTGGCTTACCACTAGTCCAGTGGTTCTTAACCTTGTTGGAGGTACTGAACCCCACCAGTTTCATATGCACATTCACCAAACCCTTCTTAATTGGAAAAATAAAATACGATTTTTTCAAATTCAAAACATAGGTATATATTTTACTGGTGCACAAAATGAACCGTGCATCAACATCAACACCGTGTGTTCAAAGAACAAAATCATCAAAACATGATTTTCACACAAAAACAAAAACATAATAATTAATATTTACTGCAAATCAGTGTGACTTCTGCTGTTGCCTTTCAGAGACCAGTTCAGAAATGCTTCACCTTGGCAAGTGCCACTCTCATGTCATTTTCGCAACAAAGTCTGTTCCTTTTCTTCGTTTTTATGTCCAGCATCCTCGAAAAGGATTGCTCGCAAAGATATGTTGTAACAAACGGTATGAAAATCTCCAGAGCTTTCTTAGCAATAACAGGGTACGTTACCATTTGTTGACACCAAAACGTTGAAAGCATTGTTGTTTTGAAGAGTTGCTGTTGAACCTGGCTCTGCTGAATTTCAATGATTTCATCGAGGTATTCATCATTGACATCTGTTGTCTCAACACTAAACGTGAACGGCTGTCTCACCCATGCTGGATATGACTCTCTTGTAGGCAAGTATCCGTCGAGAGACTTTGCAAGCTCATCTAAGTGCGTGGCAATTGCTTGCTTCAGTTCCGCGGGTACAGAAATGTCTCAGATTCCAGATACATCTTCGATCTTACTTACACAGTCGTCCAGCAGGGGAAAGTTTGCGAAGTTATCGTTCTCTGTTCGTCGTTTCCATAACAGTAGCTTTTTTTGAAAAGCCTTCAGGTTTTCCTCCGCTTCGATGATGTTGACTCCACCGCCCTGCATCTTTTGATTGAGATGATTGAGAGCTGCGAAGATATCAGCCATGTACGCTAAAATGAGAATGAACTCAGAATTTTTTAAGCAATCTGCATGACAATGTTGGTGCTCTTGCAAAAACAGGGCTAATTCCAAACGCACGGCAAAAACACGATTCAGCACCTGTCCCCGGGATAACCACCGAACGTTAGAATGGTACAGAAGTACCTCGAATTCAGAGCCCATTTCTTTACACAGCTCACTGAAGATGCGGTGCCTCAGAGCACTAGTTCGCACATAGTTCACGCATTCCACTACAATTTGTAATACTTCTGCCAGTTTTGAAGGCAAGGTTTTTGTTGCCAACGCATGCCTGTGCATAATACAATGCGTAACAATGATGTGTGGTGCATCGGCTTTCACTAGCGCACCAAAACCAGACTTTCTTCCCAGCATGACTGGAGCTCCGTCCGAACAAACTGCAGAAACCATATCCCACGAAAGATTGTTATCTTTGAAGAAGTCATCCACAAGTTTCTTCATATCGGCTGCCTTAGTTGTTGTTTTACGAGGCTTACAAAATAAAAAATCTTCCTTTATCACGTCGTCTTTCACATAGCGCACGAATACAGCAAGCTGGCTTAGATTGGAAACGTCTGTGGTCTCGTCGAGTTGAAGGCTGAATTTTGCCGGGCTTGAAATCAGATCTGCAACTACTTGAGCCAAGATGTCTTTGCTCATGTCCTCTATTCTGTCGCTGATGGTGTCATTTGAAAGAGGAATTTGGGATAACTTAACTTCAGCCTCTTTTCCCAGCATGATATTCGCCATCTTCAACACAGCTGGTTTTATGAGTGTTTCACCAATGGTGTGTGGTTTGCCCTGCTTTGCGATCAGGTAAGCAACTTCGTACGATGCTGTGAGGATCGGTTTGTTGATGGGTACAAAGCCGAGAACAGGCAGAGTAGCCTTTTCATCGAATTTGGCTCTCTTCACCTTGAATTCAGCGAGCGTTGTGTTCTTGTATTTTCCATCTCCATGCAGCTTAAGGAAGTGTTCTCTTAGTTTTGCCGGTGCTAGACTAGAATTGCTCAACTTGGCATTGCAAATCATGCAGTTAGGACGCTGACTCCCATCACGTTCCGTTATACATGTGAATCCATATTGTACATATTCGTCCGACCACTTTCTTTTTTTGCTCGACATAGTAAGTATGAAGGGATTAAAATATTAAGAAAGAAATCACAAGACGTACCATCACAAGTCGACTACTGAGCGCACCAAATTCCCTGCAGCACAGATAGGCCAAGCGATGTAGCGTGATCACCTGCAGCCAATGATGGCCAAGCGGGGCGTGTCATCACGAATCATATGAGTCGGATGTGTGTCTTGACCTCCGCCGAACCCCTGAGACTGACTCACCGAACCCCTGGGGTTCGATCGAACCCAGGTTAAGAACCACTGCACTAGTCTATGACAAATACTTCCTCCAGATATTTTCTCATTATCTGTGTCCCTCTCTTATAGGGAACATGAAACATGTAATATTTCTACTTTATGAGTATGCTAAGCAATTATTCAGTGCAATGGGTGAAGTTATGGAAATATTAAAATGACTCATGTCCTCAGATAAAGTAGCTACATAAAGTTGGAAAACAGCTGGTTTTGTCCCTCTCACCTGATTCACAGACAACAGAGCCAGGCTTGAGCTCCAGCATCATGGTGATGTTGGCAATGTCTGTTGTGTAGAGGATCTGGGTGCGGTGGGGCAGGTTGAGGGTCCACAACTCAGGAGTGGGGTGCAGCACATAGACCCAGCCACCTTTGCTGCAGGTGACCTTGGTGCCAAAGCGCTGGCCTATCAGGTCTTTGGAGTGGCGGATGACTCCGTAGCGTGTTTGTGTTTGGGCACCCTGCTGCACCTTGACCGGCATCATTGAGTCATGACCCAGGAAGATAATTGCAATGTCGCCCTCCTGGATAAACTCTGAATACTCTACAAAACTCATGGCCGGCCTTGTTTGAC
Source organism: Salvelinus alpinus (assembly GCF_045679555.1). NCBI lineage: Eukaryota > Metazoa > Chordata > Actinopteri > Salmoniformes > Salmonidae > Salvelinus > Salvelinus alpinus. Next base: position 26,085,520 of record NC_092119.1, read on the forward strand.
TCCTATCACGGGGGTCTACAAGAGGGAACCAAAGTGAAGAGTTTCAGGTGTTTTCACTGTAAAGAAATGAAGTCAAAAGGAGTGGAAACTAGTAAACATTTCCCCCATGACAACCAGAACATCCTTTTCACAAATTAATATAAATACAAGTTTGATCAATGTATTGGGCGACATTAGCTGATAGTTTAGGTGAAATCATTCCTGCCTCTTCTATGCGAGTTGAAAATGTACTTTTAAATGGACAAATGTGGTCTGTCAAATATGATCAAAATCCCTCCAAAATGGGTTTGTTACTTTCATACTCATTCAAATGCTCATTTTTACTTTTAGATGTGTGTGTATTGTTAGATACAACTGCACTGTTGGAGCTAGGAACACAAGCATTTCGCTACACCAACAATGACATCTGCTAAATATTTTGTTATGTGACTACTGCGATTTGATGTGCGTTAATTATTTGTTTTGAAAACAAGTATGATTTAATAATTCTAAACTGTTTGTCGAATAAGAACAGTGGAGAGACACTTCAGTGTGACTGGCGGACAATAATATGGAGAAACTAAGTGAAAAGTCGTTTGTGAATTTTTAAATACATAACGTTAGTTATGATACTTTTGTAGCTAACGTTAGCGCGCTAGTAAGTTAACATATCAATCTGGTAGCTACTGTAGCTAGCTAACGTTAGATACATTACATTTTAAACCGTTAGCTAGCAAACTAACGTTAGTCAATTTAGCTAACGTTTACCAACTAAGTTAACGATAGTTTAACTCGCCAACAACAAATATACATAGCTAATCTTGATTTTGCAAGTCCGCTATTCGGCAACTTCACTGTGGAAAACGTATCTCAATGGTTAACTAGCTCGCTACGTTAGCTAGCTAACTTACCTATGGAAAAGCGGTTGGACGCTAAATCTGACCCCATTCGTTAGTCAATGAACAGTCACGGCGAAAAACACTTGCGAGCAAACTTTGACATACCTTATCAAATGTAGTTAGGTACTTGCAGCTATAAAAGCAAAATTGAATTAGATGTGCGAAGTGACTTCTAGCTATGTTGAGAGGTTGATGATCAGTTAGGACTTGTTACTTGCTGTTCAAATGCTGCAGAGCTCACGTGTGGATTTGTCATCAGACTGACCAGACGAGGCTCCTGTTCACAAACATTTACACTATTCGCTTTCACAGTAATCATGAATCCTGCAATGAATGAGGCTGTTTAGATGATATATAAATCTATGAAAACGCGCAAATGCGGCGCTTAAAATTATTTTCAAACTGAGATGCGCAGGCTCCAGTTGATGACGTATGGCATTTCTTAAAAAAGCAGAACATAATCTGCATTATTGCTTAATTATCTGCGACTGCATATTATACTTTTAATGTATTTTTATTATTGGATTTTTTTTCTGTGTATGTTTGGTTGTTATGTTTTTGTCTCTTTGGGTTGGGGGGGGGGGGGGTATATGTGTATATCCTATTTGGAACTAATACATATATGTGTAAAAAAAAAAAAGTCAGAACAATCAATTAACTGTAAATCATAATTTTTTACATGATGGTCCTACATTTGTTTATGAATCCCTAGGAATTTCAAACAGTTTTAGCAAAGAACAGTTATTTAGGCCCAGAGTCTGTGTATATACGCGCTCCAGCAGGTATATCTCACTGGTCACTCCCAAAGCCAATTCCTCCTTTGGTCGCCTTTCCTTCCAGTTCTCTGCTGCCAATGACTGGAACGAACTGCAAAGATCACTGAAGCTGGAGACTCATATCTCCCTCACTAGCTTTAAGCACCAGCTGTCAGAGCAGCTCACAGATCACTGCACCTGTACATAGCCCATCTGTAAACAGCCCATCTATCTACCTCATCCCCATACTGTATTTATTTATTTATCTTGCTCCTTTGCACCCAAGTATCTCTACTTGCACATTTATCTTCTGCACATCTACCATTCCAGTGTTTAATTGCTATATTGTAATTACTTCGCCACCATGGCCTATTTATTGCCTTAACTCCCTTATCTTACCTCATTTGCACTCACTGTATTTAGACTTTTTGTTTTCTTTTTTCTATTGTATTATTGACTGTATGTTTTGTTTATTCCATGTGTAACTCTGTGTTGTTGTATGTGTCGAATTTCTATGCTTTATCTTGGCCAGGTCGCAGTTGCAAATGAGAACTTGTTCTCAACTAGCCTACCTGGTTAAATAAAGATGAAATACAAATAAAAATAAAATAAAAAATATATGGCTCTAGTTAGGCCAAAGAAGTTCATATAATTTAACAATGTGTAAAAAATCCCACATTTAAATTCAACTGTTGTTATATGATATCCGTAGCCAGGCTATACAATAAGAGAAAATGTGTAATTACCAAAGATTTATATATACACTAGATTACTAATTAAGGGGCGCTATGTTGAAGCCACCGCACCACCATTTCAGCACTCCTCCCTACACCGTTGTAAAACATATTTGTTTTTGCCACATGTATTCTATTACAGACACCTTAATGCATACTTAAAAATGATATTATGTGAGCTAAACATAAAAATAACAAATACTTTCCTTAAAGTATTTATTTTTTAGATTACTAATGTTACTGTCCCCACTATAAAAAAATACATTCTTAAATACGTGAAATTTTGTACTTGAAACATTTAATTGAAATACTGTAGAATTCCATTCATTCCTATGGAGGCCTGTGCCTAGTGAGAAGTGCCAATATGGCCGACCGCTGGCTTCAAAACCTCTCACAGGCCAATACATAGCATCAGCAGCAATCCAGGGTAGATATAGGCTACATCATTGGTAAAGAAAGACCAAAGGAACATATGAAAACTGCAATCTCGTATAGCCTAATAATCGACAAATAGATGGACTACAAATACTGACCAATGGGAGCCGAGTTCGCCTACTATAAAGAACCATCTCCAAGAACATTTTCCACCGGAGAGCCAAATAACGTAAGTGATTGCTCGCCACGGTCGGAAAAATAGGTCTCGTTGTGTCTTCCCACCTAGTAGTGACCAGCCTCGGCAGCAGGTAGGACCACTATTTCTACTCGTTCAGGATGACATTCATTGATGGCATAAGTCGTTTTAACCCCAAATCAGCTCATTGTGACTAAGCAAGTACTTGGTTTTTAACAGAGGCGAAATTTTATTGGCTATTTGTGTCCATCCATATATATTTTTCATTTTCCGTGAACATTTCGATAACAAAAGACAATGAAAACAATTGTATAACGCCTGTAGCCGTGTTCGAGCGCGAGACCCTGTTATTTTGAATATCTTGCTTTGGTCTGTTACAATCTGGCATAGCCTACCCTAAATTTTCTTTTTTCAAGGGCTGAGTGATTTGGATATGATTTCCAACATGATCACACGCATTTACCACTCCAGTCTAGAGCACTATAAAATAGTTATTCGGATTGGAATGACGCTACTGCGCAATCTTTGGCATTTGACTGGAGTTCCATCACTCCACCTCTCTTTATCAAATGCCTGTCGACATCTGCCTATACTCGTCTGATTGTCGTTAAGTGCGGTGACTGCGATCCGACATCATTGGTGCCGCCGCTACTTTGCAGTGCGCATATTCAGCCTTGAACTCGCACGCACCTGATTAAAAACCAAGTATTTGACTGAGATCTGTCGTAGGCCTATTTGTAGTATTTTCAAGATCACATTCACCAGTTTTTACCCCACTCCATGTTGCGTCCAGGGATCAGCCATGCCGTTCGGAAACACCCACAACGCGCTGAAGATGAAGTACACTTCTAGTGAGGAGTACCCAGATCTCAGCCAGCACAATAATCATATGGCCAAGATCTTGACTCCTGCCATCTACGAGCGTCTAAGGAGCAAACAAACGCCCAGTGGTTTTACATTGGATGATGTCATTCAAACCGGGATTGATAACCCAGGTAAAGACCCAAGCAGCTTTCAACCATTAAGCCATCTGTTCTGCCTCTTAAATGTGCGTTTAGTGAGGGCATGCCATTTTGTTCTGCACGGTAACCTTGCCTATGGGTAATATAACCCTATGAAAGTATGTCTTCAAGTGGAATGTTGCAGGTATTCAATTGGCCTGCATCAGTACCAAACTCTCAAAGCACAATGGGGCATTGATTTGTTTCGGATAACCTTTTTATTTATGTTGTTATCCAGCAGGGGTCAAGCATCACTTAGGAATAATGCTTATTGGTCAAGCATACCATAATAATAACTTAGCAATATGGAACTCATCATAGGTTGTCACTGCAATTAGTGATGATCTGGTGACTCCATATGAACTGAAATAGTATAACCTAACCCTTTTTGAGGGGAAATGAGTAGTGTCCATGCACCATGCCCTTACCCTGTAGAATGTGTTTTGTTATTGTTCAGAAATGATAAGATGGCCAAACTGACCAAGAGGCTGTCTGTCACCTGTCCCTGACCTAGGCCAGCACAACAACCACATGGCCAAGGTCTTAACCCAGAACATGTTCACCAAACTCAGAGACCGTGCCACCGCCAACGGCTTAACCATAGATGGTGTCATTCAGACGGGGGTTGATAATCCTGGTAAAACTAACCCATCCGGAGTCTATCGACTCCGCCTGTATATAGCTTAATGAAATGCTAAGTATTGAGTGAGGTTGTCACTGTTTAATCTGTCATGCTCTACAATTTGTTTCCTAATTGAATCCATCCCTGATTGATTTTTCACCCCCCATTCCAGGCCATCCATTCATCATGACTGTGGGATGTGTGGCTGGAGATGAGGAGACATACGAGGTCTTCAAGGAGCTGCTGGACCCCATCATTGAGGACAGACATGGAGGATACAAGCCTACAGACAAGCACAAGACCGACCTCAACCCAAACAACCTGAAGGTACTGCCCTTTAAATGGGTCCCTGGTTGACAGTGGTCTGAGACTCATATTCAACAGTGTACACTGCAGGAAGTTGACCAGTATTGATAAGTCACGGAGAATTCAGAACTCAACTTTGGTGTCTGTTTTCACAGGGTGGAGATGACCTGGACCCCAACTACGTCCTTAGCTCCCGTGTCCGAACAGGAAGGAGCATCCGGGGGTTCTGTCTGCCCCCACACTGCAGCCGTGGAGAGCGAAGGGCCGTTGAGAAAATGTCTGTTGAAGGTACTCACCTAAACCCACCCAAAGTGGGCTGGGGCTCTGAGTGGATGCCATTCTCAGAATGATGCCTGGTCCCTGATGCAACATTACTGCGTAAAGAGTCCCCTCTAGTGGTGAACTATGTGAATGTATTTCTACATCTGTTACTGACCGGAAAGGATCGCTTTAGACCAGGGGTGTCCGTCATTTTGCCCGGGAACTGCATTTGGTTATATTTCCCAGCTGTCAACATTTGGGAAAATTGGTCCTCTATCGTTTTTGGAATTTGATGCTCCCTGAATGTCTAGCTTTAATTTAGGTGAATATTAGCGAGCTAGACAGTCAAGAAACTATGAATGTAGGTCCATTATCATTTCTACACTGTTTCGAATTTGGTTAGTTTTCCCCACCCGTGGGCCGGATTGGACCCCATCGCTGGGGTCCAATGGTTGTAATGTGATCAACAGATTAGTGAAAGCCACGTAATGGAGTCTCATCCAGTAACCTCAGACAATGTATCTGACACATCTGTTCCTCTGCAGCTCTGGACTCCCTGTCCGGTGACCTGAAGGGGAAGTACTACGCCCTGAAAAACATGACAGATGCTGAGCAGCAGCAGCTGATTGATGACCACTTCCTGTTTGACAAGCCTGTGTCTCCTCTGCTGCTGGCCTCTGGCATGGCCCGGGACTGGCCCGATGGCAGGGGGATCTGGTAAGACAGGGATTTCCCATTCCCATACTTGATGTCCTCAAAGGCATTACAATTTGGTTTTGTTCTTACTCACTGAAGTCATTCTTACTTTCTACCCTCCAACTTATTCAAGTAAATGACTGCCAAGAGGGATAGGAAATGTAGTTACCCTCAAACTAGGTGTTCCTAAATCTCTGGTAAGTCGAAGGGAGAAAGTTCAAAATAGTTTATATGCTGGTGGTGGCTTCATAAGCCACTGTCCATGACTTTGTCAGAGGACCATAGAACATTTATTTATTCTAATCTTCAAGGCACAATGATACCAAGACCTTCCTGGTTTGGGTCAACGAGGAGGACCACCTGCGTGTCATCTCCATGCAGAAGGGTGGCAACATGAAGGAGGTGTTCAACCGTTTCTGTACTGGCCTCACAAAGGTGAGGGAATATCTGAGGAATACATTCATAAGGCTTTGAGAATGAAATATGAATCATAATTTGCCATATTCATGTGTGAAAACATGCTGGCAATGATCAATCGATGTTTGTAATCCTTTTCTTAATTTGACCCCCAAATCTCTTTTCCTCAGATTGAAACCCTGTTCAAAGATAAGGGCACTTCATTCATGTGGAACGGGCACTTAGGCTACGTGCTCACCTGCCCATCCAACCTGGGAACAGGGCTGCGTGCTGGAGTCCACGTCAAGATCCCCAACATGAGCAAGCATGCCAAATTCGAGGAGGTACTCAAGAGGCTAAGGCTTCAGAAACGTGGAACAGGTACAGAAAATGTTCCATTACTGAACCAGATACCTAATTGTGTTTGTTTGCTGTTCTGTTGCTCAGGGTAACTTACATTAAGGCTGTAAAACGACGAGTTCTAGCATTAAAGCTGGAATTCCTCTAAAAGGACTATTGTAGCTATGTTAAAGGAGGAACTATTCACCCATTTTGAATTGTATGTCCTCATATGATGCAAAACTCAACATACCGGCTGTATTTCTGCCTGCTTGCACAGTGATGGCTCCGATACACATGGAAACATGAAATGACCCCAGGAATCGATAGAGCATTGCTCAGATGCACCAAAACGATACAATGTTCAAAATGGGTGAATCTTTCTTCAGTCCCTCTTCTGATATCTATTTCAGGTGGAGTAGACACCGCAGCCGTGGGTGGAACCTTCGACATCTCCAATGCCGATCGCCTGGGCTTCTCCGAGGTGGAGCTGGTGCAGATGGTTGTGGATGGAGTCAAGCTGCTGGTTGAGATGGAGAAGAAGCTGGAGAAAGGCCAGTCTATCGACGGCATCATGCCCACCCAGAAGTGAAAACTCTTGTGATTGCTTCCCTTTGCCATCTGAATGAATGTGTGACACTATCCTGGAATGCACTTCTGAATGAATGTGTGACACTATCCTGGAATGCACTTACTCTCACAAGGTCCTCTTTCATTGTGATAGTGGATCTGAAAATAAAAAAACTGTTTCAATCCACGTTTCTTTCTTTCCCATCTTTGAAGTTGCACATCCTCAGATTTAGAACTTAAATATGCCAAGTTTACAGAATTTTATTGAGACATTGGTGATCTTACCATGTGAGCATTTACATGAACTCCATCTCTTATACATTCTTTGAAATTAAAGAAATGGTGTATAACAATGTGTGGCTGTCTTGAAAGTCAGATTCATTATTTACTCAAAAGGTTAACTTTCATGAGATGACAAATGCTATTGGTCAATTTTCTCAGTATGACAAACCATATACAACCAGATTATATACTGTAGTTATTAGTAATTCAGTGATTATTGCCAAACTCATTCAATACATACTCAGTATTTTGTAAAAAAAAAGATTGTACAGCTTATACTTTCACCCTTTTTGTTCATAGCTCTAACTCATTGGTGACTTTGGAAGCAATGTTTTTAAAAGCGATGGATGAGCCTGATATCCTCTTGAATCTCACGCCATTGAGGGAGAGGCGGGGCAGCTTGCACACCTCCATCACCCATTGGACAAGGTTCTCAGCATCGCCATGGACACAGAGCAGCAGGAAACACTCTTGCTGTTCGTAGTCACAATTGTTGGCCTCGAGCACCTTGCGTATCTCCCGCATGATGTCACAAGGCTCCATGGAACTGGTGTTCCTCATAGTCCAAGTGAATCTGAGGGAGCGGGGTTTACCGTCTTTACTTTCCCCTTTCTGATCCCCAGGTACATGGCGACTGGTAGGAAGGAGATAGAAAAAGTTGAATTCACTAAAGCTGTGCATTTTCCTATCTGTATAACAGTATTTCCTTCAATATGTTTTAAAAGGGTCTTCCATGAATAGACAAAATAATGCAAGGTGTTGATCAAAGGGTCAATTAGCAGAGCATGCAATAAACAGATGGTCATGAAGCACCATACTCAATGAGGAAAAGGTGAGGCATGGGTAAACCCTGTGAACTATTGGTTGACTGACAAAATGAACGGAGAACAGAGCTGGGCCTGGGAGTGAAGTGATATCAAGCCTATAGTCACAGGAATATCAGGCTGAGAAAGCAACCTACACCTCACCTTGAGCTCTCAAATCTCCCGTTTCTTTCAAACTCGGTTGAGACTCTGTGACAGTTGAGGGAGTAGAGCAAGATTAGAAGTGAAAAAACACTAAATGTGGACTTCCAAAAGAGAGTATTTTGTAATTTTAAGAACAGATAACACTGATATATATATTGACAGATATATAACATGTATATTATAGAGTTATAAAAACAAGAAAGCCACCAAGGTTACTATAACCTCATTATGGAAGTATTGACATGAAACCTGTGCACTGATCAGTCTCGTTGGTGTTCAAACTTTCTTGCTTCTTTAACGCAAAGGAACAAAAAAAAGCGCTTAAACAGATGACAGAGCAAGGGGATACACAAATGGAAATGTGTTGAATGATGGTATGACAGCTTGGTGACGTGAAGAGATTCACCCCAACATGACAAAAACAAAATCATACAGTGGAACTACAGTCCACACACCCACACATTTGCGCACACAATTATGCTGTGTTCGTAACCAAGTGGGAATTTACCACATACGACTGGAAAAAATCCACTTCAACGGACCTCAAACTGGAAATTACTAGTGGGAAACTCGTCTATCATCCTGAGCTCACTTCTCTCATTCTGATGTCACCTTCTAAATAAATGACCTCGAGAACAGCAGTTAAATGCAACAAAACATTATTTATAAAAAGCTATCTATTAATATGTTTTTTTAACACTATAATTTGTTTATGGTTTACACAGCTTGTTGGCCATTAGCCAATCAGCGTTTCTCAATTAGTTAAAATCAAGTGAATGATCCAACTGTTTACAACTGGTAAATTCCCACCACCCACTTTGTTACGAACGCAGCATTTGGGTCAGTGCATGCAGACTGGGGCTATTGTGGGAGGACTCATGCGGTCTACTCTAGACAGACAGCAGAACAGAGGTCCCCTAGTCCGATGTTTCTTCTCTCGGCGTGACACTGGATAAGTTTCAAGAATTCATATTTGTATTTTAATTGTTTTATTTAACCTTTGTTTAACAAGGCAAGTCAGTTAAGAACAAATTCGTATTTACAATGACGGCCTAGGAACAATGGGTTAACTGCCTTGTTCAGGGGCAGAACGACAGATTTTTACATTGTCAGCTCGGGGATTCGATCTAGCAACCTTTCGGTTACTGGCCCAACGCTCTAACCACTCGGCTACCTGCCACCCCAAAGAAGAGGGTGGTTGGTTAAAAAGACAATCATGCAACCAGTCATAGGGCCATTGTAGACAGGGACTGCATACCAGGTCCAGACCCTAATGAGTTTTGTGCTCCACACATGCAGACTAGCCTTGAAATGATTCTACGGGAGGGTAGAGGAAGTTAGATTCCTGGAGGGGTATTAGTTAGTGGGCAAGATATCAGCCTCAAGCCAGGGGGATGAGGGACACAAAAAGGTCTGAGACTTTATCTGGGACAGGGAGAGGGGCTGGGAGTGTCTGTCACATACACATACTGGAGAGAAGGGAATGTGACTGTGTTGGGGTGTGTATACAAATTCGTTCTCTCCACACAGAACTCTGACACTAACTCGTGGGGACATAAGGGTTGAAATGATCCCTTACTCTAGGTCTCCATCTGCGACTTCCTACAATTCTCTAAATCTTCTGCTGCTGAATCTGGAAGAAAAAATGGATTCTGAAAAAAAGCTTGTATTTTTTACGGATACATGAAAAGAGAAAGAAACTTGATGTTCGACATGATCACAGGCCGATGATGCCAGGATGACAAGGAAGAATAAAAAGGGGGAGAAAAGAAGGGGAGAGGTGGGTGAACAGAAGACTTACTAAGAGTCTTTGCTCCCTGGGCAGAAGGGATGGCAGGCCCTGATTTGGCCATCTGCCGTTTGGTCGGGTCAATACTGACCCTGAAGGGAGGAAGAGCAGTGAAAAGGTCCAAGGTTAAAAGGCACAGAAAGGTCAGGGAAACATTGGCACACAGCAGTACAATAGTGAGGAGAAGAGTGAAGGGAGGGCACAGAAATCAAAGCGCATTGCCTACTACTGAGACAAGAGACTTCCTTCCCTATACTTAAACCAATCGTTTCCAGGATGTTACTCTGTACAGAGAAATGAAATGAGTGACAAGGACCTGGTGAATGAAGAAATATGTAAGTGTTGCAAAAGGTGACAACTTCCCAAGATGTAGAACTTCTGGTAGCCACTAGATGTCAGTGTGTCACTTAATCAGACTGAAGAACAGAAGGTTATGTCTGAAGAGGAGGTATGGTGGGAGAGCTTTGCCTATTGTCCCAGCTTTGTAAACAATATATCCTGACCTGCCAGACCATCTGCTTGTAAATGTTTACAAATTGATGTATCAAGACATAAATCCCTCTGGTCTTGCTCATCAGAACGCCTGGTTCACAAAAAGTATTTCACAACCCTCTCGGTTCCCAACAAGTGAACACGACTCCACAAAGAAATATTACAAACTGAAGTTCCCAAAGCCTTATAAACAATAATTCTTATCTGAATACTCTATATCCTGCATCGCCACATCACAAAGTCCATCACATTCCTACAAGCCAGCAAAGTTATTATAGGGAGCATTGGTCACAACTAAGAAGATACAGCAAAATCCAATTATGGACAGAGATAAAGACAAGTTAGAATAGACAAATATAATCTGTCTACCTTTCAAGCACAGATCTGTCTACATAAAAAACACAAACTTACCTGGAACAACAGTTCACTACAGATCAATCATTACTTTGTGAAAAACAAATCAGAGTCAATAGCAACTTTGTAAGCAGGACCGTCCCCACTGCATGCATTGGAGATTGATTAGTGTCAAGCTTTCTGTTGGCTGTTGATGGATTTTTTAACTAACTGACCGATCGAGAGAGCAACACTGCCCTTACAATCTAACCCATCGTTAACTCCAGAAGCCTAAGACCAATCACTGTCACAAAACAGAGGTTCTAAGCAGTATGTCAGTTCCAGCTTGTCCTAGTACTGGTTTTAGTTGATTAATTGCACACACTGAAGGTAATAGGGGTCCTACCTTTTCGTAAACCTAAAGGAAATGTTTCTACAACAGAATCAGCAAACACACAGAAACAGTGAAATGAGGCAAGAAACTGAAAGAATATGATTGGTTGAAACTTGAAATGAGTGAAAAGAAACAGGGTGGTTGGAATCAATGGCGAGGAGGAGAAGGTTCAAATGACATATGTTGATTTCTATTCCTCATGTCAGGTTAGTCTCGGGACAACCCCGAATTGTTGACAGTCGCCTGGCTGCCTGTCTGAGATGTGTTCAATCTACTCAGTCTGGACAAAAATTCAAGTGGGTTTTCCCTGCTGGTTTACACTTGAGGTATGTTTAATTTGATGTCTTTCTCAGACTGGCACCCAGGCTACGTTATCAGTGCTTCTGGAACAATCTATTGTTAGTAGGACTGTGGATGTTCCACACAATGTGATTCATGATGCTAAAAAGCACGCCGTTCAAAGCCCACTCAGAAGGATTAAAAACAAACCATATAGCTAGATATAGTCATAGTATATTTTAGGGGCTTGGACTCATAGTTGAATTGAGTGGCATGAAGCTGTAGTCCCGGACACCTACCTGCGTGTGAGTTTGGAGGTGAGTTTGGAGAAGAGGTTGCTGGAGCCGCGGCTGCGGGTCTGGGAAAGGGGCGCTGCGTCTTGGGACAGGGTGGGTGAGGCTGGGGGCCCGTTGTAGGTGGCCGTGCGGCGCTCCTTCAGCTGACCACTGTGGAAGGTGCTGCGGCTCGCCGTGCCTCGTGGGAAACGTAGTCTGTCTGGCGTGGTGGCGCTGGTGATGCTGTGGGTGGATGCCACAGGGTTCCGCTGGCCAGGAGACACGGCCACACTGCAGGGAGGACGGAGGGAATAGATCAGACGGAGAAGAAAGACAAACACCTGGCTGTACATACCAGTTCTATACATAGAATCAACAGCTGGGCCATTATCATATCACCAGTATCTTACCTTCAAGTCCTAAACTCTAAATTCTAAAATGACATCTAATCTGTGTCAATAATGTTCATTTATAGTGTGATATTGTTGAAGTGAGTTGGAGTCCTAATATCCAGATAGAACTAAACAAAGAGAGGAAAACTTGTTTGGTGAAACATGGAGTGACTAACACAGGTTTGGATAGTCAAGCCAGAGGTAGGTAGTGGAGCTGCCAGTGCCAGGACCAGACCAGGGCCAGACCAGGGCCAAGGCCAGGGCCAGACCAGGGCCAGACCAGGGCCAGACCGGGACCAGGGCCAGAGCCAGACCAGGACCAGGGCCAGACCAGGGATCACAGGTCCAAGCAGACGATGAAGGAAAAATTAGGGAACAGAGGAGTGTGTATAATAAAGGGTGGGGCTGTCTCCTACAAGAGGTTAGAGAGAGGGAGAGATGACATCACCACAACGGTTAGAGATGGAGTCCATGAAAGGGATGCATGTGTGAGCCTTGTCGTGGGTTAGAGAGGGCCTGAGACAGTGAGACGGGTCTACACTTGGGAGGTGAGAGGTCAGACAGACAGTTGGAGGCCCTGCCTGCCGTCTTACTTGGGCTTACAGAAGTCCAGAGTGGGAGTGGGGCAGTGTGGCCCAGTCTGAGTCTGAGGGGAAGGCAGACAGAGGGTCAGAGGCCTGGTACCTCAGCTGGACCGAGGTGGGCGAGCCAGTCAACACGGGGGCAAAGCCAGAGGACGGGCTAATCATCACACAGGCATACGTCTCAGTCATACTGGGACACGACCAGACTACGAAGAAACCAGAAGGTTGGGGGGAGGAAAAAAGGGGCCAAAAAAGAGAAGTGGTGGTGAGGAAGTAGAGAAGCGATGGGGGGAAAGTAGAGAAGCCATGGGGGGGAAAGTAGAGAAGCCATGGGGGGGAAAGTAGAGAAGCCATGGGGGGGAAAGTAGAGAAGCCATGGGGGGGAAAGTAGAGAAGCCATGGGGGGGAAAGTAGAGAAGCCATGGGGGGGAAAGTAGAGAAGCCATGGGGGGGAAAGTAGAGAAGCCATGGGGGGGAAAGTAGAGAAGCCATGGGGGGAAAGTAGAGAAGCCATGGGGGGGAAAGTAGAGAAGCCATGGGGGGGAAAGTAGAGAAGCCATGGGGGGGAAAGTAGAGAAGCCATGGGGGGGAAAGTAGAGAAGCCATGGGGGGGAAAGTAGAGAAGCCATGGGGGGGAAAGTAGAGAAGCCATGGGGGGGAAAGTAGAGAAGCCATGGGGGGGAAAGTAGAGAAGCCATGGGGGGGAAAGTAGAGAAGCCATGGGGGGAAAGTAGAGAAGCCATGGGGGGAAAGTAGAGAAGCCATGGGGGGGAAAGTAGAGAAGCCATGGGGGGGAAGTAGAGAAGCCATGGGGGGGAAGTAGAGAAGCCATGGGGGGGAAGTAGAGAAGCCATGGGGGGGAAGTAGAGAAGCCATGGGGGGGGAAGTAGAGAAGCCATGGGGGGGAGAAGTAGAGAAGCGATGGGGGGAAAGTAGAGAAGCGATGGGGGGGGGAAGTAGAGAAGCCATGGGGGGGGAAGTAGAGAAGCGATGGGGGGAAAGTAGAGAAGCGATGGGGGGAAAGTAGATGAAGAGCACAACATTGAGGATATTTCTCCCCTGGAGGCCTGGTCTTGTTTTTCTTCAATAACTTCTCTCAATAATAACAGTATTGATACACATAGTTCCCTCCTCTGTGCCCCTGGGGGGAGAAACAGTGAAGGTGCTGTGTTGAATGCTGATGCCATGTGGAGAACACAGGGAACACAGTAAAATTCTAGCCTGTTCCTTACCTGTTCTCCTTCCCATTGGGAATGACAGAGAGACAGTCCATAGCGTTCCTGTCGCTGCACACGTACGTGTTTCTCCTCGTCATCCCGTCAGAGCCAGTGTTATTCTGCAGGGTGGAATAATATCACAAATCATCATATCGGAATGGAGGATTCATCCCCACTTCAAGTGTAAGAATATGTTATACAATTGATAATGGGATGGAATAGCAGACACTCACGCTGGGAACAGTGGTAACCCCCTTCCTGCCATTGGGAATATCAGCCTTGTTGGGGTTGTTGGCGTTCCCCAGCAAGGGGCTGGGTGGGGGGACACAGCGCCCCCCGGGGACACTGCTCCCTCCCTCCTCTTTGATGTTGTATTCGGCAGTGCTGGTCTGGCTCCTCTTAGGGTGTCCTGAACCTGGGGCAACATTCTGACCCACTGGAGAAGAGAGAGAAAACGAGGAAGAGAGGAAATGGTAGAGCTGAAACGCATTTGTCAAAGATGAGAATTCCCTCTGAATGGTTGCTAATGACTGACTGATAGAGTGTCTCACCCTGATCACTGTAGCGTCTCTGTTTCTGGTTGGAGGAGACGCTCTGCTGGACTTTGAGGTGTGAGGGGGACTGGCCATTGAGCTCGCTGGTGGGCCGGGGCTTAGCCAGGGACAGGTCGCTGCTGGAGGTTGAAACACTTGGCTCCAGCTAGGTCAAAGGTTACAAACACACACATTCAAAAGATTGGACACTAATAGATATACTAAGCACTAGAGCAGACATCAACAACTATCCATTGTGTTGCTCTGACCTCAGAAGACTTCCTCCCCAGCAGCAGGTAGGTGGCAGTGATCTCATCATACTTCATCTTGGCCAGAGACTCCTGGATGTCCTCTGGAGAGAAGCCCATCCCCACCATTACATCTGGAACAGTACAGAGACATGAGTTCACATATACAGCCCTGGCCTCCACAAGCACTGTCAAAAACTGTCTTATTTTAAGGGACTTTTCATTTAATGGAATTGACCCCAATCCTGCAGCCCAAAATGAATGCCATAATACCAGAAAGGTCTTTATTCGCCAGTATCAGCAACCAATAGCAGCCCACATCCTTAGTGTGTTCTACATAGATAAAAAATTCATAAGCAATTACGCACACTTTCTCCTCTGACTCATTTAAAGCAAACATATTATATCTTCCTTTTTCACCATAACGACAAGAGATGTTCCACCACTTATTAAATGTAGCAGCAACCTCATCATGCGAGTGAGTCAGCATTGCATTCTAGCTCAGGTGTCATCACCCGGCCCCCCTCCTCCCTCTCGCCCCATCCGTCAGCAGAGGAGGACAGGTGATGCAAGCAGCACAGCGGGGGTGGAAGTGATTGGTTGGGAGGCAGTGGAAGATGGGGAGTGATTACACCCCCACTGCGCTACTTGCATCACATTGAGAGGAGCATGCCAGGTGGGGAAGCTCCCGGAGCGGCAGTTCCACCATACATCAGCTCCCTCTATCCATCTCCCCACTAGGCTATACAGTGCTCCACAATCAATGTGTTCAGGCAGATCAGGCTTCACTAAACCCACTGAGGAGTCAGTGCTTCTCCACTGGGTGAATGAGATGGGGAACGCCCTGAAACGTGATCTCTCTCCACTAGACTACAGAGCCCTCAGTGAAACATGTGCTCCATTTCATCTTTCCCTCCCGCCCGCTCTCTTTCTCTCTGCGCTAGGTGACTGGCAGCTCCCTCTAACCAACGTGCTCTGACAGAAATCCCAGCTGCTGTTATGCAATACCCCCACACTCCAGAGGACATCTTTCAGCATGTACACCCTCTCTCCCCCTCCCTCTACCCCTTAGTGCTTTTATCCAGGCCAAGATGTGGAGGTTCTCTCTGTCTCATGTGTCTCTCCCTCTCGGAGGCTCTTGCAGAAGTAGTTTTTATGCTGCGTTTTATCTTTTT
The DNA here is from genome assembly GCF_045679555.1 of Salvelinus alpinus. NCBI lineage: Eukaryota > Metazoa > Chordata > Actinopteri > Salmoniformes > Salmonidae > Salvelinus > Salvelinus alpinus. Next base: position 26,101,610 of record NC_092119.1, read on the forward strand.
CTTTTGAAAACTGTAAAGTGCTTAAATACTGAGAGCGATTATGTTGCTGTGCTGCTGCCTCCACACGTTAGAGTTCGTGAAGCTCAAAAACAAGAGTCGTTTTCTCCTCTTAGTACCTATTCTCTTCTGATCTGCGATGTCCTGTTCTGGTTCTACGAAAGGCTTGAGCTCGTCCTCCTCCGATCCCGCATTGATCCAGCGGTCTTTCATGATTTGCTGAAATAAAATGTTAAAAAAAGAGTCCTCATAAAACAGGGTCCTTTAACTCATGATCGCTTTCTTAAATCCACTTAAAGGTTCACTTATTTCACCTCATTGCACTCAAATAACAAATTGAATTGTGATTTCCTCTAAAATTAAGAATTGGAAATGAGATTTTGATTCGAATCAATGCTCCACTGTTTGAAAGCTGAATCGTCATTTAAAGTCAGTCTAATCTAATTCTCAAACAAACTCACCAATCAATCGGACGGTCGTGTACGATGGGTTTACAAGATAATGATAATAGGAAATGTACAACCACGAGGCCGATATCTCTTCTAAATGACATCTTTCAATGCAGGACTGTATGTAATCTGAACTTCTAGTGTCAAGAGGGATGAGGATGGATGTGAGCACACAACGTGAACACACAGAAACCAAGACAACTATGTGCTGGTGCCTGCATTTTGCTCTGCCTAAAACTCAGAAAACAAGAAAGATAAAAACAAGAGGGATCATGAATTATGTATTGTGCCAACAGAGGAGAGAAAGAGAATGGAGAATATATAATCAGTACAAAAAGAGAGCGGTGTGATGAGTGTCGAGCAGATGCCGGCCCAAGGAATGGAGAGGTGGATGGATGGAGAGATTGCAGGAGGATGGACAGATGGCAGGCAGGCGGATAGAGAGATGGCAGGCAGGCGGATGGACGGATGGACAGATGGCAGGCAGGCGGATAGAGAGATGGCAGGCAGGCGGATGGACAGATGGCAGGCAGGCGGATGGAGAGATGGCAGGCAGGCGGATGGAGAGATGGCAGGCAGGCAGGCAGGCGGATGGACAGATGGCAGGCAGGCGGATGGACAGATGGCAGGCAGGCGGATGGAGAGATGGCAGGCAGGCGGATGGAGAGATGGCAGGCAGGCGGATGGAGAGATGGCAGGCAGGCAGATGGAGAGATGGCAGGCAGGCGGATGGAGAGATGGCAGGCAGGCGGATGGACAGATGGCAGGCAGGCGGATGGACAGATGGCAGGCAGGCGGATGGAGAGATGGCAGGCAGACGGATGGAGAGATGGCAGGCAGGCGGATGGAGAGATGGCAGGCAGGCGGATGGACAGATGGCAGGCAGGTGGATGGAGAGAATGCTCTGGAGTGCCATCATGCCACGGTGGAGTGAATAAAGTGTTGAATATTTACATTTTCGCTGTCCTCTCTCACCTCGAGAGTCCCCCGCTTGGCCGGGTTGAGCACCAGGAAGCGCTTGAGGAGGTTCTCGCAGTCTGTGGACATGTAGAAGGGGATACGATATTTCCCCCTCAGAACCCTCTCCCTAAGCTCCTACAGAGAGACAGACCGGGAGAAAGAGTGAGTGAGACAGGAGTGAGGACATCTTATCTCAAGTTTTACCCCTATGTTTCACTGACTATGAATCTCCCACAGACAAAGGAACTGAGTATGGAAGTATTTCTATGAGTCTTTCTACATACCTTGAGGTTCTGCCCGTCGAAGGGCAGAGAGCCGCTGACCAGTGTGTAGAGGATGACCCCCAGGCTCCAGACGTCCACCTCGGGCCCATCGTACTTCTTCCCCTGAAACAGCTCCGGGGCGGCGTAGGGTGGGGAGCCACAGAACGTGTCCAGCTTGTTCCCCATGGTGAACTCATTACTGAAGCCAAAGTCCGCTATCTTAATGTTCATGTCTGCATCCAGCAGCAGGTTCTCTGCCTAGAGACATAGGAGGGGAAGGCAGAGAAGAATGCGGTGATGAGGTGAGAGGTCGCTGGGACGTCAGATTGAAAGACAGAGGTAACAGACTACCTAGGCCACAGGTAAAAGCATAACACATTTGAATAACTCACAAAGATACATGCTGACAGTAGAGTTCCAATCAGAGGTAGAGATGTCAAAGGCACAAAAAATATCTACTGATCCCTCTACAGAAAAACCCCTCACAAAACAAAGTGCTCTACAAGTCAAAGTTAGTGTCAAACACACAGGGGGAGACAGCTGCTCTCTGCTCTTACATATCTGTCCTCATGGATCATTCATGAAGCTCTACAGAGTAAACACTGTATGGACACGCTGCTGATGGAAATGAGATGGGAGCTCTGAACAGAGTAACTCCCACTGAGGTCGACCCCCTCACGCTAACCGAGATAAAAATACAGGAGCATCAATATTTATTCTACATGTGGCAGCATATCAGAGGCTGGCTAAACGGAATGGCATTTTAAGTGAGTATGTGGTGCAATGGAGAACATGTGAGCAGGGAAAAGCACCGCCTTTGGCCACTTTAGTTCACCCCCCCTCACTGGGTCCTTACCTTCAGGTCTCTATGAACAATGTGCTTCTGGTGGCAGTACTGCACAGCAGAAACGATCTACAGAGAAACACACATACAGAGTGATACAGTTAGTCTTCCACCTGGCACAGTTTTCACACCGCCCCTGGGTGAAGGATATGGAGAGGAGATGTGGTGTACAACCACCCTGGGTGAAGGATGTGGTGTACAACCCCCCAAGGTGAAGGATGTGGTAAGGAGATGTGGTGTACAACCCCCCTAGGTGAAGGATGTGGTAAGGAGATGTGGTGTACAACCCCCAAGGTGAAGGATGTGGTAAGGAGATGTGGTGTACAACCCCCCAAGGTGAAGGATGTGGTAAGGAGATGTGGTGTACAACCCCCCAAGGTGAAGGATGTGGTAAGGAGATGTGGTGTACAACCCCCCAAGGTGAAGGATGTGGTAAGGAGATGTGGTGTACAACCCCCCAAGGTGAAGGATGTGGTAAGGAGATGTGGTGTACAACCCCCCAAGGTGAAGGATGTGGTAAGGAGATGTGGTGTACAACCCCCCTAGGTGAAGGATGTGGTAAGGAGATGTGGTGTACAACCCCCCTAGGTGAAGGATGTGGTAAGGAGATGTGGTGTACAACCCCCCAAGGTGAAGGATGTGGTAAGGAGATGTGGTGTACAACCCCCCTAGGTGAAGGATGTGGTAAGGAGATGTGGTGTACAACCACCCTAGGTGAAGGATGTGGTAAGGAGATGTGGTGTACAACCCCCCAAGGTGAAGGATGTGGTAAGGAGATGTGGTGTACAACCCCCCTAGGTGAAGGATGTGGTAAGGAGATGTGGTGTACAACCCCCCAAGGTGAAGGATGTGGTAAGGAGATGTGGTGTACAACCCCCCTAGGTGAAGGATGTGGTAAGGAGATGTGGTGTACAACCCCCCAAGGTGAAGGATGTGGTAAGGAGATGTGGTGTACAACCCCCCTAGGTGAAGGATGTGGTAAGGAGATGTGGTGTACAACCACCCTAGGTGAAGGATGTGGTAAGGAGATGTGGTGTACAACCCCCCAAGGTGAAGGATGTGGTAAGGAGATGTGGTGTACAACCCCCCTAGGTGAAGGATGTGGTAAGGAGATGTGGTGTACAACCCCCCAAGGTGAAGGATGTGGTAAGGAGATGTGGTGTACAACCCCCCTAGGTGAAGGATGTGGTAAGGAGATGTGGTGTACAACCCCCTAAGGTGAAGGATGTGGTAAGGAGATGTGGTGTACAACCCCCCTAGGTGAAGGATGTGGTAAGGAGATGTGGTGTACAACCCCCCAAGGTGAAGGATGTGGTAAGGAGATGTGGTGTACAACCCCCCTAGGTGAAGGATGTGGTAAGGAGATGTGGTGTACAACCACCCTAGGTGAAGGATGTGGTAAGGAGATGTGGTGTACAACCCCCCAAGGTGAAGGATGTGGTAAGGAGATGTGGTGTACAACCCCCCTAGGTGAAGGATGTGGTGTACAACCCCCCTAGGTGAAGGATGTGGTGAGGAGATGTGGTGTACAACCCCCAAGGTGAAGGATGTGGTAAGGAGATGTGGTGTACAACCCCCCTAGGTGAAGGATGTGGTAAGGAGATGTGGTGTACAACCCCCCAAGGTGAAGGATGTGGTAAGGAGATGTGGTGTACAACCCCCCAAGGTGAAGGATGTGGTAAGGAGATGTGGTGTACAACCCCCCAAGGTGAAGGATGTGGTAAGGAGATGTGGTGTACAACCCCCCAAGGTGAAGGATGTGGTAAGGAGATGTGGTGTACAACCCCCTAGGTGAAGGATGTGGTAAGGAGATGTGGTGTACAACCCCCCTAGGTAAAGGATGTGGTAAGGAGATGTGGTGTACAACCCCCCAAGGTGAAGGATGTGGTGAGGAGATGTGGTGTACAACCCCCCAAGGTGAAGGATGTGGTGAGGAGATGTGGTGTCGAGTGAGAAGACAGATACAACTAAAAAGAGACCATGTCTAAGAAACAGAGTGTAGACATGAAGCTTGGAGAAAACTGGGTCTCCTCTTCCTGTGTGAGCATCTGCTCGAGATTTATCACTCCCAATGAAACTCTGCAGAAAGATGAACCTGCGGTCAGACCAGGGAAGTAGTTAGCTATAGCCTCGACATTGCTGAGTGTGCCTGACTATCCTCCCACTGCAGAGCGCTATGTGGAGGCAGCACATCCCCAGTGTGTCACTGTCAGTGGGAGATAGATAAGCGATGAGGGGAGCTCTGTGTTTTGCCATTTCTCATAACTTAACAGTAACAGCAGTCTATCCTGGGTGGTTTAGGACACTGACCAGTGAGGAATCGGCAGGCAGACAGGCAGGCAGGGTGAGAATCCAGCACATTGCGGGTAAAGTCCTGTACCTACCTGTCTAAATTTAGCCCTGGCCTCTTTTTCCTTCATCCTTCCGTGTGCAACAAGGTAGTCGAAGACCTCTCCTGCAAGAGAAAGAAGACAACAGTAAGGATATTAAATTAAAGGCTGTGTATTTCAAAGGGAAAACGGTACGAAAACACTTTGTACATCAAATAAGGTCAAGGTTTAGAGCAGGGCTGTTCAATTCCGGTTCTGGAGGGCCAAAATACTTCCGTGTCTTGTTTCTACCTGGTAGTTAATGGCACACACCCGGTGTCCCAAGTCTGAATTAAACCCTTATTAGAAGGAGAGGATGAAAATCAGAAGTGTTTCGGCCCTCCAGGACCGACATTGAACAGCTCTAGTTTAGAGAATAATCCAAATCAAATCAAGAACTACTTTAAAACACAGTATGAGGAGCATGTGAACCAAACTGTTCCTCACACCGACAGAGAGACACAGAACTGTAATTCCTTTACTGTAGTTCTGTCCTGAAGCCACAAGCCTCTGAGTATGGCTATAACATCAGATGCTTTCTTCAGCCCACGCAGCTGTGTTGTGTTCTCTCAACCCCGTCCATGCTAAAACGTGACACAGCTCTCTTGTGTGCTAACAGCAGCTGAGAGGTTAGGGGGTGAGAAGGGGGGGGTCCAGCATTAACAACTTGCCCCATAAAACCTTTTGTTCTGCATCCCCGAAACCCTCCCACACACAATCAGTGTTGATCTGCGGGAGCAGCAAGTGAGCGTGTGTGCGAAAGAGCGAGCTTGTAGGCCTATGTGCGCAAAAGAGAGTCACCAGTGCTCTCCAACTCTGCTCTAAATGCAGGACGCGTCAACACACATTTCAGACTTCCTAGAAGTAGTTTGCTAGTGGCCACTGTTGCAATGTACTGAATAGGGCTGAATAGGGTTTCCTGTAGGGCTGACCCCATTTTGTTGACTGGTCGTTTGTTTGGTCAATAGGCTTTTGGTTGACTGAGATTTCTTTAGTGGAGCAGTAGCAATTTAAAAAATAAATCATTTTCATGGTGTACAAGACACCTGTCTTATTGGCACCTGTCTGAGTGGACTACTCCATTATCGAGGCCGTGGGGATGGCACAGTCCATCACTCTAAGACATGTGCTACTGAAATTGTATATGGTTATATTACGTTGGAACAATGGTGCAACACTAATAAAAATTATACTTTATAACAGATGCGCTTTCTCCCGCGTAGGATAGCAGTCGCTGTCAGCGGTTCTGAAACACATCAGTGCACTGTTGGTGCCTAGACCATGTTGCTTTGTGCATAATAGCAAAGTTAACCAGCGTATTGGTGTTGAGAACAATGCTGTGGAGGCAGCAGCAGAATGACGAGATGAGAAAAACAGCCTTTTGACTTAATTGTCTAAGAAAAGTAGCCTAACTGTTAAATGTGCCAGGCTTAAAAATCATCAATATATCGACAGAAATAAGACAAATCCTGCTTCTGTTGCCTGTTTGTTTAATAGCCTACTGATTCCATGAGCACCAAGCCTTCGTAAGCACCAAACCACACACAACATGTCGGATAAGCAATTTCACAAATTTGTCTGTTTGCTATACTGTAATAAAGGCTTTACCTTGTTTTTCGTTAGAACAGCCTGTCTGGTATTATTTATAATGTATTTAGTGTTGCTTACACTGCTTACACTGTTCCAAATTGATCTCATTATTGTTATTATGACTATTATTGTTATGATTATCATGATTATAATAATAAGTAATGTCATTATCATTAGTAGGCTTAGTATAGCTGCCTCGCTAAACCACCATTGAGCTGTAGGTCTAAGAGCACATCCTGTCTATTCTTAATATTGAAACTTACTTTGGTCTATATTTCAATATATAACTTACAGTACTGTAACAATCAACCACTCATTCATTAATGTCATCACACAGCATGAGTCATTCATGATTTGAAATGCAATCAAGCATTGACCTTTGAATAATTAGCGTGATCAATAAATAAACCGTTCCATTTTGCTGTAATAAAGACTTTACAAAAAAAGTTGTTTACATTGTTCCAAACAGTCAGAGAAACTATATTGTAATCTAACAGAACCTGTTTGGCACACATAATATGCACGAAGAGCTTGCTCCTTACCTTACGAGCTAAACTACTTCTATGCTCGCCTGGAGGCAAATAACACTGAAACATGCATGAGAGCACCAGCTGTACCAGAACACTGTGTGATCACCCTCTCTGCAGCCGATGTGAGTAAGACCTTTAGACAGGTCAACATACACAAGGCCGCTGGGCCAGACGGATTACCAGGACGTGTACTGCGAGCATGCGCTGACCAACTGTCTTCACTGACATTTTCAACATCTCCCTGTCCGAGTCTGTAATACCAACATGTTTTAAGCAGACTACCATAGTGCCTGTGCCCAAGAACACTAAGGTAACCTGCCTAAATGACTACCAACCCGTAGCACTCACGTCTGTAGCCATGAAGTGCTTTGAAAGGCTGGTCATGGCTCACATCAACACCATCAACACCATCATCCCAAAAACCCTAGACCCACTCCAATTTGCATACCACCCCAACAGATCCACAGATGATGCAGTCTCTATTGCACTCCACACTGCCCTTTCCCACCTGGACAAAAGGAACACCTACGTAAGAATGCTATTCATTGACTACAGCTCAGCGTTCAACACCATAGTGCCCTCAAAGCTCATCAACAAGCTAAGGACCCTGGGACTAAACACCTCCCTCTGCAACTGGATCCTGGACTTCCTGACGGGCCACCCCTAGGTGGTAAGGGTAGGTAACAACACATCCGCCATGCTGATCCTTAACACAGGGGCCCCTCAGCTCAGCCCCCTCCTGTACTCCCTGTTCACTCATGACGGCACGGCCAGACACGACTCCAACACCATCATTAAATTTGCCAATGACGCAACAGTGGTAGGTCTGATCACCGACAACAACGAGACAGCCTATAGGGAGGAGGTCAGAGACCTGGCCGTGTGGTGCCAGGACAACAACCTCTCCCTCAACATGATCAAGACAAAGGAGATGATTGTACAGGAAAAAGAGGACAGAGCACGCCCCCATTCTCATCAACGGGGCTGCAGACGAGCAGGTTGAAAGCTTCAAGTTCATTGGTGTCCACATCACCAACAAACTAACATGGTCCAAGCACACCATGACAGACGTGAAGAGGGCACGACAAAACCTATTCCCCCTCAGGAGACTGAGAAGGCCCTAAAAATTGTCAAAGACTCCAGCCACCCCAGTCATAGACTGTTCTCTCTGCTACCACACGGCAAATGGTTCCCGGTGCACTAAGTCTAGGTCCAAGAGGCTTCTAAACAGCTTCTACCCCCAAGCCATAAGACTCCTGAACATCTAGTCAAATGGCTCCCCAGACTATTTGCATTGCCCCCCCACCCCAACCACCACTGCCACCCTCTGTTGTCATCTATGCATAGTCACTTTAATTAACTCTACCTACATGTACATACTACCTCAACTAACCGGTGCTCCCTAACATTGACTCTGTACCGGCACCCCCTTGTATATATTGTTATTTTTTACTGCTGCTCTTTAATCACTTGATACTTTTATCTCTTATTCTTATCAGTATTTTTTGAAACTGCACTGTTGGTTAGGGGCTCATGAGTAAGCATTTCACTGTAAGGTCTACAGACCTGTTGTATTTGGCGCATGTGACTAATAGAAATTTGATTTGATTTATTTTTCTTTATTTCCAGTATTTTCTACATGTCAAATGTATTCCAGACATCTGACTTACCCTTTACCTCCTGAGCAACCTATAAACATTCCCCATTTCAAGTTTTTTTGTCACGCGCTACGGTGTTCAGAGTTTATTATAACCAGTTTATTGATGTGATTATGATATGCTATAGGTCAGGTCCTATTGGTCACGTGCATGCCATGCATACATGTGTCACGTAAAGAGATCAAGGGTTGAAAGAATAGGGAATGAGGGATTTCAGTAACAAAAGTTTTCAGTCAGAAATGGCTGTAATTATTTTGCCGCTTTAGCAGCACAATAAACACTGTGGTGGTCGCTGCAGCAGGGAGGAGAGAGCGACAATGGATGCTAGTCACACACTCACTCACTCACTGTCATTTTTTTTAACACATCAAGTCTGAGCCCGGCTCGGCACAATCAAATCAATTGCGGTCAGACTCCCTCTAGTCATGTGTGTCTTAATTATTTAATCAAACAGTGCGCTTAACGCATCAGACAAGCTCAGTGAATATACTGTAGTTGATTTGATTAAACACATAGGATTTGTCTACATATGGAAAAATACACGTTTGAAAATGTAGACCAATCAATGGGTCGAAAGAACAGATGACTCTCGGTCGACCATGATTATTTTCAGTCGGGGACAGCCCTAGTTTCCTGTATGGCTCTTCACCAAGCCCTATGCCATCACAGCAGTTATGGGGGCTGAGAAGCCGAGGCATAACATACTACTCACCTCCACTGGCATACTCCATCACCAGGTACAGCGTCCTCTCTGTCTCGATCACCTCAAACAGCTTGACTACGGGGAAAAGAGAAAGATTTGTCCTTGAATTCAGGCCCACACTCAAAATCAAATTAAGAATTTCATCTTTCTGGCTCAACTTTGTAAAAATGCGTGTCCTGGATAGCTGACGGCATTGTCAGGGACCAGCGGTGTAAATGGATCCTGGTAAGAGAGACTCTGTACCCCCGACATTGAACTGCTTTCTGTGTCCCTGCGACCCTACTACCTGCCCCGTGAGTTCCCCCAATTGTTTGTTACCGTTGTGTACATTCAACCTAAAGCTAATATAACAAAGGCATCAGAGATTATTTATAATCTGTCACAGAAACTGGAATCCATCTCCCCCGACGCACCCACATTTATTTTTAGAGGATTTTAACAACTGTACCTTGCAAAGTCCTGCGCACATACCATCAGTATGTGAAATGTCACACTAGGAAAAATAGGACTCTTGACTTGTGCTATGGGACAATACCAAATGCGTTTTCTGCCACCACCAGACCACTGCTGGGGACATCAGACCACAATGTGGTCTACCTCAGGCCAACCTACTGTCGGCTGCTGGAGAGGGAGAAACCCACAGTTAAAACTGTCCAGATCTGGAACGACAACAGTATCACTTGTCTCCAGGGGTGTTTTGACTGTACTATGTGGGAGGTATTTGAGGACAGCAGCTCTGATCTTGATGAACTCACATATGTTGTTTCAGACTATGTAAACTTCTGTGTTGAGTCAGTTGTGCCTAGTTCTGTCTAGTTCTGGCTTATTGTTGGGGAATATTTGACAGGTTTTAACCAGTAAAATATTCCCCAACAATAAGCCTTGGGTATCAAAACATCTAAAATCACTACTTGATAGGAAGAAGGCAGTTTATGCTGAGGGTGATAGACAGGCTTTAAGAGATGTACAATGTGAGATCAGAAGACAGATACCGGTGGACAAGGAGGCATACAAGCAAAGGGTGGAGAGGACCCTCTCCTCAGGAAACGCAAGGGTGGCCTGGCAAGGGATTAAATCCATGGCTAGTGCCTCCCACATAGGCAGGGGGAAAACCAGTGCTGACCTTGGGAGATGTTTTCTTCTCAAGATTTGAATCAGACAACTTTGTGTTGGAGGTAAAACAAATGGAAGCACCATTACAAATGTTTGAGAGAGTTGTTGTTAAACAGTCTGATGTTTTAAAGTTGTTCAGGGGATGTAACACAGACAAAAGCCCAGGCCCAGACAAAATAAGTGGACATGTGTTGAAAGACTACCGCTCTGTCGCCTTGACATCCTTAGTAATGAAATGCCTTGAGAAACTTGTGGAAAGTCATATTCTCAGCGTCACCCAGAAGCTTCTCGACCCATTTCAGTTTGCCTATCAACCTAGCAGAGGAGTTGATGATGCCATTCTTACCCTCCTTAACATGGTCTATAGACATCTAGAGGATGCCAAATCCCATGTTAGGGTTCTGTTTGTTGACTTTTCTTCAGCCTTAACACAATCCAGCCCTACATTCTGGCACAGAGACTCATTCAGGACTTCTCCTTAGATGGGGGGCTGGTTTTGTGGCTGTTGGGACTTCCTGAGCCAACGCTCACAGCGAGTCAAAATTCGGTCCCCACGTGTCGGACATACGCAATCGCAACACAGGCTCTCCTCAGGGATGTGTTTTGTCCCCACTCCTGTACATCTTGTACACTAATAGTTGTACTAGTTCCCATCCTGACAGACACCTCGTTAAGTTCGCTGATGACACTGCCTTGATCAGCCTGTTGCATGATGACGAGGAACATCATGGCCCGGTCCTAGATGACTTTGTAGAGTGGTGTGAGGAATCACACTTGGTCCTCAATACCAACAAGACCAAAGAGATGTGCATAGACTTCAGGAAGTGTACAACACCTACCTCTGCAACATCTATCAGAGGTCAGAATCTAGAGATTGTAGAGGAATACAAATACCTAGGTGTCCTCTTGGACAATAAGCTTCAGTGGAGTAAATGTACAGACCTGATCTACAAAAAGAGCCAACAGAGACAGTACTTCCTCAAAAAGCTGGGATCTTTTAATGTAGACTGTACTATACTGACTCTGTTTTACAAATCTTTCATTGAGAGTATTTGAACTTTTTGTATTGTTTGTTAGTTTGGCAATGCCTCTGTCAGCGAGAGAAATATGCTGAGAAGGATTATCACCACAGCAAGCAAGGTACTTGGAGTCAAACAGACAGGCTTGGATGAGATCTTTAAGGTCAGGGCCCTTCGCAAGGCTCACAAAATAATTTTAGACCCAAGCCACCGCCTGTACCCGGACTTTGAACTACTCCCCTCTGGGCGCAGGTATAGGACACCCCTCAGCAGGAAAAACTCAACTAGACAATAATTTGTGCCAGGTGTGATATCCCTCCTAAATAGCATGGGCTAATGTTCCTATTGACTCAGTAAGGCCAGCAGGCTAGTCTTTAAAAACAAACAATAGTATGCAAGTATAAACACCATGGGACCACGCAGCCGTCATACCGCTCAGGAAGGAGCCACGTTCTGTCTCCTAGAGATGAACGTACTTTTGTGTGAAAAGCGCAAATCAATCCCAGAACAACAGCAAATGACCTTGTGAAGATGCTGGAGGAAACAGGTACAAAAGTATCTTTATCCACAGTAAAGCGAATCCTACATCAACATAACCGGAAAGGCCACTCAGCAAGGAAGAAGCCACTGCTCCAAAACCGCCATAAAAAAGCCAGACTACTGTTTGCAACTGCACATGGGGACAAAGATTGTACTTTTTGGAGAAATGTCCTCTGGTCTGATGAAACAAAATTATAACTGTTTGGCCATAATGACCATCGTTATGTTTGGAGGAAAAAGGGGGATGCTTGCAAGCCAAAGAACACCACATCCCAACAGTGAAGCACGGGGGTGGCAGCATCATGTTGTGGGGGTGCTTTGCTGCAGGAGGGACTGGTACACTTCACAAAATAGATGGCTTCATGAGGGAGGAAGATTATGTGGATTATATTGAAGCAACATCTCAAGACATCAGTCAGAAAGTTAAAGCTTGGTCGCAAATGGGTATCCCAAATGGATAATGACCCCAAGCATACTTCCAAAGTTGTGGCAAAATGGCTTAAGGACAACAAAGTCAAGGTATTGGAGTGGCCATCACAAAGCCCTGATCTCAATCCCATAGAAAATATGTGGCAGAACTGAAAAAGTGTGTGCGAGCAAGGATGCCTATAAACCTGACTCAGTTACACCAGCTCTGTCAGGAGGAATGGGCCAAAATTCACCCAACTTATTGTGGGAAGCTTGTGGAAGGCTACCCGAAACGATTGACCCAAGTTAAACAATTTAAAGTCAATGCTACCAAATACTAATTGAGTGTATGCAAACTTCTGACCCACTGGGAATGTGATGAAAGAAATAAAAGCTGAAATAAATCATTCTCTCTACTATTATTCTGACATTTCACATTCTTAAAATAAAGTGGTGATCCTAACTGACCTAAGACAGGGAATTTTTACTAGGATTAAATGTCAGGAATTGTGAAAAACCGAGTTTAAATGTATTTGGCTAAGGTGTATGTAAACTTCCGACTTCAACTGTAGCCTTGAAGAGCCTGAACAAACGTATCACTCCTCCACTCCCTCATCTTAGAATGGTGTGTGTGTTGCTGCATACACTCTCTGGCCTACCATATCTCACATGTGGGCATATTATACAGGGCACTAATGCTTATTGGGTATACAGTGTAAAATCAGCCTCCCTGCAGTGTTTTCAGTGAGCTGATCTAACAGTCTCTGGATGAGTGGCTGAGAGCTCCATGGCTATATATAGTGGAGGTGGGATGGAGAAGAGGCTCCCTCTCGCTCTTTTAAATGGTTATCATTGCACATTTAATTATAACCACATTTGAGCAGAGGAATTCATGACGTAAGTGGGGTACAAAATTAAACGCAATTAACAGAGTATCCTGTCACCACCATCTGTAACTCAGCTGTATGGTAGTGTATCGTGGTGTGTAGTGTATGGTAGTGTGTGGTGTATGGAGGTGTATGTGTGTGTGTTCTGCTTACCTATATTTGGGTGGTTTAAAATCTTCATTATTCTTACTTCTCTGAAGAGCTGCAGGGAGAGAAAATTAACAAATTGTTCAGTGTTGGACTGGATGTGTCAGAGAAGAGACAGTAGGGAACTGTTAGAAGTGGAATTTTATTTATATATATATATATATATATATCTCTCACACACACATACATATATATATACATATACACACACACACACACACACATATACGTATATATATATATATATATATATATATATATACCCACACACATATATAAACACATATAAACACTGAAATAATATATAAATGCAACAATTTCAAAGATTTTACTGAACTACAGCTCATATAAGGAAATCAGTCAATTTAAATAATTAATTAGGCCCTAATCTATCGATTTCACATGACTGGGAATACAGATATGCATCTGTTGGTCACAGATACCTTAAAAAGTAGGGGCGTGTATCAGAAAACCTGTTGTGACCACCATTTGCCTCATGCATCTCCTTCACATAGATGATCTGGCTGTTGATTGTGGATTGTTGTCCCACTGCTCTTCAATGGCTGTGAGAAGTTGCTGGATATTGGAGTGAACTGGAACACGCTGTCGTAGACATTGATCCAGAGCATCCCAAACATGCTCAATGGGTGACATGTCTAGTAAGTATGCAGGCCACGGAAGAACTGGGACATTTTTAGCTTCCAGGAATTGTGTACAGATCCTTGCGACATGCTGAAACATGTGGTGATGGCGGCGGATGAATGGCACGACAATGGGCCTCAGGATCTCGTCACAGTATCGCTGTGCATTCAAATTGCCACCGATAAAATGCAATTGTGTTCGTTGTTGTAACTTATGCCTTCCCATACTATAACGCCACCATGGGGCACTCTGTTCACAACGTTGACATCAGCAAATCACACGCCCACATGACGCCATACTCGTACGTGGTCTGCGGATGTGCGGCCAGTTGGACGTACTGCCAAATTCTCTAAAACGCAGTTGGAGGCAGCTTATGGTATTGAAATGAACAGTAAATTATCTGGCAACAGCTCTGGTGGACATTCTTGCAGTCAGCATGCCATTGCACGCTCCCTCACTCAAAACTTGAGACATCTGTGGCATTGTGTTGTGTGACAAAATTGCACATTTTAGAGAGGCCTTTTATTGTCCCCAGCACAAGGTGTACCTGTGTAATGATTGTGCTGTTTAATCAACTTCTTGATATGCCACACCTGTCAGATAAACAAATGAATGCACAACATTTGAGAGAAATAAGCTTTTTGTGCATATGGAACATTTCTGGGATATTTTATTACAGCGAATTAAACATGGGATAAACACTTTACATGTTACATTTATATTTTAGTTCAGTCTATATGCTTTATATGTCTTAAATAACACAATAGTCACTTCCACATACCGAGTGATATTGTTGGGGAATGTTACTATTAGTTAACATGCAATATTTTGTACTAATAATGACCTATATTAATTGAGTGACTATGACAACCAACTAATACCCAGGGCCGATCAGGCCTTACAAAAACAGCATGATACTAACACTTACAGTAGTAGTAGTAGTAAGAAAGGCAACATGTAGGAAAGACAGTTGGCTGACTTAGGAAGAAAAGCTCACTGACACATGATGACAGACACTGATATGGTAGTGTCTGTCAGCAGTTATGAGCAATGTATCTCTGCCCAAATATTTCCCAAGTACTAGTCTGGTTTTCAAAAACATCTAGAATACATCATTGTGCTATTAAAGAAGTTGAAGTGAAGTTCCGATTATTGTCCTCGCCTATCTTTCAGAACCGTAGACTTTACCGGTTTCAACGTTGTTTGAGCAAGACACCTGCACACACAGACACAAGACAAAAGCTCCATAACCATTAGAGAGTGATCGGAGTTGTGTCAGAGCCAAAAATGCTCTTTAGGGTTCAATCTCAGTGGGAATAAAATAACTAAGTGCTATTTATTATTGATCCTCCTTTTACGACAGCTCACTCTGCTCCCATCCCCCCTTCCGCCCATAAAATAATAAAAGTCATCCATATTTAAAAGAGCAGGAGCCGTGCCTGATGCTGTGCCATGTACTGGCCTTGCTAGCTTCTACTGTGCCTCCTGGCATTACCCAATACAAGGTGCTGCAGCAGTCAACGCATAGGAGGAAATATATCACCATGTCTGGAACATACAGCTTAATGCCATCCTAACTGTTCACCCATCAAGAAACACAGACACGACACGCTCTGTACTGGGGAAGCCAGGCTGTTTGGAGGATGACAGACCAGGGTGGTGTTCACATTGAAACCCAACCTGAACATCGTTCATCTCCAAGTCTCTCAACTGAATAGTATGATTTCCGGGTTTAGCTAAACTACTAAAGGGTTAATTAAACTTCAACAGAAAAACACTCTGAACACCATAGTAACAAACAAGCATAGATTCGACTTGGCTCTTCCTTGCTAGGGGAAGAGAAGTCTTAGCCTTGGCTTGAGGTCTAGCTCACTTTCATTACACTCTTCCCATTATACCCCTCTACCCATTTTTATAGCAAAATATTCTCAGAGTGCTGCGTAAACATAGAGAAATAAATGTTGTATTTGCATTTATTAGGGATCCCCATTAGAGCTACTCTTCCTGGGGTCCAAACACATTAAGGCACCTACATCACACAAAACAAAATATAAAACAGTACATGATATAACATTATTACACCACTACAATACAAAATGTATAACACCACCGCCAAGTGTCAGATCTGGAGGAAACCTGGCACCATCCCTACGGTGAAGCATGGTGGTGGCAGCATCATGGTGTGGGGATGTTTTTCAGGGACTGGGAGACTAGTCAGGATCGAGGGAATGATGAACGGAGCAAAGTACAGAGATCCTTGATGAAAACTTGCTCCAGAGTGCTCAGAACCTCAGACTGGGACGAAGGTTCACCTTCCAACAACCCTAAGCACACAGCCAAGACAATGCAGGAGTGGCTTTGGGACAAGTCTCAATGTCCTTGAGTGGCCCAGCCAGAGCCCTGACTTTAACCCGATCTAACATCTCTGTATAGACCTGAAAATAGCTGTGCAGCAACCCTCCCCATACAACCTGACAGAGCTTGAGAGGATCTGCAGAGAAGAACTCCCCAAATACAGGTGTGCCAAGCTTGTAGTGTCATATCCAAGAAGCCTGAAGGTTGTAATCGCTGCCAAATGTGCTTCAACAAAGTACTGAGTAAAGGGTCTGAATACCTATGTAAATCTTATATTTCTGTTTTTTATTTTTAATAAATGAGTAAAAAATTCTACAAACCTGTTTTTGCTTTGTCGTTATTGGGTATTGTGTGTAGATTGATGGGGGATAAAACAATTTAAGACATTTTAGGATAAGGCTGTAAGGTAACAAAATCTGGAAAAAGTCGAGGGGTCTGAATCATTTCCAAATGCACTGTACCTGATGAGGAGTAGAGTTCCATGTAGTCATGGCTCTTTGTAGTACTGTGCGCCTCCCATAGTCTGTTCTGGACCATTTTCTATGTCATGGATAGGCAGGCAGACAGGCTTATCATTGTTTCGTAAAAAACTGAGTTCGCCTATGTGTGGTTGCTGGATGGGTTTCGTGGTGTTCCCTAGAGAAAACCATAGGGAACAGACAACACTATCTTACAGCAGTATAGACAGGCTTATGTAGTGATAAAGAGCGGAACCGGTCAGTTCTTGCACACACACACACAAACAGACCACATGGGAACCACCAGGCTAAGGCACCATAACAAAACATCACAATAGACACTACATAACCAGGCTTACCAGTAAGGCTGGGAATTGTCAGGGACCTCACTATACGATATTATCACAATACTTAAGTTTCGATACGATATGTATTGCATTTCTCACGATTCTATATCTATTGCAATTCGATATTGTGATTTTATTGCAATTCGATTTTGTGATTTTATTACATTTCGATGTTCCAAACATATTGCTCACCATATGTCTTCTGCAGAGGGACAAGAGAAAATTAGTTTTGGTCAGTCATGGAATTAAAAGTGCTGAAAACAAATTGGCTCCCTATTTAAAAAGAAGATGGCGAACAATCTATGAAGGACAAATACTGGAGTTTTGGTGCAGGTACAGCCAGTCAAAATTAATATTGCAATATTGTTAAAACTATACAATATAGTGTCAAAAACTGTATGGATTTTTTCCCCCATCACTACTTACCAGTGCGCTAATATATGGATCTCTAACCTTTACTTATGCTACAAGGCTAATTGTCACAGCAGGTCCCATTTTAACAGTCAATTCGACATGTATTTGTGAGCACTGCTTCTGCTCTCATTAGCCTATACTGAACTTAAAACAGGTTTAGTGCTGCTCTGTGGTGACTTTATGAGAAGGGAGTAGGAGAGCAGTAGAAGCAGAGGCCACACCACACCAGACTCCAAACATCTGAGAACCAACTGTTTTCATTTAATCAAAGGCTTTGGCCATTTCCCTAACCTTTGCCCTCTAAACTGGGCAACAACAGCCTTGTCTGGTCATGTGACCTTCAGTGAAGGGAGGGAGGGAGTTAGGGAGGAATGGAGGTGAAAGATTACAATGAGCTTGTCACAGATGTGAGCTCTTCCAAACTATTAAAAACCGAGGATGACATTTTTTGTTGGGGGGGCTTAAGACCATGTTTTGATTTACTGTCCCAATAACAGAACCACCCACATTTTGCAGTCTCCTCTTCTCAGTGTACCTGGACCTCTTAGATTTGTTGGTGCTGGAGAGGTAGAGTTCCTTTTGTTCACAAATCATCGCCTAAGTCAGACAAGGGGATTTCAATTGGCAAAGGCGACATTTCAGGAAGATAGTGATAGCTTTGCATTACTAAAAATGAGTTACATCAAGTACCCAACACAACATGACTATTCCTAGGGGTTATTACTAAATTGTTAACAGAAGCTCCATGTGTTGTGTGTTTCCAACAAGCCACCTCATAAAGAGCCTCATGACTCAGATAGGGCTCAATGAAATTTGTTTTAATCAAATCACATTTTATCTGTCACATGCGCTGAATAAAACAGGTGTAGAGCTTACCGTGACATGCTTACTTACGAGCCCTTAACCAACAACGCAGGTCAATAAATAAGTGTTTAGTAAAAACATTTACTAAATAAACTAAAGTAAAAAGTAACACAATAAAATAACAATAACGAGGCTATATATAGTGGGGGTACCGGTACCGATTCAATGTACGGTGGTACAGGTTAGGTTAGTCGAGGTAATTTGTACATGTAGGTAGGGGTAAAGTGATTAGGCATAGAAAATAAACAGCGAGTCGCAGCAGTGTGAAAAAACAAAGGCGGGGGGGGGGGGTCAAAGTAAATAGTCCAGGTGACCATTTGATTAATTGTTCAGCAGTCTTGTGGCTTGGGGGTAGAAACTGTTAAGGAAACTTTTGGACCTAGACTTGGCGCTCCGGTACCGCTTGCCGTGCGGTAGCAGAGAGAACAGTCTATGACTTGGGTGACTGGAGTCTTTGACCATTTTTGGGGCTTTTCTCTGACACTGCCTAGTATATACAGTTGAAGTCGGAAGTTTACATACACGTACATGCTGATCAGACCGTACACGTTGCGTACGTCGCAAAATAAATGTAGAAATCCATGTTATTCAATTATTGCACCCACACTGCTCGCGATCGACTGCGATGCCAAGGGCTAAAATAGAACTCCTTTCTATTTCTGACGCAGATCGCGCTGAAAGTCCTGCCTCTCCCATCTCCTCATTGGTTTATAGAAGCAGGTACCCACGTGCCATCTCCTCATTGGTCATACCCACGTGGGTGATTGAAAGACAAACTGTTTTGCGGGTCGTCGTGGTAATACTATTAAAGTTTAGATAAGATCACCATATACGTTCAAAGATGAAAAAGCCTGGAAGGAGGAGAGATGACTAGAAACAATTCAGTTGGCCGTTTTATGTGTGGATTAATTGTCGGAGTAGAGGACCTTGTGCATTTCAGGTAAAATAACAACTCAATGTTTATATCCCAGGACAAATTAGCTAGCACCAGCAAGCTAGCTAAATAGGACAACTTAGCTAGCAAGTGCAAGCTAACTAGCTAAATTGCCATACATGTTTAATGCTTTTCGACCTGTCCCCAAATTAATGTAATTGGTTCAGAGTTTGTTTTGATATTTTAACCTGCGTGTCGTGATCGCGTTTGGTGTAGGGGGGCAAAATACATTTATGCACGATAGCACACGATGGCGCACGCGCACAGCCGGTTTGGGATCGAGATTAGGTTGGAGTCATCAAAACTCATTTTCAACCACTCCACAAATTTCTTGTTAACTAACTATAGTTTTGGCAAGTCGGTTAGGACTTCAACTTTGTGCATGACAAGTAATTTTTCCAACAATTGTTTACAGACAGACTTTTTCACTTAATCACAATTCCAATGGGTCAGAAGTTTACATACACTAAGTTGACTGTGCATTTAAACAGCTTGGAAGATTCCAGAAAATTATGCCATGGCTTTAGAAGCTTCTGATAGTCTAATTGACATCATTTGAGTCAATTGGAGGTGTACCTGTGAATGTATTTCAAGGCCTACCTTCAAACTCAGTGCCTCTTTGCTTGACATCATGGGAAAATCAAAAGAAATCAGCCAAGACCTCAGAAAAAAATTGTAGACCTCCACAAGTCTGGTTCATCCTTAGGAGTAATTTCCAAATGCCTGAAGGTGCCACGATCATCTGTACAAACAATAATACGCAAGTATAAACACCATGGGACCACGCGGCCGTCATACCTCTTAGGAAGAAGACACATTCTGTCTCCTAGAGATGAACGTACTTTGGTGTGAAAAGTGCAAATCAATCCCAGAACAACACCAAAGGACTCTGTGAAGATGCTGGAGGAAACAGGTACAAAAGTATCTATATCCACAGTAAAACGAGTCCTATATCAACATAACCTGAAAGGCCACTCAGCAAGGAAGAAGCCACTGCTCCAAAACCGCCATAAAAAAGCCAGACTACTGTTTGCAACTGCACATGGGGACAAAGATCGTACTTTTTGGAGAAATGTCCTCTATTCTGATGAAACAAAAATATAACTGTTTGGCCTTAATGACCATTGTTATGTTTGGAGGAAAAAAGGGGGAGGCTTGCAAGCCGAACAACACCATCCCAACCGTGAAGCACGAGGGTGGCAGGATCATGTTGTGGGGGTGCTTTGCTGCAGGAGGGACTGGTGCACTTCACAAAATAGATGGCATCATGAGGGAGGAAAATGATGTGTATATATTGAAGCAACATCTCAAGACACCAGTCAGGAAGTTAAAGCTTGGTCGCAAATGGGTCTTCCAAATGGACAATGACCCCAAGCATACTTCCAAAGTTGTGAAAAAATGGCTTAAGAGCCACAAAGTCAAGGTATAGAAGTGGCCATCACAAAGCCCTGACCTCAATCCTATAGAAAATGTGTGGGCAGAACTGAAAAAGCATGTGTGAGCAAGGAGGCCAACAAACCGAACTCAGTTACACCAGCTCTGTCAGGAGGAATGGGCCAAAATTCACTCAGCTTATTGTGGAAGGCTACTCGACATGTTTAACCGAAGTTAAACAATTTAAAGGCTATGCTACCAAATACTAATTGAGTGTATGTAAACTTCTGACCCACTGGTAATGTGATGAAAGAAATAAAAGCTGAAATAAATCACTCTACTATTATTCTGACATTTCACATTCTTAAAATAAAGTGGTGAACATAACTGACCTAAGACAGGGAATTTTTACCAGGATTAAATGCCAGGAATTGTAAAAAACTGAATTTAAATGTATTTGGCTAAGGTGTATGTAAACTTCCGACTTCAAATGTATTATATATATATATATATATATATATATATATATATATATATATATACAGTGGGGCAAAAAAGTATTTAGTCAGCCACCAATTGTGCAAGTTCTCCCACTTAAAAAGATGAGAGAGGCCTGTAATTTTCATCATAGGTACACTTCAACTATAACAGACAAAATGAGAAAAAAAATCCAGAAAATCACATTGTAGGATTTTTTATGATTTTATTTGCAAATTATGGTGGAAAATAAGTATTTGGTCAATAACAAAAGTTTCTCAATACTTTGTTATATACCCTTTGTTGGCAATGACAGAGGTCAAACGTTTTCTGTAAGTCTTCACAAGGTTTTCACACACTGTTGCTGGTATTTTGGCAGGAGACACGTTCATATGAGACGGTAGCAGCAGCATTATGTACAAATTAAGTTACAAACAATGCGAAAAAAATAAAAAAATAACACAGTTGGTTAGGAGCCCATAAAACGGCAGCCATCCCCTCTGGCGCCATTGTAAGAGATTTTTGTAATTTTTGCATGCTTCTGTTCTCCGTTTTGTTTTTCCAGGTTTTCAACAAAATTGGATGTTCTAAGTTCACAAAAATGCTTAAACCACATCAGGAGACCACTTTTGAGGTCTGGAAAAATCTAAGAAATTTTGATTTTAGTTACCCTTTATTTCAAGTACGCACCAGCCAGAGACCGTTGTTTGGTTAATGATGTTTCTGTAGCGCTCATGTGATTGCAGTTTGCAAAACAAATGGCCACTGGATTGATGCAAATAATCATGTCATTCTGCCAGGTAGGCATAGGCCACTTTGTAGTTAGCATTTCATTGAGAAGGTTTTTGGGAATGACTTTCTATCTCTACCAGAATGTAGACATATATACACACACAGGGGCATTCCTGTGCCATTTCAAAAAGTTGCAGGACAAAACGAATCACTGATGCATGTCATCTTATTACTAACATGGGCAAATTAATGATTTTTAGAATAAATTCAATATATTTATACTGAATAAAAATATAAACGCAACATGTAAAGTGTTCGTCCCATGTTTCATGAGCTGGAAAAAAAGAAATCACAGAAATGTTCCATACGCACAAAAAGCTTATTTATCTCAAATGATGTGCACAAATGTGTTTACATTTCTCCTTTGCCAATATAATCATTCCACCTGACAGGTGGGGCATAAGCAAGGAGCTGATTAAACAGCATGATCATTACACAGGTGCACCTTGTGCTGGGGACAATAAAAGGCCACTTTAAAATGTGTAGTTTCGTCACACAACCAACACAATGCCACAGATGTCCCACGTTTTGAGGGAGGTTGCAATTGGCATACTGACTGCAGGAATGTCCACCACAGAGCCCAGGACCTCCACATCTGGCTTCTTCACCTGCGGGGTGTCTGAGGAGGGGTGGGTTGATGAAAAGTATTTCTGTCTGTAATAAAGCCCTTTTATGGGGAAAACTCATTCTGATTGGCTGGGCCTGGCTCCCCAGTGGGTGGGCCTATGCTCTCCCAGGCGAACCCATGGCTGCACCCCTGCCCAGTCATGTGAAATCCACAGATTAGGGCCTAATTCATTTTTTTTAATTTACTGATTTCCTTATATGAACTGTAACTCAAGAAAATCTTTGAAATTGCTGCATGTTGAGTTTATATTTTTGTTCAGTGGTTGATTTCCTACTGAAGTTCAATCCATTTTTTATATTGTTGAATTCCATTTTAATGTCTAGATTCCATGATTCTGTCCACAACGCTGATTTTATAGTGCCCTACTCAGAGTTTCTGTTGACTTAGCACAGCCTATGTCAAAGGACCTGACTTTAAATACAAAACACCGAATCAATGGTGCTTTGGAAAAACAGATGGAAACTACAGCTAAGCAGCGAGTGAGAGAGATGCTTACTGAGTCTCAGTGGGGCAGGCAGAATATCAACGACCACACCATCACCCTGGGTAAGCCCTGGTCATGCTCTCTGTCTGTCTGTCAAACCCTGTCTGCTGCAGCACATCAGTCATATCAATAATGTCCTCTGACTGGCCACAACCACCACCAGGGCACAGGCACAGGGCCAAAACTACACAGGTCAGCGGTTACACAGCCACGATAAATTATCTATTTTGTCACACAACCTCAATAAGTGTACTGGGAATCACAGCCACACAGGGAGGATCCTTACCTTTTGAAGGCTGTTTGGGTTCAGTTGTGTCTTATCGATAATCTTTATCGCCACCTGAGGAGAGAGCAAAAACAAAGTGTGTAAACAATTATGCTCTGAGGACCCTTCACTGGGATCAACACAGCACACACATAACATTACTTATCTTTTATTTTTATGTCCCCCACTTGTGAACAAGATACAATTCATATTTGCACAACAAGAACAACGCTATTGAGAGGGGAAAGAATAGACTAGTGAAGCTAGGTAAACCAGAAAGGGGCTACAGCAGCCTGTCCTGCTGCAGGCCTAGTCTCTCCTCTCACCTCTCTGCCAGTGAGGATGTGACGGGCCAGCTTGACCTTGGCGAAGTTGCCCTTCCCAATGGTCTTCAGGAGTCGGTAGTTCCCCACATGAGGCTGCTCGTCGGCACCAGAGTTCCGGGTGCGGACGGAGCGAGCGGTGACCTCCTGGCGCCCATTGCTGTGAGACGTATGCTGTGGACATACACAGACAGACATGAGTAGAACAGCGTGCTGTGGATGGACTCACGGACGGACAGACAGACAAAGGAGTGGAACATCTCTGCACTAGCAGTGGCTCATGCTTGGGATTCCATCCAATGTAAGGTTCCAAAACAACTCTCCTGTTAATTAAATCTTTACTGAACAGATTATAATCAAGTTAACCAAGCGGGTAAAGAAAGCTTAGTGTAGGTGACTGACTAGTGCAGCCTGATTATCAAGTGTATGTACAGCATACTGATGTTCTGACCCTGGTTAAAAGCCCACCCCAAAATCAGACTGATACTTTTCTATGGGTCAGTATCGACTCCAACCCAGGTCAGCTCCATTAGCATGGCCTGCTCTGTTCTCTAACTCCGCCCTGCTCCGCCCTAACAACCCCGCCCCTAACCTGAGCATCAGTGGTTACTTGGCCGCACAGCTACACCACAGACAGTTGGAGTTGTGGGAAAAGATGTACAGCGCTGAACTGGATGAAAAGGAAAAATATAGATTAAAATGATTCTGATGTTTGCATTGATCAGGATGTTACCAGTAAGAATGCATTAGATTCAGCAGATGTCCAAAGGTCTCGTAAACCAGACAGAACGCTGCGCTCCGCAGTCTGTTGGACAAGGCTAGACTTCCAGTATAGCCAACTATAACACTGGGTTACAGTGATGTTATCACTCGCAGGGAATGCCAGGGATGCTTTACTTTCTGTTGTGATCCACTAACAACATATCTAAATGTGAGAACAATTCACCTCCCTTATAAACTGCATTAAGTAGGTCACACTTTAAAAAAAATATATACCCTTGGAATGTTTCCTCAATATAATATTCCTTTCTTATGAACCAGAATGAATGACAGGATAAAGAGTATTAGAGCATCTAGATACAACTGCATGAAATCAAAATCTAATTAATAAAAATACATTCCAAGAGAGGCATCATCCTAATTTGGCTAAATTAAAATGACAGGTAGCCTACTGAGATTTCTATTAAAAAGTCCTTACTTACTACACTGATGGGGTGTCTTTTCATTGCTTGCCGGATACTCTGAGCGAGAATGAAAACGGTCAGACGATTGTCATTGAACTAGAGGTGGTGGGAAATATCAGTGTAAGCCTATATCATTGAGAGCAAGCAATAGAACTTGAAAACCAGTCAGAACCTAGTCTAACGGGTAAGGTTGTTTGGATGGAGATACAAATGAGTAGGCTATTTATCACTATCCACAGACCAAACAGAGCATCTGGCGTGACATCAAGCAACATATGAGATTACAGCCAGGGCGTGCACAGTAGAGGATTTTGTTTGTGCCGAACATATGCCTGTCTCCCGCGTGACACAATGTATCGAACACTCAGATACAATGTAACCAGTATGTAAAACCATATGATACAATGTAAGGAAAATAGTTTCGTGGTTAGGCCTACTTTCTATTGTCAGAGACAAAACACCTCTAACTGGCTAATAATAACAGTTTACTTACGCTCTCTGTCTCTTTCTCATTGACTGTAGGTAGAGGAGTTTTTGTTGACATTTTCTCGATTAAATGTTGTCTATTTCCGTATATTCTGCACCTCCTTTGGCAATACGAGGGGAGGCGATTGTATTCTTGCCTTTGGACACAAACCATGAATTCGGCAACTGTCTCAACATCGGTCCATCCAATCCAAATTTGTCTCAAGATGTCACGAAGACGCAGACAGAATTGAATGACATGTATTTCCCTATAACGCTCCTCGGCAGCAGGGCATTCGCCCTATCGTCCTTTATGTTCAGAATTAAGTATGTTAACTATTTTTCATTGCAAAAAAGACAATACATTGGCTGTTAAATTGAACTAAGCAGAGGTTGATCGACTCCAATCTAGGCTACTCATAGTGGACGGCGGAAGGTTCAGATGTCACCGCTCCCAAAATCGCAATTTTGTTGCGATGTTGTCCGTGTGTGCCTTGATATCCGTCTGTATTCCTGGGTTTCAAAATTGTTGAGCTTTTGGACTTGCTGTCGGTTCTATTTCTTCCATCTTCTCCATCTTCGATTCCGAATGAAACTAGTGTTTTAGGTGGGAGCAAAATGGCTACCACTCACGGGCTCTGTTGGATCGGCCCAAATCCTGTCTGATAGTGATGGGTCGTTCGCGAACGAATGGCTCTTTTTAGTGAACGTTAGGAACCGAATCGCATCGGCTAAAGGGCCTTTTATTTGGCTCCCCGATTTGCGTACTGCTACTGCTTTTTTAAGCTTCAAAACGATAATCTGCAAATACATTACAAAATCATTTTCTTAAGAGGATTCACTGCAGAAACAAAGTGAGCACGTCAATCTAGTCCATTTGGCAAACAAATGCAGGCGATCGAAATTTGTCTAGGTAAAATTTTATTTCAACGTGCATCACGACCTGACAATGGTAGACGCCTTTTTTGGTTTTGTGTGCACGGTTTCCCCTGGTTCTTGGGATATTTTCAAGCATTTAATCGAAGAGCTGTTTGGGAGCCAAAGGATGCAGCTCACCGAAAAGACTTGGTCCGCAATGCCATCACTGCCTCAGAGATCACTACCGTCTAATGGCAGCAAAGACGTGAGGAAACCAGCGACCCCTTAGCGCTCATTGTGGCGCTCAGTAGACAGTGATGGTAGCACTATCACTGCTCAGTGATTCACAATGACAGATTGGAAATAAAGTTTATGCCTTACCTACAGAAACCATGAGTCGGGGCTCATGCTTCCAAAATTAGCTTTGTTATGACTGGATTGGCTGTTGCAATATACAATATACTGAAAACAACCGGGATAAGGAATCACCCTGATGTGTCATAATTCCAGTGTTTTCTGTGCTCTCCTATTTCAAAACAGTTTTGTATTCAATATCTGCCGAGATGGCACTGCTGACTTGTCAAGGAGGGAATACCAATGCAGTGTTCAGTGACATCCCTAGTGGGCATGTAGTTTACACATACACCACTTATCTCAGACAAGTTCAAGAATCCCATCTAACAATTAACCAAAGGTTGTTTATCTGTGACTAAATTGAACAAAAATATAACAGTTGTGGATAGCAAAACATTTAATGACTGGAAAAAAATGCAAATGAAAAACTACAACAATTAGTGTGCAGTCAACTAAATCCCCAAAATACACCAATATCGCATAAATCAAATGTCTCAATTACAGAGTTAATGTGCAGTGACTAATAGCGCTATGTTAACAAAAGCAGTGAGGTTGTGTGAAAAGGAGAGTAGGGCTGGCAATTTGGCAGGATGAGAAAATGTGATTCAAAACTACAACTTCTCAAAATGGCCTCCTTGTTTAAATTGCATCAATATCAAAGTAGTCCTCTTCCTCGTCAGGCTTGTCCGGTTTTACGTTCTCCACTTTCAGTTCCCGAGCAGAAGAATCATATACAACCTGAGGAGAGCAGGATGGAAAATAAGTGTTTATTTGTGCATTATACTGGCGTCAAAACTCAAACCTGTATCTCCACAATTTTGTGATATCCAAAATGGTAGTTAGTCTTGTCCCATCCCTGCAATTCCCCTACGGACTCGGGACAGGCAAAGGTCGAGAGCCATGCGTCCTCCGAAACACGACCCTGCCAAGCCGCACTGCTTCTTGACACACTGCTTGCTTAACGGAAGCCAGCCGCACCAATGTGTCTGATGAAACACCGTCCAGCTGGCTATCAAAGTCAGCTTGCAGGTGCCCGGCCCGCCACAAGGAGTCACTAGAGCACGATGGGAAAATGAAATCCCGGCCAGCCAAACCCTACCTAACCTTGTCGACGCTAGGCCAATTGTGCACCGCCTCACAGGTCTCCCGGTCACGGTCAGTAGTGACCACAGCCTGGGATTGAACCTGGGTCTGTAGCGACGCCTCAGACCGCTGCGCCACTCAGGAATTATCATTTAATTTTATCTGATGTGGAATAGAGTTCCATGTAGCCATGGCTCTATGTAGTACTGTGCACCTTCCATAGTCTGTTCTTGACTTGGGGATTGTGAAGAGATCTTTGGTGGCATATCTTGTTGGGTATGCATGGGTGTCCGAGCTGTGTGCTAGTAGTTTAGAAAGACAGCTCGGTGCATTCAACATGTCAACACTTCTTACAAAAACAAGTAGTGATGAAGTCAATCTCTCCTCCACTTTGAGCTATGAGAGATTTACATGCATATTAATGTTAACGCTCAGTGTACATTTAAGGGCCAGCCGGGGTGCCCGGTTCTGGACCAATTGTAATTTTACGAGGTCCCTGTGTGGCACCTGACCACACGACTGGACAGTAGTCCAGGTGTGACAAAACTAGAGCCTGTAGGCCCTGCCTTGTTGATAGTTGTTAGAAAGGCAGAGTAGCACTTTATTATGGACAGACTTCTACCTATTTTACCTACTGTTGTATCAACATGTTTTGACCATGACAGTCAACTTGCTCAATTTCTACATTCATTGCAAGAATTAGTTGAGGTTTAGTGAATGTTTTGTCCCAAATACAATGCTTTTAAGTTTTGGAAATATTTAGGGCTAACTTATTCCTTGCCACCCACTCTGAAACTAACTGCAGCTCTTTGTTGAGTGTTGCAGTCATTTCAGTCGCTGTAGTAGCTGACGTGTAGTGTTGAGTCATCCGCATACATATACACACTGGCTTTACTCAAGGCCCGTGGCATGTCATTAGTAAAGATATTAAAAAGTAAGAGGCCTGGACAGCTACCCTGGGCAATTCCTGATTCTACCTGGATTATGTTGGAGGCTTCCATTAAAGAATACCCTCTGTTCTGTTACAACAAGAAAATCTTTATCCACAATATAGCAGGGGGTGTAAAGCCAAAACATGCGTTTTCCCCATCAGCAGACCACGATCGTTAATGTCAAAAGCCGCACTGAAGTCTAACAATCATCAATCTCTCTCAGCCACTCATCAGTCGAGTTGCGCAGAGGTCTAAGGCACTGCATCTCAGTGCTAGAGGCATCACTAGACACCCATTCACAACCGGCCGTGATTGGGAGTCCCATAGGGCGGCGCACAATTGGCCCAGCGTCGTCCGGGTTTGGCCGGTGTTCACTAAGCATATCCTAGTAGCCCAACTCAAACCACAAAGTATAAACTGTGCAAGCTATGAAAATATATCAGTGGACAGTCTGACCAGTACCTCCACATTTTCATCCTCTGCCTCTTCTTTCTCACTGCCCTCGCTCTCTTCCTCCGCCTCCTTCAGCCACTTGATGAAAGGAGCTGCCTTCGCATGGATCTCTTTGGCAAGTTCCTTAGAGACATATTTCTTAGACACCTGAAATATATAAAGTAATGAGCAATGACACTCACAGAGAAGGAGCAAACAGAAATTTTAATGACAAAAAGTTATATTTTACAAGAAACTAGGTATTAAGGTGATCAGTCTGACATGCAGCTGTATTGAACTGTGTGTGAGAGCACGTACAAGTTTAACCACACACACACCTTCTCTGCCCAGGACAGTATTACATCCTCCTCCACTAGATCAGCATCATACAGGTCTTTCAGTATGACAGGCACACGGGGCAGCAGCTGGGCTTGGTGCAGCTTTACCAGGCACTCAAATCCTCCCAGGAGGTATTTCTGGGCCTTCTTATTATTCACACAAAACTAAAGACAAAAAGTAACAAAACCAATAAATTTGGCAAGGTTTTGGTCAACTTTGTCCCCTCTTGAACACATTACCAGTGGTAAGAGGTTATGACAGAGGTCAAATGTAACAATGGGGGTTTGAAGACTCACGCGAAGGAAATGGCGTTTGTATTTCTTTATCTGGTCACGGATGTTTTCGTCAAACAGTAGCTCGCTCAGGATCAGCGGTCCCATGGCCGTCACATCCAGACGCTCTGCCTCTGCCAAGATCTCCTTATCTGCTGCATCAATAGCGCCATCCTCCCTTTTTTGCTGGAGAAAATAACCAGTGAGAAAGCTTTTAACATGATTTTCAAAATAACCCCTAAGAAGCACAAATATTGCTGTGTTGAATAGGGGGGAAAAAAGACTTATGGCCAGTCAAAACTTCTAGTTCGGCTTCATAAAACATTCACTCTCATTATACCCCTATATCAATGAGAAATTTTCACAATGGATCACCGACTTTCATTGTCCTTGTAATTGATTTCAGGCACAACTTACTTTGACAAAGTTATAGAATATGTTGACCCTCTCTTCCAGGGTCTTCTCCATGTCCTCACTGAGGGTCAGGTTTTTGGCATGGGCACTGATCTCCTCCATTCTTCTTCTCTGTGCCTCCTCCGTGGTCTCCTCTGCCCAATCCTCGTCGTCATCATCATCACCGTCCTGATACACAACACACGTTCTCAAGGGATCAATAGCTGCTAGACAGACAGGCTTGGGTTACTGACAGACTAGTCCTTCAGAACAATAATAGCTTGGAGAGTGGTGATGGAGGTTGGTTCCCCCTATTCAACCACTAGCATTAAGAACTTAAACTGACATGGCTTGCACACATTAATGAGGATACTCACCACGGCATCAGGGGCATCTATGTCGTTATGGTTCCCAGCCTCTCCGCTGCCAGAGCCATTTTCCTTGTCCTTCTTACGGTTCTTCTTCTCTTTTTTCTCCTTCACAGATCCAGGTTCATTTTCTGTTGAAAAAAGCCATTGGCGCTTTCACTCAACAGGCCACATATCGGACTTGACTTTAAGATAAGAAAAACAAACCGGTCATGGGCAAATTCTTATTGTGTGCTTACCTGGTGGGTTTTTGAGGATAAACGTGCAGAGCTTGTGTCGAGTGTCTAACATGCCACGGTACCCACAGGCCTTACAGGAGTTACCAATGGTTTGTTTCTTAGGATTGATATGCTGCAATGAAAGGTCAACCAACATAATCACTCTTTATACCACCCATAATAGACAAGCAATCACATACCCAAAACAGACCATAACTGCATTGCAGGAGAAAGACACTTGATCTCTCACTGCTGTGTATGATGTAGCAGATGAGATCCCAAATGGCTGGGACATGCACAAGCAGGACCCAAAAAGGCAGATATAGCACAATTCAAGTTGGCAGGATGTCAAATAAATCTACATAAAAACATGACCAGGGCGTTATTATATCTACACGCCTCAAGGATATAACACTGGGAGTGAACTAAAAGACATGATTTAAAAAAAGGAAGAAACACTACCAGCAAAATAACTGACCAACATCTGTGGCTTTGATATAAAAAAGGTCAAATTCTTTTGCAAAGTCCCACATATAAATGCACTCAACACATTTAATTCCTGTCCCACTCTTGACAACACTACTCAAACACCAACCACAAAGGACAAATATGTTCATCAAATATTTACCAAATCGGTTTCAGGGTTATCACACTCAGGACACAGCACAAATTTACGGATAAATATGTCAAGCATATCCTGCAACTTGTTCGCCTCATGGGATCCGTTGACGATGAAGCGGTCATTCTTTGCATCAAACTGGGTCTGCGCACCAAGCTCACAACCAAAAAACTTGGTCGGATCTGCAAAGAGGTTATGAGTTGCAATCAACATCCACTAATCTAATGGATGGTTATGCACACAACAGATACCTTCACTTCACTAAATGTTAGGTAACATATCAATGTATGGTGCGAGTCAACGTAACCATTTTAGAATCAACACTATGGGAGTGGGGAGGTCAACTTACATGTTGGAGGCCGACTCAGTGCCTTTGCAACATCAGTCATGTTGACAATGACCGTCTTGATTCCATTTCCCTTGCCCTCAACCTGGACACAAATCAAACCACAAAAACTATAAATAACTTATAAGAATCATTTTCAAATGGACCACCATTGAGTCCTGCACATTTCATTGGAAAACTGACCAAGAATGCAAATATCAAGAATGTTGAATGACAATGCTATTTTCCTGACAGGATCATGACAAGATTATACCAGATAATCACCTTAGCAATCAGACGGGGCATCTTGTAGCGATAGAACTGGTCTGCCACGCTGCGGTTGACGTTGACCGACATTTTGACTGGCTACTAGCACTATCAGTAAGATAAAAATATCTTGAATGGGGATTTTTTGGGATCTTCTGTCTGGAAAAGAGGGGATGACATAAACGACTGCAAGCGTGCTCAGTCTCTGACATGAAAAATAGTTTGCCACTGTGGCCGCAAGCGCCTTGATCGTAGACTACGTTTCCTCCACACAGGTTCCAACAGCTGCGCAACAGCTCTGAAAAGAGGGGAGAAAGGCATGGACATCAACTCTAGTTCCACAAATTTCCACAGATTGATAACTTCCTAGATGGCAATGGCTTTTATTGAATACCTAAGTAGCCTATATAATTATCTGACTTTACCTTTTAGTTACAACCTGTGTGTATAGTTGTTGGGTATGTTGCTAGCTAGCTACCCAATGTGTCAAAAGTTAGTGTGGCTCTCGTGAAATGTCGCCACTGACATTGTCAAACTCAATTACGAGACCCCGTGTGGCTCAGTTGGTGGCGCTTGCAACGCCTGGGTTGAGTTCGATTCCCACAGGGGGCCAGTACGAAAACGTATGCACTAGCTAACAGATAGCCAACTGATCTCGCTTTACCGTGAGCTAAAACACAGCAAACGTGTCTAACGTTAACATGTATGTATACGCATTCTTTCACTTCGATATACAAACCACGTACAAACGAGATCAGGTTGATTAGCAACCGGGAAGCCAGACTGATGAATCTAGGTAAGTTAGCGCTGCAGAGTGCGTCATGATTTATCAGATGGCACGAGTGACGGGAGACGCCATTTTGATATTCTTATTTAGCAAAGACATAACTACGCCACGAATTTCACTATAAAAAGTAGCTACATCGAAATATACATACAACAAAAACAATGCGTATATATTTACGACAGCAGCGTATTTCTATAGCTGGTCATTATGCACTCACCGTTTTCGTAAAACAAAGACATAAACAACGATGGTCGTCCAAGAGGCACAGTGAAGTGTTGCCTAATACTGCTGCTGCCAATAGCTGGTGTGTTGCTGGGATTGTAATTCAATGATGCAAGGTGGCAGAATTTCAGAGGTGATAAACGATCTAGCAGATTCTTGCCCCTGTTGTGAAAATATTCGGGACGCCGTCAGAGTTGGGGTGTCTAAGAAAAAACAAAAATAAGAGTTAGTCAGCAGAAACTAGTTAGATACAGCGACTAACGTTAGCTAGCGAAACACGTTTTGATACACTCGCGCTAACGGTAGATAGCTAGCTTTTTGTATGTTGCCGTTAGCTAACTAGCTTTGGCTAAATACAACATGGACTCGACCCAAACATATCATGCAACAATTATTAGTTAGTTAGCTAGCTAAACACCTAGCAATCAGATGGACGATAGTAAAATTGACTCGCTACCTCTCGAACGTTCTCTCAGACAGGATGATTATTCTGTAGCCAAAACGTGAACTTCTTCTTCGATTAAGTTAAACGGCGGTTGGCACCCAATAAATGTTGCATTACCGCCACCTACTACTAGACTGTAGTACAACTCCCTTATACTTTGCTTGAAGAAATAAATAAACAAATACCCTAACATCTAACACTGTACTCACAAAAAAAGCACCCCCCCTACTCCACTATTTAAATCTATTTAGTCCTACCTCAGGTCAACAATCTGAAAGGATGGGACAGCACCACTTAACACACCCTGGAACTCTTATGATGTCAAGTCTCAAACACCCAAATACCTCTCTGCAGCTGACACTATAACCTCAATTTTCTGCAACTTACGTTCCAACCTTGCAGTACAGTTGATAACCATTGCTATAAATGCTATAAATCCAATTTTACTGAAACATATATTACTTGTTGGCCTATCCTTCTGTACTGGTACAGATCTACTACTCACACCACTCCTCTTAGATCCCTCCCCCTTGACCCATCTTCCTCTACTTTCTTCACTGCCACCACATATGAAAACTTCTGCACTATTCTAACCCTGGAAACATCCCTTTGTCAGGCAAAGAATCAACATCAAAACTCAAAAGAACAGACAATGACTCTTCTGTTTCACCACTCACGCCACCCTGTCTGTGTCGCACCAAATGATGAGCATCACAAACACTGGGAATCTTCCCGTTCAGTAATCAGTAATCACCAGTAATCACTCCTTTCAATGGTGCCCTTTTCTTGTGAGCAAAACAAATCACATTTCTTGCCCCCATTTGTTTAACGCGGAGCGCCTTCTCCCTCTGACCAGCAGAAACACAAACAATTATCACAAGACCACTTCTGGTTACCTTCACCGATTCCACAGCACCCAACTCTGTTTTCACCCACCCTGAAACCACATATCGATCAGCCAAAAGGCAATGGTCCACTTTTTCCCAAAACTTCACTCCTACTTTCACAGACTCATCTTTATGAGTATAATATAATTATAACTTCACCACACCTACCACCTTCGATACTTCGTCCTCATTCACTTTAATTTATTCTCCTGTCTTCAGCTCACACTGCTTACATTTTCTACCATTCTTCTTTAATCCTTAAAGCCTTCTTACATCAGCTGATATCTCAAAGTGCTATACAGAAACCCAGCCTAAAACCCCAAACAATGCAGGTGTAGAAGCACGGTGGCTAGGAAAAACTCCCTAGAAAGGCCAGAACCTAGGAAGTAATCTAGAAAGGGACCAGGCTATGAGGGGTGGCCAGTCCTCTTCTGGCTGTGCCGGGTGGAGATTATAACAGAACATGGTCAAGATGTTCAAATATTCATAGATGACCAACAGGGTCAAATAATAATAATCACAGTGGTTGTCAAGGGGTCTCTAGAGAGGTGAAAACAGCAATTCTGGGACAGGTAGCACGTCCGGTGAACAGGTCAGGGTTCCATAGCAGCAGGCAGGCCAGTTAAAACTGGAGCAGAGAGAGAGAGAGAGAGAGAGAGAGAGAGAGAGAGAGAGAGAGAGAGAGAGAGAGAGAGAGAGAGAGAGAGAGAGAGAGAGAGAGAGAGAGAGAGAGAGAGAGAGAGAGAGAGAGAGAGAGAGAGAGAGAGAGAGAGAGAGAGAGAGAGAGAGAGAGAGAGAGAGAGAGAGAGAGAGAGAGAGAGAGAGAGAGAGAGAGAGAGAGAGAGAGAGAGAGAGAGAGAGAGAGAGAGAGAGAGAGAGAGAGAGAGAGAGAGAGAGAGAGAGAGAGAGAGAGAGAGAGAGGGCGAGAGAGCGAGAGAGAGAGAGAGAGAGAGAGAGAGAGAGAGAGAGAGAGAGAGAGAGAGAGTACTTAAATTCACACAGGACACCGGATGAGACAGGAGAAATAGCCCCCCGACACATAAACTACTGCAGCATAAATACTGGAGGCTGAGACAGGAGGGGTCAGGAGACACTGTGGCCCCATCCGACGACAAACCATCTCCCTTTTTTCTGCCATTTTTTACCGACTCAAGCTCACCCTCTTCCTCCCTCTCTCTCTTAGACCTCCTCTGCCTCTCTTTTTTCATCCATTCCTTCTCCGTATTCCAAGTATATGTCTCCTTATGATAATACTGCACTTCTCCTTACATACATCGTGTTCTTGCCTTCTCAAAGGACGCCATTTAATCGGCTGTCACAATCTTCGTACAATCAGCACGAACCCCTCGGGATGTAGCACTCAACAGTGCATCCCACTTATAATGCAGCTACTTCATCTTGATGTTCTTCTTTATCAAAAGCTACCGCAACGCTTTTCCATTTCAAACAAGCACGCTCTTCCAACCACCATCCACCGTCTCGCTTCATGCGCTTCCAAAACGTGAACCAGTTTCTAAACCTGTTTTTGCGTGAACTGTCTGCATTATTTTTTGGTTACCCTCGCCCTCCCCTATCACCCATTGGACAAATTCACCATCTCTGATTAATTGTTCTACATGTATTTGTACATTATGGTGCCACTGGCTATCATAATGATAACAAAACTGTTGATTTCACCAGATTTCTCTATATTTACACACAGATGAAGGCCCCTCCCTCATATCACTCCCTGCAGTCCTCCAACCCAAATATGTATGGCTCAGTGCCCTCAAAAGCATGTTCCCTTCTGATTAGTACTGACAGATAGATGTAACATAGTAAACATGGACAATACAATTAGTATGATATGTTGCGAATTGCAATTTGTGTTCAATTTATATTGAATCAACTTAGAGTACATGTACGGTATAATAATGGTAATTCGTTTTTTGTGCCGTGAGACTCAGAAGAAGGACGATACAGACTCAGAAAACTTTCTCCAAAGGTACTTTCACCATATGGAGGCGTCTGTGGACAAAAACTTCCCTAAACTGCCAGCAGAGGACACTATGAATCAACTGGAGTGCTACCTAAAGGAGGTGCAGAGAACTATGCCGGGGGAGCTTCTGAGGTTAATACCCCTGCTCAAAGAGGCTGAGTTGCTGAGGCATTTGATTGCTTGCTATCATCTGTGTACGTTTGACTGTCTACACCGGATCTTCCAGATTGTTGGCACAATGGCGCAGCAGGTAGCCTAGTGGTTAGAGCGGTGGGCCAGTAACCAAAAGGTTGCTGGATCAAATCCCTGAGCTGGCAAGGTAAGCATCTGTTGTTCTGCTCCTGAACAAGGCAGTTCACTGGTAGGCTGTCATTGGAAATAAGAATTTGTTCTTAACTGGCTTGCCTAGTAAAATAAAGGAGGTCTTTACTGTGTTCTACACAGATACTCAAGGTACTCAGTGTAACTTTTCTAGTCAGGAGCTGCTAGGACACCCTGACCTCTGGAATGAGGCTCTCCAAGCAGTTGACCTTCTTCTGACAGACTGGTTCCCACAGGCTGAGAGGCAACTACTGGCCACTGTGCAGGTGAATCACGTATAGGATCATTAATGTCATCTCAAAACTAACAAATCAGTACAGGTGTTCTACTTCTTGAGGGTTAGATTTCTAACATGTATCGATTTTTAAACATATATTTGTGATAATATTCCAAGCAGTTCCTGTGAATATAATATTTAACTCATTTCGGTCTATCAGTACACCTCCTGAGTCTCTCTCTCTTTCTTTCTGACCCACCTTAGGAAGACAGCTCTACATCACTGAGGAGGATCCTTCATAATGAATAGTCAGTTAGAGAGGTGTGTGTCTGGGGAAGATGCCTTCATCCGCCTGCATCAGGATGTCATTCAGTTACTTCAACCAGCAGGGATGTGCACAGAGATTATACAGTGTATCACTGTAAGTCTATACTAAGACATTTCTCTCCATGTCTCTTTTCTTCCTCTGCGTAGTGCATCAATTCTGTGCTCCAAAGAGCAAAGATGATGAGCCAAACTCTGATGCTCATGGCACATATAGTCTGTTGGCAAGAGCTACAGGACTTCATAAAAAGTTAGGTCTCGCTTTTTCTTAGTCCCACAACTGTTTCATGGTCTATAACTGTTTGACCAGGCACAATGTTGAATGAATGTGCTAAACTGTGCAGGTATGTCATGTCAGGTACAATGCACTTCTTCAAGACTTTCAACACCTGCAATGAACTCAAGTGAGTTTCTCTATTCTTCTTATGCTGTTTGCAATCAGTAATGATATTGTTTTTTTCATTACAATGAGCATGACATAAAATCAAATCTCATGTATCATTGTTGGATCATGGTAATCATTATGATTATAAATTATTATGTTTTGCAGGCTGTATGTTCCAACGATTGCCAGAGATGACAAGTTTTGACTGTGTTAAAACCATTTCAACACTCAAGGGGTATTTCCCCTTAAATCCGTATCACAACCTATTATCAAAACACTGACAGTCTTCCAGGGGAGCTAGAGACATTAACCTGGAAGAACTGGCAGCCTGACTCACTTGAAAAACTGTTAACAATGCTGTTAATGCTGTACATGCTTCCTCAATAGTATCCCAGGGGATATTATCATCAAGGTCTGGTGTTTCCCCTTAAATCCTTATCACAACATATTATCAAAACACTGACAGTCTTCCAGGGGAGCTAGAGACATTAACCTGGAAGTATTGGCAGCCTGTCCTGTTAATGCTGTTTCCTTCCTCTTTCCAAAGTAATAGGCAGCTTACTGGTAAAGTGAGCATTTACCTGGAACTGATACACAAAACAAATCACAGTCGGCTAGACAAGTACTTAGTGTGTATACTTCCCCTTGTCGTTGACAAAATAGTAACAATGACTTAGAATGGTTGACTAACCAATTTGAGGGAAATCCTTGAGTAAGGAAGAAAACACTCAAACTTGAAGTGTGAACATGAAGAAGAAATGACAGAGAACTATACAGAGGTGCCTTACAGACGTAATGCATAGTCCTTTTTATTACATAAATAATTCAACATGCAAAATACAACATACAAATCTATAAGAACACAGTATTCTCATGGAGGAAAAAACTGCAGTAACCTAAAATAACCGTATTATATCAATATATTAAATGTCTACTCTTCACAGCACCCTCAAAAGCTCATAAGGTACAGCAATGTGAAATAAGTCCCTTTAAGAATGCCCATATACAAAAGACAATCTAATACAGTACAGCTTATCATTGCATGGTTAACACTACAGACTTGACTCAAGAGTGTTCAACAATCATTTGACCTGTCGTCACTAGTTATCACAGCCACAAAATCATAAACCACACCCATTTTTACAATTTCTCGTGTTAAAATATGATTTTAAAACTCTAGCCTTAACCACACTGTTAACCTCATGCCTAACCCTAACATTAAATTAAGACCAAAATGCTAGTGGTAACTAGTGGAAATCCTATACCTTGGAGAAAAACGACGGGCCATCCTGGGAGCTGGTGGTGTTCTGGATGTCCAGGAGGGTCTTCTTTATCCTCTTCACAGCTGAGGCAGAAAGGTTGGACTTGAGGCTAAGCAGGGCGGTCACCTGGACGTCACTGCGGGTCAAAGGGGAAAAGGGTGAGCTCATCGGTTGTACAATGCAAACACAGAATCATCTGCAGTGTGTTATTGGCCTTGTGCAATGAACTTTAACTGAATTTAGCATTATAACCTGAATTATTTCTGTATCAATATCAGCCATCACTACATAGTATGCAAAGGAGATACAAAATCTCATAGCTACAGTGTTGTGTAATAACAGTTATGTGAGTAAGAAGTATGAAAGTTCAACCTGAGATCAGGGTAAGCTTGACTCAGAGTTACTATTTCCAGCTGTATGGAGGAAATGTCTTGGAGTTTCAGCACTTCAGCAATCCTGGCCAGAATGTCACTCAGCCACTCCTCCCTGGAACCCTGTGAAAACAGTCACAATGTTATTTCCAGTGTGTGTGTGTGTGTGTCTGTGTGTGTGTGTGTGTGTGTGTATGTGTATTCTCACCGCTTCAGTGAACAGTTTGTTTAGTCTCTGGCCATCCTCACACACCAACCTGGCCGCCTGCTCCTGCATCCTTTTGTCTCTCAGCTTGATCTTCCTCTTCAGTAGCCTCCTCACGTACTCCACTGTCAGCTCCAAGTGCAGCTGGCCCAGCAGCTCCTGCATAACCATCCAACCATTCATTCAATCAATCAACTTCTCAATATATCAATAAATCAGCCATTCCATCTTTCAATCGCTCTGTCAATCAATTTACCTGATGGCAGGAGTCAGTCAAGCCCCTAACATCCTGGGTGTGTTTGTTAATTCCTTCCAACAGCTTCTCAAACACCTGTTTCTTCTCCAACCATATGGGCGTACCCAGACTGCTGTACTGAGACTGTGTGTGTGTGTGTGTGTTTGTTTATGTGTGTGTGTGTGTAGAGGAGGAGGCAGATAGACAACATATCAATATCAAGACCAATGACAGGCTAGTAGGTACATTCCACTTTATATTACTTCCTTTCCTCAGATGCAAAGTCAAACTTTTCACAAAGCCTGGATTTTAGATGTGTAAGTCAGCAATACCTTGAGGTCCTTGTGTATGGAGCTTGTTAAAGATCTGTAGCCACAATTTTTCATATCAGCTACTATGGACAAACAGCATTCCTTTATATCCACTGGGAAGAGATCTGCTTTCTTCACAATATAGTCCCTGTGTGGAATCATACAGGTAGAATGGCTTAATAAGATGGTGCTGAAGAGAATGTCGGACATTTTACATGCTCCTGACCAATTGTGCTATTTTGTTAGCTTTTTTGCGTTGTTTGTAACTTATTTTAAAATTTTATTTTGTACATAATGTTGCTGCTACCGTCTCTTAGGACCGAAAATAACTTCTGGACATCAGAACAGCGATTTCTCACCACGAACTGCAAGAAGCTTTTTCCTTCAACAAGACCGACGAGAAGGATATACTGCTCTCCCGTGAACAGGCCCAAATCCCATCATTTACGTGAAGAAAACACAGAGGAAAATAGGACGCAGATCGGGCTGCCTTCTGAGATTCCGTAGGCGAGCGAGTAAACTCCCACTGCCTTCCGTTCTACTTGCTAACATGCAATCATTGGAAAATAAAATTGATGACCTACGATTACGATTATCCTACCAACGGGACATTAAGAACTGTAAAATCTTGTGTTTCACTGAGTCGTGGCTGAAGGAAGACACGGATAATATAGAGCTAGCGGGATTTTCCATGCACCGGCAGAACAGAGATGATACGTCTGGTAAGACGAGGGGTATTTGTATTTATTATGGATCCCCATTAGCTGCTGCCAAAACATTACAATACATTCACAACACACTGTGTGCCCTCAGGCCCCTACTCCACCACTACCACATATCTACATTATTAAATCCATGTGTATGTATAGTGCGTATGTTATCGTATGTATGTGTATGTGTGTGTGTATGCATGTGTCTGTGCAAATGTTTGTGTTGCTTCACAGTCCCCGCTGTTCCATAAGGAACATGTTTTTTTATCTGGGTGGGTGTGTGTGTCTTTTTGTCAATAACAGCTGGTGCGCGATGTCTAATATTAAATAAGTCTCAAGGTATTGCTCGCCTGAGGTAGAGTACCTTATGATAAGCTGTAGACCACACTATCTACCAAGAGAGTTATCTTCTATATTATTTGTAGCTGTCCATTTACCACCACAGACCGATGCTGGCTCTAAGACCGCACTCAACCAACTCTATAAGGCCATAAGCAAACAAGAAAATGCTCATCCAGAGGCGGCGCTCCTAGTGGTCGAGGACTTTAATGCAGGCAAACTTAAATCAGTTTTAATTTTCTTTTACCAGCATGTCACATGTGCAACCTGGGGAAAAAAAACTACCTCTAGACCACCTTTACTCCACACACAGAGATGCATACAAAGCTCTCCCCCACCCTCCATTTGGCAAATCTGACCATAATTATATCCTCCTGATTCCTGTTTACAAGCAAAAACTAAAACAGGAACTGCCAGTGACTTGTTCAATACGGAAGTGGTCAGATGACATGGATGCTACACTACAGGACTGTTTTGCTAGCACAGACTGGAATATGTTCTAGGATTCATCCAATGGCATTGAGGAGTATACCACCTCAGTCATTGGCTTCATCAATAAGTGCATCGACGACGTTGTCCCCACAGTGACCGTACGTACATATCCCAACCAGAAGCCATGGATTACAGGCAACATCCGCATCGAGCTAAAGGCTAGAGCTGCCGCTTTCAAGGAGCGGGACACTAATCCGGATGCTTATAAGAAATCCCGCTATGCCCTCAGACGAACCATCAAACAAGCAAAGCGTCAATACAGGATTAAGATTGAATCCTACTACACCGGCTCTGACGCTCATCGGATGTGGCAGGGCTTGAAAACTATTACGGACTACAAAGGGAAACCCAGACTGGATCCTGGACTTCCTGACGGGCCACCCCCAGGTGGTAAGGATAGGCAACAACACGTCTGCCACTGTCACGGCTGTTGAAAGGAGAGGACCAAGGTGCAGCGTGGTGAGCGTACATGTTCTTAATTTAGACAAGACGCCGAACAAAACAATAAACACTACAAAACAAACAGTGAAGCTAAAGGCTATGTGCCCTAAACAAAGTTAACTTACCACAAAGACAGGTGGAAAAAAGGGCTACCTAAGTATGGTTCTCAATCAGAGACAACGATAGACAGCTGCCTCTGATTGAGAACCACACCCGGCCAAACACAAAGAAATAGAAAACATAGAAATAAAGAAACTAGAATTTCCACCCTAGTCACACCCTGGCCTAACCAAAATAGAGAATAAAAGCCTCTCTATGGCCAGGGCGTGACAGCCACACTGATCCTCAACACTGGGGCCCCTCAGGGGTGTGTACTTAGTACCCTCCTGTATTCCCTGTTCACCCACGACAGCGTGGCCAAACACGACTCCAATACCATCATTAAGTTTGCTGACCACACAACAGTGGTAGGCCTGATCATCGACAACGATGAGAGCTTATATGGAGGAGGTCAGAGAACTGGCAGTGTGGTGTCAGGACAACAACCTCTCCCTCAATGTGAGCAAGACAAAGGAGCTGATCGCAGACTACAGGAAAAGGCAGGCTGAACAGGCTCCCATTAACATCAACAGGGCTGTAGTGGAACGGGTCGAGAGCTTCAAGTTCCTTGGTGTCCACATCACCAATGAAATATCATGGTCCAAACACACCAAGACAGTCGTGAAGAGGGCACGACAAAACATTTTCTCCCTCAGGAGACTGAAAAGATTTGGCATGGGTCCCTAGATCCTCAAAATGTTCAACAGCTGCACCATCGGGAGCATCATGACCGGTTGCATCACCGCCTGGTATGGCAACTACTCGGCATCTGACTGTAAGGTGCTACAGAGGGTAGTGCGTACGGCCCAGTACATCACTGGGGCCAAGCTTCCTGCCATCCAGGACCTATATAGGCAGTGTCAGAGGAAAGCCCATAAAATTGTCAGAGACTCCAGTCACCCAAGTCATAGACTGTTTTCTCTGCTACTGCACGGCAAGCGGTACCGGAGTGCCAAGTCTAGGACCAAAAGGCTGCTTAACAGCTTCTACCCCCAAGCCATAACACTGCTGAACAATTAATAAAATTGCCACCAAACTATTACATTGACCCCCCTCCCCACATTTGTTTTGTACACTGCTGCTACTCGCTGTTTATTATCTATGCATAGTCACTTCACCACTACCTACATGTACAAATTACCTCAACTAATCTGTACCCCCGCACACTGACTCGGTACCAGTATCCCTTGTATTATAGTCTCGTTATTGTTATGTTATTGTGTTACTTTTAATAATTTTTTACTTTAGTTTATTTGGTAAATATTTTCTTAACTCTTCTTGAACTGCACTGTTGGTTAAGGGCTTGAAATAAGCATCTACACTTGTTTTATTCGGCGCATGTGACAAATAAAGTTTGATTTGATCAAATTAAATGACTAAATTGTCATGGTGGTCCTATCAATTTAGACATCACATCACATAAAGAGAAAATAAAACATACCTAAATTGTTCAACACAGGAAAGATTGGCCATTATCACAGTTCTGCTGTTTCTATTGTTGCTTCCCTTGAGAACTTTCTCCTGGAATTTCTTGTAGCTGGAAGTGTGTAATTTGGTACATTAGTAATAGATCATCTTGATTTGATAGTATTTGGAGTAGA
The DNA here is from genome assembly GCF_045679555.1 of Salvelinus alpinus. NCBI lineage: Eukaryota > Metazoa > Chordata > Actinopteri > Salmoniformes > Salmonidae > Salvelinus > Salvelinus alpinus. The sequence goes on from NC_092119.1 coordinate 26,145,185, forward strand.
ATACAACACAATGCATTGTTACTTCATGATTCATAACATGCAACTCTGTCCTGCAAAAAGTTTATATTACCTATTCAAGAAGTCCTTCAACAGGCACGCAATCATCTGGACTTTGGACGTGTCTCCCAAAACTGTCTCTACTGATTCGAATGCAGCATTAACAAACTAAAGGGACAGAGAAATAGAAAGTGAGCTGGTTAAAGATGGAGAATAAGTGACCTTTCCATTTGAAATGAATCTCTGTTGAAATAAACAACGTAATTTGTGACTAACTGAATAGTAAGAGCAATAAAGGCATGAAGATGCCAAATATTTCCTATATGATGTCTACCTGAATGACATCAATGGCCAAGGGGCTAAAGTAACAGTTGTCTCTGAGCTCTGGCACAGATCCCTCCCTCCAGGCTTGCTCCTCTACATTCAGCACCTTGTTGATCAATGTCTGCACCTCTGTCTGAAAATAGAGCATAAACAAAACAATTCATTATCTAACAAGGGATATATTTATCTCTGGGATAATTACTGTATACGTAACTTTTTTATGATCTACAATCAATTATTCACATCTAGGTGGGTAAAGCTAATATTTTCCTGGTCGAAAACATTAACACATGGGTCAGAAAGCTGTGCTCCAATTTGCAGGAGACATTTTTATTTAAATCATATTTACCTCTTGGTGAGTAAGATATTGATTCTCCAGTTGTGTTGTTAACTCTTCAGTCAACAGCTTTCCCAACGCTTCAGGGTTAATCGCCTTGGTCAGTTCCAGATTTTGTAGAATCCTAAGACAAAAACCAGGAGTTACTATGTTAATCAGTCACATCTCCTAACCTCCTTATATAGTATTTGAATAAGCAAACAAAAATAAGATATCACTCACTCTGGGTAGGCAACATTCACCCAATGCAGGAGGTAAGAACAGTCAACCATGCCCAGCCCATACTCTGCAATCTTTCTCATCCCTGCACTGAAGGCTTGGTGGTAAATTCTTCCATAGAGGTTGCAGATATCCATGTCCTCTGGGTAACAGCCCTTCACATCCTTTACCACCCTCAGCAGGTCCTCCTGTAGGCGTCTGCCCTTCCCACAGATGTCCCTCTGCAGGGAGGAGCGTAGCTTGTTGCTCTCTTCAGGGGGCAATTCGGCATTGACCATACACTCCTCCACCAGGCTCTGGATGACAGTGTCGTGGTGACGTCTACACTCACTGGGCCTCCAGGAAGGCCGTTTACTCTTCTGCTTCAGCCATCGCCTATCCTGCTCCTCCTCCTGTAGGATAGCCTTCACTGCAGACTTCAGAGCTTCCAGACTGTCTTCGTCCAGACTGAGAGAACTCTTCACAGCCAGGTCTATGTGGCTGAGGAGGCCTTTGTGATCTCTGGCGAGCTGCTCTTTCTCCTTCTTCTCTCTCTCTGTGGTTGGCTGAGCTACTTCTGAGATCTGTCCATATAGATGCTCCTCTCTGTCTATCAGCTGTTGGCCAGCAGCAGACAGGCAATTTCTCTCAAGGTTCTGCTCAAAAGTCAACAACTCTGAGGGAAAAGACAACAAAAACAGTGTAGTGTTTACAGTGTCTAAACTATTTGCCATAAAACATGTACGTACGACATGTTAGAACCAGTGGTGGGAAAAGTACCCAATTGTCACACTTGAGTAAAAGTATAGATACCTTAATATAAAGTTACTCAAGTAAAAGTCACCCAGCAAAAAAATACTTACCTACTTGAGTAAAAGTCTAAAAGTATTTGGTTTTACATATACTTAAGTATCAAAAGTAAATGTAATTGCTAAAATATACTTAGGTATCATAAGTTAAAGCTAAAGCATATATAATTTCAAAGTCCTTATATTAAGCAAAGCAGATGGCTCCATTTTCTTGTTTTTAAAATTTGTACGGATAATCAGAGGTACACTCCAACCCTCAGACATTATTTACAAACAAGGCATTTCTATCTGACAGACCAGATGACCACCTGTATTCTTGATAAGTGCGTGAATTTGACCATTTTCCTGTCCTGCAAAGCATTAATTATGTAACAAGTACTTTTGGGTGTCAGTGAAAATGTATGGAGTAAAAAGTACATTATTTTCTTTAGGAATGTAGTGAATTAAAAGTAAAAATTGTCAAAAAATATAAATAGTAAAGTAAAGTACAGCTAGCCGAAAAAACTACTTAAGTAGTACTTTAAAGTACTTTAACATCACTGGTTAGAACTATTTACAGATGTGATAAACAAAAAAATCAGTCATGAGAAAAATTTACATTTAATATCTGGGATTTTTATGATAACCTATGATAACCTAGGAATAATAAAATGTAAAAAAAGAGATGGAATTACAGATAGAAGGGGAGAACTAATTGTAGGTTTCACTCACCCTTCTGGGGGGCAGCTATAAGACAGGATGTGTTGGGTACATCTGGAAAGGAGACGTTGCTGTTACTCTTGGAATTCCGTCTAAGGATAGGGGGCAGTGTAAAATGTTTAAACTTTCTTCCAGCTGATGTTGTCTTTCCACTGTGTTCCACTGGAGATTCTGGCTTAGTGGATCCTATTTCGGAGGTGTTTCTGGTCCGCAGGGTCCTCATTGCTACAGAGAGACAGTCAGAGACAGATGGTCACTTACTGCATTTGCAATGTGTTATAAACTGATTGTGTTCAATCTGCTGCATTGTTAAATATTGTAGCGACATTAACCCAACACCAAGCAACCTCAGCAAGAGGTTTGGACCTCTTAGCATAACGGTTGAAGTATTGGCTTGACTATCGCTTGACCAGGGTTCGAGTCTTGGTCTGGCCACACCCCTCCGGGTACTCTACAATATTTAAAGGCGTTTTTATGTCACATTATCTCTATCTACCCTTAACAAAATTTGGGTAAAAGGTTAGAAATACAGTCGGCATATATATATAATTGCTAAGTATATTTTGTAAATGAAAACATTTGACATCATAAGTAAACTTTCAGTATGTAAAGGCAAAAGAAAGCATGTAATAAAGACCTACCTGCTAAAGCCAGATAGAAAAATATGTGTGAACTGAAAGGAATAGATCTACTCTCCCGACAGGACAGATCACGTTTACAAATCGTAAAAGCACTTCCATTTATAGGCTGCAGCAGGACAGGGTGGGCTCGCGTGGCAGCCTGGTCTCATAGACTAGACATAATATAGTACACTTAAATCCGGGATACTCACATCAGCATGTTATGTTTGGTATGGTTGCATAAGACCACGGCCGACCCGCTCATTAGGCAGGATTAGGCGGCCACATTTTCTGAGCTAAACTGAACAAGACGCACCTCCAACAACAAAACATAAAACCTCACATAATTCTGCCCCAAAACAATGACAATTTCTCTCAACCAGTGGCATATGGGGTTTTTAGGTGAGCGCTGATGCCGCCCTGTGATAAGCAGTGCCCACTTTGTAAAAGGCAGGGGCGCAAAATATTTTGCTTGTCCATTCCCAGTGCGCCTCTCCAGGGTGCTGTTGGAGTGTCAAAGCTAAAATACCACCTCTTCAAAATTAACAACTCAACTCGACCCTGCCTACCCAATAGCAGTCAGTTATCCCTTGTCATTAATCCCCCAGATCTGATAGATGCCGCTCTGCTTTACCACTGAGCTAGTTTACAGCTAGGGACTGTTCCTCAAACTCAACAGTAAGGGCCATATAGTAAAGTGGCCTATCCTCAGAGCCTAGTGCCTATGCTGCCTCGCTCTCGTTCCACCTGGCGCCTTCTCAGGATCGTCCAGGCCAGAGCTTCCACCATAGCCCACTATGAGAGGCCACTATTTCGTGGATTGACTAAGCCCAGAATCACCCCTCTTATGACGCTGACCAATGCACTCAGTACCTATAGTTCGGTCTCAGGTTCTTTTATCCCAGCAACTCGGGTTCACAATGGACGAATTAACCAATGCTAAAAATCCTCAATCAATGAAGTCAATCTCAGAAACCTAGAGTAAAACGACATGCACTTGTATGACTCTTTGATGACACAGGGTTTCAGAACACTAAAGCAAGTTTATTCAAAATTCCAGAAACAGGCATAAAAAGTCCCAGTTAAATCAATCAATATTGTGATAAGCAAAAGTTAAGTGGATTAGATACCTTCAGCACCCTTATACTGCCAATGCAATATTTTTTATCTATTACAATTTTATGATAAGCACAGCATTAAATTACAAGAAAAATGGTTTCTTACCGACTACAACTATAAACAGTTTTTGTCGCCCCCCTCAGGATGATCCGTCTTTCAGTCGGTGTCTAAAAGCTTTAACAGCTACTTTAAAACTTATATCAATAAGGTAACCTTAAGGATTTATTCTAGAACTTTACTTTAACACTAAGAATAAAAACTAAGTATAATTCAAATCTAAATGTATCTTAAGCTAAAAAGCTACAGCAAAATCTTTCAGCAGACAAGAGGTTCTTCAAGCAAGCCCAGAGACTCTTCTCCACAAAAACATACAGTATTTTTATATCCTAATCCTTATTCTAATCCTATCCTAATAACCTATCTGTGTTCCTAACCACACCCCTAACACTTATATTCTCGCGGACGCTTCTGCAAATCTTACACCTGCATCTGCAAACTCTCAAAGGGGCTTTTTCAGACACCTGCTAACCCCCTTTTCCCTCACCCTTTCTAAAACCACAGGCTCCTCCCCTCCCCAGGCTCAAGCAAGCCGTGATTTAATTAACCTCTTTTCACCTAAATTGGATGCGTCCCCCAATACCAAATGATACGAGCCTTGCATCCACATGATTTCCTGCCTCCTTCTAACTAGTCTAACCTTGGGTTATTCTACACTGAACATATATATAAATGCAACATGCAACAATTTCAAAGATTTTACTGAGTTATATTTCATATAACGAAATCAGTCAATTGAAATTAATTCATTAGGCCCTTATCTATGGATTTCACATGACTGAATACAGATATGCATCTGTTAGTCACAGATACCTTAAAAAAAGGTAGCGGGGTGGATTAGAAAACCAGTCAGTATCTGGTGTGACCATTTGCCTCATGCAGCACGACACATCTCCTTCGCATACAGTTGATCAAGCTGTTGAATGTTATCCCACTCCTCTAAAATGTCTGGGCGAAACTGCTGGATATTGGCAGGAACTGGAACACGCTGTCGTACACATCATTCCAGAGCATTCCAAACGGGCTCAATGGGTGACATGTCTGGTGAGTATTTAGGCCATGGATGAACTAGGACATTTTCAGCTTCCAGGAATTGTGTACAGATCCTTGCGACATGGGGCCATGCATTATCATGCTGAAACATGAGGTGATGGCGGCGGATGAAGGACACGACAAATGGGCCTCAGGATCTCATCATGGTATCTCTATGCATTCAAATTGCCCTTGATAAAATGCAATTGTGTTCGATGTCTGTAGCTTATGCCTGCCCATACCACAACCCCGCTGCCACCATTGGGCACTCTGTTCACAACATTTACATCAACAAACCGCTTGCCCACTAGATGCCATACAGTTGAAACCGGGATTCATCCATGGGCTTCCGAGAGGCACAGTCCTTCCGAGAACAACAGTCCTTTGCTGTTGTTCTGGGATTGATTTGCACTTTTCGCACCAAAGTACATTCATCTCTAGGAGACAGAACACGTCTCCTCCCTGAGCGGTATGACGGCTGCGTGGTCCCATGGTGTTTATACTTGCGTACTATTGTTTGTACAGATGAACGTGGTACCTTCAGGTGTTTGGAGATTGCTCCCAAGGATGAACCAGACTTGTCAGGTCTTGGCTGGTTTCTTTTGATTTTCCCATGATGTCAAGCAAAGACGCACTGAGTTTGAAGGTAGGCCTTGAAATACATCCACAGGTACACCTCCAATTGACTCAAATGATGTAAATTAGCCTACCAGAAGTTTCTAAAGCCATGACATCATTTTCTGGAATTTTCCAAGCTGTTTAAAGGCACAGTCAACGTAGTGTATGTAAACTTCTGACCCACTGGAATTGTGATACAGTGAATTATTAGTGAAATAATCTCTCTGTAAACAATTGTGTGTAAAGCTGTCATCAAGGCAAAGGGTGGCTACTTTGAAGAATCTAAAATATGTTTAGATTTGTTAACACTTTTTTGATTACTACATGATTCCATGTGTTATTTCAAAGTTTTGATGTCTTTGCTATTATTCTACATTGTAGAAAATAGTAAAAATAAAGAAAGACCCTTGAATGATTAGGTGTGTCCAAACTTTTGACTGGTACTGTATATTTTTTGTTGTTGAAAATGTATTCTACAAAAAGCGGGCTGCGGGCCGCCAGTTCCCCATCCCTGCAGTTGATGTTGGATGAATTTATTGTGATCGACTTCATCTATACTCATACTAGACAGCAGACACATGAGTACAAACCTTTGTGTTGCATGCTGCCCTGTCAATGTGGCCAAAAAGTATTAGAGGGGAACAAAAACTCTCACTTCCCTAACAACGGGAGAAACTTGTATTTGTGTATTTGTTTGTGGTTAAATGACATTATCAGATATTTTGAAACCTTGTTTTGACCACAAAACAACAGGACAGTGGACTGTGGGACTTTCTAAGGGAGTCTTTTCTATGTTGACATGTAATATGTGCACTGCAGCGACACATTTGAATAGCTTGAAAATAGGTAAATCAATGGTAAAGTTCATTCAACACTGAACATACAGTTTGAGCCCGACCATGGAGTTCATTTAGCATCAGGCCCATTATTAATTATGTTCTCAGCTTTCTTTTGCAACAACAGTGGGCTAAAGTGACAATATATAAAAAAAGAAGGCTTAATCAATGAGGTGTCTTAAATAACCTCTGACTGCATGAACAAGATTTACCATGTAAAGGTCCATTCACATTTAAATAATCATTAGACTATGTTTGCTTTTTGCGTAGTGATCATACTGGTAATCCTACAGTATGTTCTTTATAAGCCTCCTCAGGCCTTCTCAGACAGCTTGGTTAGGTTACCATCTCTGTGGTAGGCTCTTGTATCTAGGCCTGTAGTTTAGCTGTCTGGGAGGAGAGAGGAGAGGCAGGAGAAAGGCATGTCAGCCAGACAGTTTGTATTGGTGATGGTGACCTGCATATCAATGAAGAGGCCTCTTTTTTTATCTCCAGTGTTCCCTGCAGTTCCTAGTTTCTTCTTCAGCTCAGTGAGACACTGCAGGATTACCCGCTTCTCCCTGCCCCGCACCAAGCCCCTGAAGTACAGCACGGACGATAGGTGCTTCTTACTGCAGACAGAGGGGAGAGAGGGTACAGAATATCACTCTTGGAGAATCAGCAGGAGAAATGAACCGTCAAATGTTTTGTGAAATGAATTGGTCTAAAATTCCATAATCTCAACACCCAGAACCAAATCAGCTAGCTACTCAATTTTGTTAATGGGGCTGTCATGACAAATAATAATATATATATATATATTTTAAGATAATACAATTAAAAAAAAAAAATACAAATAATAATAATAATCTGTCAATCTTGCTTTGGAGAAGTTAACTAGAGTTAAAATAAAAAAATCGAATTAAATGGTTCACAAAAACCCAGACCAGGGTAATTGCCTGGGAAAGTACAGCACTTAAAGCCCTATTCCGAGAAACCAGGCACAAGTGTTCACTTCTCATCGGGGGTCTCCCACCTCTGTCTCTCCCGGCTAGTCCTGCCCCTCCTACATCCTGCTGTTGAGATTCAACACGGCTCTCTATCATATTTGGAGCAGCACTATCTGGCTCTCAATCTGTCACTGCCTAGTCAACACCCTTCCCCTGTCTGATGAACACTGCTGACTTTATCTTCCACTGCTGTTCTTCTCAGGGCCATAACAGTCAGAGTAGAATTCATATGATCTGTTTTTACTTTGATTATATTTTGTTAAAAAAATCACCAAAATCAACAGATACAAGATGTGGCCACAGGAAGATGCAGGATTACCTGATGTCTGGGTAGTCCGCTACTAAATGTTTCAGGTGGTTCTTTATGTCTCTCTTGTTCTTTTCCCCAATTATGTTACTCAGGTGGTCTCCTACTGGGTGGAGCCAGTCATGTGTTGTCTTCTACAAGAGGAAATTATTATGAGTGTATCTACTAGTCATGAATGGTAATAACACATGTCATTTGTTTATGACAGCACTGAATTTTCAAAGTAGCATTCCTCAAAGCACAAACACATAACGCTGAGACAAATTTATGTACTGTAGTATTTACAATTTTAGACAATGTTGAATGAACATGAAAAGTACAATTTGTGTGGATGTAAATTGGCCACAATTCAGTTTGTAGTTCAGGATTAAGAAGTGTTACCATTTCCTCAAACAAATCATTGAGTTCATCCCACTGCACCCTCATCTTGGTGGCTGCTTTGTCATGCTTCCTGTTCTTACAGGAGTAGTTGTTTTTCATCAGCTGGGAGACATACTCTTTCACCACATAGTAGTGCAAGCTGCTCACAAACATCTGTGGCAGAGGAACACAGGTCAGGCACAGTGGAGGCCAGAGAAAGGGATTACAAATAGACATGAAAGTCTTCTGTTTATTCTTTCGCTTTCAAGTGACTGCCATGACTGATCATCTGAGTGACACCCATCCTCCTCCCCCTCTTTTCCTGCCATTTACTCCTATTGCCACATCAACTCAAATAATGTTCCATTCTATGCATGGTCAAGTTCCAGTATGGTAAGGTCAGGAAATTCTCGGGTCTTTTCCAGTAACTCCAACTTCCTATGGATCATCAGGGGCATGATTTACTTCGCTTACTTGAGTGTACAGTACCGGTCAAAAGTTTGGACACATCCTACTCATTCAAGGGTTTTTCTTTATTTTTACTATTTTCTACATTGCAGAATAATAGTGAAGACATCAAAACTATGAAATAACACATATGGAATCATTTAGTAACCAAAAAAAGTGTTAACAAATTAAAATATATTTTAGATTTGAGATTCTTCAAAGTATCTACCCTTTGCCTTGATGACAGCTTTGCACACTCTTGGCATTCTCTCAACCAGCTTCACCTGGAATGCAGTCTTGAAGGAGTTCCCACACTTGTTGGCTGCTTTTCCTTCACTCTGCGGTCCAATTTATCCCAAACCATCTAATTTGGGTTGAGGTCGGGTGATTTTGCAGGCCAGGTCATCTGATGCAGCACTCCATCACTCTCCTTCTTGGTCAAATAGCCCTTACACAGCCTGGAAGTGTGTTGGGTCATTGTCCTGTTGAAAAACAAATGATAGTCCCACAAAGCACAAACCAGATGGGATGGCGTATCACTGCAGTATGCTGTGATAGCCATGCTGGTTAAGTGTGCCTTGAATTCTAAATAAATCAGACAGTGTCACCAGCAAAGCACCCCCACACCATCACACCTCCATGTTTCACGGTGGGAACCACACATGCAGAGATCATCCGTTCACCTACTCTGCGTCTCACAAAGACACGGCGGTTGGAACCAAAAATCTCAAATTTGGACTCATCAGACCAAAGGACAGATTTCTTGGCCTAAGCAAGTCTCTTCTTCTTAATGGTGTCCTTTACTAGTGGTTTCTTTGCAGCAATTCGACCATGAAGGCCTGATTCATGCAGTCTCCGCTTAACAGTTGATGTTGAGATGTGTCTGTTACTTGAACTCTGTGAAACATTTATTTGGGCTGCAATTTCTGAGGCTGGTAACTCTAATGAACTTATCCTCTGCAGCAGAGGTAACTCTGGGTCTTCCTTTCCTGTGACGGTCCTTATGAGAGCCAGCTTCATTATAGCGCTTGATGGTTTTTGCGACTGCACTTGAAGAAACTTTCAACGTTCTTGAAATTGTCCGGATTGACTGACCTTCATGTCTTAAAGTAATGATGAACTGTCATTTCTCTTTGCTTATTTGAGCTGTTCTTGGCATAATATGGACTTGGTCTTTTACCAAATAGGGTCTATCTTCTGTATACCACCCTTACTTTGTCATAACACAACTGATTGGCTCAAACGCATTAAGAAGGAAAGAAATTCCACAAATTAACTTTTAACAAGGCACACCTGTAAATTGAACTGCATTCCAGGTGTCTACCTCATGAAGCTGGTTGAGAGAATGCCAAGAGTGTGCAAAGCTGTTATCAAGGCAAAGGGTAGCTACTTTGAAGAATCTCAAATATATTTTGATTTGTTTAACACTTTTTTGGTTATTACATGATTCCATATGTGTTATTTCATAGTTTTGATGTCTTCACTATTATTCTACAATGTAGAAAATAGGGGAAAAAAGAAAAACCCTTGAATGAGTAGGTGTTCTAAAACTTGACTGGTATAGTATATCCTGCATTTAAAACAATATGAACAGCACTTCCCCATTCCTAACCTGTACATATGGATGTCTCATTTGTGAACAGCGCTGGGACAGCTTCTCTGTCCTGCTCAACAGCTGTTGAAAGTCCTCATCTGTGGAGAGCCACTTCCTCGTCATCATTCTCCTGAGGTAAGGCTGGAAAAAGAAAACAGACACATATTAACCCATCTATTCACTCACTAATTTGTTCATTCATTAATTTATTTGTTTGTTCACCCATCCATAACATTGACAGCAGGAGCGATTGAGAGAAAGCCTTTACAGAAACGTGTGCAAAGAAATCAGTAGACTACCAAACTAAGTAACTTCCAGGTCACCTGAGACAAGTAGGAAAGATGTCAATCACCTCAACACACTGCTCAACTTAGGGGTATTTGTAGAATGAGGACAAGACCAAAGGTCAATCAAACTTCTCCCCCTCACCTACCCTGACATCATTCTTAAACTGGTCCTCCAGGCCCTGGACCAGTCTATGGACCAAGCCATCCACCTCTCTGCTGAGATGGTCCACCTGTGTCGGGCAGCTCTCTCTGTAACCCTCCATGTGCTCCCTGGAGGAAGAGAAAGAGGGAAATGAAACAGGTCTGAGGTTAGGTCAGGTTATCATGCATACACACCTACGCGACAGAGTTTCTAAACCCAGAGGCGCCACATTGCGAGACTTCCCGAACAATTGCGAAACAGACCAAGGGAAGGGTTTCAACAGGGGTTTTAAGCAATGTTCACTTCATTTTTGGGGGGCACTGAGCAAATTTAATCTCTGCTGAGTGCAAACTTGAAGATTCTGTGCAAATTCCAGTGTGCGTTTACTGTGAACCCCGAGGCTGTACCCGCTTTAAGTTACAGTTTCAGACAGTAGCCAATTAGGCTACTGTGGATGATCATAATGTAGGCCTACAAGAGTGGCCTACCATCAAAAGCAATGGAGAAAATGCATCCCATAACATGGAAATAGCTGTTCTATCATTCAGCCTACAGTAGCAGCCAATGTGTGGTGTTCAATGTAGGCTTACATTCCATGAGACTTTTGAAATAAACATGCAGGGCTAACATTAACCTGTTCAACCACTTGTCCTTCGGACAAGGAGGTGACTGAAATTTAGGTGATGTTTGATGCTAGAAACCACTTTACAAAATAAAATGCATTATTTTTACCATACCATTATTACAGAGAATCAGACAAATTATGCTACCCTCTGACTAATGGCTACTTAGCTTATTGAAACCTGTCTCAAAATACAACACTGCCCTTTTAAGAAAGAAAAAAAGCTCTTGATCTGACTTGCTTTTCAAAGATGTCTAGAAATGTACACGTTTTGTGCTCTTGTAAGAAGCAATCACTCCCCCATTGCTGACTACAAATGATCTATAACTGGGCTAATAACTCACTAACTAGCAAAGAATATGTACAAATGTGCACACGTGGCTACATACTAATATTGCGTTGATTCAATCACAATTCCCACAGTAAAAGGGAAACGTTGATTGTGTTAACTAAGGGGGAAACTCCTTCAATCTCGAGCTTCTCTGCACAGGCTGTCACGTCCTGACCATAGTTCTTATTTGTGTTGCTTGTTTTAGTGTTGGTCAGGACGTGAGCTGGGTGGGCATTCTATGTTGTGTGTCTAGTTTGTCTGTTTCTGTGTTCAGCCTAATATGGTTCTCAATCAGAGGCAGCTGTCAATCGTTGTCCCTGATTGAGAATCATATATAGGTGGCTTGTTTTGTGTTGGGGATTGTGGGTGGTTGTCTTCTGTCTTTGTGTTCTGCACCAGATAGGACTGTCTCGGTTTTCACATTTGTTATTTTGTATAGTGTTCACGTTATTGTCTCTTCTTTATTAAATCATGTTGAACACTAGCCGCGCTGCATTTTGGTCCTCTCCTTCACCCCAGGAAGAAAGCCGTTACACAGGCTGATATTTCTTCTTGCGAGGCAGTCCCGGGGGAGCTGCGCGCCTGAGCACGTGCGCAGTTTAGATGGAACATTGGTTGTAAGAATGTTAACAATTTCTGATGTTTTGCTTATGTAACTACAGTTGAAGTCGGAAGTTTACATACACCTTAGCTAAATACATTTAAACTCAGATTTTCACAATTCCTGACATTTAATTCTAGTAATAATTCCCTGTCTTAGGTCAGTTAGGATCACCACTTTATTTTAAGAATGGGAAATGTCAGAATAATAGTAGAGAGAATGATTTATTTCAGTTTGTATTTCTTTCATCACATTCCCAGTGGGTCAGAAGTTTACATACACTCAATTAGTATTTGGTAGCATTGCCTTTAAATTGTTTAACTTGGGTCAAACGTTGCGGGTAGCCTTCCACAACCTTCCCACAATAAGTTGGGTGAATTTTGGCCCATTCCTCCTTACAGAGCTGGTGTAACTGAGTCAGGTTTGTAGGCCTCCTTGCTCGCACAAGCTTTTTCAGTTCTGCCCACAAATTTTCTATAGGTTTGAGGTCAGGGCTTTGTGATGGCCACTCCAATACCTTTACTTTGTTGTCCTTAAGCCATTTTGCCACAACTTTGGAAGTATGCTTGGGGTCATTGTCCATTTAGAAGACCCATTTGCGACCAAGCTTTAACTTCCTGACTGATGTCTTGAGATGTTGCTTCAATATATCCACATAATTTCCCTCCCTCATCTATTTTGTGAAGTGCACCAGTCCCTCCTGCAGCGAAGCACCCCCACAACATGATGCTGCCATCCCCGTGCTTCACTGTTGGGATGATGTTCTTCGGCTTGCAAGAATCCCCCTTTTTCCTCCAAACATAACGATGGTCATTATGGCCAAACAGTTCTATTTTTGTTTCATCAGACCAGAGGACATTTCTCCAAAAAGTACAATCTTTGTCCCCATGTGCAGTTGCAAATGGTAGTCTAGCTTTTTTATGGCGGTTTTGGAGCAGTGGCTTCTTCCTTGCTGAGTGGCCTTTCAGGTTATGTTGATATAGGACTCGTTTTTACTGTGGATATAGATACTTTTGTACCCGTTTCCTCCAGCATCTTCACAAGGTCCTTTGCTGTTGTCGGGGATTGATTTGCACTTTTCGCACCAAAGTACGTTCATCTCTAGGAGACAGAACACGTCTCCTTCCTGAGCGGTATGACGGCTGCGTGGTCCCATGGTGTTTATACTTGCGTACTATTGTTTGTACAGATGAACGTGGTACCTTCAGGCGTTTGGAAATTGCTCCCAATGATGAACCAGACTTGTGGAGGTCTTGGCTGATTTCTTTTGATTTTCCCATGATGTCAAGCAAAGAGGCACTGAGTTTGAAGTTAGGCTTTGAAATACATCCAAAGGTACCCTTTCAATTGACTCAAAATATGTCAATTAGCCTATCAGAAGCTTCTAAAGCCATGGAATTTTCCAAGATGTTTAAAGGCACAGTCAACTTAGTGTATGTAAACTTCTAACCCACTGAAATAGTGATACAGTGAATTATAAGTGAAATAATCTGTCTGTAAACAATTGTTGGAAAAATTACTTGTGTCATGCACAAAGTAGATATCCCAACCGACTTGCCAAAACTATTGTTTGTTAACAAGAAATTTGTGGAGTGGTTGAAAAACAAGTTTTAATGACTCCAACCTAAGTGTATGTAAACTTCCGACTTCAACTGTATGCGTTTTTTTTTTGGAAATAAGGATAAACAGTATAAAGTTATATCTGACCATCATTATTTTGAGTCTCCTGTCTCCTTGAATATGAATAACTAAATCTGCAGGAGAGAATTTTAACTGTTTCTGTCCATCTCTAATATTGTGTTCCTAATTTTGTTACTGACAGAGACATGCTGTTGCTTGTTTCAGTGAAATTACCAGCTCTTTGAATGTGGAGAGAGGGGGGCTTTCTATTTTTAGAGCTTGAACTACTCAGGCAATTCTCTTACACTAGCCACGTTTCCCGGAAACCATGTGGTGTTTCTCTCTTTAGACAGGCAGTGCTATACTCCAGAGATGCCTGTTGGCTGGAAACAGCTTCCCAGCTAGCACATTTGGTTCCTTGGAAGTTGTGGGAATGTACGTTTTTGGTTTCCCATTGGTTCTGGGAACGAAGCCATACATTTCTTGACCAGTAGAACTTAAGTTTTTTTTGTTGAGAATGTAATGTACATCTTTTGTTGCAGGTTGGTTTTGAGAACGTTTTTACTATGGTTCCCTGAATGTTTTTCTGGGAGATTTTATTATTCAATTCTAAGCTATTTAGAGTTTTTTTAATAACTTCCTTAACTTTTATTGAATGTTTCAATAAGACATTTAAGAACACTGCTAGCTTCGTTTGGGTTAACTGTTTTGAACTCCAAGCACAGATAGGACCCATGGAAATTAATTTGCTTAGGCATTAATCATGCAAACACATTTATTTTCATTGTGGGACAGTGTCAGTGGTCTTCTGTTCTCTATCCATTGAATTAGTCTACAGCACCAACAGGATGAAGCTAGCAAGCTTTGTTTTTTTTAACTCATACAAATCTGTTCATTTTAATCTATTCAAACAGACCCCATTTCAAAGGAAACAAGTACTTAATAAGATCAGACGTGGCCAATTAGTCGGCGCGGCCAAGAAACCTGAACACACTTAACAAGATAAAGGATAGAGAGTTTTGTTGACGCTGAGAACGGATATGTATATGTTTTTCAATAACATTTACTTATGTTACTAATGTTTTTTTGTGTTTTTTTATATATAGATGTTTTCTTAAATGTTACTTTAAATAGTACCATGAGGAAACCTGTATTGAAATTCCCACAGGAGAACGTTGTTTCTTAACCTTCTCTGAACTATTTGAGAGCATTCCCAATGTCAAACCAGTTGGAGAATGTTCCAAAAACAATACCAAAATGTTTATTAAATTAAACCATGTTTGGATGTTTGTCAAAGTAATGAAATACCAGGCAAATAATGTTATTTTGTCAAGTTTCTTAAATGTGCTGAGAATGTTCCAAAGCCAAGCAACTATCCTGTACCATTTCCAGAACGTTGTGGGAAGTTGTATGCAAAATCAAATACAATTCTATTGGTCACATACACATGTTTAGCAGATGTTATTGGGTGTATCGAAAAGAATTAGGTTTCTAGCTCCAACAGTGCAGTAATATCTAACAAGTAATATCTAACAATTTCACAACAATACACACACATCTAAAGGAATGGAATTAAGAAAATATAAATATTTGGACGAGCAATGTCGGAGCAGCATAGACTAAAATACAGTAGAATAGAATAGAATACAGTATATACATATGAGATGAGTAATGTGAAATAGGTAAACATTATTAAAGTGGCCAGTGATTTCAAGTCATATATATATACACTGCTCAAAAAAATAAAGGGAACACTTAAACAACACAATGTAACTCCAAGTCAATCACACTTCTGTG
Source organism: Salvelinus alpinus (assembly GCF_045679555.1). Lineage (NCBI taxonomy): Eukaryota > Metazoa > Chordata > Actinopteri > Salmoniformes > Salmonidae > Salvelinus > Salvelinus alpinus. The sequence goes on from NC_092119.1 coordinate 26,160,928, forward strand.
AAATCAAACTGTCCACTTAGGAAGCAACACTGATTGACAATACATTTCACATGCTGTTGTGCAAATGGAATAGACAAAAGGTGGAAATTATAGGCAATTAGCAAGACACCCCCAATAAAGGAGTGATTCTACAGGTGGTGACCACAGACCACTTCTCAGTTCCTATGCTTCCTGGCTGATGTTTTGGTCACTTTTGAATGCTGGCGGTGCTCTCACTCTAGTGGTAGCATGAGACGGAGTCTACAACCCACACAAGTGGCTCAGGTAGTGCAGCTCATCCAGGATGGCACATCAATGCGAGCTGTGGCAAGAAGGTTTGCTGTGTCTGTCAGCGTAGTGTCCAGAGCATGGAGGCGCTACCAGGAGACAGGCCAGTACATCAGGAGACGTGGAGGAGGCCGTAGGAGGGCAACAACCCAGCAGCAGGACCGCTACCTCCGCCTTTGAGCAGGAGGAGCACTGCCAGAGCCCTGCAAAATGACCTCCAGCAGGCCACAAATGTGCATGTGTCTGCTCAAACGGTCAGAAACAGACTCCATGAGGGTGGTATGAGGGCCCGACATCCACAGGTGGGGGTTGTGCTTACAGCCCAACACCGTGCAGGACGTTTGGCATTTGCCAGAGAACACCAAGATTGGCAAATTCGCCACTGGCGCCCTGTGCTCTTCACAGATGAAAGCAGGTTCACACTGAGCACATGAGCACATGTGACAGACGTGACAGAGTCTGGAGACGCCGTGGAGAACGTTCTGCTGCCTGCAACATCCTCCAGCATGACCGGTTTGGCGGTGGGTCAGTCATGGTGTGGGGTGGCATTTCTTTGTGGGGCCGCACAGCCCTCCATGTGCTCGCCAGAGGTAGCCTGACTGCCATTAGGTACCGAGATGAGGTCCTCTGAGACCATATGCTGACACATGCACATTTGTGGCCTGCTGGAGGTCATTTTGCAGGGCTCTGGCAGTGCTCCTCCTGCTCAAAGGCGGAGGTAGCGGTCCTGCTGCTGGGTTGTTGCCCTCCTACGGCTTCCTCCACGTCTCCTGATGTACTGGCCTGTCTCCTGGTAGCGCCTCCATGCTCTGGACACTACGCTGACAGACACAGCAAACCTTCTTGCCACAGCTCGCATTGATGTGCCATCCTGGATGAGCTGCACTACCTGAGCCACTTGTGTGGGTTGTAGACTCCGTCTCATGCTACCACTAGAGTGAGAGCACCGCCAGCATTCAAAAGTGACCAAAACATCAGCCAGGAAGCATAGGAACTGAGAAGGGGTCTGTGGTCACCACCTGCAGAATCACTCCTTTATTGGGGGTGTCTTGCTAATTGCCTATAATTTCCACCTTTTGTCTATTCCATTTGCACAACAGCATGTGAAATGTATTGTCAATCAGTGTTGCTTCCTAAGTGGACAGTTTGATTTCACAGAAGTGTGATTGACTTGGAGTTACATTGTGTTGTTTAAGTGTTCCCTTTATTTTTTTGAGCAGTGTATATATATATATAGGGCAGCAGCCTCTTAAGGTGCTAGTGATGGCTATTTAATAGTCTGATGGCATTGAGATAGAAGCTGTTTTTCAGTCTCTCGGTCCCAGCTTTGATACACCTGTACTGACCTCGCCTTTTGGATGATAGCGGGGTGAACAGGCAGTGGCTCGGGTGGTTGTTGTCCTTGATGATCTTTTTGGTCTTCCTGTGACATTGGGTTCTGTAGGAGTCCTGGAGGGCCGGTAGTTTGCCTCCGGTGATGCGTTTGGCAAACCGCACCACCCTCTGGAAAGCCCTGCGGTTGTGGGTGGTGCAGTTGCCATACGAGGCAGTGATTCAGCCTGACAGGATGCTCTTAATTGTGAACTTGTTTGTGAGGGTTTGTGAGGGTTTTAGGTGCCAAGACAAATTTCTTCACCCTCCTGAGGTTGAAGAGGTGCTGTTATTATTTCTTTCTTTATTTCTGATAATATATTTTTTATTGGTATGTAACTGGTATGAAAGTTGTATTGTCAATTTTGTTTTGTATTTAAACGCCACTTTAAATGTGTACATGACACTGCAACAAAATTTCACCATGAGGACAATAAAGTCAGTAAGTAAGTTGTGCCTTCTTCACCACACTGTCTGTGTGGGTGGACCATTTCAGTTTGTCAGTGATGTGTATGCAGAGGAACTTGAAGCTTTCCATCTTCTCCACTGTGGTCCTGTCGATGTGGATAGGGGGGTGCTCCCTCTGCTGTTTCCTGAAGTCCACGACCAGCTCCTTTGTTTTGTTGACGTTAAGTGAGAGGTTATTTTCCTGGCACCACACTCCCAGGGCATTCACCTCCTCCCTGTAGGCTGTCTCATCATTGTTGGTAATCAGGACTACTACTGTTGTGTCGTCTGCAAACTTAATTATTGTGTTGGAGGCGTGCATGGCCACGCAGTCATGGGTGAACAGGGAGTACAGGAGGGGGCTGAGCAAGCACCCTTGTGGGGCCCCTGTGTTGAGGATCAGCGAAGTGGAGGTGTTGTTTCCTACCTTCACCACCTGGGGGCGGCCCGTCAGGAAGTCCAGGACCCAGAAAGCACAGGGCGGGGTTCAGAGCCAGGGCCCCAAGCTTAATGATGAGCTTGGAGGGTACTATGGTGTTGAAGGCTCAGCTGTAGTCAATGAACAGCACTCTTACATAGGTATTCCTCTTGTTCAGATGGGATAGAGCAGTGTACAGTGCATCGTCTGTGGATCTATTGGGGCGGTAAGCAAATTGAAGTGAGTCTAGGGTGTCAGGTAATGTAGAGGTGATATGATCCTTGACTAGTCTCTCAAAGCACTTCATGATGACAGAAGTGAGTGCTACAGGGTGATAGTAATTTAGTTCAGTTACTTTCTCTTTCTTGGGAACAGGAACAATGGTGGACATCTTGAAGCATGTGGGGACAGTAGAATGTGATAGGGAAAGATTGAATGTCCGTAAACAGCTGGTCTGCGCATGCTCTGAGGACGCGGCTAGGGATGCCGTCTGGGCCGTCAGCCTTGTTAGGGTTAACATACTTAAATGTCTTACTCATGTCGGCCACAGAGAAGGAGAGTCCACAGTCCTTGGTAGCTGGCCGCGTCAGTGGCACTGTGTCAACTTCAAAGCGAGCATAAAAGGTGTTTAGCTTATCCGGAAGCAAGACGTCGGTGGCAGCGACGTGGCTGGTTTTCCCTCTGTAGTCCGTGATTGTCTGTAGATCCTGCCACATACGTCTCGTGTCTGAGCCGTTGAATTGAGACGTAACTTTGTCTCTGTACTGACGTTTTGCCTGTTTGATTGTCTTACGGAGGGAATAACTACACTGTTTGTATTCAGCTATATTCCCAGTCACCTTGCCATGGTTAAATCCAGTGGTTTGCGCAAATGTATTTATTTAATTTAACTAGGCAGGACAGTTAAGAACAAATTCGTATTTACAATGACGGCCTACACTGGCCAAACCCGGACGACGCTGGGCCAATTGTGCGCCGCCCTATGGGACTCCCAATTATGGCTGGTTGTGATACAGCCTGGATTCGAACCAGGGTGTGCGAATGCTACCATATATCCATGGTTTCTGGTTTGGGTAGGTTTTAATAGTCACAGTGGGTAGAACATCTCCTATACATTTCCTGATAAACTCAGTTACCGTATCTGTGTATTCATCGATATTATTCTCAGAGGCTACCCGGAACATATCCCAGTCTGCTTAATCAAAACAATCTTGAAGCATGGAAACACATGGTTCTGAGAACGTTATGTGCTAGCTGGGTTTAGTCTTCAATAGTTTCACTGTAATTTATACAGTAATATGATATAGTGTGTCACCGTGCCTGCATGTTAGTGTGTTTGAGTATGTTTGTAAGATAGATAAGATGCATATTTATCCATAATTCAACATTTATTGGTGTGTATTTTTTTATGTTTATCTTGCAGGCAGGCTAAATGACCTAGTATGGGTTCCAGGAAATGCCTGTGAAATAGTCATTTCATAGTCCCAGTTTTCCTTTAATGCTGAGACTTTGTCTTCTGAGCCAAGACTTCTGTTCTCAGGTAAATCTTTTAGACTGCGGTCTTATTTTTTTATTTATTCACACCATCCTTTGGTAAATGTACCCCAAAGTGTCTGGAAAGCTGAACTGACTGTCTATCAACTGTTGTCCAGGACATTCCCGTCTACAGTGTGTTGAGGGCAGAGGAAAGGGGAGGGTCGTTGACCAGATGTAGTGAAGAGTGGAATCTGACTTACTTAAGAGCTTTAAAGCTGTTGATGTAGGTTATCTGATAGTCAGCCCAAAGTGAAGGGTTTTCCATACTGTTACAGCAGTACCTAAATTCGTTCTCAAATCTATGGAGATGTAGAGAGAGTGAAGGAGAGATAATGTCATGGAGTTATTAACAAACAAAGGACAAGGTCCAGTTTTATGTTCCAGTGAATAATGGTTAGGATAGAGATAGAAAGAGCAGACTCTGGACTGTTGCAGAGCATACCGCTTGGGAAACTGCTGTAACTCTTCTAGGCAGGAACAGACTACTCTCATCTCCAGGTCTGCATCAATCCTCTTGGAGTTTACAGCATTGCTCTTAACTTTCTACACAAAGAACAACATCAGTTTCAAGTCCTACAGAGTTATAGTAGCCTTAGTAGCCTGCCGCTATAATTAAAATGTAACTAAGTAGGCAATGTTGCCCTCTAACGGAGATATGATGCTATTGCATTATATAAAATCATGACAAAACAATACCGTCCAGATATCCATGTGTATGTCAGATTTAAAGAAGTGTTCATCGTCAGTCTCTGGTGCCTGTTTCTTTATCCACATGTCCTCATTTTCAATCTCTAATATTTTATCCAGTGAAGCTCTCATGTCCTCCTGGAAAAGACAAAAGAAAAAGAATAAAGGCTAAAGGACTAGAAGAGTTTTACAAAAACGTATATTTTGCTCATCAGTGTGGTACCTGCATTCAACCTGAATTCTTCCTAAACATCTATCCATCTGTCTCTTAGTGGAGTGTTCAATCCCTCACCTTTGCCCGCATGCAGTATTTCCCCTTGAGCTGGTCCAGGAAACCCTCCTCCAGGGAGAGGCCTATGTTCTCAGCTTCCATCTCTGGTCTCAATGAAGGACTACTCATTACCTTCTCACTGTTCAACAGGGATGGTGTCTCTCAGATACAATACTACTCATCATCTTGAGTCATATTTTTGTATATATATATATACATACATACATACACACACACACTTCTTACTCAAGACAATGACTTTAAGTCTTCCTCACCTCTCATAGTGATTGATGATCCAGTCCAGCAGGGTGTAGTAGTCCTTCAGATCTGTCACCTGCTGCTGAAGCCTCTTCAGGTGCTGGCTGACAGCACCATGGTAACAGCTCACATAGGTGCTGAACACATTGAAGCTGGGTGGGTAAGAGCCTTGCAGCTCTCCCTTCACCTTCTTCAAGTCCTCCACGATGGCCTTGCCCAGCATACCCAGGTGGATAGCCAGCCAGGAGGCATTCTGCTCGGGCCTGTCCAAGTGAACACTCTTCAGTGTGGCCTGTACACCCTCGCTCACAGCCTCTCTCCAGGCCCCCCGCCAACCCCCAGGCCCAACCATGCCCGCGACCCCAGGCTCTGCCTCCCTCTTCTCCTCCTCCTGGATGACATGGGCCACATGCACCAAGAGATCCTTGTTGCGAGAGGGAAAGGAGTTGGAGTCCCGCACTATTTCCTTCACCTTGTCCAGCAGGGCATTGTAAAGGAGCCTCAGGTCCTTCTCCTTCTTGGCCAGCTCCATAGAGGAGGCCTCCTCCGTGCACTCCTCCCTCTCCTGCTGGAACTCCTGGCACAAGGAGAGGAGGTTCAGATAGGCCTCCTCCAGCACCTCCATCCCAATCAGCTTATTGATCTGCATCACTGGAGTGTAAGAGCAAACAGAGTAAAGGCATTAATGCATAGAAGCTTATGCGGTTATACCTAATACACACATACTGCACAGACACAACCATAGTGATTTACATCACAAATGATATATTTTGTGATCTCTACTGCTAAAACAAATAAAAATGGACAAGAGGATGAGTGAGAGAGCGAGACAGAGACAAAGACAGAGAGAGAACGAACCTCACCTGAGAGGGGTGTGAGGGGTATCTCTGGGAGTATGTATGACTCTTTTATCTCTACCCTCTCCTTCTCTCTCTTCTCATCCACAGTGATCTCAGTGACAGGCTGGAGCTGCTCCTGTTTGAGGGCCTTGTCCTTCTTATTCCCCACAAGTCGCAAACTCCGTCGAATGGAAGCCCCCTTCTTTAGAAGAGAGTCCCCAATTGCCGATGGGTCTATAGATGGACAAGACAGATTACGGATTACGAAGACTTTACAAAGACTCAGAATATCCCAACGAGCGCTCTAGAATTCTCTCAGTAAATGATATGTATTTGTGCTTGTCTTTGAACAGTATTTATTGTCAACCATTGATTGAACAAGCTCTGGTTGGTTGGGTAAACAGTGGTGTACCTGAGCGTGTTCTGGTGTGCTTTTTCTGGAGTGAATCTTCTGCACTCTCTCCTCCCTCCTTCCTCTGGAAGGACCCACCTAGACCTTTCAGGGGAGAGGCCATAGGAGACCCAGCACTCAAACCTGAGCAAGAGAAAGTTCTCTATGACATTGAATAATGCTAGTAATTAAACAACTTTGCAGTGTAATAGTAGGTGTGCTGACCGTACACACACAATCACACGGAAAGTCGCACAGTCACACAAACGCATACGCACACACAGAAGAAGTCACACAACCTTGACAACTAGTTAAGCAGCTTCTGTCAGATTCGTCATTAAAAAAATCTGTGTTATTGTACAAAGGTTAATTATGTTAGTGTATATCCTGCTTGGTTGGCAGCTGTTTCCGAGTTTTGTATAAACTTCATTAAGATAGGAATGTCAGTAATTGAGTAATGATGAAAGCCCCCTGCTCAGATTGGCTCATGTCCAGCTGAAATTCCCAATTAGAGAGTCCTTCCTGCCATTTCTACTGTCATTCTGTGTCTCCTGAGACGTCCTTTTCCCATGACCTTGAGAAGCCATTTCTTGACTCAAGAGCATATTTCATAACTCACTTAATTAGACAGAGGGACAAATCTGAGGAAAACTTACATGGTGAGGGAGGGGGTGGCAGCTGATGGGTTGGTGAGGTCACTTCAGGGTCAATACCATGTCCCCCCTGTTCTGAATTGGATTTGTCCTTTGACTCTTGGCTGTTTGAGGCCAGAGGACCCCTCTCTCCAACCCGCTTGATGCTCTCCCTGAATTGCTTCATCATCCCCAGTTTCTTCTCCTTCACCGGGCCGTCAGGTTGTGTCTTCACGTTCCTCTCCATAGTGGATTTGAGGGAGGATCTGTCCCCCTCTAGACCCTGAGCTTCATTCACCTCCTCCATGTCCCCAGGTTCCCCAATCCCTGCCATCTGATCTCTGCTTGGCATTGAATGTCCCTTGTTTCAGGCAAGGAGTTGTCTGTTGAATGTGTTGTTAAAAGTGCCTTTAACTTTTGGTGCCTGTCACAGCAGTCAGCAGGAACAGGAGCAAAGCTTATGTTTACAGCCAACATGCCATTTTCTATGGAAGGTAAGGGGGAAAGGGTGTGCCGTCGCGGTAACCAACCCGACCTGGCAAAGTACCTCAAGTTAAAAATAAGGGTAGCATTCCTACATGCATAAGAATCATATTATGGATACATTGTGTATAACCTGTAATTACCATGAGTCACTGATAAGAATGGATTTTCCACTTCTGACGTGAATGTGTAAGAGAGGTACAGATGTAGGATCTTAATTCGATCACCCTGTTGCAGGAGAACTTTCCTGCAATGCAGAAAATATCAAATGTGTAGTGTATTTGAGTTTTAAAAGGTTTCTGAAGTTTGTAATTTCCACTTTGACATTTCAGACTTAATTTTTCCTTACGAAAATTATAATTTAATTATAATCCACATAATAATTCACATTTCCTGTACCTGCAGGAATATTTTCCTGCTGTAGCAAACTGGTTAAAATTAAGTTCCTACATCTGTAAACTGAGAATAAAAACCTAAAAAACAACCTATACCCTGTGAGAGGGACTAGCTTTTGGGTCCAGTGGTGGTTTGTTTTGAAGGACTGAGTACAGACAACCAGGGTTGGATTACAGTTTGTTTACACTAAAATACCATTGTTATTGGTATGCACTGGTCCGAGGTCCTCTAACAGAAACAGGAAGGTACTGTCCAGAGGAAGAAGTGACAGACAGTGTGACAAGGGCAAAGAACAATCAAATGAGGCAGCAGGCAATGGTTAATTAGTAAAACACATGAAGGCCTACTCACTCTCTAATATAAATGTCTTTGTCTGTAAACAGTAGACACATGTAAATGTCTGTATAAAATTATGCTGTAATGGTAATCATTGAATATTTTCTGTACCACCTAATTGATTTGGCTTTTGAATATTCATAACAAACTAATGAATAAAACAAACTTACATTTTCCTGAGAGAGCCTATTTGTTGATATTTGCAGTAACATGCTCAAATTGCCTGTATTTTTTTAAAGGGAAGTTAACTTTATTTATTGAAATATGTCTCTGCTTAGCCCTATACATCACCATTTTTAGAGCAATACTTAGCACGCAGAGGCTAAACAATTGCATGACAAATGCACCATGAAGCATGAAGCCTAGTCTGTAAAAACAATCTGCCATAGCATAATCCTCTGCTCTTATTTTAGACATATAGACAGACACATTTAGTTTACAAGAATATACCCTTTCACAATTCAAAAGACACCACAAGATTTCAGGCAATATAGCCTCACTCACCTGAGCAACTCTACTGTCTGGAGCAGTGAGTGAGTAGCCTACCAGCCCAGGGGTTTTCACATGGGTTTACAGCTGTTTTCACTTTCATGTTCACCTCGCCAGGTATCTAAAGAGCAATCATGTGGTCACGAGACAACCTGCGCGAGGTTGGAAGTTGATACGACCTCAAGAAACATGAAAAATAAAATCCCTTTTAGGCAGCGTGCCAAGCAGCATGAGAGAAGCAAAAATCACCATGTGACTCAGACACTCGAGCGGTTTATTGTTAGAAAATAAGTTAATCATTACACTGTATTTGTTGGTGTAAAATATTTGGTGTAGGCCTACGTCCATGGCAAATAAAATGACACCGATGATGATAAACCGGACTGCACTATTTTCAGTCATAGTTTTGAGACATTTCAACGTCTACACTACGCAAAATAGGCGACAGGTCTATCTCTAAATAGCAAAACAATGCTTAGAAAAGAGAACTAGCCAAGCAATATTCGCCTGTCATTCCTGTTGCTTGTCACTGGAGGGCGACTGTAGACAATATTTAGACAACTTCCCCAATGACCACATGTCAATTAGGCCTACTTGTTTGTTGATCTCATCAAGGCTGGAAATTACAGTATATATGGTATCATACTTGTTGCTGACCTGAAGGCTCAGAGGTGATAACTATTTAGCTTACTTTAGGTGGAATTCTCCTAATTGTTCGACATCTACCTATGATTGCCCCTATAGCAGGGATCATCACCTACATTCAGCCACGGGACGATTATTTCTTGAATGGATGGTCAGGTGGCCGGAACATAATTACGAAAAATTTGAGGACTGCAAATTGAACGCAATAAGCCCAAACAGACATAATATTGCATCTTGCCTATGCCGCTCTGTCATTGCTCATCCATATATTTATATGGATATATTCTTATTCCATTCCTTTACTAAAATGTGTGTGTATAAGGTAGTTGTTGTGGACTTGTTAGATTACATGTTAGATATTGCTGCATTGTCGGATCTAGAAGCACAACCATTTCTCTACACTCGCAATAACATCTGCTAACCATGAGTATGTGACCAATATAATTTGATTTGATCTTTGACTAAAACATAATACTTTTAAACATTGCATACATTTGTATACGTTGACATTATGCGTGGGAATACTTTTTAACAGATTTCCAAAATTAAAACCACATGGAGCTGATTTGCTGGTGTTTTTACAGTCTTTTATGTCCAACAATCAAAATAAAAGTGTTTTATTTATTTTTGCTCAGAAAACTTGTGTGAGGGGGGCAAATAACATCATCCAAATTTGGCCCATGAACCGCAAGTTGGGGAACCCTGCCCTATAGCCTTGGTATTTGCTCTGATAGGGCGAAGTGTATCCTATTCTATGCCTTTAACACAACACGTAAATATAGCATGAATCTTTTACCCCCCGAAAAATATATATATATTCCACATTTTGTTACGTTACAGTTACAGCTACCTGCCCGAATGCATAGTGCCAACTGCAGTACCTGGTTCGAATCCAGGCGGTATCACATCCGGCTGTGATTGGGAGTCCCATAGGGCGGCACACAATTGGCCCAACGTCGTCCAGGTTTGGCCGGGGTAGGCCGTCATTGTAAATAAGAATTTGTTCTGAACTGACTTGCCTAGTTAAATAAAGGTTAAATAAAAAATATATACAAAAAAAAATGTCAAGTTTAGTGGAGGAGGAATAATGGTCTGTGATTGTTTGTTCATTGTTGGGGCTCCTTGGTTCCATTGAAGGGAAATCTTAGCGCTACAGCATACAATGACATTCTAGTTGATTCTGTGCTTCCAACTGTGTGTCAGAGATTGGGGAAGGCCCTTTCCTACATAAGGGACTCAGCATGACAATGCCCCCTGTGTACAAAGCAAGGTCCATACAGAAATGGTTTGTCAAGATCGGTGTGGAAGAACTTGACTGGCCTGCACAGAGCCCTGACCTCAACCCCACTGAATACCTTTGGGATCAATTGGATCGCCCAACATCAGTGCCCGACCTCACTAATGCTCTTGTGGCTGAATGGAAGCAAGTGCCTGCAGCAATGTTCCAACATGTAGTGGAAAGCCTTCCCAGAAGAGTGGAGACTGTTATAGCAGCAAAGGGGGTACCAACTCCATATTAATGCCCATGAGTTTGGAATGAGATGTGCCACATACATTTGGCCATGTAGTGTATATTTTCAAATAATTTGTTATCATAGGCAAAAGGTTTTGTCCTACAGCCAAGGACATAAGTAAACATTTCTAGTCAAGATGTGGAAAAGAGGGATATATAGTCAGTTGTACAACTGAAATGTGTCTCCTGCATTTAACCCAACCCCTCTAATTCAGAGAAGAGCATCCAAGGTTTTGGCATGCAGGGAACAGTGGGTTAACTGCCTTGCACAGGGGCAGACTGACATATTTTTAGTTTGTCAGCTCAGGGATTCAAGCCAGCAACCTTTTGGTTACTGGACCAACGCTCTAACCACTAGGCTACCTGCCGACTCATGTAGAGTCAACAACTGTGTGTTCGTGGACATACAATGTTATCACTCAACTGTGTGTGTGTGTGTGTGTGTGTGTGTGTGTGTGTGTGTGTGTGTGTGTGTGTGTGTGTGTGTGTGTGTGTGTGTGTGTGTGTGTGTGTGTGTGTGTGTGTGTGTGTGTGTGTGTGTGTGTGTGTGTGTGAGCGAGAGAGAGAGAGAGAGAGTGAGGATTACACTTATACGAAGCACTGTTCTTGAAGTTGGATTTAGCGTCAACAGCTTAACATAACTCATGGAATCACAGACTAACACTCCCATCTTCTCACTCATGCCTAAAACTTCCATACCTTTTTTGTTACAGTTAGCTGGGCTGGAGCACAGAAGGATCCTTGATAGGAACCATTTTGGTGCGTTTCCCCTTCACTATAGATGGCTATAACAGTAATATAAGGAGATTATGCTAAATCATATTCATTTTCACTCTGTCTTGTATGTTTTGTTAAGAGGATATCATTTATTGATTTCAGGCAGATGTGCTATTATTAGACTTACAAATTACCAAACCCAGTCTCAGGCTTGGATAACATTGGAGGCCACTTCGGTCTCCACAGAGTTATCGTAGTAACGATCAGAGACCTCTGTGTTAATACATTTTCTTTCTTTTCTTTTTCTTAATATGCTTTGTAATTTTGTATATACAGTGTCTTCGGGAAAGTATTCAGACCCCTTGACTTTTTCCACATTTTGTTACGCTACAGCCTTATTCTAAAATTGATTAAATAAATACAAATTCTCAGCAATCTACACACAATACACCATAATGACAAAGCGAAAACAGGTTTTTAGATATAAAAACCAGAAATAACTTATTTACATAAGTATTCAGATCCTTTGCTATAATATTCTAAATTGAGCTCAGGTGCATCCTCTTTCTGTTGAGATGTTTCTACAAGTCCACCTGTGGTAAATTATATTGATTGGACATGATTTGGAAAGTCACACACCTGTCTATATATGGTTCCACAGTTGACAGTGCATGTCAGATAAAAAACCAAGCTATGAGGTCGAAGGAATTGTCCGTAGTGCTCCGAGACAGGACTGTGTCGAGGCACAGATCTGGGGGAGGGTACCAAAACAATTCTGCACTATTGAAGGTCCCCAACAACACAGTGGCCTCCACCATTCTTAAATTAAATACGTTTGGAACCACTAAGACTCTTCCTAGAGCTGGCTGCCCAGCCAAACTGAGCAATTGGGGGAGAAATACCTTGGTCAGGGAGGTGACCAAGAACCTGATGGTCACTCTGACAGAGCTCTAGAGTTCCTCTGTGAAGATGGGAGAACCTTCCAGAAGGACAACCCTCTCTGCAGCACTCCACCAATCAGGCCTTTATGGTAGAGTGTCCAGACGGAAGCCACTTCTCAGTAAAAGGCACATGACAGCCCGCTTGGACTTTGCCAAAAGGCACCTAAAGACTCTCAGACCATGAGAAACAAAATTCTCTGGTCTGATGAAAGCAAGATTGAACTCTTTGGCCTGAATGGCAAGCGTCACGTCTGGAGGAGGCCTGGCACCATCCCTACGGTGAAGCATGGTGATGGTAGCATCATGCAGTGGGGATTTTTTTCAGCGGCAGGGACTGGGAGACTAGTTAGGATCGAGAGGAAAGATAAACAGAGCAAAGTACAGAGAGATCTTTGATGAAAACCTGTTCCAGAGCGTTCAGGACCTCAGACTGGGGAGAAGGTTCAACTTCCAACAGGACAATGACTCTAAGCACACAGCAAAGACATCGCAGGAGTGGCTTTGGGACAAGTCTCTAAATGTCCTTGAGTGGCCCAGCCAGAGCCCGGACTTGAACCCGATCGAACATCTCTGGAGAGACCTGAAAATAGCTGTGCAGCGACGCTCCCCATCCAACCTGACAGAGCTTGAGAGGATCTGCAGAGAAGAATGTGAGAAACACCCCAAATACAGGTGTGCCAAGCTTGTAGCGCCATACCCAAGAAGACTCAATGCTGTAGTCGCTGCCAAAGGTGCTTCAACAAAGTACTGAGTAAAGGGTCTGAATACTTATGTACATGTAATATTTTTATTTTTAAGAAATTAGCAACAATTTCTAAAAACCTGTTTTTGCTTTGTCACTATGGGGTATTGTGTGTAGATTGATGAATGGATAAAACTATTTAATCAATTTTAAAATAAGGCTGTAACGTTAGAAAATGTGGAAAAATTCAAGGGGACTGAATACTTTCCGAAGGAACTGTATAGGGTGGTGCGGTCTACCCAACGCATCACCGGGGGCGCACTGCCTGCCCTCCAGGACACCTACAGCACCCGATGTCACAGGAAGGCCAAAAAGATCGTCAAGGACATCAATCACCTGAGCCACGGCCTGTTCACCCCACTAACATCCTGAAGGCAAGGTCAGTACAGGTGCATCAAAGCCGGGACCGAGAGACTGAAAAACAGCTTCTATCTCAAGGCCATCAGACTGTTAAATAGCCATCACTAGCCGGCCTCCACCCAGTGTCCTGCCCTGAACTTAGTCACGTCACTAGCCGGCTACCATTCGGTTACTCAACCCTGCAACTTAGAGGCTGCTGCCCTATGTACATAGACATGGAATCACTGGTCACTTTAATAATGGAACACTGGTCTCTTTAATAATGTTAACATACTGTTTTACTAATTTCATATATTTTTTAATATATATATTTTTTTATTTCACCTTTATTTAACCAGGTAGGCTAGTTGAGAACAAGTTCTCATTTGCAACTGCGACCTGGCCAAGATAAAGCATAGCAGTGTGAACAGACAACAACACAGAGTTACACATGGAGTAAACAATAAACAAGTCAGTAACATGGTAGAAAAAAGAGAATCTATATACAATGTGTGCAAAAGGCATGAGGAGGTAGGCAATAAATCGAATAATTACAATTTAACAGATTAATACTGGAGTGATAAATCATCAGATGATCATGTGCAAGTAGAGATACTGGTGTGCAAAAGAGCAGAAAAGTAAATAAATAAAAGCAGTATGGGGGGTGAGGTAGGTAAATTGGGTGGGCTATATACCGATGGACTATGTACAGCTGCAGCAATCGGTTAGCTGCTCGGATAGCAGATGTTTAAAGTTGTTGAGGGAGATAAAAGTCTCCAACTTCAGAGATTTTTGCAATTCATTCCAGTCGCAGGCAGCAGAGAACTGGAAGGAAAGGCGTCCAAATTAGGTTTTGGCTTTAGGGATGATCAGTGAGATACACCTGCTGGAGCGCGTGCTACGGGTGGGTGTAGCCATCGTGACCAGTGAACTGAGATAAGGCGGCACTTTACCTAGCATAGCCTTGTAGATGACCTGGAGCCAGTGGGTCTGACGACGAACATGTAGCGAGGGCCAGCCGACTAGGGCATACAGGTCGCAGTGGTGGGTCGTATAAGGTGCTTTAGTAACAAAACGGATGGCACTGTGATAAACTGCATCCAGTTTGCTGAGTAGAGTATTGGAAGCTATTTTGTAGATGACATCGCCGAAGTCGAGGATCGGTAGGATAGTCAGTTTTACTAGGGTAAGTTTGGCGGCGTGAGTGAAGGAGGCTTTGTTGCGAAATAGAAAGCCGACTCTAGATTTGATTTTGGATTGGAGATGTTTGATATGAGTCTGGAAGGAGAGTTTGCAGTCTAGCCAGACACCTAGGTACTTATAGATGTCCACATATTCTAGGTCGGAACCGTCCAGGGTGGTGATGCTAGTCGGGCGTGCGGGTGCAGGCAGCGAACGGTTGAAAAGCATGCATTTGGTTTTACTAGCGTTTAAGAGCAGTTGGAGGCCACGGAAGGAGTGTTGTATGGCATTGAAGCTCGTTTGGAGGTTAGATAGCACAGTGTCCAAGGAAGGGCCAGAAGTATACAGAATGGTGTCGTCTGCGTAGAGGTGGATCAGGGAATCGCCCGCAGCAAGAGCAACATCATTGATATATACAGAGAAAAGAGTCGGCCCGAGAATTGAACCCTGTGGTACCCCCATAGAGACTGCCAGAGGACCGGACAACATGCCCTCCGATTTGACACACTGAACTCTGTCTACAAAGTAGTTGGTGAACCAGGCAAGGCAGTCATTAGAAAAACCGAGGCTACTGAGTCTGCCGATAAGAATATGGTGATTGACAGAGTCGAAAGCCTTGGCCAGGTCGATGAAGACGGCTGCACAGTACTGTCTTTTATCGATGCCGGTTATGATATCGTTTAGTACCTTGAGCGTGGCTTAGGTGCACCCGTGACCGGCTCGGAAACCGGATTGCACAGCGGAGAAGGTACGGTGGGATTCGAGATGGTCAGTGATCTGTTTGTTGACTTGGCTTTCGAAGACCTTAGATAGGCAGGGCAGGATGGATATAGGTCTGTAACAGTTTGGGTCCAGGGTGTCTCCCCCTTTGAAGAGGGGGATGACCGCGGCAGCTTTCCAATCCTTGGGGATCTCAGATGATACGAAGTAGAGGTTGAACAGGCTGGTAATAGGGGGTGCGACAATGGCGGCGGACAGTTTCAGAAATAGGGGGTCCAGATTGTCAAGCCCAGCTGATTTGTATGGGTCCAGGTTTTCCAGCTCTTTCAGAACATCTGCTATCTGGATTTGGGTAAAGGAGAAGCTGGGGAGGCTTGGGCGAGTAGCAGCGGGGGGGGCGGGGCTGTTGGCCAAGGTTGGAGTCGCCAGGAGGAAGGCATGGCCAGCCATTGAGAAATGCTTGTTGAAGTTTTCGATTATCACGGATTTATCGGTGGTGACCGTGTTACCTAGCCTCAGTGCAGTGGGCAGCTGGGAGGAGGTGCTCTTGTTCTCCATGGACTTTACAGTATCCCAGAACTTTTTGGAGTTAGAGCTACAGGATGCAAATTTCTGCTTGAAAAAGCTGGCCTTTGCTTTCCTGACTGACTGCGTGTATTGTTTCCTGACTTCCCTGAACAGTTGCATATCGCGGGGGCTCTTCGATGCTATTGCAGTTCGCCACAGGATGTTTTTGTGCTGGTCGAGGGCAGTCAGGTCTGGAGTGAACCAAGGGCTATATCTGTTCTTAGTTCTGCATTTTTTGAACGGAGCATGCTTGTCTAATATGGTGAGGAAGTAACTTTTAAAGAATGACCAGGCATCCTCAACTGACAGGATGAGGTCAATATCCTTCCAGGGTACCCGGGCCAGGTCGATTAGAAAGGCCTGCTCGCAGAAGTGTTTTAGGGAGCGTTTGACAGTGATGAGGGGTGGTCGTTTGACCGCGGACCCGTAGCGGATACAGGCAATGAGGCAGTGATCGCTGAGATCTTGATTGAAGACAGCAGAGGTGTATTTGGAGGGCAAGTTGGTCAGGATAATGTCTATTAGGGTGCCCATGTTTACGGATTCAGGGTTGTACCTGGTGGGTTCCTTGATGATTTGTGTGAGATTGAGGGCATCTAGCTTAGATTGTAGGACTGCCGGGGTGTTAAGCATATCCCAGTTTAGGTCACCTAACAGAACAAACTCTGAAGCTAGATGGGGAGCGATCAATTCACAGATGGTGTCCAGGGCACAGCTGGGAGCTGAGGGGGGTCGGTAGCAGGCGGCAACAGTGAGAGACTTATTTCTGGAGAGATTAATTTTTAAAATTAGAAGTTCGAACTGTTTGGGCATAGACCTGGAAAGTATGACAGAACTTTGCAGGCTATCTCTGCAGTAGATTGCAACTCCTCCCCCTTTGGCAGTTCTATCTTGACGGAAAGTGTTATAGTTGGGTATGGAAATCTCAGAATTTTTGGTGGCCTTCCTAAGCCAGGATTCAGACACGGCAAGGATCAGGGTTGGCAGAGTGTGCTAAAGCGGTGAGTAAGACAAACTTAGGGAGGAGGCTTCTGATGTTGATATGCATGAGGCCAAGGCTTTTTCGATCACAGAAGTCAACAAATGAGGGTGCCTGGGGACATGCAGGGCCTGGGTTTACCTCCACATCACCCGAGGAACAGAGGAGTAGTAGGATGAGGGTGCGGCTAAAGGCTATCAAAACTGGTCGCCTAGAGCGTTGGGGACAAGGAATAAAAGGAGCAGATTTATGGCCGTGGTAGAATAGATTCTGGGCATAATGTGCAGACAGGGGTATGGTGGGGCACGGGTACAGCGGAGGCAAGCCCAGGCACTGGGTGATGATAAGAGAGGTTGTATCTCTGGACATGCTGGTCTCAATGGGTGAGGTCACCGCATGTGTGGGAGGTGGGACAAAGGAGGTATCAGAGGTACGGAGAGTGGAACTACGGGGTCCATTGCAAACCAAAACAATGATAACTAGCCTGAACAACAGTATACAAGGCGTATTGATATTTGAGAGAGACATACAGTAAGGCATAAAGTGATTGCAGGTCTTGATTGGGAGAGCTAACTAAAACAACAGGTGAGATAACAGCAGCTAGTCAGCTAACACAGCAACAGCAGGTAAAAATGGCGACGACTAGGCAGAGAGGGTCGGATTAACTACACACAGAGCCTGAGTTAAAACACAGAGCCGACAGATAAAACACAAATAAACAGAATGGAGTACCGTGAATTAATGGACAGTCCGGCAGGCATCAGCTATGTAGCCAAGTGATCATAGTGTCCAGGGGGCAGCCGTAGATGGAGCAGGGAAGCCGCCACTAAGCTAGCACGCGGCGTTTAAAGTTAGTAGCCCGGGGGGTGGTCTGCTCAGACGGAGGGGGTCTGCTCAGACGGAGGCCGGTTGAGGGCACAGCGGATGGGGTATTCGTCTGCAGACCAGACGTGGTCGTGTCGACAGAGAATCCAAGCCGGATGGCGATGGCGAAAGAGAGGTTGTGATTGTAGAATTGTGTTTGCTAACTGGTGCTAGCTTCGTGGCAGTGGCGCTAGCTGCGCTAGCTGCAAGCTAGCTGTGAGGATCAGAAGTAGTGGCTCAGGGATTACGGCAGGAATCCGGCGTTGTTGTCGAGAGACAGTCCGATGCTGGTAAATTGGTGAGTAATATCCAGGCTAATAACAGGGCTGGTGTCTGTGCAGAAGGTAAAAGCTGCTAGCAGCGGCTAAAAATGGCTAAATAGCTTGTAGCTGATTAGCTGGTTAGCTACTGGGGGTTCTTGAATGTGTTCCAAAGTAAAAAAAATAATAGCGATTCCGTATCACATTGGGTGAGGTAGGTTACCAGAAGGTATAATCGAATTAAAAATCGAAAAGAGATAGAAAAAAAATTAAAATATATACAAGAAATACGAAAAATACAAACGTACACGAGAGGACTAAACAAACACGTCTACACTGCTACGCCATCTTGGATTCACAGTATATACTGTATTCTAGTCAATGTCACTTATTAGGACATTGCTCGTCCTAATATTTATATATATCTTAATTCCATTTTTTTTACTTTGAGATTTGTGTTTATTTTTGTGAATTGTTTTGTGTTTGATGTATTTGATACCATTGCACTTACACTGCTCAAAAAAATAAAGGGAACACAAACAACACAATGTAACTCCAAGTCAATCACTCTTCTGTGAAATCAAACTGTCCACTTAGAAAGCAACACTGATTGACAATAAATTTCACATGCTGTTGTGCAAATGGAATAGACAACAGGTGGAAATTATAGGCAATTAGCAAGACACCCCCAATAAAGGAGTGGTTCTGCAGGTGGTGACCACAGACCACTTCTCAGTTCCTATGCTTCCTGGCTGATGTTTTGGTCACTTTTGAATGCTGGCGGTGCTTTCACTCTAGTGGTAGCATGAGACGGCGTCTACAACCCACACAAGTGGCTCAGGTAGTGCAGCTCATCCAGGATGGCACATCAATGCGAGCTGTGGCAAGAAGGTTTGCTGTGTCTGTCAGCGTAGTGTCCAGAGCATGGAGGCGCTACCAGGAGACAGGCCAGTACATCAGGAGACGTGGAGGAGGCCGTAGGACAACCCAGCAGCAGGACCGCTACCTCCGCCTTTGTGCAAGGAGGAGCACTGCCAGAGCCCTGCAAAATGACCTCCAGCAGGCCACAAATGTGCATGTGTCAGCATATGGTCTCACAAGGGGTCTGAGGATCTCATCTCGGTACCTAATGGCAGTCAGGCTACCTCTGTCGAGCACATGGAGGGCTGTGCGGCCCCACAAAGAAATGCCACCCCACACCATGACTGACCCACCGCCAAACCGGTCATGCTGGAGGATGTTGCAGGCAGCAGAACGTTCTCCATGGCGTCTCCAGACTCTGTCATGTCTGTCACATGTGCTCATGTGCTCAGTGTGAACCTGCTTTCATCTGTGAAGAGCACAGGGCGCCAGTGGCGAATTTGCCAATCTTGGTGTTCTCTGGCAAATGCCAAACGTCCTGCACGGTGTTGGGCTGTAAGCACAACCCCCACCTGTGGACGTCGGGCCCTCATACCACCCTCATGGAGTTTGTTTCTGACTGTTTGAGCAGATACAACGAGGTCAAATACAACGAGGTCAAATACGAGATCAAATCAAGACGTCAGTGATCGGAAAGTCAGGGCTTTTTTTTAGGTCGGAAAGTCGGGGCTCTAGAAAGAATTCAGAGTTGGATGACCGTTCAAAACTATTTTTTCCCAGTCGGAGCTCGTTTCTTTCCGAGTTCCCAGTTGTCTCAATCGCACTGAAGTAAGTAGTCTGAGATTTCCGAGTTTCCAGTTGTTTTGAATGCGGCATTAACGCTCAGAGGGAGACGCAAGGGGATTCCCTTTGAGTCAGGAACCAAAACTCCTAGTGACCTGTGAATGCGTTGTCTGCAACATTCGGTTACATGACATCTCGTTCAGCTGTTCGATTTAACTTACCAGCATGTCAACTGAGCCAGGATCACAGTCAAATGGATTGGTAAGTAGGTCCCAAAGTGTTCTTCCAAGCGTTGGAGATGAGCAGTCGTAACTTGTTTGGGACACTTACTGACGCAGTTTTCTATTATTTTCTTTTCATTACACAGAAAGTCAACCGTCTTTTTTATTTTATTTTTGACATCCATTGTGAATGACAACAATTTCTCTCTCAATGCGAAAAATCTTTCCAACAGTCCCCCTCGATAGCCACCAAGCCTTGGTGTGAAATAGCATTGTCATGCACGCAGTGGATGTAGTTTACTATCGAAGTTACCTGCTGCGGTATATCTCCGAGTTCTGTGCTCAGCTCTTTTGCCGCCAGTAGTTCTCGGTGTATTATATTTTTTACATACTGAGACAAGGATATCCCTACCGGCCAAACCCTCCCTACCGGCCAAACCCTCCCTAACGACGCTATGCCAATTGTGCGTCGCCCCAAGGATCTCCCGGTTGCGGCCGGCTGCGACAGAGCCTGGGCGCGAACCCAGAGACTCTGGTGGCGCAGCTAGCACTGCGATGCAGTGCCCTAGACCACTGCGCCACCCGGGAGGCCCTAATTCGATCCCATATGGAATCTGTTTTTTGTCAATATAGCCATGTAGCGCACTGAATATCCCCTATACCGTTTCATGCTCTGGAATTGTGAGACAGAACAGTATGTCCTTATGAACAGTGGTGGTTCTAGCTTGTATGGCTCCCTGGGCGAACCCCCCCTTCAGCCCCTCCCCCCCAACAAAAACAAAAATACATTTGGAACAACACAAATAAATAATCCTAACATTTAAAACAATTTTTTTTTTAATATATACAAAAATAAGACTCATAAATATCAAAATGAAGTAACAAAGACAAATAGAAACAAATTGTAGTATATAATAACTAATAAAAAAGAGAATCGAATTATTACACTATTACCCTATTGCTAACAAAAAAACACAAATAAAACTAAATTGCACAAATCCTATATCAGACAAATACACAAATAGAATAACACACTTATAAAGAAGAGAACCTGATTATTACACTATTGCACTTCAAACAAGAAACACACAAACTAAATTGCACAACTGCCATCTAAACCCTGACCTTTCTTGCCTTCCTTGATGCAGTCATCAATTACATCATCATAAGAAATCTGCCCAGTAATTGCATAGTTAATACTGATGACAGCAAGGCCACTAAGGGATTCCTGTGGACCTCAGGTTTTTTAAATTGAACTTTTATTTAACTAGGTAAGTCAGTTAAGAACAAATTCTTATTTTCAATGACTGCCTAGGAACAGTGGGTTCAGGGGTAGAATGACAGATTTTTACCTTGTCAGCTCAGGGATTTGATCTTGCAACCTTCCAGTTACTAGCCCAACACTCTAACCACTAGGCTACCTGCTGATTTGATAAGCATCAGCTTTGAAAAGCACCTCTCTGCTTCAGCTACGGTCACTGGAAGAGTAAGACAAATTCTGAGAGCAGTCCACAAATTTGGATACATTTCTGAGAGCTCCCTTTCATGTATAAATATCAGCAGCTCAAGCAGGGTCATGGTCTTCGATGGCAAGTCAGGCAAGTTCTTCAGTTGTTGTAGTTGTAGTTGTAGTGTTATTTATAGTGCATTGTTCTTTAAAGTGCAGTGTTATACTAGCTCACAAAATTGACCCACAGTCCCACACATTGACATGATATCATTGACGTGACATGCAAATGAGCGATAGAAAACTGATCACGCAAATGTCACCAATCCGAATTTCTTTGTGCGGCCGCCCCGTGCCGCCCCCGGCAAGATACTGCCCTGGGTGGCTGCCCATGTCGCCTATACCTAAATCCGCTAATGCTTGTGAATAGCATCCCCCAACATATATAGCAAACAAAAGTCAACGCATGGACGTCTCGGTCCTCACAGCTAACCTCCATTTGGAGAGCATAAGCTGGGGAGTTTTTGAGTCGTTCAGTCAGATTTTGCTCTTGATTGCTAGCAGTAGCATAAATTATTTGTTTAACAGTGTTATCTGA
The DNA here is from genome assembly GCF_045679555.1 of Salvelinus alpinus. Lineage (NCBI taxonomy): Eukaryota > Metazoa > Chordata > Actinopteri > Salmoniformes > Salmonidae > Salvelinus > Salvelinus alpinus. The sequence continues at coordinate 26,183,128 of NC_092119.1, forward strand.
CAAAGGTATTGATGTGACTCTGGGTATTGATGTGACACTGATTCTGATCCCCCCGAGCTAGCCAAGGTAATGGCGGCTATCATTAAGTCTGAACAGATTGTGCTGGCTAAGGTGGAGTCACTATCCACTGACCTATCCTCACAAATAGCCACTCTCGCCACCGAGGTCAACACAAAGATGGACTCCGTTTAACAAGACTTGGTTGAAACAGGACACCCGTCTGAATAGCCTAGAAGGCAACGCAAATACTTACTCCGACAAAGTGGTGACACTGGAAGAGCAAGTCACCCGGCTATCATCGGGTGACTTGCTCAAGAACAGACAGCGCCAGGGGAACGGTTGCATTTTCGGTGTGAGAGAGGGACTTGAGACCGTAGGCGGATTGCGGCCTACCCTGTCTATAGCTAAACTGCTACAGGAAATTCTAGGCCTCGATTACGCCCCCACCCTTGACCGTGTGCACAAAAGCTTACAGTCCGCACCGAAGAATGGGGAACCGCAAGACCCATTGTAGTCAAATTCCACTAACTTCAGGAGAAGGAGGATGTCTTCCGTAGAATATTCGCATTTACCCGGACTACACGGCGGCAGTCATGAAGAAGAGGTCAGCCTTCAATGAGGTGAGGGGGCCCTTACATCGCTGTCTGGACACCAGTCAAAAGTTTGGACACACCTACTCATTCAATGATTTTTCTTTATTTTTTCTATTTTCTACATAGTAGAATAATAGTGAAGAAATCAAAACTATGAAATAACACATATGAAATCATGTAGTATCCCAAAACATTTTAAACAAATGAAAATATATTTTATATTTGAGATTCTTCAAAGTAGCCACCCTTTGCCTTGATGACAGCTTTGCACACTCTTGGCATTCTCTCAACCAGCTTCATCACTAAGCTAAGGATCCTGGGACTAAACACCTCCCTCTGCAACTGGATCCTGGACTTCCTGACGGGCCGCCCCCAGGTGGTGAGGGTAGGTAGCAACACATCTGCCACGCTGATCCTCAACACTGGAGCTCCCCAGGGGTGCGTGCTATGGTTCCCAATCAGAGAAAAATGACTAACACCTGCCTCTGATTGAGAACCATATCAGGCCAAGCACAGAAACAGACAAACTAGACATACAACATAGAATGCCCACTCAGATCACACCCTGACCAAACAAAACATATAAAACATACAAAGCAAACTATGGTCAGGGCGTGACAGTACCCCCCCAAGGTGCGGACTCCGGCCGTAAAACCTGAACCTATAGGGGAGGGTCTGGGTGGGCATCTGTCCGCGGTGGTGGCTCTGGCGCTGGACGTGGACCCCACTCCACCATAGTCTTAGTCCACTTTATTGGCGTCCTTTGAGCGGCGACCCTCTTGAAGGGCCCCACTGGACTGAGGGGGGCCTCTGGACTGAGGGGCAGCTCAGGACTGACGGGCAGCTCAGGACTGAGGGGCAGCTCAGGACTGACGGGCGGCTCAGGACTGACGGGCGGCTCAGGACTGACGGGCGGCTCCTGACTGGCGGGCGGCTCTGGCGGCTCCTGACTGGCGGGCGGCTCTGGCGGCTCCTGACTGGCGGGCGGCTCTGGCGGCTCCTGACTGGCGGGCGGCTCTGACGGCTCAGGACAGACGGGCGGCTCAGCCGGCGCTGGACAGACGGGCGGCTCAGGCGGCGCTGGACAGACGGGCGGCTCAGGCGGCGCTGGACAGACGGGCGGCTCAGGCGGCGCTGGACAGACGGGCTGCTCAGGCGGCGCTGGACAGACGGGCGGCTCAGGCGGCGCTGGACAGACGGGGCGGCTCAGGCGGCGCTGGACAGACGGGCGGCTCAGGCGGCGCTGGACAGACGGGCAGCTCAGGCGGCGCTGGACAGACGAGCAGCTCTGTAGGGAGGAGACGGAGAGACAGCCTGGTGCGTGGGGCTGCCACAGGACCCACCAGGCTGGGGAGACCTACAGGAGGCTTGGTGTTAGGAGGAGGCACCTGAAGGACCGGGCTGTGGGGGAGCACTGGAGCTTTGGTGCGCAGCCCTGGCACCACTCCCCCAGGCTGGATAACTACTCTAGCCCGGACCCTTCAGAGTGCAGGCACAGGTTGAACCGGGCTGTGGGTGAGCACTGGAGATCTAGTGCCTACTATGCGCACCTCTCCCTTAGGCTCCACTCCCACATTTGCCCGGCACGAACGGAGCGCAGGCATAGGACGCACTGCACCCTCCCAGCGCCCCGGAGACACAGCACGCAGAGCCGGTGCAGGATACCCTGGACCGAAACGGCGTACCGGCGACCAGACACGCTGAGCAGGCACCATACGCCCTGGCTGGATGCCCACACTCGCATGACACTTTCGGGGGGCTGCCCTATAGCGCACCGGGCTATGGGCACGTACTGGCGACACCGTGCGCTTAACCGCATAACACGGTGCCTGACCAGTAACACGCTGCTTATAATAAGCACGAGGAGTGAGCTCAGGTCTGCTACCTGGCTTAGCCACACTCCCCGTGTGCCCCCCCCAAATTTTGCCTCTCGTACCTGTCGCGCTGCCGTGCTGCCTTCCTTCGCCGGTATCCCTCCTCACATTGCTCCAGAGAATCCCAGGCGGGCTCCGGCACTCTCCCTGGGTCGACCGACCACCTGTCTATCTCCTCCCAAGTAGTGACATAGTTCAGATCTCGCTCCCATGTCCAGGAGTCCTGTGATCGCTGCTGCTGCCCGTTGCCACGCTGCTTGGTCCTTTTGTGGTGGGTGATTCTGTCACGGCTGTCTTCGTCCTCCTCATCTGACGAGGAGAATCGAGAAGGATCGGAGGACCAATACGCAGCGTGGTAAGTGTTCGTCATTTTAATTGAAAAAACTGAACACTACAAAAACAACAAAATTACAACCGTGAAGCTAATAAACAATAGTGCTGACACAAACACTACACATAGACAATCACCCACACCCACAATGACAAAACAGGCTACCTAGTCTGTCACGCACCTGATCTGTTTCACCTGTCCTTGTGCTTGTCTCCACCACCCTCCAGGTGTCGCCCATCTTCCCCATTATCCCCTGGGTACTTATACATGTGTTTTCTGTCTGTCTGTGCCAGTTCGTTTTGTTCGTTCAAACCTAGCAGTGGTTTCCCTTGCTCCTGTCTTTTCTGTAGTCCCTGTTTTCTAGTTTCCCGGTTTGGACCTTTCCTGCCTGCCTGCCCTGATCCTGAGCCTGCCTGCCGTCCTGTACCTTTGCCTCTACTCTTGATTACCAACCTCTGCCTGACCTGACCCTGAGCCCGCCTGCTATTCCGGTGTCTTACACCCTCTCTGGATTATTGACCCATGCCTGCCTTGACCTGTTGTATGCCTGCCCTTGTTTAAAGAAGAAACTTTTGTTTCTTCAACACTGTCTGCACCTGGGTCATACCTTAAAATGTGATATAGTCGCAACCTAAGGCTAGCCACTGACCTCTCTTTACATGCCTTAATAGGATACCCTACTAACATACTTCAAATCAAATCAAATTTTATTTGTCACATACACATGGTTAGCAGATGTTAATGCGAGTGTAGCGAAATGCTTGTGCTTCTAGTTCCGACAATGCAGTAATAACCAACAAGTAATCTAACCTAACAATTCCACAACTACTACCTTATACACACAAGTGTAAAGGGATAAAGAATATGTACATAAAGATATATGAATGAGTGATGGTACAGAACGGCATAGGCAAGATGCAGTAGATGGTATAGAGTACAGTATATACATATGAGATGAGTAATGTAGGGTATGTAAACATTATATTAAGTGCCATTGTTTAAAGTGGCTAGTGGTACATTTTTACATAATTTCCATCAATTCCCATTATTAAAGTGGCTGGAGTTGAGTCAGTATGTTGGCAGCGGCCGCTAAATGTTAGTGGTGGCTGTTTAACAGTCTGATGGCCTTGAGATAGAAGCTGTTTTTCAGTCTCTCGGTCCCTGCTTTGATGCACCTGTACTGACCTCGCCTTCTGGATGATAGCAGGGTGAACAGGCAGTGGCTTGGGTGGTTGTTGTCCTTGATGATCTTTATGGCCTTCCTGTGACATCGGGTGGTGTAGGTGTCCTGGAGGGCAGGTAGTTTGCCCCCGGTGATGCGTTGTGCAGACCTCACTACCCTCTGGAGAGCCTTACGGTTGTGGGCGGAGCAGTTGCCGTACCAGGCGGTGATACAGCCTGACAGGATGCTCTCGATTGTGCATCTGTAGAAGTTTGTGAGTGCTTTTGGTGACAAGCCGAATTTCTTCAGCCTCCTGAGGTTGAAGAGGCGCTGCTGCGCCTTCTTCACAACGCTGTCTGTGTGGGTGGACCAATTCAGTTTGTCCGTGATGTGTACGCCGAGGAACTTAAAACTTTCCACCTTCTCCACTACTGTCCCGTCGATGTGGATAGGGGGGTGCTCCCTCTGCTGTTTCCTGAAGTCCACAATCATCTCCTTTGTTTTGTTGACGTTGAGTGTGAGGTTATTTTCCTGACACCACACTCCGAGGGCCCTCACCTCCTCCCTGTAGGCCGTCTCGTCGTTGTTGGTAATCAAGCCTACCACTGTAGTGTCATCCGCAAACTTGATGATTGAGTTGGAGGCGTGCATGGCCACGCAGTCGTGGGTGAACAGGGAGTACAGGAGAGGGCTCAGAACGCACCCTTGTGGGGCCCCAGTGTTAAGGATCAGCGGGGTGGAGATGTTGTTACCTACCCTCACCACCTGGGGGCGGCCCGTCAGGAAGTCCAGGACCCAGAAAGCACAGGGCGGGGTCGAGACCCAGGGTCTCGAGCTTGATGACGAGTTTGGAGGGTACTATGGTGTTAAATGCTGAGCTGTAGTCGATGAACAGCATTCTCACATAGGTATTCCTCTTGTCCAGATGGGTTAGGGCAGTGTGCAGTGTGGTTGCGATTGCGTCTGTGGACCTATTGGGTCGGTAAGCAAATTGGAGTGGGTCTAGGGTGTCCGGTAGGGTGGAGGTGATATGGTTCTTGACTAGTCTCTCAAAGCACTTCATGATGACGGAAGTGAGTGCTACGGGGCGGTAGTTGTTTAGCTCAGTTACCTTAGCTTTCTTGGGAACAGGAACAATGGTGGCCCTCTTGAAGCATGTGGGAACAGCAGACTGGGGTAAGGATTGATTGAATATGTCCGTAAACACACCAGCCAGCTGGTCTGCGCATGCTCTGAGGACGCGGCTGGGAATGCCGTCTGGGCCTGCAGCCTTGCGAGGGTTAACACGTTTAAATGTTTTACTCACCTCGGCTGCAGTGAAGGAGAGCCCGCAGGTTTTGGTAGCGGGCCGTGTCAGTGGCACTGTATTGTCCTCAAAGCGAGCAAAAAAGTTATTTAGCCTGTCTGGGAGCAAGACATCCTGGTCCGCGACGGGGCTGGTTTTCTTTTTGTAATCCGTGATTGACTGTAGACCCTGCCACATACCTCTTGTGTCTGAGCTGTTGAATTGCGACTCTATTTTGTCTCTATACTGGGACTTAGCTTGTTTGATTGCCTTGCGGAGAGAATAGCTACACTGTTTGTATTCGGTCATGTTTCCGGTCACCTTGCCCTGGTTAAAAGCAGTGGTTCGCGCTTTCAGTTTCACGCGAATGCTGCCGTCAATCCACGGTTTCTGGTTTGGGAATGTTTTAATCGTTGCTGTGGGTACGACGTCGTCAATGCACTTTCTAATGAACTCGCTCACCGAATCAGCGTATTCGTCAATATTGTTGTTGGACGCAATGCGGAACATATTCCAATCCGCGTGATCGAAGCAGTCTTGAAGCGTGGAATCAGATTGGTCGGACCAGCGTTGAACAGACCTGAGCGCGGGAGCTTGTTGTTTTAGTTTCTGTTTGTAGGCTGGAAGCAACAAAATGGAGTCGTGGTCAGCTTTTCCGAAAGGAGGGCGGGGGAGGGCCTTATATGCGTCGCGGAAGTTAGTATAACAATGATCCAAGGTTTTACCAGCCCTGGTAGCACAATCGATATGCTGATAGAATTTAGGGAGTTTTGTTTTCAGATTAGCCTTGTTAAAATCCCCAGCTACGATGAATGCAGCCTCAGGGTGTGTGGTTTCCAGTTTACAAAGAGTCGGATAAAGTTCGTTCAGGGCCATCGATGTGTCTGCTTGGGGGGGGAAAATATACGGCTGTGATTATAATCGAAGAGAATTCCCTTGGTAGATAATGCGGTCGACATTTGATTGTGAGGAATTCTAGATCAGGTGAACAGAATGACTTGAGTTCCTGTATGTTGTTATGATCACACCACGTCTCGTTAATCATAAGGCATACACCCCCGCCCCTCTTCTTACCAGAAAGATGTATGTTTCTGTCGGCGCGATGCGTGAAGAAACCAGCTGGCTCTACCGACTCCGTTAGCGTCTCTTGAGTTAGCCATGTTTCCGTGAAGCAGAGAACGTTACAATCTCTGATGTCTCTCTGGAATGTTACCCTTGCTCGGATTTCATCAACCTTATTGTCAAGAGACTGGACATTGGCGAGTAGTATGCTAGGGAGTGGAGCGCGATGTGCCCGTCTCCGAAGCCTGACCAGGAGACCGCTACGTTTGCCCCTTTTACGGCGTCGCATAGGGTCGCCGGCTGGGATCAGATCCATTGTATTGGGTGGAAGGCAAAACACTGGATCCGTTTCGAGAAAGTCATATTCCTGGTCGTAACGATGGTGAGTTGACGTTGCTCTTATATTCAGTAGTTCCTCCCGACTGTATGTAATGAAACCTAAGATTACCTGGGGTACCAATGTAAGGAATAACACATAAAAAAACAAAATACTGCATATAGGAAGGGTGCATTACGTAGTGCCAGGCTTTTTTCGCTATACTCGACTTGAGCTGGTTGAGTCACTGATGTGATCTTCCTGTTGATATCCCTCTAGTGGTGTCGGGCTGTGCTTTGGCAAAGTGGGTGGTGTTATATCCTGCGTGGTTGGCCCTGTCCGGGGGTATCGTCGGACGGGGCCAAAGTGTCCCGCGACCATCCCTGTCTCAGTCTCCAGTATCTATGCTGCATTAGTCTAAGTGTCAGGGGGCTAGGGGCAGTCTGTCCTATCCAATGTAATTCTCCCGTCTTATCTGGTGTCCTGTGTGCTCCCTCAAATTCCTCTCCCTCCCGCCGAGAACCTGAACCCAAGACCATGCCTCAGGACTACCTGGCCTGACGACTCCTGACTGTCCCTGTCCCCAGTACACCTGGTCGTGCTGCTAATCCAGTTTCAACTGTTCTGCCTGCGGCTATGGAACCCTGACCTGTTCACCGGATGTGCTGTTTTCGACTCTCTCTCTCTCTCTACCGCACCTGCTGTCTCGACCTCTGAATGCTCGGCTATGAAAAGCCAACTGAAATAAATTCCTGAGGTACTGATCTGTTGCACCCTCTACAACCACTGTGATTATTATTTGACCCTGCCCGTCATCTATCAACGTTTGAAGAACAATTTGGCCTTAATGGCCATGTACTTTTATAATCTCCACCCGGCACAGCCAGAAAAGGACTCAACGCCCCTCAGAGCCTGGTTTCTCTCTATATTTCTTCCAAATGAGTTTTTCCTAGCCACTCTGCATCTACGTTGCTTGGTCTTTAGGGTTTATGGCTGGGTTTCTGGATAAGCACTTTGTGACATCTGCTGATGTAAATTTGATTGACAAGGCATGCATAGCACAGGCATAGTCCTCTGTGGCTCAGTTGGCAGAGCATGGCGCTTGCAACGCCAGGATAGTGGGTTAGTTTCCCGGAACCACCTGTATGTAAAATGTATGCACACAAGATTGTAAGCTGCTTTGGATAAAAGCATCTGCTAAATGACATATACAGTGGGGAGAACAAGTATTTGATACACTGCCGATTTTGCAGGTTTTCCTACTTACAAAGCATGTAGAGGTCTGTCATTTTTATCATAGGTACACTTCAACTGTGAGAGAAGGAATCTAAAACAAAAATCCAGAAAATCACATTGTATGATTTTTAAGTAATTCATTTGCATTTTATTGCATGACATAAGTATTTGATACATCAGAAAAGCAGAACTGAATATTTGGTACAGAAACCTTAGTTTGCAATTACAGAGATCATACGTTTCCTGTAGTTCTTGACCAGGTTTGCACACACTGCAGCAGGGATTTTGGCCCACTCCTCCATACAGACCTTCTCCAGATCCTTCAGGTTTCGGGGCTGTCGCTGGGCAATACGGACTTTCGGCTCCCTCCAAAGATTTTCTATTGGGTTCAGGTCTGGAGACTGGCTAGGCCACTCCAGGACCTTGAGATGCTTCTTACGGAGCCACTCCTTAGTTGCCCTGGCTGTGTGTTTCGGGTCGTTGTCATGCTGGAAGACCCAGCCACGACCCATCTTCAATGCTCTTACTGAGGGAAGGAGGTTGTTGGTCAAGATCTCGCGATACATGGCCCCATCCATCCTCCCCTCAATACGGTGCAGTCGTCCTGTCCCCTTTGCAGAAAAGCATCCCCAAAGAATGATGTTTCCACCTCCATGCTTCACGGTTGGGATGGTGTTCTTGGGGTTGTACTCATCCTTCTATTCCTCCAAACACGGCGAGTGGAGTTTAGAGCAAAAAGCTCTATTTTTGTCTCATCAGACCACATGACCTTCTCCCATTCCTCCTCTGGATCATCCAGATGGTCATTGGCAAACTTCAGACGGGCCTGGACATGCGCTGGCTTGAGCAGGGGGACCTTGCGTGCGCTGCAGGATTTTAATCCATGACGGCGTAGTGTGTTACTAATGGTTTTCTTTGAGACTGTGGTCCCAGCTCTCTTCAGGTCATTGACCAGGTCCTGCCGTGTAGTTCTGGGCTGATCCCTCACATTCCTCATGATCATTGATGCCCCACGAGGTGAGATCTTGCATGGAGCCCCAGACCGAGGGTGATTGACCGTCATCTTGAACTTCTTCCATTTTCTAATAATTGTGCCAACAGTTGTTGCCTTCTCACCAAGCTGCTTGGCTATTGTCCTGTAGCCCATCCCAGCCTTGTACAGGTCTACAATTTATCCCTGATGTCCTTACACAGCTCTCTGGTCTTGGCCATTGTGGAGAGGTTGGAGTCTGTTTGATTGAGTGTGTGAACAGGTGTCTTTTATACAGGTAACGAGTTCAAACAGGTGCAGTTAATACAGGTAATGAGTGGAGAACAGGAGGGCTTCTTAAAGAAAAACTAACAGGTCTGTGAGAGCCGGAATTCTTACTGGTTGGTAGGTGATCAAATACTTATGTCATGCAATAAAATGCAAATTAATTACTTAAAAATCATACAATGTGATTTTCTGGATTTTTGTTTTAGATTCCGTCTCTCACAGTTGAAGTGTACCTATGATAAAAATGACAGACCTCTACATGCTTTGTAAGTAGGAAAACCTGCAAAATTGTCAGTGTATCAAATACTTGTTCTCCCCACTGTATATTATATAAATACATATGGAACTGCAGTCCCACACTCATTCAAATCAAACGTTATTTGCCACATGCGCCGAATACAACAAGTGTAGAATTTACCGTGAAATACTTATTTACAAGCCCTTAACCAAAAGTGCAGTTCAAGAAGAGTTAAGAAAATATTTACCAAGTAGACTAAAATAAAAAGTAATAATAAAAAGTAACACAATAAGAATAACAATAACGAGACTATATACAGGGGGCACCGGTACTGAGTCAGTGTGCGGGGGTACAGGTTAGTTGAGGTAATTTGTACATGTGGGTAGAGTTATTAAAGTGACTATGCATAGATAATAAACAGTGAGTAGCAGCAGTGTACAAAAGGGGGGGTCAATGTAAATTGTCCAGTGGTGATTGTATTAATTGTTCAGCAGTCTTATGGCTTGGGGGTAGAAACTGTTGAGTAGCCTTTTGGTCCTAGACTTGGCGCTCCGCTACCACTTGCTGTGAGGTAGCAGAGAAAACGGTCTATAACTGTTGGGTGACTGGAGACATTTTACGGGCTTTCCTCTGACACTGCCTATTATATAGGTCCTGGATGGCAGAAAGCTTGGCACAAGTGATGTACTGGGCCGTTCGCACTACCCTCTGTAGCGCCTTATGGTAAGATAACGAGCAGTTGCCATACCAGGCGGTGATGCAACCGGTCAGGATACTCTTGATGTTGCAGCTGTAGAACCTTTTGAGGATCTGGGGACCCATGCCAAATCTTTTCAGTCTCCTGAGGGGGAAAAGGTTGTGTCACAGCCACAGTGTCCAATTTCAAAAAGGCTTTACGACGAAAGCAAACCAAACGATTATGTTAGGTCAGAGCCAAGTCACAGAAAAACACTGCCATTTTTCCAGCCAAAGAGAGGAGTCACAAAAAGCAGAAATAGAGATAAAATGAATCACTAACCTTTGATGATCTTCATCAGATGACACTCATAGGACTTCATGTTACACAATACATGTATGTTTTGTTCGATAAAGTTCATATTTATATCCAAATATCTGAGTTTACATTGGCGCTTTCAGTTGTTCAGTAGTTCCAAAACATCCGGTGATTTTGCAGAGCCACATCAATTTACAGAAATACTCATAATAAACATTGCTAAAAGATACAACTGTTATGCATGGAATTTTAGATCCACTTCTCCTTAATGCAACCGCTGTGTCAGATTTCAAAAAAAACTTTACGGAAAAAGCAAACCATGCAATAATCTGAGTACAGCGCTCAGACGACAAATCAACCCAAAGAGATATCCGCCATGTTGTGCAGTCAACAGAAGTCAGATATAACATTATAAACATTAACTTACATTTGATGATCTTCATCAGAATGCACTCCCAGGAATCCCAGTTGCACAATACATTTTTGTTTTGTTCGATAATGTCCATAATTTATGTCCAAATTCCTCCTTGTTGTTCACGCGTTCAGTACACAATCTAAACTCACGACGCGTGTGCAAGTCCAGCGGAAAGTACGGACGAAAAGTCCAAAAAGTTCCATTACAGTCCGTAGAAACATGTCAAACAATGTATAGAATCAATCTTTAGGATGTTTTTAACATATATCTTCAACAATGTTCCAACCGGAGAATTCCTTTGTCATCAGAAATGCGATGGAACGCAGCTAACTCTCACATGAACGCGCATGGTCAGCGCATGGTCAGCTCGTGGCACTCTGGGAGAGACCGTACTCAATCTTCTCTCATTCGCCCCCTTTTCACAGTAGAAGCATCAAACAAGGTTCTATAGACTGTTGACATCTAGTGGAAGCCTTAGGAAGTGCAACATGACCCCATTTCCACTGTATCTTGGATAAGCAAAGAGTTGAAAACCTACAAACCTCAGATTTCCCACTTCCTGGTTGGATTTTTTCTCAGGTTTTTGCCTGCCATATGAGTTTTGTTATACTCACAGACATCATTCAAACAGTTATAGACATAGGTATTCCTCTTGTACAGATGGGTTAGGGCAGTGTGATTGCGATTGCGTCTGTGGACCTATTGGGGCGGTAAGCAAATTGGAGTGGGTCTAGGGGGGAGGTGATATGGTCCTTGACTAGTCTCTCAAAGCACTTCATGATGACGGAAGTGAGTGCTAAGGGGCGGAGTCATTTAGCTCAGTTACCTTAGCTTTCTTGGGAACAGGAACAATGGTGGCCCTCTTGAAGCATGTGGGGACAGCAGACTTGGATAAGGATTGATTGAATATGTCCGTAAACACACCAGCCAGCTGGTCTGCGCATGCTCTGAGGACGCGGCTGGGGATGCCGTCTGGGCCTGCAGCCTTGCGAGGGTTGACACGTTTAAATGTTTTGCTCACGTCGGCTGCAGTGAAGGAGAGCCCGCAGGTTTTGGTAGCGGGCCGTGTCAGTGGCACTGTGTTGTCCTCAAAGCGAGCAAAGAAGTTGTTTAGTCTGTCTGGAAGCAAGACATCCTGGTCCGCGACGGGGCTGGTTTTCCTTTTATAGTCCGTGATTGACTGTAGACCCTGCCACATACCTCTCGTGTCTGAGCCGTTGAATTGCGACTCTACTTTGTCTCTATACTGATGCTTAGCTTGTTTGATTGCATTGCGGAGGGAATAGCTACATTGTTTGTATTCGGCCATGTTTCCGGTCACCTTGCCCTGATTAAAAGCAGTGGTTCGCGCTTTCAGTTTTGCGCGAATGCTGCCATCAATCCACGGTTTCTGGTTTGGGAATGTTTTAATAGACGCTGTGGGTACGACATCGCCGATGCACTTGCTAATAAACCATCTCACCGAATCAGCGTATTCATCAATGTTGTTGTTCGCCGCAATGCGGAACATATCCCACGTGATCGAAGCAATCTTGAAGCGTGGAACCCGATTGGTCAGACCAGCGTTGAACAGACTTTATGTACACAATAAGTTAAAAAATAAGTTACACAAAACCCTAAAAATCGAACAAAATAACAAAATTGGTTTGGTAGAATGTAAAATGCCAGCCATGTTCTTTGGCGCCATCTTAATTCACTGCCTGATCAAACCATAAGTGTGATTACTGTAAGTACTTAACAGGATTAAATACAACAATTGCTTGGAGGGTAAAAGTACAAGACAAAACAGTCACAGCCACAGTCACGATCAGCCAATCCCTTTCAGGTGCCATTGGTCCTATTTTAAAACCTCTTCCCTCACAGTCTTTAAATAAACATGGGCTACTACAGCCCCTGGTTTAGCACTCAACTGTGAGCTGATCCAGCGAAAACACCTGCTCCGGCATAAAGCAAAGGCCTCTACAAACCCCTCTGATTGGCAACTCCTTAGGGAAGCAAGGAACAAGTGCACTCAATCTATCAGAAAAGCAAAAGCAGGATATTACAAAAACAATTAGCTGCCCGTGGTTCTGACCCTAAGAAGTTCTGGGACAACCATGGAAAATAAAAACTAATCCTCTCAGCTGCCTAATGCACTCAACTTTGAGAACACTATGCCCTCTGATAAAGTCATAATGGTTGAGAGTTTCAAAAAGTTTCAAAAAGTTTCACACCATTGAATCTGCCATACCCACTCCCACTGTCAGCCAGTAGAGCTCCCTCAGAGCACCCCCCACTTCTCCTTCCAGCCATTACAGGAGAACTAGGTGTTAAGGGAGTTGAGTAATCTGGGCCCTTATTAATCAGCTGGGCTTGATGATCTGGACCCCGTCTTTCTGAAGCTGTCTGCCTTTATCATCTCAGCCCCTATCACTTCCCTTTTCAACCTTTCCTTACAAACATCTGAAGTCCCACAGGATTGGAAACCTGCTGCCGTCATACCACTTTTCAAAAGGGGGCAACAAGCTAGACCCCAACTATTACAGATCAATCTCCACCAAGTTTTTGAATTTCTGTTCAACAAACAGGTTTACCTGCCATCCTGCCACAGTGTTCTTTCTGCAATGCAGTCTGGCTTCAGAACTGGCCATGAATGTCCCTCTGCAACACTGAAGGTAAAAAAAAAAAAACATATCTGCTTTGACAACAAGCAGTATTGTGCGTCTGTTTTTATTGATCTGGCTAAAGCCTTTGATTTGGTTAACCACTGCATTCTGCACAATAGACTCATCAACCTAGGGTTCTCAGAGGATTGTCTAACCTGGTTTGAAAACTATTTCTCTGGCCGTGTACAATGTGTAAATCCGAGAGGCTGCTGTCCAAACCACTGGCTGTATCTTTGGGAGTCGATTCTTGGGCCAACACTATTCACTGTGTATATGAACAATGTTGCACATTCTGCTGGTGACTCCCTCATCCACCTTTATGCTGCGCCTTCTTCACAACGCTGTCTGTGTGGGTGGACCAATTCAGTTTGTCCGTGATATGTACACCGAGGAACTTAAAACTTTCCATGTTTACTTTCATGTTTAATACCTACAAGTTTATACTCCCAAAGGACCACGTGTATTATTCTTTACTTTAAGACTGGTTGGTCCGCCTTGGTGCTTAGTGGTTGCTGGCATGGGACCGCAGGTTGTACAGCCGAGCGAACACTGCAGGACGGTGTCGTGTCTTTGACTATGCCAGATTAATTGCTATGACATGCTATTCTATAAAATAATTTCTCCGTAATTAATATTACCTGATTGAACTAATCATGTAAATATTAATTAACCAGAGAGGGACACCACGAAAGAATATTTATAGAGCTGTTATCTTCCGAATAAACTCTTAAAGATTTAGTAATATTTTACTAAATAGCAGTCACATTAATCGTCATTTTATTCAGTCTCATCTGAAAGTTGTAAGTCCTTGATTATCTGCAAGAATCCTGGCTAACAAGTTGAATCAGCAATACAAAATTGGGTTTAATTATTTATTTACTAAATACCTAACTAATCACACAGAAACACACATACACAATTAAATCATAACTTGATCACAAATTACGTCATACAGAAAAACGTCCCTAGCGGGCGGAATAGATATGACAGCTTGTTACACAAAGGGAAGGGGTGGAGTCTTAGTGAAAGAGCGGGAGACTGGAACATAGGCGAGCTGTGCTATCGTAAATACAGTATCTGATGCATTCTAAATTACCGCCCATTTGAAAAGGAAAATGCAATACATATTTACTCTGAGCTGCGCTTCAGTAGGTTGGTGGTAGATGGAAGGCCGTATCGCCAACCCGAGTCCTCTGTCCTTTGGAGAATGTCTCTGGTTGTCACGGGATACTTTGGAGTAACGTTGTGTATAGTAGACGGGATACTCGTACTGTCCTTCCTAACCTGCGTTTAGCTGTTGCTAACTCAACGGTTAGGAGATATCACTTCTGTAGTGAATACGAGTTCAAAGTTCATACCATTCACAATCAAAGTCCATGCTGATGTTGGCTTAGTTCTGTAGCTATTATCTGAACCATTCTGACACAGGATCGTCATCCTGGTGTGCCCGGAACAGAAAGTTATATTTTCGTCAATGGCTTTATATAGTGGAGGGAGAGGGGTGTGTCTGAAAAGTTTATAACCCATGTCTCTTCACAGGGGCGGGCCCCTGGTTGAGCAGAAGCCAAATTTATGAAAACCCAGATCTCTCATTTGGAAGCTACAATTACATTTAATCTCTTCACAAATAATCTCATATTCAAACATTTGAATTAAACAACAATTCCATGTGAATCCGATACTCTGACGTTTAGACTTTCCACAGTAGAGTTTATGTCATTCTATCATTGATGAGAATGTGTCAGAGGGCAACCGAACTGACATAATATACCTTAAGTACCACCGCATATGTTCAGTTGGTCGGATTACCCGAATATAGTTCATTCCCCCCCACCTTCTGATGTCCCCAGAATCTCTATGTTAACCAAGGGGTTTTCTTATGTCACATCAGTAGGGAAGAGGAACGGGGGAGGGGGGAAAGAGGTATTTATGACTGTCATAAACCTACCCCCACTGCCAACGTCATGACAATGGGTATTAATTATCAAATGTTTCACAGTCAATTTTCAGTGTTCTGGCTTGTTAGGATGTTCAACCGAGGGTTACATTTATACAAATGTTAAATTATACTGGGTTTGTTTTCCTTTCATTATCATTATTGTTATTTTTTTTAAAGTCATCCCCAGTGGATGGGGTTGGTTTGGGGGGAGACATATTCCTCCTTTTTATATATTGTTTTACTATCCTTCAAATAGGCATATTGAACAAGATACATTTGAGAACTGAGGTGGTTCCCTCCAGAATCCCTTCCCTATGTGTAAACTTGATTATGTTCGCCTGGTAGCATGGTAGTATCTTGCTCTAGTCTAGGAGAGGTAGAGGCAGCCTTCCAACAGGGGGAAGGCCAGCATATGGGTCCAAGGTTTTCTTCTGGGTATTTTGTTGTTTTTAGCTGTTTTTTATTTTCTTTATATTTGATTACTCTGACCTTTCAGCACACTGGCCATGTGATCGTACTAACATTAATTTCTAATTACTATGACTATACCTAATTCACATACTCTAGGCTCCACATGCTTTATCAGCTGGAACTTAAAAGGAATTAACCATATGGTCAAGAGTAGCCGAATGTATGCTCATCTTAAGTCTTTAAGTCCAGACATTCTTTTTCTCCAAGAGACCCATCTCTGGTTCAGCGACCATGATAAACTAAAGAGAGGATGGGTAGACCAAATATTTCACTCCAACTTTGGTGCCAAGGCCAGAGGGCCAGCTATCATTACCAGAAAAGGCACCCCGTTTGTCTCCTCCAAAGTCATTTCATATACTAATGGCAGATATGTTATAGTGATGGGGAAATTGTTTAGCACACATGTTATTCTGGCTAACCCCTACGGTCCTAATTGGGATGCCGCTCAATTTTTCTGACCTCATTGCAACCCTTCCCAACCTTAACTCTCTTCATTTGATACTGGGCGGAGATTTCAATTGTGTACTGCATCCAAGTCTAAACAAATCCAGACCGAAACCCAACAATGTAATTTCTAAATCAGGCTCAGTAATCAACTCATTTCTAGACTTCTATAATTTGTCTGATCCATGGAGGAGGAGCAAACCCACTGCTAAACAGTACTTATTTTTTTCTCAATATAAATTGTCCGGTGGCGATGTTAATGGGGGCCTTTTCCTGTAGTCCACGATCAGCTCCTTTGTCTTGCTTACAGAGGGAGAGGTTGTTGTCCTTGCACCAAACTGCCAGTTCTCTGACCTCCTCCCTATAGTCCGTCTCATCGTTGTCAGTGATCAGGCCTACCACTGTGTGGTCAGCAAACTTAATGAGGGTGTTGGAGTCGTGTTTGGCCACGCAGTCGTGGATGAACAGGGAATACAGGAAGGGACTAATTACACACCCCTGAGGTGCCCCAGTGTTGAGGATCAGCCTGGCAGACGTATTGTTGCCTACTCTTACCACCTGGGGGCGGCCCGTCAGGAAGTCCAGGATCCAGTTGAAGAGGGAGGTGTTTAGTCCTAGAGTCCTTAGCTTAGTGATGAGCTTTGTGGGCACTATGGTGTTGAACGCTGAGCTGTAGTCAATGAACAGCATTCTCACATAGGTGTTCCTTTTGTCCAGGTGAGAAAGGGCGGTGTGGAGTGCGATTGAGATTGTGTCATCTGTGGATCTGTTGGTGTGGTATGTGAATTGTGTGGGTCTAGGGTGTCCGGGAGGATGCTTTTGATGTGAGCCATGACCAGTCTTTCAAAGCACTTCATGACTACCGACGTGAGTGCCACGGGGAGGTAATCATTTAGGCAGGTTACCTTTGCTTCCTTGGGCACAGGGACTATGGTGGTCTGCTTGAAACATGTAGGTATTACAGACTCGGTCAGGGAGAGGTTGAAAATGTCAGTGAAGACACTTGACAGTTGGTCCGCGCATGCTTTGAGTCGTCCTGGTAATCCGTCTGGCCCAGCGGCTTTGTGAATGTTGACCTATTTAAAGGTCTTGTTCACATAGGCTACCGAGAGTGTTATCACACAGTGACCCAGAACAGCTGGTGCTCTCGTGCATGCTTCAGTGTTGCTTGCCTCGAAGCGAGCATAAAAAGCATTTAGCTCGTCTGGTAGGCTCGCATTTCTGGGCAGCTCGGGTCTGGGTTTCCCTTTGTAGTCCGTAATAGTTTTCAAGCCCTGCCACATCCGAAGAGCGTCAGAGCCGGTGTAGTAAGATTCAATCTTACTACAAACCACTTCCATATCCGTATTGAGCGAGTCACTGGTACTTCCTGCTTTAGTTTTTGTTTTTGCTTGTAAGCAGGAATCAGAAGGATATAATTGTGGTCAGATTTGCCAAATGGAGGGCGGGGGAGAGCTTTGTATGCATCTCTGTGTGTAGAGTAAAGGCGGTCTAGGATTTTTTTCCCCCTGGTTGCACATGTGACATGCTGGTAAAAATTTGGTAAAACTGATTTGAGTTTGCCTGCATTAAAGTCCCCGGCCACTGGGAGCGCCACTTCTGGGTGAGCATTTTCTTCTTTGCTTATGGCCTTATAGAGTTGGTTGAGAGCGGTCTTAGTGCCAGCTTCGCTTTGTGGTGGTAAATAGACAGCTACGAATAATACAGATGAGAACTCTCTTGGTAGATAGTGTGGTCGACAACTTATAAGGTACTCTACCTCAGGTGAGCAATACCTCGATACTTCTTTAATATTAGACATCGCGCACCAGCTGTTATTGACAAAAATACACACACCCCCACCCCTCGTCTTACCAGATGTAGCGTCTCTGTTCTGCCGGTGCATGGAAAATCTCGGCAGCTCTATGTTGTCCGTATCTTCACCACGTCTCGGTGAAACATAAGTTCTTACGATTTTTAATGTCCCGTTGGTAGGACAATCTTAATAATAGGTCATCAATTTTATTTTCTAACGATTGCACGTTAGCATGGAGAATGGAAGGCATTGGGAGTTTACTTGCTCACCTTCGGCTTCTCAGAAGGATCCCCGATCTGCGTCCCCTTTTCCAGCGTCTTTTCTTCACTTAAAAGGCGTGGATCTGGGCCTGTTCCAGTGAAAGCAAGATATCCTTCTTGTCGGACTTGTTAAAGGAAAAAGTTTCTTCCAGTCCGTGGTGAGTAGTTGCTTTTCTGATGTCCAGAAGTTATTTTCGGTCATAAGAGACGGTAGCAGCAACATTATATACAAAATAAGTTTTAAAAAGTTACACAAAACGCAAAAAATGTATTTAAAAAATGCACAATTGGTTGGGAGAATGTAAAACATCAGCCATGTTCTTCGGTGCCATCTTAATTTGTCTCATTCTACTGTGTGGGAGTAGTTAAAAGCATGTCTAAGGTATCAAATTATCTTTGTACTCGTCCCCAGAGACTTGTGTTCGCAACAACAATGTTACCTCCAGCTACTTCCCTCCCCACAGGGGGGCCAGGCAGGGTTGCTGTTTATCCCCTTTCCTATTTGATATGGCTATGGAGCCTCTTGCTGTCGCCCTGTGTGCGGAGGAGAGGATTAAGGGAACACTAAGGATGACATAATTCACTATATGTCATTATATGCAGAATATCTTATTTTATACATTTCTAACCCTGTGGAGCCTATACCCTATCTCTTGGACATGCTACAAGGTTTTGGGACATTCTCTGGTTATAAATTAAACCTAACAAAAAGTGTGCTCTTCCCCATTAACTTCTTGATGCACGGATCCCTTTAGCGGGATCATTTTCATCAACAACCGCTGAATTGCAGAGCGCCAAATTCAAAAAGAATTGCAAAAAATATTTATATTCATGAAATCACAAGTGCAATATAGCAAAACACAGCTTAGCTTGTTGTTAATCCACCTGTCAGATTTTGAAAATATGCTTTACAGTGAAAGCAATCCAAGCGTTTGTGTGAGTTTATCGATCACTAGACAAAACATTACAAACACCTAGCAGCAATGTAGATTGATCACGAAAGTCATAAAAGCAATAAAATTAATAGCTTACCTTTGATGATCTTCGGATGTTTGCACTCACAAGACTCCCAGTTCGATAAAGATTATTTTTATATTCAAAAACCTCCATTTGGTTGGCGCGTTATGTTCAGTATTCCACAGCCTTAGGCAGGTCATCAAGGGTTGACGAAAATTCCAAATAGTATCCGTAAAGTTCGTAGAAACATGTCAAACGTTTTTTATAATCAATCCTCAGGTTGTTTTTAACATAAATAATCGATAATATTTCAACCGGACTGTAAACTATTCAATACAAGAGAGAAAGAGAATGTTGAGCTACCACTTTCGAGCGTATCAACTAATGGAAGGACATCTGGCTATCCACTGACACGATTTGATATATCTCTCTTATTTTTCAGAATAAAAGCTTGAAACTATGTCTAAAGACTGTTCACACCCTGAGGAGGCCATAGGAATAGGAATCTGGTTGATATTCCTTTAAATGGACGAAAGGCAGGCAATGGAACAGGGATTTTTCAAAATAAGGTTTTATAAGGTTTTCGCCTGCAATGTCAGTTCTGTTATACTCACAGACAATATTTTGACAGTTTTGGAAACATTAGAGTGTTTTCTATCCTACTCTGTCAATTATATGCATATTCCTGAGAAATAGGCAGCTTACATTGGGAACGTTATTTTTCCAAACATACAAATTCTGCCCCCTAGCTTCAAGAGTTAATCAGTTAGCAGAAGGAATTGGGTATGCCAATTTCCCATTTAAGGTGGAGCATCAGGTCTTTACTTATTTGGGGATAAAGGTCACATGGTCATTTAAGACTCTGTTTAAACATAACTTCAAAACACCCCTGGAGCGCACTAAGCAGAATTTCATAAGGTGGTTGTCTCTTCCCATTTCATTAGCAGGTCACATTAATTCTGTCAAGATGACTGTACTACCTAGGTTTTTATACTTATTCCAAATGATTCCCATTTTTCTGCCAAAGTCGATGTTCAAACAACTGGACAGCTACATTTCCAACTTCATTTGGAGTAAGTCAAATCCACGAATGACAAAGGTATATTTTGTCACGCCTTGACCATAGAGAGCCTTTTTTATTCTCTATTTTGGTTAGGTCGGGGTGTGACTAGGGGGGGTGTTCCTATCTAGGTGTTTTTATTTCTATGTTGGCCTGGTATGGTTCCCAATCAGAGGCAGCTGTTTATCATTGTCTCTGATTGGGGATCATATTTAGGCAGCCATTTCCCCACTGTGTTTTGTGGGATCTTGTTTGAGTTAGTGCATGTAGCACCTCTTATGTTACGGTTCGTTGTTTGTTTCCTTTTGTTTTGTGTAAGTTTCACATAAATAAAGATGTGGAACTCAGAGCACGCTGCGCCTTGGTCCGTCTCTACACACAACCGTGACAGAAGATCCCACCACAACAGGACCAAGCAGCGTGCCCAGGTGGAGAAGGTATCCTGGGCTTGGGAGGAGATAAAGGAGGAGAAGACATCCTGGACTTGGGAGGAAATCATGTCAGGACACGAAAGCCTTCCGTGGAAGCAGATGCAAGGAGAGAAGGAAGGACAGCGACGACGCTGGGGTACGCGGCACACGGGGTGGTCGGCGGAGCCGAGGAGTGAGCCAGAGCCAGTCTGGGAGAAGAGGGAGAAACTGGAGGAGAAGGAACGGAGAGAGTCAGAGATCGTCAGTGAGCTGATGGAGAAACTAGAGGAGAGAGAAATGAGAGAGTTGTTGGGTTGGTGTATGATGCAGGAGTGTGTCTAAGGAGCGTGTCATCAGTTTACTGCCACCTGAGTCAGCTCTCCGTACTCGTCCTGAGGAGCGTACTAGCAGTCTGGTTAAAACTGTGCCGGCTCTACGCACCAGGTCTCCAGTGCGCCTCCACAGTCCGGTATATCCTGTGCCTGCTCCTCGCACTCGCCCTGAAGAGCGTGTCACCAGTCCGGTGCAACCTGTGCCGGCCCTACGCATCAGGCCTCCAGTGCGCCTCCCCAGTCCGGTACGTCCTGTGCCTGCTCCTCGCACTCGCCCTGAAGTGCATGTCACCAGTCCGGTGCCACCTGTGCCGGCCCCACACATCAGGCCGCCAGTGCGCCTCCCCAGTCCGGTACGTCCTGTGCCTGCTCCTCACACTCGCCCTGAAGTGCGTGTCACCAGTCCGGTGCCACCTGTGCCGGCCCCACGCATCAGGCCGCCAGTGCGCCTCCCCAGTCCGGTACGTCCTGTGCCGCACTTGCCCTGAAGTGCGTGTCACCAGTCCAGAGCTTCCGGCGACGGTCCCCAGTCCAGAGCTTCCGGCGACGGTCCCCAGTCTGGAACCTCCTGAGACGGTCCACGGTCCGGAACCTCCTGCGACGGTCCACGGTCCGGAACCTCCTGCGACGGTCCACGGTCCGGAGCCTCCTTCTGCGCCGGTGCCCAGTCCAGGCACGGCGTCCAGTCCCGCTCCATGGCAGGAGTCTTCCTCTATGCCGGTGCCCAGTCCAGGCACGGCGTCCAGTCCCGCTCCAAGGCCGGAGCCTTCCTCTGTGCCGATGTCCAGTCCAGGCACGGCGTCCAGTCCCGCTCCATGGCAGGAGCCTTCCTCTGTGCCGGTGCCCAGTCCAGGCAAGGCGTACAGTCCCGCTCCAGGGCAGGAGCCTCCCTCTGCTCCGGTGCCCAGTCCAGGCACGGCGTCCAGTCCCGCTCCAAGGCCGGAGCCTTCCTCTGCGCCGGTGCCCAGTCCGGGTGCTGCGTCCAACCCAGCTCCATGGCCGGGGCCCTCCTCTGCGCCGATGCCCTATCCGGGCATGGTGTTCTACCTGACCGGACCCGTGGTCTGGGTGGGGGCAAAGACCCGCACCGGAGCCGCCACCGACAATAGTCACCCCCCCTACCCTCCCCAGTTGGTTTCAGGTTTTACGGCCGGAGTCCGCACCTTTGGGGGGGTGGGGGTACTGTCACGCCCTGACCATGGAGAGCCTTTTTATTCTCTATTTTGGTTAGGTCGGGGTGTGACTAGGGGGGGTGTTCCTATCTAGGGTTTTTTATTTCTATGTTGGCCTGGTATGGTTCCCAATCAGAGGCAGCTGTTTATCGTTGTCTCTGATTGGGGATCATATTTAGGCAGCCATTTCCCCACTGTGTTTTGTGGGATCTTGTTTTGAGTTAGTGCATGTAGCACCTCTTATGTTACGGGTTCGTTGTTTGTTTCCTTTTGTTTTATGTAAGTTTCACATAAATAAAGATGTGGAACTCATCTGCGCCTTGGTCCGTCTCTACACACAACCGTGACATATTTAGAGAGACCTAAGCCTCAATTTTCTACACTACTATTGGTCAGCAAATATATCTAAATGTGTTTATTGGGTTTCTACATTTGAAAACAAGGATGGTCCAACTTGGGCCATCATGGAGTTACAGTCAAGCCTTCCAACTTCTCCGGTCTCCCTCCTGGGCTCCCCACTGCCCATGAACCTTGGCACCCATGTTTTGAATCCCATTGTCAAGAACTCCCTTAAAATCTGCTCCCAATTCCAAAATCACTTTAGGTTTAAACAAGCAAGCGGCTTCTCTCTATTAACATTTAATGATCTCTTACCAACATTGCAGATTGACACAGCGTTCTGGTATAGGAATGGTCTGGTGTTTTTTTGTGACCTATTTGTTGAAAACACATTTGTCTCATTCGATACTCTGAAGGTTGACCGTAATATTCCCAATACCCACTTTTTTAGATATCTGCAAACTCGCAGCTTTGCCAAAAACATTTCCCTTCATTTCCACTTGAGCCCACTTAGTGTCCAATTGATAGGTGCTTAGATCTTAACCCGTATCTGAAGGGCACAATCTCCAGATTATACGACATAATACAGAACATTAATCCGCCTTCCTTGGCAGGTACAAAATCTGCATGGGAGCAAGACATTGGTGTTGTCCTACCCGATGATATATGACAACAAAGTATTGAGCGTATCCACACCTCATTATTTTGCACAAGGCATGGGCTCATTCAGTTTAAGGTTTTGCACCACTTTCATTACTCAAATGACAGATTGTCAAAAATATATCCAAATGTTGACCCCAAGTGTTTGAGATGCCACCAGTCCAGTGACTGTGGGACACATGTTTTGGTCATGCCAATCTTTGAGTGGCTTCTGGGATCCCATTTTTGAGGCATTCTCACATATGTCATACAACTGTTAGCCACAACCCGTTCACTGCCGTTTTTGGAGAGCCTGTCTTTTACTTCGTTTTATTGAACTTTTTCCATTGTTTTTGTTTGTATTACTGTTTGTTTCTGTCATATTTAATTTACTTTTCTAGCATATCCTTGTATGATGCCTTGGTGGGTGGGTTGGAGGGATGGATGGATGGGAGGGAGGGAGGGAGGGATGGGAAAATTAGCTGTTGGGTTGTACTGTTTCTGTTCTCATATCTGAAAATCTATAAATAAAGTTTTTTTAAAGAAGTAAAACATTCACATCACTCTACCCTTGTCCTAACACAGTTAAACTAGGCTGCGTCTAATAGTCAGTATATCGGTGGAAACCCAACATTTATTCTCCCTTTATTCTCCCTTTTAAAATGAAAATCAGCTACTTTGCATTCAGGCTACAGAGCCCTACATCCATTGTAAAATAAAACTTCCATACCTCATCACCACCACCCAGACAGAGCCCAGACAGAGTGTGTCAGGTCTGGTTTTAGCTTCAGAGAGATAAACCTGCCCAACCAGGGAGATGGAGGTCACTTAGGAATGGTCCATCCTCTCCACAGTCACTCATGAACAGCACAGCAACCAGGAGAGGAATAGAGACACAATTTGTCACTTTAGTGCTGCATACTTTGTGTTAAATTATACATTCCCAGTACAGTAGAGAGCGAGATAGATTATCGACTGTCATCCCCAAAGCGAAGAGCTTTAAATAGCCTTGTCAGCTCTCTCAGAGGAGGCCTTTAGGATTGGGACTTTGCAGTGTTTAATGCTTAGTGATATGAATGTTTTCATATGTTGACACTGTGAGACCAGAATCACCTATTGTATGTGATAGTTACAGTTGTAGGTTGCCTGTCTTTATTTTAGGTACTACTCTTTATTTTGCTCACCACTTGGTGATGTAATTTATTGTAAAATAAAAATGTGTGATGCACCTGTCAGGTATTCCCTCCTCCTCCCGCTCCCCCTCTCCAGTGCTCGATGTCGCCGGTCTACTAACCAACGTCCCTGGCAACCATCATTACGCACACCTGGACTTCATCATCACCTTGACTACTTTCCCTTTATTTAGCCCTAAGTAGCCTCAGTCATCAGGCAGTATTGGTTTATCTTCACGTACAATACGTTGCCTTGCATCATCATCATCATCATCATCATCAGTATTAAAGTTTCTTTCTGCACCTGCTTCCTGACTCCCTGCATATACAGTACGTGATAGAATACTGCCTCAGAATATGGAAGCAACAGAGGATAAAACCATCTTGCAGACGTTCAAGGAACAGGGTCATCTACTCCATCAACACCACGACCAGCTGGTGCAACTGGGTACGGCCATGGAGGAGCTCCTCCACGTTCTCTACCGCCTCGACACCACCAGCGAGGCTCTCCCTACCCCTATCAGAGGGCATCCTACCACTGGTCGTCACAGTGAGCCAGTCCCCCAGCCTACCCAGCTATCTGCCCAGGTCGGCGATGTCCGACTGTCCCTTTCGGATAAGTATGACGGTACTCGATCGAAATACCATTGCTTCCTACTCCAGTGCTCCCTCTATTTTGCCCTTCAGAAGGGAACTCCCACTACCGAGAGGTCCAAGGTTGCCACGGTCATTTCCCTGCTGACCGGGCGGGCGTTGGAGTGGGCTACCGCCGTCTGGGAGAGAGGAGAGGTAGAGCTAGGTTCCAATGAGAGGTTCATGGCTCTATTCAGGGAGGTCTTCGACCATCCTCCAGAAGGCAGAGAGGGAGGTGAACGACTTCTCCAACTCCAGTACGGTGCCCAGAACACTGCGGAGTATGCCCTCACCTTTCGGACTGTGGCAGCCTCCAGTGGATGGAATGAGCCGGCTCTCCGCACTCTATTCCGGAGAGCACTGCGCGAAGAGGTCCAGATGAAGTTGACGTGTCGGGATTCACAACACATCCTTGGACGCACTCATCCCGATGGCCATCCGTCTGGATAACCTTCTTCGGGAGTGCCGGCACCTACCTCTCTCCTCGCCCTCCTCCTTCAGCTGTCCTGAGGCATAGCCTGAACCCATGGAGGTAGGGGCCACACACCTCTCTGTCCCTATTGCGGCCAGGAGGGGCACCAGCTTCTGTGGTGTCCGATGCGTCCCAACCCGGTGTCCAATAGGGCAGAGGGGCGGACTTCATTACTGATCTCCCCCCATCTGATGGTTTCACCACTGTTATGGTTGTTGTGGACAGATTCTCCAAATCCTGCCGTGTTATCCCTCTCTCAGCTCTCCTTACAGTTCTCCAGGTTGCTGAGGCACTGTTCCAGCAGGTCTTCCGGCACTATGGCCTTCCGGAGGACATCGTCTCTGACCGTGGCCCCCAATTCACGTCCCGGGTATGGAGAGCCTTCATGGAGAAGATGGGGGCCATGGCCAGCCTCACATCTGGGTACCGGCCTCAGTCCAACGGGCAGGTGGAGAGGACCAACCAGGAGCTGGGGAGGTTCCTAAGGAGTCACTGCCAGGACCGACAGGGGGAGTATGCCCGGTTCCTTCACTGGACGGAGTATGCCCAGAACTCACTCCTCCCCCTTGGACTCTGAGACAGAATGAGGCCCCTGCAGTGGACGAGTGGTTCCGGCATGTGGAATGCAGCCCACGTGAGGTTCCAGTGCGCTGTCCGCCATCAGAAGGATCAGGCGGACCGTCACCGCAGTGAGGCTCCCGTGTTCCATCCTGGTGATCGCGTCTGGCTCTCCACCAGGAACTTCACGCGCCGCCTGCCCTGCTGGAAGCTGAGACCCCGGTCTGTGGGGCACTTCAAGGTCCTCTGGAGGGTCAAGGAGGTAACTTACCATTTACAACTGCCCACCAACTACCGGATCTCACCCTCTTTTCATGTTTCCCTCCTTGGTTCATGGTCCCATGGCTGATGCCGCACACCGCGACACCACTCCGCCTCCCCTGGACATCGATGGGACCCCTGCCAATGCTGTCAGGTCCCTACTGGACTCCCAACGTCGTAGGGGCGGCTTCAGTATCTGGTGGACTGGGAGGGGTACGGCCCAGAGGCGCACTGTTGGGTTTCGGCGGCCGACATCCTGGACCACAACATCGTCCGGGATTTCCAACTCCGTCGTCTGGACAGGCCCGCTCCTCGCCCTCGGGGCCGTCCTCCTGGTCGGCGTCGTCCTACAACTGGAGCTGTGTTTCAGGGGGAATATTGTCATGCCTACTCCCGCTCCCCCTCTCCAGCGCTCGAAGTCGCCGGTCTACTAACTACTGGTCCTGGAAACCATTATTACGCACAGCTGCTCACCATCATTACGCACACCTACTCCCCATCATTACACACACCTGGACTTCATCATCACCTTGATTACTTTCCCTTTATTTAGCCCTCAGTAGCCTCAGTCATCAGGCAGTATTGATTTATTTTCACATTCAGTACGCTACCCTTTTGTTCATCTACCTAGCATCATCATTATTAAACCCTCTTTCTGCACCTGCTTCTTGACTCCCTTGTGTATACGTGATAGAGGTGAATCACACAAAGTGCTTTTTAATGTAATTCTGTCTATCAATGTTCTGCTCATGTATGTGTCTAACTTCAGCATGATATGAAAATTATGACTCATCCTGTTCCCTCTCTCTACTCAGCGGAGGAAGGAGAACACCCAGGTGAAATGTGTTTCTCTCCAGCCCTATGTTGTCAGAGTAGCTTTTATGAAAATGTGTGTGAGTGAGAGAAAGGGCAAAAAGAGCTGGAGAAGAGGGGTGAAATGTTTTCTCTCTCTCTAGGTTGTCAGAAGAGCTTTGTGGGATGTGTTCGAGCCATGTTCAGTGGAACTTTCCTCAGACAATTCAGACCGTTGGGCTTTTACACCAGCCATGGTCACAGATAGAGTTGAAGTCAGAAGTTAACATACACCTTAGCCAAATACATTTAAACTCAGTTTTTCACAATTCCTGACATTTAATCCTTGTAAAAAATCCCTGTCTTGTGTCAGTTAGGATCACCACTTTATTTTAAGAATGTGAAATGTCAGAATAATGGTAGAGAGAATGATTTATTTAAACTTTTATTTCTTTCATCACTTTCTCAGTGGGTCAGAAGTTTATATACACTCAATTAGTATTTGGTAGCATTGCCTTTAAATTGTTTAACTTGGGTCAATCGTTTCGGGTAGCCTTCCACAAGCTTCTCACAATAAGTTGGGTGAATTTTGGCCCATTCCTCCTGACAGAGTTGGTGTAACCGAGTTAGGTTTGTAGGCCTCCTTGCTCGCACACGCTTTTTCAGTACTGCCCACAATTTTTCTATGGGATTGAGGTCAGGGCTTTGTGATGGCCACTCCAATACCTTGACTTTATTGTCCTTAAGCCATTTTGCCACAACTTTGGAAGTATGCTCTGGGTCATTGTCCATTTGGAAGACCCATTTGCAACCAAGCTTTAACTTCCTGACTGATGTCTTGAAATGTTGCTTCAATATTTCCACATAATTTTCCTCCCTCATGATGCCATCTATTTTGTGAAGTGCACCAGTCCCTCCTGCAGCAAAGCACCCCCACAACATGATGCTGCCACCCCCATGCTTCATGGTTGGGATGGTGTTCTTCGGCTTGCAAGAATCCCCCTTTTTCCTCCAAACATAACGATGGTCATTATGGCCAAACAGTTCTAGTTTTGTTTCATCAGACCAGAGGACATTTCTCCAAAAAGTGCAATCTTTGTCCCATGTGCAGTTGCAAACTGTATTCTGGCTTTTTTATGGCGGTTTTGGAGCTGTGGCTTCTTCCTTGCTGAGCAGCCTTTCAGGTTATGTCGATATAGGACTCGTTTTACTGTGGATATAGATACTTTTGTACCCGTTTTCTCCAACATCTTCACAAGGTCCTTTGCTGTTGTTCTGGGATTGATTTGCACTTTTTGAACCAAAGTACGTTCATCTCTAGGAGACAGAACGCGTCTCCTTCCTCAGCGGTATGACGGCTGCGTGGTCCCATGGTGTTTATACTTGCGTACTATTGTTTGTACAGATGAACGTGGTACCTTCAGGCGTTTGGAAATTGCTCCCAATGATGAACCAGACTTGTGGAGGTCTACAATTGTTTTTCTGAGGTCTTGGCTGATTTATTTTGATTTTCCCATGATGTCAAGCAAAGAGGCACTGAGTTTGAAGGTAGGCCTTAAAATACATCCACAGGTACACCTCCAATTGACTCAAATTATGTCAATTAGCCTATCAGAAGCTTCTAAAGCCATGACATCATTTTCTGGACTTTTCCAAGCTGTTTAAAGGCACAGTCAACTTAGTGTATCCTCACCGACTTGCCAAAACGATAGTTCGTTAACAAGACATTTGTGGAGTGGTTGAAAAACAAGTTTTATTGACTCCAACCTAAGTGTATGTAAACTTCCGACTTCAACTGTATCAGCTGGTGGCAGGAGCATGTGAGCAACAGCCTTAATGGTTGCACTATAATCCACTGAGAGCTTTACCATTTGAAAAGAATACATTTACTTTAATAGGAGCATTTTCACAGTAGTTTAAATGGTCTGTCTTGTGAGAAAGGTCACATAAGTAAACAGACTTATGGAGGCAAAAATGTAGGTGTATTATGTACGATATGAGCGTAGGCTACTGTCAATCATCTATAAATGTACTGTTTGATCAGTACATTTAGCATATGATAAAATTATACCAGGTAGTGGTAGTGACATTTACTCAATGTACTTTATATTATCCTATTGTGCTGACTATTTCAATTATACATTTGTTTTTTTATACTATCGATATATTGTGTGACCATGATACTCTAGAGTAGGTTTCAGAAGCCTCCTTTATTACCTGGCACTAACATGCGCCCTTTGTCCTGATCTGATCCACATTCTGATTGTGCCCACATTTACAGAAATATGTCTACACATGGTATTAAAATGTTTTTCATATCCATTCACTGTGTCAGTATTGTGACCCGATTTACTGGTCCCTCCCTGTATGCAAATTATTTGCCAGCTATTCTTTCAAAATAATATGTATTTATTTTATACACATATTGATGCCATAAGTCAATGGTGCCACCTGTAAATTATTTTAGAAGGCGGGATAATGATGATTTAAATGGTTTCACTGTCCAGATCAGTCTACACTTGTAAGTGTACAATGCGTGCCTGACTACCTACGAAAGTAGTCAGGAAGATCTGATCACAATCCACTCCTTGCTCCCCTCCTGGCACTGAGGATGGTCATGGATGGTCAAATGGTAATATCCCAGCTGTTAGATGTGCCACCAGAGAGGAGGATCATCTCCCTGTATGAGATGGACATGCCAGCCATTGTGATTGCATTTGACAAGCAGACTGGGCTGTAAGATGCCTGGATGGGCTCAGTGAGTAATCCAGTCAAAACAGAGCTCTGTGTGTCCGGAGAGAAAATTGTGAAAGTGACAGAGGGGAAAGAGGGCACAAGAGCAAATAGGAGATGAGGAATAACCATAGACTTAAACCATAGACTTAGCTAGAAGACTCATATTTTTATTTGTCCCATTAGGTGTCTGTGAGAGCAAGGGCAGTGCCATTGATGACTGAAACAAATATTGTGTGTCATTCATTTATTGTTGCCACCAGTGGTGTAAACAACTTTTACTTTTACGCGACTATATTCCTAAAAAAAAGTATGTACTTTCTACTCCATACATTTTCCCTGACACCCAAAAGTACTTGTTACATTTTGAGAGGTGGAGGGTGACAGGAAAATGGTCCAATTCACATACTTATCAAGAGAACATCCCTGGTCACCTCTACTGCCTCTGATCTGGCGGACTCACTAAACACAAATGCTTAATTTGTAAATTATGTCTGAGTGTTGGAGTGTGCCCCTGGCTATCTGTAAATTAAACAAAACAAGAAAACTGTGCTGTCTGGTTAGCTTAATATAAGTATTTTCAAATGATTTATACTTTTACTTTTGATACTTAAGTATATTGTAGCATATATAATTACTTTTGATACTTAAGTATATTTAAAACCCAATACTTTTAGACTTTTACTCAAGTAGTATTTTACTGGGTGACTTCCACTTTTACTTTTACTTTTATGTTAAGGTATCTTAACTTTTACTCAGGTATGACAATTGGGTACTTTTTACACCACTGGTTGCCACTAGATGGCGGTGATATAGCTTAAAGCCACTTACAAACAATAGCACCCAATTTGAAGAAGAAGACAATGCTCTGATCATTGGCTGACCGCTCCCAACCCATAGGAATCCCCAGCCCACTATTTTAAAATGGTGGAAGCCCTCAATGGTAATGTCCTTGGGAAAAGGGGTTATTTCTAAGGAGAGATCTATTTCCATCTCTATAGGACTAAGATAGAGGGATGGATTTAGCTTAGAGGTAACAAAAATTATAACAAAATATTTTATGAAAATATTGTGTATTTAGGGGTGTTGTAGTAAATCTTTCAGCACTGAAAATCATATTTTCCAACAACACGAGCAACGAAGCAAAAACAAAAACTGCTCTTCAAATGTCATATAATACCCAAAGATCGATAAGCTCACATCAGAGGGATTCCAGCCTAGCCTGAGCCCATCCTGTAGCAGGAAGGTGGTCTTTTCCAGGCTGTTCTGCAACAACTATCCACCCTCATCGGTCAGTGTCACCGACATAGGTGGCTGGCTGGTTTCATAATCAATCCACTCAAGTTAAGCTGTCTGTTTGTGACAAACACAATGTATTTCTATTCACCAGCTATGTGGAGACAGAAACATACAGCTGTGTTTGGAGGTCGAAAATAAACTTTGGAATATCTGCCAACCTTGTGTGACTGCATATTGAAAGTCAAGAGCCATCTGTTTTATGTGATGGCAGGTAAGCTCTGACATGCCAGATACAGGTATGATAGTATACCTCTGCCCCCTCTCACCGTTGTAGTGCCAGGGAAAGGGTGGTAATATGAGCCAACCACGGGGGCTTTGAGCATCTGGGGCAGGAGGATGGGGGCTCATTAATGATGCATAAAGCTATACTGTAACATTGGCTCCGTTTAGTGTGTGAGTACCAGAGATGCCCCAGGGTTTGCCCATGAAACTGGGGAATGTTAGAAAAACCACCAGTAATACCACTGGAAACACAGGCATCACATCAGCAACAAAAATGTTTTTCAAACACCACCTGGAGATGCCTCATACTCCCATTGTGCAACCCAACGAAGGGGAACTCAACTACCTACATCCAGAGGTCAGAGAGGTTTTTCTCTAGAGATGCTGATTGCTTGTTTGTTTGTTTTTGGAACCCAATTCAGTCACTGGTTTGTGTCTGGAAAGATAAATTCTATCAAATATCTACAACCTTTCTTTCTCTTCATCGTTCATGTCGAGAGATTTGTCTGTAAGGGGCTGTTTTATCATTCCCTCCTGCTTCATCATGGAGTGCAATGGTAAATATAGCACTCCTACCCATTGGGATTGGCTGTTTGCCAATAATGAATCACTCTGAGTGAGAAAGTGTGTGTGTGTGTGTGTGTGTGTGTGTGTGTGTGTGTGTGTGTGTGTGTGTGTGTGTGTGTGTGTGTGTGTGTGTGTGTGTGTGTGTGTGTGTGTGTGTGTGTGTGTGTGTGTGTGTGTGGGTGGGTGCGGGTGTGCACGCCTGTGAGGAGGAACTGACCCGTTTCTAAGTGTACAGTTGGTACAGTTGCAAGATCTATGCACAGTAATTTGAATATTTGTAATATATACTCAAATTATATGATTTGGATGATTTATTCTGATTTGTAATACAGTGCATTCGGAAAGTATTCATACCCTTGGACTTTTTCCACATTTTAGTACGTTACAGCCTTATTAAAAAATGTGTTAAATAAAAAAAATCCTCTTCAATCTACACACAATACCCCATAACATCAAAGCGAAAACAGAAATATCTTATTTAAATAAGTACTCAGACCCTTCGCTATGAGACTCGAAATTGAGCTCAGGTGCATTCTGTTTCCATTGATCATCAATGAGATGTTTCTACAACTTGATTGTAGACCACCTGTGGTAAAGTCAATTGATTGGACATGATTTGGAAAGGCACACACCTGTCTATATAAGGTCCCACAGTTGACAGTGCATGTCAGAGCAAAAACCAAGCCATGAGGTCGAAGGAATTGTTCATAGAGCTCCGAGACAGGATTATGTCTAGGCACAGTGTCACGCCCTAACCTTAGAGATCCTTGTTATTCTCTATGTTTGGTTAGGTCAGGGTGTGATTTGGGTGGACATTCTATGTTCTCTATTTCTTTGTGTTTTGGCCAGTGTGGTTCCCAATCAGAGGCAGCTGTCTTTCATTGTCTCTGATTGGGGATCATACTTATGCAGCCTTTTTTCCCTCCTTCAGTGTGGGATCTTGTCTTTGTTTGAGTGCATGTAGTTTGCACGACGAAGCTTTTCGTTCGTTGTATTGTTTATTGTTTTTCTTGGTGGAACATTAAATTAAAAGAATGTACGCCTACAACGCTGCACCTTGGTCTCCTTCCGACGACAAACATTACACACAGATCTGGGGAAGGGTACCAACAAATGTCTGCAGCATTGAAGGTCCCCAAGAACACAGTGGCTTCCATCATTCTTAAATGGAATACATTTGGTACATCCAAGACTCTTCCTAGAGCTGGCCGCTCTGCCAAACTGAGCAATCAGGGGAGAAGGTCCTTGGTCAGGGAGGTGACCAAGAACCCGATGGTCACTCTGACAGAGCGTCAGAGTTCCTCTGTGGAGATGGGAGAACCTTCCAGAAGGACAACCATCTCTGTAGCACTCCACCAATCAGGCCTCTATGGTAGAGTGGCCAGACAGAAGCCACTCCTCAGTAAAATGCACATTACAGCACGCTTGGAGTTTGCCAAAAGGCGCCTAAAGACTCTCAGAAACAAGATTCTCTGGTCTGATGAAAACAAGATTGAACTCTTTAGCTTGAATGCCAAGCGTCTGGAGGAGACCTGGCACCATCCCTGCGGTGAAGCATCGTGGTGGCAGCATCATGCTGTGGGGATGTTTTTTTTCGAGGGAAAGATGAACGGAGCAAAGTACAAAGAGATCCTTGATGAAAACCTGCTCTAGAGCGCTCAGGACGAAAGTTCTAGGGCGAAAGTTCACCTTCCAAAAGGCCAGCAACCCTCAGCACAGAGCCAAGACAATGCAGGAGTGGCTTGGAACAAGCCTCTGAATATCCTTGAGTGGCCCAGCCAGAGCCCGGACTTGAACCCAATCGAACATCTCTGGAGAGACCTGAAAATAATTGTGCACCGACGCTCCCCATCCAACCTGACAGAGCTTGAGAGGATCTGCAGTGAAGAATGGGAGAAACTCCCCAAATACAGATGTGCCAAGCCTGTAGCGTTATACCCTAGAAGACTCGAGGCTGTAATCTCTGCCAAAGGTGTGTCGTGTCTTTGGCATCATTAAATTGAAGACTGTTATTTTATCAAATCAATTTTCTGTAATTATTATTACGTGATTAAACGAATCATGTAAATATAATTAACTATGAAGTCGGGGCACCAAGGAAAATCTTCAGATTACAAAGTTTTAATTTTCCTAATATAACTCTTCTAATTAATGAATTATTCTTTACCTCACGTTAGTCTCATTCCAAACGTCGTAAATTGTTGGTTATCTGCACGAACCCAGCCTTTACTATGAATCATCCATACACCAATTGTCTTAATAATTTATTTACTAACTAAATAATCACAGAAATGCATAAACAAATAAACAGTAGATATGGTTACTAGGAAATGATAGGGGAGGTTCCCTAATGGGCTAAGCCGATATGACGGCTTGGTGGACAAAGGGAAGTGGGTGTGGACTGAGAATGGCAGGAAAGACAAAAGAGACACTACACAGTTGATAATTATATTAATTGAAATGCTAATCCTTTGCACATGAACGCTCATTCATTCGGGAATAATTGCAATCAATATATATTTACGCTCAGTGTGTCGTCGTGATCTCTGTTGGAATCGTCCGTCTCTCTGTTGGAAAGTTCATCCAAGCGTCTCTCTGCTTCCCTGGAGTCTTTCGTGGTTTGAATGGATACCTCAGAGTACCATTCAGAAATGTTCTTATAGAATAGATGTTTCGGCGGTTGTCGGTCTTCGTATCTCAGGTTCACATAATTTCTAGCTGCAGACTAGTAATTAGTATCGAAGATTTGCTCTTATTCTGTCGGGATCGATAGTCTCAGAGTTAAACCATTTCCACCCATGTAGCCAATGCTCCATGTGGTATGGTTAGGTATTCAACAACCATTACAACCTTAGCTTAGACTGAGGTTTTTGTGGTCTCTACTCAACCTTCGCCCCTCAGCTGACCGAGGTACGTGTGGTCTGAAGAGGATTTCTTCAGGTGGGGGTTTTATTCGTAACAGTAGAAAAGGGCTGTCCCATGAGCCAGATCATGTCTGTGCTCATGGGGGCGGGCCAATGACTTAGTTAAACTTTACAGGGAATCTAATTCTCTCACATTAACGGTTCAACATCACCTTACATAATTTCACAAATAGTTGAATATTTACTCATTCATTTTATACAATAATTAGATGCAAACCTCTTAACAGAGGAACCTGTATAAACAGAGCTATGGTAATGTGGCTGTATTGTCTTTCATGAGGTCACAAACATGAAACAAAACGGACCGGGTCGTAGCTGGCTTCTCCACCGACCGTTTACACATTCTCCAAAACATGGATATTGTTCAGTTTTCAAGTTCTGTGATGTAGAAGAAGTTCCTTTTTTCTACTGTGAAACTCTCTCTCTCTATACTGCATGGCCAGAAGTAGAGAGTCTCCTCCAGGAATTTACGACCTGAGATAACAGAACCTGGGTGTAGGAGAGAGAGTGGGATGCCACGCTCTATACCCAGAAAGGGCCACGTCATGACAGGTGCTTCAAAAAAGTACTGAATAAAGGGTCTGAACTCCAATTTGCATACCGCCCTAACAGATCCACAGATGATTCAATCTCTATTGCACTCCACACTGCCCTTTCCCAACTGGACAAAAGGAACACCTATGTGAGAATGCTATTCATTGACTATACAGTAGCTCAGCGTTCAACACCATAGTGCCCTCAAAGCTCATAAATAAGCTAAGGACCCTGGGACTAAACACCTCCCTCTGCAGCTGGATCCTGGACTTCCTGACGGGCCGCTCCTAGGCAGTAAGGGTAGGTAACAACACATCCGCCACGCTGATCCTCAACACGAGGGCCCCTCAGGGGTGCGTGCTCAGTCCCCTCCTGTACTCCCTTTTCACTCATGACTGCACGGTCAGGCATGACTCCAACACCATCATTAAGTTTGCCGATGACACAACAGTGGTAGGCCTGATCACCGACAATGATGAGACAGCCTATAGGGAGGAGGTCAGAGACCTGGCCGGGTGGTGCCAGGACAACAACCTCTCCCTCAACGTGATCAAGACTAAGGAGATGATTGTGGACTACAGGAAAAGGAGGACCGAGCACACCCCATTCTCATCGACGGGGCTGTAGTGGAGCAGGTTGAGAAATTCAAGTTCCTTGGTGTCCACATCACCAACAAATTAACATGGTCCAAGCACACCTAGACATTCGTGAAGAGGGCACGACAAAACCTATTCCCCCCGCAGGAGACTGAAAAGGTTTGGCATGGGTCCTCAGATCCTCAAAAGGTTCTACAGCTGCACCATCGAGCGCATCCTGACTGGTTGCATCATTGCCTGGTATGGCAACTGCTCGGCCTCCGACCGCAAGGCACTACAGAGGGTAGTGCATACGGCCCAGTACATCAATGGGGCCAAGCTTCCTGCCATCCAGGACCTCTATACCAGACGGTGTCAGAGGAAGGCCCTAAAAATTGTCAAAGACTCCAGCCACCCTAGTCATAGACTGTTCTCTCTGCTACCACACAGCAAGCGGTACCGGAGCGCTAAGTCTAGGTCCAAGAGGTTAATAAACAGCTTCTACCCCGAAGCCATAAGACTCTTATCAAATGGCTACCCAGACTATTTGCATTGCCCCCCCCCCCACCTCCTCTTTTTCTCCGCTGCTACTCTCTGTTATTATCTATGTATAGTCACTTTAATAACGCTACCTACATGTACATATTGCCTCAATTACTTCAAACAGCCGGTGCCCCCGCACATTGACTCTGTACCGGTACCCCCTGTATGTAGTCTCGCTATTGTTATTTTACTGCTGCTCTTTCATTACTTGTTCCTTGTATTTTCTTATTCTTGTTCGTAATTTTTTTAACTACATTGTTGGTTAAGGGCTTGTAAGTAAGCATTTCACTGTAAGGTCTACACCTGTTGTATTCGGCATATGTGACTAATACAATTTGATTTGATTTGAATACTTATGTAAATGTATTATGTCATTTATTTATTTTTTTATAAATTTGCAACACATTTTTAAACCCTGTTTTGTCATTATGGGGTATTGTGAGTAGATTGATGAGGGGAAAAAACGACTTCCTCAATTTTAGAATAAGGCTGTAACGTAACAAAATGTGGAAAAAATCAAGGGATCTGAATATTTTCCGAATGCACTGCATAATTATAACTTTATCTTAGAGAAACATACTAGAAACAAATCTGTCTCATGAAAGGATTCACACTGCGACAGTTCAGATGATTGTGACAAAGAAACTG
The DNA here is from genome assembly GCF_045679555.1 of Salvelinus alpinus. Lineage (NCBI taxonomy): Eukaryota > Metazoa > Chordata > Actinopteri > Salmoniformes > Salmonidae > Salvelinus > Salvelinus alpinus. The sequence continues at coordinate 26,220,288 of NC_092119.1, forward strand.
TTAATGTGCCATTTTATGCTGCCAACTGAAGTTCTCCTCGGCTCTGCCATTTGTAGTGCCTCTTATCTACAATTGATTAAAATGACATTTAATGCGTGTTGGAAAGGTTACAGGTGTGACCTTCTGATGTGGTACATATGTGGACTGCATCACTAACAGAGAGAAGTAGCCTTGAGTTCTTCACTGAAATGATAGTGGCCATGTTACACTGATTAATGTTATTCTATAAAACAAGCATTCAGAAAGTGCATTTTTGCTTGTAATTCTGTAGTGAGGCTGTTGTTCTATCTCCCTGATTACATGAACTGAATGTATAGTAGTTTAAGTTGGTGTGGTTAAGAGCCTTTGCAGGATAAATGACCATATGGACAGTAAACAAGAGGCAGAGAATCACTGTTGGGAGATTATGCTGTGAATCTTTATGGCCTCATTGGAGAAGCTCTGCCTCTAAAGGTTCTCTCTCACCTTCACATCATTTACAGTGAGTGAATAACTGCCAAAAGACATGCCCTCTCAAAGCCTTAATTTCAGTCCTTGGTCTGGGTGGGAAAAGACAGTCGGACGCAAATGGACAGGCATGTCCTAGTTTTCCTGACCTTGGCCTCATTTAAGCTTAATGACCCTGCCATGAGAGTTCTCTGCCCTGCTGCCCTGATGATGGGGAGACAACATCCCCATCCAGTTCCTGCTGGGCGAGAGGAGGCTGAAAGTGATGTTAAAGGCTGAGGATGCTGGGTGGGTGGTGAGACTGAGCAGAGATAGGTTAGGTGTGGTGTGTGGTGGGGAATCTAACTTGACCCATCACGACCCGCTTTAAAGGACCTGTTTGAAGCCAGCAGAAGAGGAAGATGAAAGTGGGAACACAGCGTGGGCACCACAAGAACAAAGATCCCTTTTAAAAGCTGAAAAAAACCCACCTGATGCACCTCACCTTAATGCTATTCTATCAAAAGGCACTTTTACATAAACAGGGAGGGAAGTGGCTGTCTGACGTGGCTCACTCTTTGTCCTACAAAATGGAACAAAATAAAAATCAAAGAGGATGGAAAAAACACAGACAGAAGGTTGTAAATGTACTTGTGATGATAATCACCATGATAAAGGGGACACTGGTGATGGTGATTGTATCAACATGCAGAGAGAATCAACAGGCAGGTTTTATACAACTGGGTCAAATATAGCTTCAGAAATGATATGGAAATCTGCTTGCCATGGTGATGCTGCAGCCATGTCAAATGGCTGTTACCTTTTGACATGGCTGTAGCTGTATGTAAAAGCACAACTATTTCTACTTGAGGGCACAATATGCTATTGTGACCAAAGAGAAAAATGATGTCTGGTGTTTATGTTGAAATAGTTATAAAAATAATCAAGGAGTAACATACTAAATCACTAGAGTCCTGCTGCAGTAGTTTGGTACTTTGTCTAATATTTTGATACATCATTGTGAGTCTTCATCAAATTTGAAGACCCAGTGAGCCTCTAAATAGTGCACAGTATTGACATTCCATTAAAATAATAGACATTTGATAAAATATTCTACACCATATTTATTTTTTCTCTTTCACTCCTTTGCTCTCCAATGCTGCCCTTTTGTTTTTCCAGAGGTGAGCATGTTTGCTGTGCCGAAGGGCTCTTAACAAGGCTGTCAGCTGAAAGGTCACATCCAAAAAGGAGAGAGAGATAGAAAAATAAGATTGAGTCCCTGCCACTCATGTCTGTGTCTAGATGAAGACACTGAATCTGACCTATACCAGGAACCCAGATCCAAGAGAGCCATCAGACATGGAGATTGTGGATGGTGGGGAGTGGATCGACATGAAGAGGGTGAGAGAGAGGGGGAGAAAAGTATAAAGGCACAGGCTGACAAAATCAACAAAAAAGGTTTGGCAAGCCTAAAGACTTTATTGTTTGTGCAATAACTGAGGCTTCAATCTCAGCACTCACTTTTTGATTGCAGTTTATATAAACTGCAGAGGAGAAAAATGCAGTTGCGGTACATACACAGCATTTTTACTCCCATTGATTGTAACAACTAGGACTATCTCTGGATGTTAGCTGCTGCTTTTTATGGTAGAACAAGATGAAAGAACTCACTTACACATTCAGAATCATAGTTTTTCACTAGACAGGAATACCCACAGTTGTCACCACTTTATCTAGCTTACATTTTACTTGGAGTATACATGCTGGACACAACTTTGAATACTGCTGTTCAAAAACACCTCAGTTCTTACAAAGTACTCCACATTTTTACACAAGGTATCAAAATATCTACAAAGAGAGGACAACAAAATTATTCAGTGCTGCGTAGCTGTGATCTAGTCTGCATGTATATGAAACTGCACAAGCACGCTATTGAAGACAGCTTTTACAGACCGCTGTATAGCCTGAAACATCAGAATGAACTCATTGGTTTTCTTGCAGTGCGCAGGGTGTGAGGGTAACGACCCTCCAAGTCCCTCCTCCACTCTCCTTAGTGCCCCTGCCCACCTGTCTATCTTTGTTACTCTGGACACATTTACAGTGATAGCAGCTGTGGAGGTGGATGGAAGATCTTCTCAGTTAGATTCCTCCACTACGGCCCCATACACCACTTCACTGCTGTCCTGCACCCCGAGATTCAGATCTTCATCTGGGAGACACATGGAGAGAGGTGTCACAATCAGATAGGGAAAGAGTCTCTCTCACACACACACACTTTACATTGAGGTAATCAGAATATCATGCCAGGTTATCCTACCTGCGGTCTGGTCCTGTGTGGTCTGAAGAGGAGTGTGTTTGTGGGGCAGCATCCCGCCTGGGGCCTCTACAGAGTTGGGATCCATAGGGGGCCAGCGGAGCTCCCCACTTTCCACATTGCCCCCATCAGAGGGCTCCACCACAATAGAGGGAAGTCTCTTGGATAGCTTGGGATTCCGCTCATGGGTATCTGGGAAAATCTGGACACAAGAAGTAGGGTCGATTGACTCTTTATTAGGGTGTTTTACTCTTTCTTATAGGGATTTGAAGTTCAAATCTGAGATCCTTGCAATGAGAGCTCATACAACATTTTACAAGAAAGATCCAAAATTAAAGGCACATTCGTAATTGGTAGGCTGTCAATTAATCTCTTGGTTGAGTGACTGTTGGATGGATGGATGGATGGACGGACGGATTGAGGCAACAGTAGACTCACCTGAAAGGATATGCCCTGATCCCCTGATACTGCTCCAGCTACACTGAAGTCCTTTATCACAGGTTCCTGTGTGTTCATCACCTCAGTCATCCTATGAACAACAAGGGGACCAAGGCAATACTGCTGTTGTATACCCTTTTATGCAAAGAAACGGATGTGGTTTATTTCTATAATAAATTCATACAGATGTAGGATCTTAATTTGGTCACCCTGTTGCAGGAGAACATTCTTGCAACACACTTGTAGTGTATTTGAGGTTTAAAAAGGCTTCTGAAGATTGTAATTTCCACTTAGAAATTTCAGACTTGATTTTCCCTTACAAAAAATGTATAAACCCCAACAAAAATGTACATTCATTATAATTCACAGAATAATTCACATTTCCTGTTGCTGCAGGATTATTTTCCTGCTGTAGAAAACTGTCTCAAATGAAGATCCTACATCTGAATCGCAGTTCTACTCAGAGCTACTCAAGTCAATTGTGATGCTTTTTTAATCTCCCTTCTTGGTCATTCTTGCTTCCCTCGCTCGCCTGTTGCTTATTTGATGACAACTTTGACTAGAGAGTACAGTAGTGCCAAGCCAGCCTCTGTGGTCCAACGAGACAGCCCTAAAGTTGAAAGTGTTTTGACACAGAAATCATAGTCACTTTACAGGGTCCTGTACTTCCAGTCTCACATGCAAATAAGCATACAGAAACCTGGCACTTCAAGAACAACCTAAACTCAGAAAATATTCAGACTGTGTAGCAGAAACTTGTCTGAAGAAGGCTTCTTTTGTTTCGTTTTGATGTGAACGTAAGCAGCGTATGAAATGGGAATGACAGTCTGTGTGATTTTCTGAGTATAGCAGTTGGCAAAGTTTGGAAAAAGACAGCTGTTTTGGGTGTTTTCAAGCGTGTACTATGTAGTAATTACTGATGATATGAAAGTCTGAATTCTGTCCTTTAAACCTGGATGTGTTTTGTTTTTTCTTCCTTGTGTCATATTACTATGGTATATTTTCAATCTAATTGCTCCTTTATTCCTACTCAAAAGCACATATTGTCCCTAGATGGAATTCCTGTGGTCACTGTGTGTCTTGACCCCTCGGCCGTCCTCGCTCCAAGGGAAAGGCTTCTCTTATTCAATATCAGTTGTGAAGTCATACTTAGCATGGTTCAATGTAATTGCGAAAGCTTGGGTACACATTGCTGTGGGTTAAGAGTTTGGTATGTAGTGTTACTCCATACGACACTATTCTGTATACTTCTGGCCCTTCTTTGGACACTGTGTTAACAACCCTCCAGGCGAGCTTCAATGCCATACAACTCTCCTTCCGTGGCCTCCAATTGCTCTTAAATACAAGTAAAACTAAATGCATGCTCTTCAACCGATCGCTGCCTGCACCTGCCCGCCTGTCCAACATCACTACTCTGGACGGCTCTGACTTAGAATATGTGGACAACTACAAATACCTCGCCAGCAGCATACCACCCTGCATACCACTGCTGGCTTGCTTCTGAAGCTAAGCAGGGTTGGTCCTGGTCAGTCCCTGGATGGGAGACCAGGTGCTGCTGGAAGTGGTGTTGGAGGGCCAGTAGGAGGCACTCTTTCCTCTGGTCTAAACAAAGATCCCAATGCCCCAGGGCAGTGATTGGGGACACTGCTCTGTGTAGGGTGCCGTCTTTCGGATGGGACGTTAAACGGGTGTCCTGACTCTCTGAGGTCATTAAAGATCCCATGGCACTTATCGTAAGAGTAGGGGTGTTAACCCCGGTGTCCTGGCTAAATTCCCAATCTGGCCCTCAACCATCACGGTCACCTAATAATCCCCAGTTTTCAATTGGCTCATTCATCCCCCTCCTCTCCCCTGTAACTATTCCCCAGGTCGTTGCTGCAAATGAGAACGTGTTCTCAGTCAACTTACCTGGTAAAATAACGGTAAAATAAAAAAAATAAAAGGTGTCTGGTTAGACTGTAAACTCTCCTTCCAGACTCACATCAAACATCTCCAATCCAAAGTTAAATCTAGAATTGGCTTCCTATTCCGCAACAAAGCATCCTTCACTCATGCTGCCAAACATACCCTTGTAAAACTGACCATCCTACCAATCCTCGACTTCGGTGATGTCATTTACAAAATAGCCTCCAATACCCTACTCAATAAATTGGATGCAGTCTATCACAGTGCCATCCGTTTTGTCACCAAAGCCCCATATACTACTCACCACTGCAACCTGTACACTCTCGTTGGCTGGCCCTCGCTTCATACTCGTCGCCAAACCCACTGGCTCCAGGTCATTTACAAGACCCTGCTAGGTAAAGTCCCCCCTTATCTCAGCTCGCTGGTCACCATAGCAGCACCCACCTGTAGCACGCGCTCCAGCAGGTATATCTCTCTGGTCACCCCCAAAACCAATTCCTCCTTTGGTCGCTTTGCACATTCTTCCACTGCAAACCAACCATTCCAGTGTTATTGTATTTACTTCGCCACCATGGCCTTTTTTATATTTTTATTATATTTTTATTTATATATATTTTGTTTGCCTTCACCTCCCATCTCACCTCACTTGCTCACATTGTATATAGACTTATTTTTCTACTGTATTATGTATGTTTGTTTTACTCCATGTGTAACTCTGTGTTGTTGTATGTGTCGAACTGCTTTGCTTTATCTTGGCCAGGTCGCAATTGTAAATGAGAACGTGTTCTCAACTTGACTACCTGGTTAAATAAAGGTGAAATAAAAAAAATAAAAAAACAAAGACACCTACCTACTGTAATGATGGCATGACACCAACAGACATCAGGTTAAAATAAAATACCACAGCATGATGTGACTAGGAGGAAAGGTGTGTGAGTGATAAGATGGATGCAGATGGAAAGAATGTCATCAAGGTGCATCCAACTATTCAAAAGCAAAGTCTGCATACATTCCAACCCAATAAAGTGTTTCTCTTGTCAGAGACACAGGTTCAAATACAAGTGTAATCTTTACTATTGTCCTATTTCAGAGCCAAGCAATATTGTTGAGCTGGAGTAACTGCTAAAATGCACTCACCTATATCCAATCCTTTCATATTAGTAAGGACTAAGAAATATGACATAGGAAAGGAGGCAGCTCCTCGTATTAAGACGCACCCATGTCATACCTTGACACAATGTAGTTGCAATTGTCCAGCTCTGTCCGAAATGCAGACACAGAGACTCAGTGCTAAACTGTAAAACACTACATTTGAACACTCTATTCTCTATTATTATAGGATATTTGTGTTTGTCCTAAGCCATTTGTTGATAAACACAAACTGTTTATAGGCTACTAACTCTAACTGTGCGCACCTTAATCATGAATGTCTACCTGTTTGGAGTGTTTACGTCCTTCAAAGCGGAGTTGAGGAAGGTGTTTTTTCAGAATCTTTTTTTTTCAAGAGAGAGAGAAATCCGAGAGACAAGTGTCCTTATACACAGTGATGTTCCGAATGAAGTTTCCCCAGCAAGCGAGTACTGGAGTACGCGCACTTGCGCAGTCGGGTGACTCGACTGACACCATTGCCTACTGAGAGACCACAGGTAGGATAGAGACAAGAGAATAATTGATTATTCTGCCAAAACTATTACCCAAGAGTGTACACTAGGACAGTTGCGATTTTAACATGTAAATCTTGGTGGGGCAAAAAAATCTAACAAATATTAACGCATGCCAGTAAAGCCACTACACAACACAACACTAAACAATACATTACTTGCACTATAACGGCGACAAAAGGTACCCACAAACTGGTTGGGACTACATAAAAATGTCCCAACAGCAGAGCTTTTTTTTCAGCACCATGGAGTGAATCCTTACCGCTGCTACACCTGGCTATCAACAGAGCCTTGTCTGGTAGTGAAACAGTTCATTCAGCCTCATTTACTGCCGTTTAAAAAACATAGCTGATATGGCTGACTTGCCGCCACCAAATGTGGTTTCAACTGACAATTGAGATGAACAAACTATGGCATAAATATATCATTATGGACACTTAGCACGCTGCGCATTGGTCCTCCTCTTCTTCCAACCACGACAAGCGTTACAGTCTTTCAAAGATAATTTGTAAAAATCCAAATAACTTCACAAATCTTCATTGTAAAGGGTTTAAACACTGTTTCCCATGCTTGTTCAAAGAACCATAAACAGTTAATGACATTGCACCTGTGGAACGGTCATTAAGACACTAACAGCTTACAGACGGTAGACAATTAAGGTCACAGTTATGAAAACATAGGACACTAAAGAGGCCGTTCTACTGACTGTGAAAAACACCAAAAGAAAGATGGCCAGGGTCCCTGCTCATCTGCATGAACGTGCCTTAGGCATGCTGCAAGGAGGCATGAGGACTGCAGATGTGACCAGGGCAATAAATTGCAATGTCCGTACTGTGAGACGCCTAAGACAGTGCTACAAGGAGACAGGACAGACAGCTGATCGTCCTTGCAGTGGCAGACCACGTGTAACACCTGTACAGGATCGGTACATCCGAACATCACACCTGCGGAACAGGTACAGGATGGCAACAACAACTGCCCGAGTTACACCAGGAATGCACAATCCCTCCATCAGTGATCAGACTGTCCGCAATAGGCTGAGAGAGGCTGGACTGAGGGCTTGTAGTCCTGTTATAAGGCAGATCCTCACCAGACATCACCGGCAACAACATCGGCTATGGGCACAAACCCACCGTCGCTGGACCAGACAGGACTGGCAAAAAGTGCTCTTCACTGACGAGTCGCGGTTTTGTCTCACCAGGGGTGATGGTCGGATTTGCGTTTATCATCGAAGGAATGAGCGTTACACCGAGGCCTGTACTCTGGAGCGGGATCTATTTGGAGGTGGAGGGTCCGTCATGGTCTTGGGCGGTGTGTCACAGCATCATCAGACTGAGCTTGTTGTTATTGCAGGCAATCTCAACGTTGTGCGTTACAGGGAAGACATCCTCCTCCCTCATGTGGTACCCTTCCCGCAGGCTCATCCTGACATGACCCTCCAGCAAGCCAATGCCACCAGCCATACTGCTCGTTCTGTGCGTGATATCCTGCAAGACAGGAATGTCAGTGTTCTGCCATGGCCAGCAAAGAGCCCGGATCTCAATCCCATTGAGCACGTCTGGGACCTGTTGGATCGGAGGGTGAGGGCTAGGGCCATTCCCCCCAGGAATGTCCGGGAAATTGCAGGTGCCTTGGTGGAAGAGTGGGGTAACATCTCACAGCAAGAACTGGCAAATCTGGTGCAGTCCATGAGGAGAAGATGCACTGCAGTACTTAATGCAGCTGGTGGCCACACCAGATACTGACTGTTGCTTTTGATTTTGCCCCACCCCCTTTGTTCAGGGACACATTATTCCATTTTTGTTAGTCCCATGTCTGTGGAACTTGTTCAGTTTATGTCTCCGTTGTTGAATCTTGTTATGTTCATAGAAATATTTACACATGTTAAGTTTGCTGAAAATAAACGCAGTTGACAGTGAGAAGACGTTTCTTTTTTTGCTGAGTTTATAACTATTTGTTCAGCACTTTTGAAATGTACAGTGACAGAATTCAGAACATGGGCCATTCTTACAGTATTCTCTATGTACACCAAGTCAGAACCATAGGATAAGTAAAGGGGGCATATGAGCAGACAACGAAAGCTCTTACAATAGTCAAGGATTACGTTTCTCTAAAACAGGCTATATGTGCACAACCAAGTCAGAACAGTAGGCTAAGTTATGAGGGGGAAAGGGACCAAATTAGGGTGAGGCACATGGGCTACTAACAGCTTACTACACAACATACACTTAGTATTTCTTTCTAAGCTACAGTATACATACCTCCCTGGCATATTACATAATTTATGAAGCAGCATACAATACATTTTTGGACTCACATTGTTGTGCTGTGCTCACTTGAACAGGAAGGTGGCGTGGCAGTCCTTGTGGGCAAATTTTGTCATCAAACTTTGTCATCAAAGTCTGGCTTTCTGTATTTATGGTGCTTTCAAGACAACTGTAAACTCGGGAAAAAACAAGGTTGAATCCTGACATCAGTGATCATCAGGTCAGAGCTCTAGAAAGAGGCCCGAGTTCCTGACTTGGAATTCCGAGTCGAGTTGGATGACTGTTCAAAACGCATTTTCCCAGTCGGAGCTCGTTTTTTTCAGAGTTCCCAGTTGTCTTGAACTCACTGAAGTCTGCTTTGCAACGCTTGTAGTTAGCCATTGATTCCTTCAAAATCACTCATTGTTGAATTTGCGATTTCCAACTTGTTGTGTAATGTTTATGTCCAATGGCCAATGAGCACCGATAAGTTTTATCTATAATTTATCTTCATATGACAAGGATTGCCATAAAGAGCCAGACTACGGTTTGCAACTGCACATGGGGACAAAGATCGTACTTTTTGGAGAAATGTCCCCTGGTCTGATGAACCAAAAATAGAACTGTTTGGCCATAAAGCCCATTGTTTGGAGGAAAAATGGGGAGGCTTGCAAGCCGAAGAACACCATCCCAACAGTGAAGCATGGGGGTGGCAGCATCATGTTGCAGGAGGGACTGGTGCACTTCACAAAATAGATGGCATCATGAGGGAGGAATATTATGTGGATATATTGAAGCAACATTTCATGACATCAGTAGCGAAGTTAAAGCTTGGTTGCAAATGGGTCTTCCAAATGGACAATGACCCCAAGCATACTTCCAAAGTTGTGGCAAAATGGCTTAAGGACAACAAAGGTATTGCAGTGGCCATCACAAAGCCCTGACCTCAATCCTATAGAAACTATGTGGGCAGAACTGAAAAAGCGTGTGCGAGCAAGGAGGCCTACAAACCTGACTCAGTTACACCAGCTCTGTCAGGAGGAATGGGACAAAATTCACCCAACTTATTAAGTTAAGTTAAACAATTTAAAGGCAATGCTACTAAATACTAATTGAGTGTATGTAAACTTCTGACCCACTGGGAATGTGATGAAAGAAATAAAAGCTGAAATAAATTATTCTCTCTACTACTATTCTGACATTTCACATACTTAAAATAAAGTGATGATCCTAACTGACCTAAGACAGGGAATGTTTACTAGGAATAAATGTCAGGAATTGTGAAAAACAAAGTTTAAATGTATTTGGCTAAGGTGTATGTAAAAAGTTTGGGTTTCTTTATTTTTACTATTTTCTACATTGTAGAATAATAGTGAAGACATCAAAACTATGAAATAACAAATATGGAATCATGTAGTAACCAATAGTGTTAAAAAAATCAAAATATATTTAATATTTGAGATTCTTCAAAGTAGCCTCCCTTTGCCTTGATGACAGCTTTGCACACTTGGCATTCTCTCAACCAGCTTCACCTGGAATGCAGTCTTGAAGGAGTTCCCACACTTGTTGGCTGCTTTTCCTTCACTCTGCGGTCCAATTTATCCCAAACCATCTAATTTGGGTTGAGGTCGGGTGATTTTGCAGGCCAGGTCATCTGATGCAGCACTCCATCACTCTCCTTCTTGGTCAAATAGCCCTTACACAGCATGGAGGTGTGTTGTGTCATTGTCCTGTTGAAAAACAAATGATAGTCCCACTAAGCGCAAACCAGATGGGATGGCGTATCGCTTCATAATGCTGTGGTAGCCATGCTGGTTAAGTGTCCCTTGAATTCTAAATAAATCACTGACAGTGTCACCAGAAAAGCACCCCCACACCATCACATCTCCCCCAACAGATCCACAGATGCCCTTTCCTACTTGGACAAAAGGAACACCTACGTGAGAATGCTGTTCATTGACTGCAGCGTTCAACACCATAGTGCCCTCCAAGCTCATCACTAAACTAAGGACCCTGGAACTGAACACTTCCCTTCTGCAACTGGATCCTAAACTTCCTAACAGGAAGTCACCAGGTGTTTAGGGATAGGCAACACATTCACCATGCTGACTCTCAACACTAGAGCCCCTCAGGAGTGTGTGCTTAGTCCCATCCTGTACTCCTTGTTAGAGGTCTTCACAGACCTGTTTGTGGGTGGTTGTTTCCTGTTTAGTGTTTGTTTCACCTTTCAGGACTGTTCGTTTGTCGTGTTTGTTGTTTTGTCAAGTGTTGCGTATTTTATTAAATAATATAAACACTTACCACGCTGCACCTTGGTCCTCTTCTCCTTCTCCCGACGACGTGCGTTACACGCTCACAGTACAGCCCCTCCCCCGAATGCTAGAGCTGCACCTCAGTCTCCCTCCTCTCGTGCTTTATCAGCTCTGGTTAAGGAAGTAGCTTAAAAAATAAATGCTCTGCTGCTTCCCTCACTCTGGGTCTGGATCCAACCAGGCCTATACGGAACGGGTCTAGTTGTCCTCGGGTCAGTTCGGAATGGGTCTCTATATTTAAAAAAATAAGCTATGCATATCGGGTGGGAAAGCTCCAAGTCCATTTTGGAAAGGGGCCAACTTTTTGGACCAGTGAAGACCTCTACTCCCTGTTCACCCACAACTGAGTGGCCGCACACAAATCCAAAACCATCATTAAGTTTGCAGCCGACACGACGGTGGTAGGCCTGATCACCGACGACAATGAGACAGCCTATAGGGAGGAGTTCAGAGACCTGGCAATGTGGCAAACTGGCTGCATCACCGCTTGGTATGTCAACTGCTTGGCATCCGACCAGAAAGGCGCTTCAGAGGGTAGCGCAGAAGGCCCAGTACATCACTGTGGCCAAGCTCCCTAACATCCAGGACCTCTATACCAGGCGGTGTCAGAGGAAGGCCCTAAAAATTGTCAAAGTCTCCAGTCACCCAAGTCATAGACAAAATTCTCTCTGCTACCACACGGTAAGCGGTACCGATGCACCAAGTCTGGAACCAACAGGACCCTGAACAGCTACCCCCAAGCCATAAGACTGCTTAATGCCTTCCGAGTGGCGTAGTGCCACTAGAGATCCTTGTTCGAGTCCAGGCACTGTAGCAGCCGGCCGCGACCGGGAGAACCATTGGGCGGCGCACAATTGGCCCAGCGTCGTCCGGGTTAGGGGAGGGTTTGGCCGGCAGGGATGTTCTTGTCCCATTGCGCACTAGCGACTCCTGTGGCAGGCCGGGCACAATGCACACTGACACGGTCGCCAGGTGTACGGTGTTTCCTCCGACACATTGGTGTGGCTGGCTTCCGGGTTAAGCGGGCATTGTGTCAAGAAGCAGTGCGGCTTGGCTGGGTTGTGTTTCGGAGGACGCACGGCTCCCGACCTTCACCTCTCCCGAGTCCGTACGGGAGATGCAGCAATGGGACAAGACTGTAACTATAAATTGGATAACACAAAATTTGGGAGAAAAATGGGTATAATAAATTTTTTAAATACATTTAAAAAAAGACTGTTTAATAGTTTGTTAAATAGTTAACCAAATTGCTACCCGGAATATATACAGTGCATTCGGATAGTATTCAGGACCCTTAACTTTTTCCACATTTGTTACGTTACAGCCTTATTCTAAAATGTATTACATTGTTTTTTCCCTCATCAATCTACAATACCTCATAATGACAAAGCAAATATTGGTTTTTAGAAAAGTTTTCAAATTTACAAAAATACAAAGCTGAAATATCACATTCAGACCCTTTACTCAGTACTTTGTTGAAGCACCTGTTACGAATCCCTTTGGCCCGACAGTCTAGGGGGGATGGTAATGGGACCCGTAACACAACTCATGCAAATTATAGTAGTGAAAACGTAACAGTGAGAACAAATAACACAGACAACTTAATTACCGTCAAACACTAAATGTTTATTTATAAACACACGGTAAATGGGGGGGGGGGGGGGGGAGCAGGAAAAGGGGCTGAGCGGGACCGAAGGAATGAAAGAATAATAATACAAAAACACCCCTAAGCTAGACTAGCCTACTTCACAAACAGCTAACCAAAGATACAGGGGGTGGTCCGCCCAGTTCTAACTAGTGTTTTTAACAATGTTTAACTACGGGTAGTGTAGCCCAAGGGCGACTTGTCTGGTTACCCCCTTTTCCCACCATCAAACAAACACTCAAACACCATAACCAAAACAATACTCACAGGTGGGGACAAAGTGACATGTAGATGCAAAACACACAAGCGATCTACAGACAGAAGGCATGTTACAAAGAGATTGAGCTGGGGAGAAAACAACTGACAGGGGTTTTAAACCAAGGGAAATGGACTGTGATTGGGTAAGGGAAAAGGAGCAGGTGTCTTCCGATTAGCGACTGATTGATGACTGATTGGGGAATGATTATTGTCACCTGTGAGTAGGGGAGGAGAGAAAAGAAATACACACAGGATACACACAGAACACTTGTATCCGTAACACACCTTTGGCAGCGATTACAGCCTTGAGTCTTCTTGGGTATGACGCTACAAGCTTGGCACACCTGTATTTGGGGAGTTTCTCCCATTCTTCTCTGAAGATCCTCTCACGCTCAGATTGGATGGGGAGCATCGCTGCACAGCTATTTTCAGGTCTCTCCAGAGATGTTTGATCGGGTTCAAGTCCGGTCTCTGGCTGGGCCACTCAAGGATATTCAAAGACTTGTCCCGAAGCCACTCCTGCGTTGTCTTGGCTGTGTGCTTAGGGTCATTGTCCTGTTGGAAGTTGAAGCTTTGCCCCCAGTCTGAGGTCCTGAGCGCTCTGGAGCAGGTTTTCATCAAGGATCTCTCTGTATTTTGCTCCGTTCATCTTTCCCTCGATCCTGACTAGTCTCCCAGTCCCTGCCGCTGAAAAACATCTCCACAGCATGATGCTGCCACCACCATGCTTCACCGTAGGTATGGTGTCAGGTTTCCCCCAGACGTGACGCTTGGCATTCAGTCCAAAGAGTTCAATCTTGGTTTCATCAGATCAGAGAGTCTTGTTTCTCATGGTCTGAGAGTTCTTTAGGTTCCTTTTGGCAAACTCCAAGTGGGTTGTCATGTGCCTTTACTGAGGAGTGGCTTCTGTCTGGCCTCTTTATCATAAAGACCTGATTGGTGGAGTGCTGCAGAGATGGTTGTCCTTCTGGAAGGTTCTCCCATCTTTTTTATTTTTATTTAATTGAATTGAACCTTTATTTAACTAGGCAAGTCAGTTAAGAACAAATTGTTATTTACAATGATGGCCTAAAAGGCAAAAGGCCTCCTGCGGGGACGGGGTCTGGGATTTAAAAATATATATACTGTACATATAGGGCAAAACACACATCACGAGAGAGACACCACAACACTACATAAAGAGAGACCTAAGACAACAACATAGCATGGCAGAAACACATGGCAACACAGCATGGTAGCAACACAACACGACAACAACACAGAGTACCTCTGGAGCTCTTGAAACCGGTGTGAAATGGCTAGCTAGTTAGCGGTATGCGTGCTAATGGCGGTTCAATCGGTAACGTCACTCGCTCTGAGACCTTGAAGTAGTTGTTTCCCTTGCTCTGAAAGGGCCGTGGCTTTTGTGGTGCGATAGGTAACGATGCTTCGTGGGAGGCAGTTGTTGATGTGTTCAGAGGATCCCTGGTCCGAGCCCAAGTTGGGGCGAGGAGAGGGACGGAAGCAACACTGTTACATTGATGCTGTTGACCCGGATCACTGGTTGCTGCCTAAAAGGAGGAGGTCAAATGGGTGTGAGTGTAACCAGTGTGAAATGGGTAGCTAGTTAGCAGGGTGCACGCTAATAGCGTTTCAATCTGTGACGTCACTCGCTCTGAGACCTTGAAGTAGTTGTTTCCCTTGCTCTGCAAGGGCCGCGGCTTTTGTGGAGTGATAGGTAACGATGCTTTGTGGGAGGTAGTTGTTGATGTGTGCAGAGGGTCCCTGGTTTGAGCCCAGGTTGGGGCGAGGAGAGGGACGGAAGCAACACTGTTACACTCTGTCAGAGTGACCATCGGGTTCTTGGCGACCTCCCTGACCAAGGCCCTTCTCCCCTGACTGCTCAGTTTGGCCAGACGGCCAGCTCTAGGAAGAGTGTTGGTGGTTCCAAACTTTTCTTGGGGACCTTCAATGCTGCAGAAATGTTTTGTTACTCTTCCCCAGATCTGTGCCTCGACACAATCTTGTCTCGGAGCTCTACGGACAATTCCTTCGACCTCATGGCTTGGTTTTTGCTCTGACATGCACTGTCAACTGTGGAACCTTATATAGACTGGTGTGTGCCATTCCAAATCATGTCCAATCAATGGAATTTACCACAGGTGGACGCCAATCAAGTTGTAGAAACATCTCAACGATGATCAATGGAAACAGGATGTACCTGAGCTCAATTTCGAGTCTCAAAGCAAAGGGTCTGAATACTTGTGTAAATAAGGTATTTCTGTTTTTCATTTTTAATAAACTTGCAAAAATGTCTAAAAACCTGTATTTGCATTGTCATTATGGTGTATTGTGTGTAAATTGATGAGGAAAATATATATATTCAATACATTTTAGATTAAGGCTATAACGTAACAGAATATGAAAAAAGGGAAGGGGTCTGAATACTTTCTGAATACACTGTATGTATGCATTGACCCTTTTTGCACTAACTTTTTTGACTCATCACATACTCTGCTGCTACTGTTTACTATATGTCACTTAATTCCTAATTATATGTACATATCTACCTCAATTACCTTGTAACCCTGCACATCGACTTGATACTGGTACCCCTTGTACAGTATTTAGCTAAGTTATCGTTACTCATTCTGTATCTAATATTATTACGTGTTTTAATTTTCTATTATTTCTCTTGTTTCTGCATTGTTGGGACAGGCCCGTGCGTAAGCATTTCACTGTTCATCTACACCTGTTGTTTATGAAGCATGTGGCTAATATATATATTTTTTTTTTATGAACTACAATCCCGACGCTCTGTTTTAACATTTAGAAATGTTTATAATCCCTGCTTGCGCTATGGTTTTTGGAAATGTTTCGAACTTAACTTTCGTAGAAAAAATAATTTTTGAAACACAAAAGATAAACTTACTATGCACCATTTTAATGGAATCCCACGGAGGTGTTTTGCATTGCACATTTACCTGAACTAGCCTAAAACAACAACTGAGATAATGGAAACTCGGGAGGGAAGAAAAAAAATACATTGGCTCATGTAGCTGTGTTACACAAAAAAAACTCTGTGTAAATCTGTAAAACAGCTAATAAGTAATTTTGGGCTGATAATTAAGTTGAGTATTCAAGGTTTCCAAAACCGTATTATAATCAAGGATCAATTTGTTTCTAGATAGAGCATTTCACACTTAAATAATCCCCTTAGCTAATCAAAAGGGATGTGGAATGACTCCAATGTAATGCAATTGGAGTCATGATAAGGGCAACTGTTGTAAAGGCAGTCATTGTTGTTCTCCTCAGACGAGGAGGAGCATGGATCGGACCAAGATGCGGATTGGTGATTAATCATACTTTTAATGAAAACAGCAAACAAGACACTACAAAACTACAAAACAACAAACGTGACTAACCTTCAACCGTCCTGTGTGGCCCAAACACTGACACAGGAACAAACACCCACAAAACCCCAGTGAAACCCTGGCTGCCTTAGTATGACTCTCAATCAGAGACAAACGATACACACCTGTCTCTAATTGAGAATCATACCAGGCCGAACACAAAACTCAACATAGAAATACAAAACATAGACTACCCACCCAACACTCACGCCCTGACCAATAAAGACATACAAAACAAGAGAAAACAGGTCAGGAACGTGACAGAACCCCCCCCTTAAGGTGCGAACTCCGGGCGCACCAGCACAAAGTCTAGGGGAGGGTCTGGGTGGGCGTCTGTCCACGGTGGCGGCTCTGGCGGTGGACGAGGTCCCCACCCCACCATAGTCACTCCCCGCTTCCGTATCCCCCTCCCAATGACCACCCTCCAACTCAACCCACCTAAATAAAGGGGCAGCATCGGGATAAGGGGCAGCAGCTCCGGGATAAGGGGAAGCAGCTCCGGGATAAGGGGCAGCAGCTCCTGGCTGAGGGACTCTGGCAGGTCCGGGCTGAGGGACTCTGGCAGGTCCGGGCTGAGGGACTCTGGCAGGTCCGGGCTGAGGGACTCTGGCAGGTCCGGGCTGAGGGACTCTGGCAGGTCCGGGCTGAGGGACTCTGGCAGGTCCGGTCTGGCGGAAGGCTCTGGCTGATCCGGTCTGGCGGAAGGCTCTGGCTGATCCGGTCTGGCGGAAGGCTCTGGCTGATCCGGTCTGGCGGAAGGCTCTGGCTGATCCGGTCTGGCGGAAGGCTCTGGCTGATCCGGTCTGGCGGAAGGCTCTGGCTGATCCGGTCTGGCGGAAGGCTCTGGCTGATCCGGTCTGGCGGAAGGCTCTGGCTGATCCGGTCTGGCGGAAGGCTCTGGCTGATCCGGTCTGGCGGAAGGCTCTGGCTGATCCGGTCTGGCGGAAGGCTCTGGCTGATCCGGTCTGGCGGAAGGCTCTGGCTGATCCGGTCTGGCGGAAGGCTCTGGCTGATCCGGTCTGGCGGAAGGCTCTGGCTGATCCGGTCTGGCGGAAGGCTCTGGCTGATCCGGTCTGGCGGAAGGCTCTGGCTGATCCGGTCTGGCGGAAGGCTCTGGCTGATCCGGTCTGGCGGAAGGCTCTGGCTGATCCGGTCTGGCGGAAGGCTCTGGCTGATCCGGTCTGGCGGAAGGCTCTGGCTGATCCGGTCTGGCGGAAGGCTCTGGCTGATCCGGTCTGGCGGAAGGCTCTGGCTGATCCGGTCTGGCGGAAGGCTCTGGCTGATCCGGTCTGGCGGAAGGCTCTGGCTGATCCGGTCTGGCGGAAGGCTCTGGCTGATCCGGTCTGGCGGAAGGCTCTGGCTGATCCGGTCTGGCGGAAGGCTCTGGCTGATCCGGTCTGGCGGAAGGCTCTAGCGGCTCCTGTCTGGCGGACGGCTCTAGCGGCTCCTGTCTGGCGGACGGCTCTGTAGGCTCATGGCAGACGGGCGGCTTTGCAGGCTCATGGCAGACGGGCGGCTTTGCAGGCTCATGGCAGACGGACAGTTCAGACGGCGTAGGGCAGACGGGCAGTTCAGGCGCCGCTGGGCAGACGGGCAGTTCAGGCGCCGCTGGGCAGACGGGCAGTTCAGGCGCCGCTGGGCAGACGGCAGACTCTGGCCGGCTGAGACGCACTGTAGGCCTGGTGCGTGGTACCGGAACTGGAGGTACCGGGCTAAGGACACGCACCTTCAGGCTAGTGCGGGGAACAACAACAGGGCACACTGGACTCTCGTGGCGCACTCTAGGCCTGGTGCGTGGTACCGGAACTGGAGGTACCGGGCTGAGGGCACGCACCTCAGGGCGAGTGCGGGGAGAAGGAACAGTGCGTACAGGGCTCTGGAGACGCACAGGAGGCTTGGTGCGTGGTGCCGGAACTGGAGGCACTGGGCTGGAGACACGCACCATAGGGAGAGTGCGTGGAGGAGGAACAGGGCTCTGGAGATGCACTGGAAGCCTGGTGCGTGGTGTAGGCACTGGTGGTACTGAGCTGGGGTGGGAAGGTGGCGCCGGATATACCGGACCGTGAAGGAGGACACGTGCTCTTGAGCACCGAGCCTCCCCAACCTTACCAGGTTGAATGGTCCCCGTAGCCCTGCCAGTGCGGCGAGGTGGAATAGCCCGCACTGGGCTATGCAGGCGAACCGGGGACACCACCTGTAAGGCTGGTGCCATGTACGCCGGCCCGAGGAGACGTACTGAAGACCAGATACGTTGGGCCGGCTTCATGGCACTCGGCTCGATGCCCAAACTAGCCCTCCCAGTGCGGCAAGGTGGAATAGCCCGCACTGGGCTAAGCACGCGTACTGGGGACACCGTGCGCTTTACCGCATAACACGGTGTCTGACCAGTACGACGCCCTCTTACTCCACGGCAAGCCCGGGGAGTTGGCTCAGGTATCCAACCCGGCTTCGCCACACTCCCCTTTAACCCCCCCCAAGAAATTTTTGGGTGAGCCTCTCGGGCTTCCAGCCTCTCATACGTGCTGCCTCCTCAATCCACCGCTCCTGGGCTGTGGCTGCCTTCTTCTCCTCCCGCGAGTGGCGATTCACACCAACCTTAGCCCAGGGTCCTTCTCCGTTGAATATTTGTTCCCAACTCCATTCCTCTTCTCTCCATTGCTTTAGTTCCTTTCCTCCGGCTCCAATCCGCTTGGTCCTGTTGTGGTGGGTGTTTCTGTAAAGGCAGTCATTGTTGTTCTCCTCCTCAGACGAGGAGGAGCATGGATCGGACCAAGATGCGGATTGGTGATTAATCATACTTTTAATGAAAACAGCAAACAAGACACTACAAAACTACAAAACAACAAACGTGACTAACCTTCAACCGTCCTGTGTGGCCCAAACACTGACACAGGAACAAACACCCACAAAACCCCAGTGAAACCCTGGCTGCCTTAGTATGACTCTCAATCAGAGACAAACGATACACACCTGTCTCTAATTGAGAATCATACCAGGCCGAACACAAAACTCAACATAGAAATACAAAACATAGACTACCCACCCAACACTCACGCCCTGACCAATAAAGACATACAAAACAAGAGAAAACAGGTCAGGAACGTGACAACTGTCTACCATTCATAGCCTCCATGACTAAACACCATTGCCAGTGTCTAATATGTCAAGTTTCACATCATCTCAATTGCAATTCAAAGGCCAGGCATTCTTCAGTTGTAACACCACACATCTGGAGCTTGTGTAATTTCCCTATCTTTTCCATGTTTTCAATTCAAATTTGATCATGGGAAATTCCACGATAACGGATTTATGCTGAGATTCCGTTTTTTTACTTGAAAATGTGTGCCAAACAAAAACCATTGATTTCAAAATTTAACAAACCATACAACTCTATGCACAATGACTACTTTAAACAATTTACACAGTCAATCAAATTAAATTAAACAGTTACTGGAAAAACTGTGCAGATGCAAAGTTTGGCAACAGATTTACAGTAAAATCTCCCTTAGTTTTATTCTGTTAACAAATGTTGTATCTGCACAGTTATTCCTTTAAATTTGTTTTTGTACAATTTTCAATTAAAATTGTGAAAAGTAGTCCTTGTGCATAACATTGTATGGTTTGTTAAACGTTGAAATCAATGTTTTTGTTTGGTATACATTTTAAAGTGAAAAGTCTCTTGAGTAATTCTGTTGCCATGGAATTGCCCTTAAGTCACTTCCAATTGAAACAGATCCCACAAATGGAGATGCCATGACATTATTGGACATCACATACATAGCAGCCTACACTGTGTGTTGTACCATTTATATTTGTATTACATTATGAAGCTCACTCATTTTCCCTCAGAGCAGGTGAACAGATAACTGGCTATCTACCTCCCTATTTTTATGCAATATGGAAAGAGTAGGACACAGTAGGCTACTGTAGAACTACAGTTACAACACTTGAATATAGGGTTGTGTTTATGTTGTGTGTAGATATGGCAATTGGAGAACTGGTTAACAGTCAGTGGTCTGTCTGACTGATTCATTGTGGAGCTGCCGATGTAGCTTTGAGATATCACTGTCATCCCTGCTGCCATCAGGCGCAGACAACTTTACTGACACTGCTCTTACACAGCTGAGTGCCAAATTCATTCTGAGCTGTATGATTAGAACACTACTAACCTCTAGTGACAGCATTCAGGTACTACTGCATCAGTTCATTCCATTGCTGCATGCAACATGATTGAAACACTTCAACGCACTTCCTCAAGCAAACATACAGCTTTGCAAATGTTCCTACCATCCACATTAAATGGGAGGCATTTAGTCATGTTTATTCACTAATAGTTGCAAACCTCTCCTCTCCTAGACATCTAACTAAGCCTGCCTGAGCAACGGTCTTATGGTAGTTAAAGCCACACTGTCAAATGTGCACACATACCACCAAGAGTGGGCCTACCAATTAAATGATGTTGAATAACTCATAGTCTGTAGCTAGCCAGCCTACATAATCCACAACAATGGCCCGTAGCCTGCTATAGAAACTAGCTCAATTCTACATTGCTGGATATGGCATGTCTGTAAAGAAGAAAACAGAAATCTGAGTGATATTTAATGTAGATACATGTTGCAGTAAGGACATGCACTTCTTAATATTTTAGAATATTTATTATGTATAGTTTTGCAAGTACATTGACTACATCAGTGCAGAATAAGAGCAACAATCAAAGTAACTGACAGCCAGGACAGTTTGCCTTAGAATCCCCTCTCCTTTCCTAATACAGTACCTTATGAGTAACAAATACAACCTCTACAATATAAATGAATAAATCAACTATTTACATAGGCTTTAAAATGTTTCTACTTTGCACAAAAACTACTTTGCAAATCAAATCTAGGCATCATTATAATCAAAATATAGTTGCATCAATATATATTTTCTGCTTTTTACTGTGATTACAAGCATTCAATTTTAGCATAATGTATTACATGGTATTAAGTGTACAGATTTGAATAGTTCCTTAAATGTGTTCTGTTTTTGTTCTATTAATGTTGCATGGTTTGTATGTATATCATTACGTATTCATTTTTTCAGACTCATAATCATTTATACCTTATATCTATATATGGCTGCCCAGAAGTCGAATGAAGAGCAGACATCAGAGGTCATTCATAAATGCATATGGCAGTGGATTAACAAGTTCCTCTTCATTATATGTACAGCATAACAATTTGCAGAGATGTCTAAAAACAGCAATGGTCTCAGTGGTGTGCAATTCCATGGTAACAGAGTGACACTGAGACTCAGATATTTTACTTTAAAATGTATGTCAAACCAAATTCAATGATTGCAAAGTTAAACAAACCATACAACTCTATGCACAACTACTTTTAAAGCTGCATTACGTAACTGTTTGGGCAACGGGACCAAATTCACATATAAATGTGAGTTATAGATCTGTCCTTTTCTTTGAAAGCAAGAAGTGGTAGATCTGTTCTATGTGCGCTATTTCTATGCTTCCAGTTCTTACGTTTCGTTTTTGCGTCTTATACTTCCAGTTTTGTACACCAGCTTCAAACAGCTGAAAATGCTCTATTTTTAGTTATGGAAATATATTTCACAGCGGTTTAGATGGTACAATGATTCTCTACACTGTACATGCTTGTTTTGTCACAAACTGAAATTAGGCAAACTATTACAATTTCTGCAAACCAGGAAACAACCACTAAAAATGCTGGTAGCAGAATGAGGCACAAACTCTCATTCTGTTATAAAACTTTGCATTTGCACTGTTCTTCAAGTAAATTTATTTTTGTAAAATGTTCTGATTTTATGCGAAGAAAGTAGCCTACGTCAGATAACATTTTTTCACAACAGGCCTGATGGAAACAGCAAATTTGTCAGTTAACTTATTTTTTTTGACAAAACTAAATAAGCTAGACAAGGTGGGATCTTTTTGTGTCAGTAAAATTAATTATGCGAGAAATGGTGATGGAAACGCTTTTATGTGCAAATATTTACTGTATATAAAAAACATCATATTGAAGTCAATTGGAGTCACATGATGCTGCAACCTGAACTCAGGGGTAGACCTAACATAGTAAATGCATATCCGATACATATCATACAATATGTTACGAATTTGCAAAAGGTATGATATGTTAAGAATTCCAATTTGTTGTGGCTAACGTTAACTAGGTGGCTAGGTGGTTAGCGCTAATGTTTGCTAGGTGGCTAATGTTAGCTAGACTAGGGGTTAGGGATTAAGGGTTATGGTTAGGAGTTAGGTTAAAGGGTTAAGGTTAAGGTTAGGGAAGGGTTAATTAACATGCTAAGTAGTAGCAAAGTAGCAAGTAGTTACAAAGTTGATAATTAGCTAAAATGCAAACGTTGTCCATGATAAGATTCAAGCAGACAACCTTTCGGTTGCTAGACTTTCCTGTTATACACCCACCCCGACCAGCCACCTTACATTTGTTTTTGCTTTATGTAACCTTCTGTCTTATGTAACCATACCAAACTAATTTGTATGCCGTAATTGCGTTTACTATGTTACGTCTAGTCTATGAGACCAGGCTGAATGCTATTGTGTGGTCCACCCACTATGACTTTGGAAGAGGCAAGTCACCCGATAGATGTCAGTATTGGATGACCATTCATGTCTGAGGAAGTTGGGAGACGATGTGTAAAGCATCTGCCAAAGGCTGCGTATTCGAATCCAGCGAAATAAAGTTTTTTTGATATTTTTGTTTTATGTCTGTCACAATCCTTAACCTTTACCTTAACCATTTGGAGTTAATGCCTAACTTTAATAATTCTGAGTTAATGCATAAACTTAAAGAAAAATTCCACCCAGAAACGATCTTTTGGTATTTGTTTCATTAGTTCATTGTTGACATAGTCCCAAAATGTTTTGCTTATCAGCAATCAAATTTTCAAAATATGTAACTTTCAAAATATAGAAATCATCCCTGTATGCTGCAGATTGCATCATACGGGGATGATTTATGTATTTTGAAAATTACATATTTTCTTTATGCAGATTTTTGAATATTCGCATGAAAATCTGTCGCCAATTGGATGGAAACCTAGCTGCTGTCACTCTGTTACTGTAGAATTGACCTGGTCTCAGTGGTAGTAATTACATTGAAGTGACAAAGTTGGCTTTTACATCGCTACCTGTATCATGGGCGTGTATGCCAATTTGTGAACATATATAGTGTACTCAGTAAACACTCAAAACATTGAACTGTATATATTAAAACTTGGTCATAAATTAAAGCACAATTAATAAGAGCACAATAATAATCTGACTGATATTACTCCTCAATGGAGGGATTTATCATACTGTATTCCTCCCAGTCACTCCAATTCAGCCCCATCAAAAAATGTCATTTTCTCAGACTGCATAGTGTCTTTCATCTGTTTGATAGATGAGGCTGTTTCATCTGAGATGTGCTCAGCCCCAAACACATGTGTAACTTTTTGGGTTATGAAAACCGTTTCCCTGTCAGTGCCTGACATTTCCATAACTACATGCCTCTCAATAACTGTTTGCCCTTCACTCTGTGTTTTGTTGGTGTCGTCCACTGACCAAGATGCAGAAGAAACTCCAGTGGTCCCTGTCTGCAATCCAAAATCTGTTAAGAGCGTGGCCTTCTGTGTGTCTGGTATTGCTTGTATATTGGATGTGCTGACATGTGTACCAGACTCCAATTTTAGGGTGTCCACTGATGAGGAGGAAACTCCGGAGGACATTGGAGTGGTGACTTTCTCTGCCAAGTAGGGTTCAAAGGCGATCAATTTTGTCCTTGCTGTGGAGGTGATGACATCACCCTGTACCTCAGTGGCAATAGGGTCGGAGTATTTCACTGTGACTTTGGTTGGAGAGGCCAATGATGGACCAAATTGTTCGCTTGTGACTGTTGAACTAATATCTGCAAAAGCATCCGATGAGTGTACTGAAAAGGTCAAGCTGACGTCCTGTTCCACAGAGTCAGGGCTTTTCTCACTTCCTTCTTTCTCAGAAGTGTATTTTTCTAAAGTCTTGGCAGATTCTGAAGAAGATAGTCCAACTGTGGGAAACTTAAACCACCCAAATTTAGATTTTTCTTTGGCTTCTTCCTCTTTATGCTTAGACTGGGTTTCAACACTGGTTTGAGCATTTAGTTCGGTTTTCCCTGAGGCTGTTATATCTTCCCTTGAGCCTGTGAGCTTCTCTTCCACTTCCTCTAATTTGGGAACATCAAATTCAACATCAATGCTTCTTAATACCTCCCCAAATGTTGTCAAAGTCAACTTTGGTGATTTCTCTGGTTCTTGTGGTTTCACTTGAATCTCATAATTCTCCAAAATAACATTTGGATTTATATCATCATGTTCATTCTCAGGTTTGGATTTTGAAATGCTCAATCTGGGCATTTTGAAGCTTGGAAGTTTGAATTTACTAGGCGAGCCTTGACCTTTACTGGGTGAGCCTTGACCTTTGCTGGGGGAGCCATTGCCTTTATCATCAATTGTCAGTTTTGAAACTTCAACTTCAGGAACATCCACTTCGGCTATTGCCATTCCACCTTTAACTGAGGGCCTTTCAGATCCAGCATCATGTAGCTGTACTTCTCTAGATCCTTTAATGTCAACTGTGTCCCCGTGTTCCGGTAAATCAATTTGTAATGAAGCTCCAAGTAGTTGATCTATAATTTCTACCCCAGGCACATTAATATCCTTCTCTTTATCAGAGACATCGACTACAACCTTTGACGTTGCACCAAATGTAGGGAATTTGAATGTTGCCATTTTGAATGCCATCTCTGATGTTTGTAGTTTTCCATCAACTGATAAACCTTCATGTTTCATTTCAACTTGACTCTCCAGAGCTTTCATTTCCACCTCAGGCTCTTTGACCTCCACATTTCCCTCTGGAAGTGAAATGTTCACCTTTGGAAGACTGACATCAACCTCAGGTGATTTCACTTCTGGTTTGGAAAACCATCCAAATGACATCTGTGGTATGTTCATTTTCACATCAATTCCTGTAGCAGCTCCATCGGGCATTTTAATTTCACCAGAAGGCACTTTGAGTTCAACGCTAGGTGGTTGGACCTCCACGCTGGCCTCTGGTAAGGTGACTTCTATGACTTTCTTTGATAAACTTAAATCCATCTCAGGACCTTTTACCTTTGGCAATGACATTCCAAACGTTGATAGTTTGAATATACTTCCTTGTCCCTCATGTTCAACATCATGTTTAATTTCAACTTGAATCTCTGGAGCTTCAATTTCCACCTCAGGCTCTTTGACCTCCACCTTTCCCTCTGGAAGAGAAATATCCACCTTTGGAAGACTGACATCAACCTCAGGTGCTTTAACTTCTGGTTTTGAAAATCCAAATGTGGGGAATGACATTCGGGGCTTTTTCATTTTCACATCAATATCTTTAGAAACTGCTTCTGGTATTTCAACTTCAACAGAGGGCACTCCGACTTCAACATCAGGTAGTTGGTCTGCTCTTCTCTCTGGTAAGTCGACATCTACATCTGTCTTTGAGACACTTAAGCCAATTTCAGGACCTTTAACCTTCGGCAATAAGATTCCAAATTGTGGTAGTTTGAACTTACTTCTTTGTCCCTCAAGCTCAATTCCATGTTTCATTTCAACTTGAATTTCTGGAGCTTTAATTTCCACGGCTGGCTCTTTGACTTCCACCTTTCCCCCTGGAAGAGAAATATCCCCCTTTGGAAGACTGACATTAACCACCGGTGATTTCACTTCTGGTTTTGAAAACCATCCAAATGACATCCGTGGCTTTTTCATTTTCACATCAATCTCTGTAGCAGCTCCTTCAGGCATTTCAACTTCACCAGAAGACAATTTGAGTTCAATTCTAGGTGGTTGGCCATCCGCGCTGGCCTCTGGTAAAGTGACAATTTCAAGTGTTTTACTCTTCATATCCACATCTATAGATGGGCCTTTAAGGTCAACACTTGGCTTTTCAATGTTAATGGCTGACATTGTCAGCTTGCTTTCTGGAATTTCAGATTCATGAACCTTGATGTCCTTGTCCACATCAGGTACCTCTACTGTGATGTTTGGAGCAGCTGCTCCAAATTGAGGGAATTTTAAAGTTGGCATTTTGAATCTTGAGGGGGAGCCTACAGTATCTTTCACCTCAGGTGGAATCTCTGGAGCTTCAATTTCTACCTCAGGCTCTTTGACCTCCACCTTTTCCTCTGGAAAAGAAATATCCACCTCTGGAAGACTGACATCAACCTCAGGTGCTTTCACTTCTGGTTTTGAAAATCCAAATTTGGGGAATGACATTCGGGGCTTTTTCATTTTCACATCAATATCTTTAGAAACTGCTTTTGGTATTTCAACTTCAACAGAGGGCACTCCGACTTCAACATCAGGTAGTTGGAGGTCTGCTCTTCTCTCTGGTAAGTTGACATCTACATCTGTCTTTGACACACTTAAGTCAAATTCAGGACCTTTAACCTTCGGCAATGAGATTCCAAATTTTGGTAGTTTGAACTTACTTCCTTGTCCCTCAAGCTCAATTCCATGTTTCATTTCAACTTGATTTTCTGGAGCTTTAATTTCCACCTCTGACTCTTTGACCTCCACCTTTACCTCTGGAAGAGAAATATCCCCCTTTGGAAGACTGGCATCATCCTCCGGTGCTTTCACTTCTGATTTTGAAAACCATCCAAATGACATCCGTGGCTTTTTCATTTTTACATCCATTTCTGTAGCAACTCCTTCAGGAATTTCATCTTTACCAGAAGGCACTTTGAGTTCAGTGCTATGTGGTTGGACCTCCACGCTGGCCTCTGGTAAAGTGACAATGTTAAGTCTTTTGCTCTTCACATCCAGATCTATAGATGGGCCTTTAAGGTCAATACTTGGCTTTTCAATGTTAATTGCTGACATTGTCAGCTTGGTTTCTGGAATTTCATATTCATGAACCTTGATGTCCTTGTCCACATCAGGTACCTCTACTGTGATGTTTGGAGCAGCTGCTCCAAATTGAGGGAATTTTAAAGTTGGCATTTTGAATCTTGAGGGGGAGCCTACAGTATCTTTCACCTCAGCTTGAATCTCTGGAGCTTCAATTTCTACCTCAGGCTCTTTGACCTCCACCTTTTCCTCTGGAAAAGAAATATCCACCTCTGGAAGACTGACATCAACCTCAGGTGCTTTCACTTCTGGTTTTGAAAATCCAAATTTGGGGAATGACATTCGGGGCTTTTTCATTTTCACATCAATATCTTTAGAAACTGCTTTTGGTATTTCAACTTCAACAGAGGGCACTCCGACTTCAACATCAGGTAGTTGGAGGTCTGCTCTTCTCTCTGGTAAGTTGACATCTACATCTGTCTTTGAGATACTTAAGTCAAATTCAGGACCTTTAACCTTCGGCAATGAGATTCCAAATTTTGGTAGTTTGAACTTACTTCCTTGTCCCTCAAGCTCAATTCCATGTTTCATTTCAACTTGATTTTCTGGAGCTTTAATTTCCACCTCTGACTCTTTGACCTCCACCTTTACCTCTGGAAGAGAAATATCCCCCTTTGGAAGACTGGCATCATCCTCCGGTGCTTTCACTTCTGATTTTGAAAACCATCCAAATGACATCCGTGGCTTTTTCATTTTTACATCCATTTCTGTAGCAACTCCTTCAGGAATTTCATCTTTACCAGAAGGCACTTTGAGTTCAGTGCTATGTGGTTGGACCTCCACGCTGGCCTCTGGTAAAGTGACAATGTTAAGTCTTTTGCTCTTCACATCCAGATCTATAGATGGGCCTTTAAGGTCAATACTTGGCTTTTCAATGTTAATGGCTGACATTGTCAGCTTGGTTTCTGGAATTTCATATTCATGAACCTTGATGTCCTTGTCCACATCAGGTACCTCTACTGTGATGTTTGGAGCAGCTGCTCCAAATTGAGGGAATTTTAAAGTTGGCATTTTGAATCTTGAGGGGGAGCCTACAGTATCTTTCACCTCAGCTTGAATCTCTGGAGCTTCAATTTCTACCTCAGGCTCTTTGACCTCCACCTTTTCCTCTGGAAAAGAAATATCCACCTCTGGAAGACTGACATCAACCTCAGGTGCTTTCACTTCTGGTTTTGAAAATCCAAATTTGGGGAATGACATTCGGGGCTTTTTCATTTTCACATCAATATCTTTAGAAACTGCTTTTGGTATTTCAACTTCAACAGAGGGCACTCCGACTTCAACATCAGGTAGTTGGAGGTCTGCTCTTCTCTCTGGTAAGTTGACATCTACATCTGTCTTTGAGATACTTAAGTCAAATTCAGGACCTTTAACCTTCGGCAATGAGATTCCAAATTTTGGTAGTTTGAACTTACTTCCTTGTCCCTCAAGCTCAATTCCATGTTTCATTTCAACTTGATTTTCTGGAGCTTTAATTTCCACCTCTGACTCTTTGACCTCCACCTTTACCTCTGGAAGAGAAATATCCCCCTTTGGAAGACTGGCATCATCCTCTGGTGCTTTCACTTCTGATTTTGAAAACCATCCAAATGACATCCGTGGCTTTTTCATTTTCACATCCATTTCTGTAGCAACTCCTTCAGGAATTTCATCTTTACCAGAAGGCACTTTGAGTTCAGTGCTATGTGGTTGGACCTCCACGCTGGCCTCTGGTAAAGTGACAATGTCAAGTCTTTTGCTCTTCACATCCAGATCTATAGATGGGCCTTTAAGGTCAACACTTGGCTTTTCAATGTTAATGGCTGACATTGTCAGCTTGGTTTCTGGAATTTGAGATTCATGAACCTTGATGTCCTTGTCCACATCAGGTACCTCTACTGTGATGTTTGGAGCAGCTGCTCCAAATTGAGGGAATTTTAAAGTTGGCATTTTGAATCTTGAGGGGGAGCCTACAGTATCTTTCACCTCAGCTTGAATCTCTGGAGCTTCAATTTCCACCTCAGGCTCTTTGACCTCCACCTTTCCCTCTGGAAGAGAAATATCCACCTCTGGAAGACTGACATCAACCTCAGGTGCTTTCACTTCTGGTTTTGAAAATCCAAATTTGGGGAATGACATTCGGGGCTTTTTCATTTTCACATCACTATCTTTAGAAACTGCTTCTCGTTTTTCAACTTCAACAGAGGGCACTCCGACTTCAACATCAGGTAGTTGAAGAGCTGCTCTTCTCTCTGGTAAGTCGACATCTACATCTGTTTTTGACACACTTAAGTCAATTTCAGAACTTTTAACCTTCGTCAATGAGATTCCAAATGTTGGTAGTTTGAACTTACTTCCTTGTCCCTGAAGCTCAATATCATGTTTCACTTCAACTTGACTCTCTGGAGCTTTAATTTCCACCTCTGGCTCTTTGAACTCCACCTTTCCTTCTGGAAGCGAAATGCCCACCTTTGGAAGACTGACATCAACCTCCGGTGCTTTCACTTCTGGTTTTGAAAACCATCCAAATGACATTCGGGGCTTCTTCATTTTCACATCAATCTCTGTAGCAGCTCCCTCTGGCATTTGAACTTGACCAGAATGCACTTCGATTTCAACATCAGGTGGTTGGACCTCCACTTTGTCCTCTGGTAAAGTGACATCTATGACTTTCTTTGATAAACTTAAATCAATCTCAGGACCTTTTACCTTTGGCATTGAGATTCCAAATTTGGGTAGTTTGAACTTACTTCCTTGTCCCTCAAGCTCAATATCATGTTTCACTTCATCTTGAATCTCTGGAGCTGTCATTTCCACCTCTGACTTTTTGACTCCCACATTTCCTTCTTGAAGAGAAATATCCACCTTTGGAAGACTGACATCAACCTCACATACTTCAGGTTTTGAAAATCCAAGCCTTGGAAATGAAATCCGTGGCTTTTTCACTTTCACATCAATCTCTGTAGCAGCTCGCTCAGGCATTTCAACTTCACCAGAAGACACTTTGAGTTCAACATCAGGTGGTTGGATCTCCACGTTGGTCTCTGGTAAAGTGACATCTATGTCTTTCTTCGATACACCTAAATCGATCTCAGGACCTTTTACTTTTGGTAATGAAATTCCCTGATTTGGCAGTTTAAACTTGCTTCCTTGTCCCTCCAGTTCAAGTCCTTTAGTCTTCACATCCACATCTATAGATGCGATCTTAACACTAGATTTTTTAAAGTCACTCTGTTTCTCAAAGTCAACTGCATGAACTTTTCCTGATATTGACAGCTTGGGTTCTGGTCTTTCAGTTCCATGAAGTTTGATATCCTTGTCCACATCAGGTAACTCTACTGTGACGATTGGAGCAACTGTTCCAAATTGAGGGAATTTTAAAGTTGGGATTTTAAATCTTGAGGGGGACCCTACAGTATCTTTCACTTCCACTTGAAGCTCTGGAACTTCAATTTCCACCTCAGGCAATTTGACCTCCATGTTTCCCTCGGGAAGAGAGATGTCTGGTTTTAGCACACTAACATCAATCTCTGGGGCTTTAACTCCAATTTTGGGGAATGATATCTGTCGTTTATTCATTTTCACATCAATATCTTTATAAACTGTTTCTGGTATTTCAACTTCAACGGAGGGTACTTCGACTTCAACATCCGGTATTTGGATGTCTGCTCTCCCGACATCAACAGATTGGACATCAATGCCCATAACTGCTCCTTTAATGTCAGATGAAGGTACCTCTGGCATTGTTTCTGAGCATAAAGTTCGTATTGTAGGTGTTTGATGGTCTGTCACATGAGTTTTGATAGTGGAATATTCCGAATCTGGTACTTTGCTGAGTTTAATTTCAGCCTCTGACATTTTCATTTCAAGGTGCAATGCATTGCTTTCATCTTTGACCTCATCCTTCTTTTCCACCGAGGTGTCTCTTTTTGGTAGTCCAATCCCAATGTCTGGGAATCTAATATCCGTTTGTGTTATTCCAAACCTAGGCATTGAAATATTTGCTTTCTTTGACTTCTTATCTAATCCTTTAGTGTAAGTGGCAGGTATACGATTTCTCTCCTCAGATGTGATGGTTGGCCCCTCAGGTACTGGTACTGCCAACTTAGGCTCCAGAATTTCACCAGTCTCTTTTTCCTTTTCCACTTTGTTGGGAGTTCCTTTTTGTTGTATAGTTTCCATTCCAGCTTTCTCTACGTTCTCTCGTTTATGGAGTTCAATTTGGATTTCATCCTCATTGGTCTTTCCAGCTTCCTGTTTTGTTTTTGTATCGTCTATTTCTGTCATAGTAATAGGTTCATGAGCACCTAGATCAAAAAGTTGGGTCTTTGGCAATTTGAATGTGGTAACTGAGCTCCTGCTCAACTTTTCTGGTAAAGCATTTATGTCACTCTTTTTGACATATGTGTCCAACTGTGCCTTTATGTCTGTGATTTTAGATAGGGTGGCATCTACTCTTTCTGTATTCACGTCTGTCATTGTGATTTGTTGATGAGCAGGCAGGCCTGCAATGTCACCCTTCGGCAGCTTGAACCCTGGCAATTTGGAGACAGCCTCTTTAACTCTATCAACGTCTATAACCATCTGTACAGTCTGCGCCTGGATTTCTTCAACAGGAAGAGTGAATGCTGTTTTAGGCTGTTTTATCACTGGGGCCTTGATGCTAGTTAATGATGCATCTTCTATGCCTGGGATCTCAATATCCTCACGGCTTGGAAGTATCTTTAAACCCTTATCCTCAACTGTAAGTCCTTTCACGTCCATTTCTACAATCTTCACGTCTGTCATTTTTATGGGTTTGTCAGTAACAAAGTCAGCAGGATCCACCCTCTGCAGTTTAAATTTGGGAGCAGATCTTGTACCAATTTGTGCTAAAACATCATCAATGCTTCTCTCTGTAGGTAACTTTGAAGCTTGTATTTCCATCTGCGAGTCAGGTTCCATTGTAATACTGATGACCTTAGCATGTATGCTAATTTCCTGTGCATTCACATCAGTTTTAACATATGTTTCTTTCAAGTGTTGTTCTTGTCCAATCTGAGGGGATTTCCTGATAAGTCCTATATCTGACATGTCAAGGCAGATGTCTACTTTTGGCATGCTCATTTCCATATCAGTGGAGGGTAGGGTTTTCCCTGAACTCTCATTGATGATTACTTGAGTGTTGATATCAATTGGGAGTTGACACTCCTCCAGCTCCGTATGTGATACTACTGTTGGGCTCAGCAATGTATTGTCATGTGCAGACAGATCAGATGTTATCATATCTGCTCTTGGTGTCTTCAGGCTTTTTAGTGATAATTTTACTGGTATGTTTTGCTTGTGTTTGTCTTTTTTCTCATTTCCCTTGAATGTAAACTTTAGTTCTGACCTCTCTTTATTCTCTTTCTTCTTTTTCTTTCCCTCTGGAGATTTCTTGGTTGAGGGACTTTCTTGATCAGCAAGAGCAACTGTTATGTCTGTGGTTTTCAAAGTTTTGTCCAGACTAATGAGTTCTACCTTGTGTTGTTTAGTTTCAGAGCCTGCCAGGTTTGGAAGAATGCATTCATTTCTTATCTTGGTGGATTCAATTTTTTCAGATTCTGATTCTAATACATATACTTGAGATGTATCTACTGATGCGCTCTCTAGACCATCCGGTGAGTGTATGTCATCTTGACTCTGTTGGTTTTCCATACCCTCTACACGTTCTACAGTTAGTATGTGTATGTTCTGGTCCGGCTGCTCAACAGACATGCTCTTGCGGCCCTTCATCTTCATGCTTGATATCTTTATCTTATGCTTCTTTGTCTTTCCTATAACAGCCTCCTGAGATTTTATTGGCGACTCTGTGTCACTTGTTGTAGGGCTAAGCTCCAGCTTCCTCTTATCATCTGCCTCTGAAGTACTGTGAGACCTCTTAAAATGGGACTTTTGACTTTTGCTGAAGGAGGGGAACTTGGGCCAAGAGATTCGGTCACCATGCTTTTTTGTCTTTGAATGTCCCCTCATTTCCGGAGAGGAACCTTCTTCCACCTGTAGGATAACAAAAGTGAATAGCTGATTGATTGCTGAATGAGAAAAAGAGCCAAAGACATAACACTAATCTACATATCCAGAAAAAGAACATAGTGATAGTTACTTGGATGATTTCAAGGGCTGGTTCACTCTCAAGGGTGGATGTCTTTATTGGTTTGCGTTTCAGAAGTAACTCCATCTTGTAAGGCTGGGCATGTTCCAATATCTGTAGAGCATCTTCATATGTAACATCGTCAAAATACACAGTGGCACTGAGTATCTGATCACCTGAATGAACAAAAGGAAGACATAGAAATACCAATAAATCAACATTTGAACTGTAGAACTCTAACATATACGATCATTCAAAGCCAAAAATGTGGGAGTCTCTTACCCTGGATAGCAAAAACAACCTTGGCTCTGTTACTTCACATTTAACCCATTTCACTCCACATTTCACCGATATGTCCTTTGCTTTCAGCTTTTGGTCTATAGGCTACTTTTTTGGTTCAGCGTCTGAAAGAACATGGAGCTGTTTGTCTGCTTACCCTCATGTACACTAAGAAGCTTTGAGGCTGGTGACTCTGGCCTCACTTCCTTGATGAAGATTCCCTCCTTCCCTCCACTTACAACAAGGCCCTCGGCACATGTCTCTTTTGCCATTTTCACAATCACTCCTGACTCTGGGCTCTGAGTTTACACAAAAAAAAATAATGAAAGAAAAACATGAGAAATGTTGAAATACCAACATGTTATGTACCACAAATGAAAACCTGAAGCCATGCTTCATGAGTTAAAGATAATGCAGACTTGTCTGACCTCCAGTTGACTCATCTTGGCAGGGGAGCGCTTTTCAAACAGGGACCCAAAACCTCTCTTTCCTTTTTTGCCACTCCCACCTCCACCCTAAAATGAATGTTAAAGAAATCAGACGGTCTGACAAAAATCCACACTGCAAGTCAACATGATGGTTGGATGAAATATACAGCATTGTGTACCTGTTTATCACTGTCCTTGTATTTGTCAGTCTCAGGGTATTCATCTACAGGGGAGGATCCTTGAGGGCGAGGTCTCTCCCCCTCTATAAACTCAGATGGCTCTTCACATATCTACAACAAAAATGTTAAAAGTAAGTTATTTTTGTTACTATATGGAGATTAATTCAAATGAGTTGGGTGTCTTTCCCATAGTCTTTAGTATTCACATGATGTCCACCAATGCAAACAATAGGTTTGCCATATCAGTAGAGCCACTCACTGAATCATCCACCGTGTCAGGCTCTGGTCCCTTCAGCCTTCGTCCGGACCCTACTCAAAATAAAGAATAAAAAGAGAAAAATAATAAGAGCATATTTAGTTCAAGGTAAACCACCACAGTTCTCAAATGGTTGCAACCCACTGGTTGGTGCTTATTTATAAAATCCTCTTAGGCCTCACTCCCCCCTATCTGAGATATCTGCTGCAGCCCTCATCCTCCACATACAACACTCGTTCTGCCAGTCACATTCTGTTAAAGGTCCCCAAAGCACACACATCCCTGGGTCGCTCCTCTTTTCAGTTTGTTGCAGCTAGCGACTGGAACGAGCTGCAACAAACACTCAAACTGGACAGTTTTATCTCAGTCTCTTCATTCAAAGACTCAATCATGGACACTCTTACTGACAGTTGTGGCTGCTTTGTGTGATGTATTGTTGTCTCTACCTTCTTGCCTTTTGTGCTGTTGTCTGTGTCCAATAATGTTTGTACCATGTTTTGTGCTACTACCATGTTGTGTTGCTACCATGTTGTTGTTATGTTGCTACCATGCTGTGTCGTCATGTGTTGCTGCCTTGCTATGTTGTTGTCTTAGGTCTCTCTTTTTGTAGTGTTGTGTTGTCTCTCTTGTCGTGATGTGTGTTTTGTCCTACATTTATATATATTGTTTTATTATTTTTTTTATCCCAGCCCCCGTCCCCGCAGGAGGCCTTTTGCCTTTTGGTAGGCCATTGTCACGCCCTGACCTGAGATATCTCGGTTTTCTTTATATTTTGGTTAGGTCAGGGTGTGACTAGGGTGGGTACGTTAGTTTTTCTATTGTCTAGGGTTTTTTGTATGTCTAGGGTTTTTGTAGGTCTAGGTGATTTGTATGTCTATGGTGGCCTGATATGGTTCCCAATCAGAGGCAGCTGTTTATCGTTGTCTCTGATTGGGGATCATATTTAGGTAGCCATTTCTCCTTTGGTGTTCGTGGGTTCTTGTTCTATGTTTAGTTGCCTGTCTACACTACTCATATTAGCTTCACGGTTCAGTTTGTTATTTTGTTCGTTTGTTCAGTGTTCATTCTTAAATAAAGAAGAATGTACGCATACCACGCTGCGCCTTGGTCCGATTCATACGACGAACGTGACAGTCATTGTAAATAATAATTTGTTTTTAACTGACTTGCCGATTTAAATAAATGTTAAGTAACATAAAATAAAAAATAAAGCCTCAGAATATCTCTCATTAGGTAACCAGGTATTGGAGAAGATTTCCATGTTTTGTTCACATCTATTGTGAATATTATCGGGATATAACATTATCAAAATATTTCAGATGATCGTCCCTCCCTCCCTGTCTGACCAGGGTATCAGAGTTCTTTAGAGATACTAAAGCCCAGGAGGAGATTATTGGAAGTTCTTCCTGGCAAGAATTCCCAAAGGACCCAGCTTCCACAGCTGCCTGTTAAGTGATCCACTCTATTGATCTTGAGATTTAACTCAAAATTTGCCTTGAAGTGTACAGTAGGTAAGGGAGTGTCGTTTTCAAAATGTATCATCCGGATCAATGTGATTGTTATTATTATCATCTTTGATAGACAATCATACTGTGATCATATTTTCCATTGTCAAGTTACCCCTGCCCTGATGCCACTTGAGTATCCATTTCTGAGAAATAAAACAAATATTCAAGAACAAATAATGCTATCAATGTTATCATATTAGCTGCTGAGTACCTCATGGTTGGACTGAAGCTTCACAATAGGCCTACTGTAAGTCACTGGTCAGATCATTGCAGCGGTGAAAAGCAGTGGTGTCTCATAAAATCAGAAGATGCAGTGGGGTTGAATAAACTCTTTTCATGTTGACGTGAAAATCAAGATTGTCTATCAAAAATGCTTTGTTACAGGTGAGACAAGTTCCCCGCTCAGTATTATCCAATGCTGAGTTTACATTCTGAGATGTTGTATGTGATATTGATTGACTTAGACAAGTAAACATGTTTGATGTGTTCTGGTCGAAACATTGCAAGCAATAAAGTGTAGAGAGCCCAAAACATGTATGAAAACATTCACAATATTTTTGAATCGTAAAATGAATTGACGTTGTATGCCACACTTGAAAACATGCTGGTTAGTTTGAGCGATAAGTAATAGGGAATTGCTGTGTATACAATTCTTTGTTTGCTTGTGAGTTTGTGTGTATACAGTGTAAGGACAGACACTGACAGACGAGAAGCAAGTACAGGGAGTGAACATTAAATAAATAACTGACATGAAACGAACAAGGACAGCGTCTGGACAGGGGAAACATAACGACAATAATGCTGACACGGGGATCAAACCGAGGAACAGACAGATATAGGAGGAGCAATCAACAAAGTAATGGAGTCCAGGTGAGTCCAAAGAAGCGCTGGTGCGTGTAACAATGGTGACAGATGTGCGTAATGATGGGCAGCCTGGCGCCCTTGAGCGCCAGGAAGGGGGAGCGGGAGCAGGCGTGACATACACTATGTGTGGGAACTTCCTATTGAAAGGGTGTGTCATTCCCTTAGCAAGTACCTTATGAGGATCAAGGCTCAGGTGGTTCAAAGGGAGTCACACTATGCAGTAGAACAACTTTTTCAACATGACCATGTGTCAGTGCTGTGTCAGTGTGTCAGTATTAAACTGCACATACAGTGCCTTCAGAAAGTATCCATACCCCTTGACTTCTTCCAAGATTTTAAATTGGATTAAATAAATAAAAATCCTCACCCATCTACACACTATACCCCATAATGACAAAGTGAAAACGTGTTTTTAATGTTTGCAAATGTATTGAAAATTAAATACAGAAATATATGTTTTACATAAGTATTCAGACCCCAATTAGCCAATACGTCTACTTTGTAGAAGCACCTTCGGCAGAGATTACAGCGGTGAGTCTTTCTGGGTAAGTCTGAGAGAGCTTTCCACACCTGGATTGTGCAACATTTGCCCATCATTTTTTACAAAATTCTTCAAGCGCTGTCATATTGGTTGTGGATCATTGCTAGACAACCATTTTCAGGTCTTGCCATAGATTTTCAAGTAGATTTAAGTCAAAACTGTAACTCGGCCACTCAGGAACATTCAATGTCTTCTTGGTAAGCAACTCCAGTGTAGATTTGGCCTTGTATTTTAGGTTAGCGTGGAGATTTGTCCTGCTGAAAGGTGAATACATCTCCCAGTGTCTGATGGAAAGCAGACTGAACCAGTTTTTCGTCTAGGAATTTGCCTGTGCTTAGCTCCATTCCGTTTCTGTTTTGTCCTGAAAAACTCCCCATTCCTTAACAATTACAAACATACCCATAACATGATGCAGCCACTATGCTTGAAAATATGGAGAGTGGTAACTGAGTAATATGTTGTATTGGATTTGCCCCAAACAATACTTTGTATTCAGGACAAAAAGTTAATTGCTTTGCCACATTTTTTGCAGTATTACTTTAGTGCCTTGTTGCAAACAGGATGCATGTTTTGGAATATTTGTATTATGTACACAACTGGTCGAAAGTTTTAGAACACCAACTCATTCAAGGGTTTTTCTTTATTTTTACTATTTTCTACATTGTAGAATAATAGTGAAGACGTCAAAACTATGAAATAACACATATGGAATAATGTAGTAACCAAAAAAGTGTTAAGCAAATAAAAATATATTTTATATTTGAGATTCTTCAAATTGCCACCCTTTGCCTTGATGGCAGCTTGGCAAGCTCTCAACCAACTTCATGAGGTAGTCACCTGGAATGCATTTCAATTAACAGGTGTGCCTTGTTAAAAGTTAATTTGTGGAATTTCTTTCCTTCTTAATGTGTTTGAGCCAATCAGTTGTGTTGTGACAAGGTAGGGGGGAGGGGGGCATACAGAAGATAGCCCTAATTGGTAAAAGACCAAGTCCATATTATGCCAAGAACAGCTCAAATGAGCAAAGAGAAACAACAGTCCATCATTACTTTAAGACATGAAGGTCAGTCAATATGGAAAATGTCGAGTTACCAGCCTCATAAATTGCAGCCCAAATAAATGCTTCACAGGGTTCAAATAGCAGACACATCTCAACATCAACTGTTCAGAGGAGACTGTGTGAATCAGGCCTCCATGGTCGAATTGCTGCAAAGAAACCACTACTTAAAGATATCAATAAGAAGAATAGACTTAGTTGGGTCCAGAAACACGAGCAATGGACATTAGACCGGTGGAAATTTGTCCTTTGGTCTGGAGTCCAAACTGGAGATTTTTGGTTCCACCCGCCGTGTCTTTGTGAGACGCAGTGTGGGTGAACGGATGATCTCTGCATGTGTATTTCCCTCCATAAAGCATGGAGGAGGAGGTGTCATGCATGGTGTGGCGGTGCTTTGCTGATGACACTGTCTGTGATTTATTTAGAATTCAAGGCACACTTAACCAGCATGACTACCACAGCTTCCTGCAGCGATACGCCATCCCATCTGGTTTGGGCTCAGTTGTTTTTCAACAGGAGAATGACCCAAAACCCCTCCGTGCTGTGTAAGGGCTATTTTACCTGGCCTCCACAATCCCCCGACCTCAACCAAATTGAGATGGTTTGGGACGAGTCGGACCGCAGAGTGAAGGAAAAGCAGCCAACAAGTGCTCAGCATATGTGGGAACTCCTTCAAGACTGTTGGAAAAGCATTACAGGTGACGCTGGTCGAGAGAATGCCAAGAAGAATCTAAAACATAAAATATATTTTGATTTGTTTAACACTGTTTTGGTTACTACATTATTAATATGTGTTATTTTATAGTTTTGATGAATTCACTTATTCTACAATGTAGAAAATAGTAAAAATAAAGAAAAACCCTTGAATGAGTAGGTGTTCTAAAACTTTTGACCGGTAGTGTTGATACTTCCTTATTTTCACTCTGTCAATTACTGTAGGTTAGTTTTGTGAAGTAACTACAATGTTGCTGATCCATCCTCAGTTTTATCCTATCACACACATTAAACTCTATAACTGTTTAAAAGTCACCATTGGCCTCATGGGGAAATCCCTGAGCTGTTTCCTTCCTCTCCGGTAAATGAGTTAGGAAGGACAATTGTATCTTTGTAGTGACTGGGTGTATTGATACACCATCCAAAGTGTAATAAATAACTTCAACACGCTGAAAGGGATTTGACTGTTGTTGTTTTTTACAGATCTACCAATAGGTGCCTTTCTTTACGAGACATTGGAAAATCTCCTTGGTCTTTGTGGTTGAATCTGGTTTGAAATTCACTGCTCGACTGAGGGACCTTACAGATAATTGTATGTGTGGGGTACAGAGATGAGGTAGTCATTCAAAAATCACGTTAAACACTATTATTGCACATAGAGAGTCCATGCAACTTACTATGTTACTTGTTAATCACATTTTTACTCTTGAACTTATTTAGCTTGCCATAACAAAGGGGTTGAATTCTTATTGACTCAAGACATTTCAGATTTTCATTTTTTATTAATTTGAAAAACATAATTACACTTTGACATTATTGGGTATTGTGTGTAGGCCAGTGACAACTAAATCTAAATTTAATCCATTTTAAATTCAGGCTGTAACACAACAAAATGTGGAAAAAGTCAAGAGGTGTGAATACTTTCTGAAGGCACTATACATGTAACTAAATTATAAGTACCTGATGGTATTTGAAAAACAATTTAAGCATTTAGCAAGATTGCCACACTGAAAAGAGATTTACTATGTTTGCCTCTGACATTCCATAGCCTAGAGTCCGGCCTAGACATTAACCACATTTCCATCCACAGTTTTTATGCGAGTAAAGTCATACCATATAAAAAAAAACTCACGACCACTGTGATAGAAACAGGAAGTTTCGGTACAATTTTATAAATGCAGATAGATAATTTGTTTGTTCGACATGGTGGGATATTTTTATGTTTGTAAAATTAAATATGCGAGAAATGGTAGTGGAAATCCCTTCATGAGCAAATAATGATATAATAACCATCATGTTGAAGTCAACTTTGAGTCACGCAATGATATGGTGTGTGGTCCTCCCACTACGACTCGTAAAACCATGCAGTTTATTAGGCTACAGATGAAATAAATTATGATAAACTTCATAGGGTGGAGAAAGTGCACGATGATGAGCTTGATGCTCCTTTTCAATAAATATCGAGGGTCTTATTCTGGTGACATGATGATCGATGCTTGACTGCCGTTTGACAAATAAAAATATTCTCACTCTAATCCATAATAATCTCATCATATAGACTAGCCTACCCACACAGCCTACCCTCACTGTAGGGTATCTGCTAGCTGTTGGCTAGAGCACATATGCTAAGACTAGAGTAGGCACATTTGCTATTTAACGCAATAGTTTTTGTGACAAAACTATTGTGACAAAAATCAGTAGAGTTAAATATAGGATGGAAACACACTGAACTTTCAATTTTTATTTAGGTAAATTAAAAAGTAAGTCAATATTTTGTGCACCACGTCATCACACACTGATTTTCATTCGCAACAAGCCCGTTTGGTGGAAACACAACACTAGTGGGAAAATGCACATATTTTCTTCATGCAGATTTTAGAATATTCGCATGAAAATCGGTTGCCAATTAGATGGAAACATAGCTAGTGTTGTGAAATGTAAAAATCATCATTAGTCCATAATAATCATGATGTCAACACCAGCAGTCAAGACAATAAAAGAAGCCATCAAAGTGTCTGCTCCCGAGTGGCGCAGCGGTCTATGCCACTGCATCTCAGTGCTAGAGGCATCACTACAGACACTCTGGTTTGAATCCAGGCTGTATCACAACCGGCCCGGATTTGGCCGGCTCATCATCGTGCACTTTTTCCACCCTATGAAGGCCGTCATCGTAAATAAGAATTTGTTCTTAATTGACTTGCCTAGTTAAATAACTACTACTACTACTATGTTTGCTTGTCCAACAAGGTTCAGCCAAGGCTAATTCAACCACATAAGAACACTTTCATGGAGAAATTCTTATATCAAGAGGGCTTACCTGAAGGAAATATCTCACCCTTAAAGCTAAAGTAGCAACCTGCTTTATCCATTTAATACCGCCTCAGACAGATTCCACTCAACCATTCCAACCAACAGACTGAATGAAACTCCCAACATAGCTGCTATGTTTTTGCTCCCAAGAGAGTAAGAGCAACCAGCCTCTGATGAAGGGTGGATACTGCCCACTTTTTGGGTCCCGGTTCAGTTGCAGCTCAGCCTTCTAGATCAATCTTGTAACAGTATGAGTAGCACACAGCAGGGGACAGTCTGCCAAATCCTAGGATTGGAGTTGCAAATCATATTTTAAATACTTCTCATGAAGGTGTGGATGTTGTCCAAAATACATATCTGTATATAACCCTTTCCACTCCTACAAGGGATGTACACCGCAGCTATAAATATAGAAATATTATGTCAACTTTACAGTATTTAGTCATTTCCACTCATCTCACAGAGACTTCTTTACACACTTTTTTCTCCAGATTGACTGATTTTCAGCAAACACTGTATACATGTTCAGAGAGAAGGGTAATAATGGAGTGGGTCATGACTGTGGAGAGAGACAGTGGACTCTGTGTTCTCTGAGGAACAAGGGAACTCTCCCTGTGTGGGCTGAATGGAAGGGCATACTTGAAATAATCCTGAACAATTCCAAATTGATATCGCAATAAAAAAATAGCCAGAATTGCTGATGTTCATGTTATATTATATTTTGTTGGCAGGGGCTGGCATATATTCCTCATACCAAGACTGGCACTTAGCGTGGAGAAACTCCCTACTCAAATATTTGTCATATGGGTGCAGCAGAAAGGTGACACACTAAAAGAATCTAAGTTAATTCACTGTCTGCCGTACTTTATATAAGTTGTCCCTACAAACTGTGTTGACATAGTAATTGCAT
The DNA here is from genome assembly GCF_045679555.1 of Salvelinus alpinus. Lineage (NCBI taxonomy): Eukaryota > Metazoa > Chordata > Actinopteri > Salmoniformes > Salmonidae > Salvelinus > Salvelinus alpinus. The sequence continues at coordinate 26,262,963 of NC_092119.1, forward strand.
ACTGTAGGCAGGTGTAGTTAGGTAACCAGTTTTATTGTTGGTGTGTGATTGTACATTGAGTTTTATGTGATTACACATTTAAATGATTCCTTTTGCAGGCCTTAGATTTGTCAGCAAACTCTCCGTTACTGTACAATTTAAAAGGTCCCCTCAATGTTCAAATGTATTTGCACATCTCTAAAATTGTGCAAGTCACAAACAATTATAGCAGTTGGGTAAGTAATCTGTAATAATGTCTAACCACATCGTACATGACAATGTAATTACTGTGTAAAACACATTGTTTTAGTGACACATATAAAGTGGGACCAAATAATGAATTCTGTAATACCATAAATCAATGGCCATTCAAGGACAGGGCACAACTCACAGACACATACTGTCTGCACATTTCTGCTCTGTTTGTCCTCTGCTGTGCAGGACCCAAAACACATTAATCTATATGACTATTACTTTATAATAGCAAAAGATTTTACATTGTAAAGATTTGACAAAACCGTACAGGGAATATGTTGGAACATTTCATTGAGTTAATCTAGCATGACTCACGTCGGGTGCAACTGCACCATTGTCTTTGGGTGTGGTCACCGTCAAGACTGCGTCTAGCTAGCTAATGTGCTAGGGAATGGGCCTCAGTCTCCTCCCTGAACAACGTGTTAGGCTGTAAAACTAATTGTTACTCTCAGTCTTAAACAGAGCCAACATCAAATAATAAATAGTCATGCTTCTACACCTTGTGCTTCTACACCGGCATTGCTTGCTGTTTGGGGTTTTAGGCTGGGTTTCTGTACAGCACTTTGTGACATCAGCTGATGTAAGAAGGGCTTTATAAATACATTTGATTGATTGAAATTTGGTTGATGTGCAATTTCCTGTTAATAAATGGGATTGCACCTTGATATGTATCAACAGTGGCTACATAACTATTTTGTAATTATATATACTGAAATAAATAATGTAATAATAAAAACCTGGAGCACTACAGCATAATTTTTTCCTCTAACAACTTTATCAAACATCTTCTCTGAACATAACCAGCTGACCCATGACCCTTATTACAGCCATTAGAGTTTGTTTTCATCCTCATAGGCCCTGGGAGGACCCTGAGCTCTGCTCATTAGTCAAATACATTAGCATAATTAATTACATGTCCCTCGTTTACAGGGAAGCAGGGCATGATTCCTATCCAATTTTATAAGAGACACAAGCTCCTTTCTCTGGGGGGTGGTTTGTTTGCATTTAAAGTATAATCAGATTTCTGACAGGGAGAAAAAAACAGTCCCATGTCCACACGATTATGTGGACATGGGACTGTGATCCCGCATGCTTTCAATCTAGCCGGCCACAACATGAATTGATACTCACCTAACGTGGCAGGAGTTTCATAATGGTTTTGGAATTCAACTATCAGAATTAGCCCCTATTCTCACATGATGCCCTCCCAATACTAGTACCAAAAATAGCCCCACTGGGAGAGAGTACGTGTCCATGCATATATTACATTTAGAAGCAAACAATAAGTGAATACCCACCCTCTAATGGGACCTGTACTGCTGAATACTTCTATACAGAGGGGCAAAGTACAATAATATGTCTATAAAAGTCAACAACATCCCCCAGACTGTCTGTAAGAGATTGCCAATGTATATGGTGTATAATTGATGATATCGTTGATGATATCTTAAATGGACTTTCAATGGGCTCTAATGCTGAGTAGACCATCTATTACAGTAATTCTGGGCCAGTATTTGGCACAGGTCTCTGCTCAGGGGAGAGGGCACTTATATCTCATTAGATCATCCCCATCCCTGCCCCATTTTGGCTTCAGTCCCTCCCAGACCTAGGAATTCACTTTCCTCCATAACCTTGAACCTGTGCCCAAGTAAAGCACTTTTTGTACAAAAGTATGATACACTAAATACTGCATTGTAAATGGAATGCTTATATTTGTCCTGTTACACACAAGTGTGTAATGGAAATGTGTTTCTTGTACATCCCAACTCCCCCTGAGACACCCACAGGGAGTGCGGTCACAGCCAGGGTCACCACTGTACAGCATCACAGGAGAAATTAGGGTTAAGTGCCTTGTTTAACGGCACAGCAACATAGATTTTTACCTTCTAGGCTCCGGTATTCAAACCAGCAACCTTTCGTTTACTGGCCCAACGCTCTAACTTCGAGGCTACCTGCCCCACAATGCATACAAAATCAATCAGAAAGCAATGCGAAATTCACAATAGTGTGTTGTGTAAAAAGATTACAAATGCATTTGTTCAAATAAATAACGGAAGTTCTTTCAGGACAGTTATGTCCACCCAGTGTGCATTACAAAGTGGTGAAAGGTAGCTAAAGCTTCCAGATATTCTAATCACAAACAGATAGGTGTAAAACAAATCCTTGAGTCAACATAGATTCATCAGACACAGGCAATCTTCTCCACCATCTTTGGGAAAGTAGTCACTTAGAGTTGTTTGGTCAGAGCCCAGTTGGATTCACGCATCTACACAGTTTTTGTGAGGGCAGTTCATGTTGTAATATTATCCCACTGGACACAGACGTCAGTTCAACATCTAGTTTTGATTAACATTTGGTTGAGTTGTCAACTAACATGAATTCAAAGTGAAATCAACAAAAAATGTCACCCTGTCATTGGATTTAGGCTAAAAGATAGGTTCAAAAAGACACAATTCCCTTAAGTTGATGACTTTTTGTAAATCCAATCAGTTTTCCACATTGATTCAACGTCATCACAAAGATGTTCTTGGAAACCATGTTGGCTTGGAAACCATGTTGATTCAATCAGCTTTTGCCCAGTGGGATGGACCCTTACAGATTATGTTAGAGAATAACATTGAGATGATATGCACTGCATTAGTCAAGAAAATGTAATTATTTAAGTCAAGATAATATGCAAAAATAAACATTATTTCAACATGTCAAGGACAAAATAATTTAAATGATCAAAATCTAATAACAATGTCCACAAATCTAGCATTTAAAGAAAATAAAAATCCATAGCTAACATTGGAAAGGCACAACATATTCTTAGTGATCATAAAGGAAAGTTTTATTATCACAATTTCAACAAAAGATCAAATACTTCTTAACCTTCCCAGAAATGCTTTGAAAAACTGAATTCATTTTAAATGGTTCAAGCAAACATGGGCTATGTTACAAACTTTCAATGAGTTCAGCCTTCAGAATTTGTGTCTATATTAAACTTAAATAAGTTAAGTTTACATTGTGAATGACAGATGGTGAACTGTGCATTCATCATTTGATACATTCTGCCTGGGCTCTTGGATAATAACTATACACCTGGAAAAAAGTACATCAACTCATGTAAACATATCAAGCACATCCCTACGCAGCAGGCACACCCAGGCAGCACACTGCAGACACACCCATCCACACACTGCAGGCAAGCAGACAAGCAGCAGGTCAGCAACACGACTCAGCACTCTGCTCTTAGCAGCAGCAGCCTCCCAACACACTCACTCACACATGCTGAGCTCTAGCGCTGAATCAAGGAATAGTTGAGGACAACGATAGAAACAGAGATAGGAGAGAGAGGGATACCCACCTGTGCCCAGCGAGCCATGCCAGTTGGGGAAGCCCAGGTTGAAACAGTCGCACATATCGTCGGTCCACCGGGGTCCTGGGAGGGAGAGGGGGTCCTGTCCTGGGACTGGCAGTCGGCAGCACAGCGGCCCTGCCCTGGCTGCTGATGAGCTCTGGCAGTTTCCCTGTCCTGGCCGGACTGGAACTGCAGCCTCTGCCTCAAACTGCCTTCTCTCAGTCAGTCACAGCTGGAAGGGATGAGTCGCAGGACCAGAGAGAGAGCGAGAGAGGAGAGTGAAGGAGTGAGCGAACGAACAAGCGGCCGGCGAGACAGAGGGATTTCTGCAGCATCCACAGTCGGAGCAGTCCACACTGGAGTGACGCAGGGCTCTTCTAATCTCTCCTGTAAAATAGACCTCCGGAGCAGCACGCTAACCCAATTATGGGAGGGGCTACCCCCCACCCCTCTGTTCAGCCCCCCCTCACCAGCAGTATAGATCAGACTAATCTCTCACAGGACAAGATGCTACATATTACAGTTGTTGGGAAACGTGTATAAGAGGGAAAGGCAAAAGAGGAGCTAAACACAGACTTTAGAGAGTGTGTATATAGGGTTTGATCAGAGAGAGGGACGATGATGAAACATTTGAGGTGCCGCAGTGGTGCCTAGTCACCTTGTCTGAGTCTGGGTGTGTTTTCAAAGGGATGCTTCTTGTTAAATGATTTAAGAGCCTGGGCTAAAATAAAGTATGAGCTCACAGAGAGAGAGAGAGAGAGAGTAGGACCGCTGCATAGTAACCCAGGCCAGACAAGCATCATGTACAAACCCACACAGGGAAAAGACAGTATCAGGCACTAAAAGCCAGGCACTAATCATAAAGGTAAGCTTTGCGTAATAGATTGTCAACTCGTTAGAATGAGAGACCTTGTTTGTAGCTTGTCTACTTGCAATCCTTGTGTGTGTTGTTGGTCAGAGACTACTGTGGTCTGGTTAACTGACTGGGGCTGTTCCATGGCTGTGCTGGTGTACATCTGAGATGTGGACCTGTGTTTAACATTATATAACATACATTTATATAGAGAGAACAAAGATGAAACATAGCTGGTCATCCATAAACTATAACACTGATTTATTATCCCATCTTTAAGTGTATTCGACATTAAGTGACGTTTTACCCCAGAGTGGGTAGTACATTAGACATGATGTTTTGGCAGAGGGCGATCAATACAACACAAATGCAAGGCAGTATACTGTACATGCAGGGCAGTAATGTGCAGTTGTCGGAAGTTTACATACACCTTAGCCAAATACATTTAAACTCAGTTTTTCACAATTCCTGACATTTAATCCTAGTAAAAATTCCCTGTCTTAGGTCAGGTAGGATCACCACTTTATTTTAAGAATGTGAAATGTCAGAATAATAGTTGAGAGAAGGATTTATTTCAGCTTTTATTTCTTTCATCACATTCCCAGTGGGTCAGAAGTTTACATACACTCAATTAGTATTTGGTAGCAATGCCTTTAAATTGTTTCGCTTGGGTTAAACGTTTCGGGTAGCCTTCCACAAGCTTCCCACAATAAGTTGGGTGAATTTTGGCCCATTCCTCCTGACAGAGCTGGTGTAACTGAGTCAGGTTTGTAGGCCTCCTTGCACGCACACCCTTTTTCAGTTCTGCCCACAAATTTTTCTATGGGATTGAGGTCAGGGCTTTGTGATGGCCACTCCAATACCTTGACTGTGTTGTCTTTTAGCCATTTTGCCACAACTTTGGAAGTATGCTTGGGGTCATTGTCCATTTGGAAGACCCATTTGCGACCAAGCTTTACATCAAACTGATGTCTTGAGATATTGCTTCAATATATCCACAATTTTCCTCCCTCATGATGCCATCTATTTTGTGAAGTGCACCAGTCCCTCCTGCAGCAAAGCACCACCACAACATGATGCTGCCACCCCGTGCTTCACGGTTAGGATGGTGTTCTTTGGCTTGCAAGCCTCCCCCTTTTTCCTCCAAACATAATGATGGTCAATATGGCCAAAAAGTTATATTTTTGTTTCATCAGACCAGAGGACATTTCTCCAAAAAGTACGATCTTTGACCCCATTTGCAGTTGCAAAGCGTAGTCTGGCCTTTTTATGGCGGTTTTGGAGCAGTGGCTTCTTCCTTGCTGAGTGGCCTTTCAGGTTATGTCGATACAGGACTCGTTTTACTGTGGATATAGATACTTTTGAACCTGTTTCCTCCAGCATCTTCACAAGGTCCTTTGCTGTTGTTCTGGAATTGATTTGCACTTTTCGCACCAAAGTACATTCATCTCTAGGAGACAGAACGCATCTCCTTCCTGAGCGGTATGACAGCTGCGTGGTCCCATTGTCACGATCGTTATATGGTGGAAGAGAGGACCAAGGCGCAACATTTTCTATTTATTTAAGCGACATAATGAAGAACACTTAAACAAAACAACAAACGAACGAACGTGACGCTATAATCAAATAGTGCTGACACTAAACACTACACATAGACAATCACCCACGAACTACCTAATGAATATGGCTGCCTAAATATGGTTCCCAATCAGAGACAACGATAGACAGCTGTCTCTAATTGAGAACCAATCTAGGCAACCATAGACATACATACACCTAGACTAGACACTGCCCCATAAACATACAAAACCCCTAGACAATACAAAACACATACATCCCCCATGTCACACCCTGACCTAACTAAAATAATAAAGAAAACAAAGATAACTAAGGCTAGGGCGTGACACCCATGGTGTTTATACTTGCGTATTATTGTTTGTACAGATGAACGTGGTACCTTCAGGCGTTTGGAAATTCCTGATGTCAATTAGCCTATCAGAAGCTTCTAAAGCCATGACATAATTTTTCCAAGCTGTTTAAAGGCACAGTCAACTTAGTGTATGTAAACTTCTGACCCACTGGAATTGTGATACAATGAATTATAAGTGAAATAATCTGTCTGTAAATAATTGTTGGAAAAATAACTTGTGTCATGCACAAAGTAGATGTCCTAACCGACTTGCCAAAACTATAGTTTGTTAACAAGAAATTGATGGAGTGGTTGAAAAAATAGTTTTAATGACTCCAACCTAAGTGTATGTAAACTTCCGACTTCAACTGTAATACACACTTGTACATGTTTGAAATAGAACAAATATATACACCCACCTAATTATTATACTGTATTGGTTAGATTCTAATGAATTCCATATTTCCAACTCGATGGCTTGGTCACTTCAGGACAGTTGCATATACATTACTGCCAGTCTTCTTCAGACCTTTTTTTAGAGCTGTTAGATGATACTGCATTAGCTTTTGGCACAGGATCAAACAACAACTCCAAACCAGAATCAATGCTGGGCCAAGAGAAACAAGAACATTCTGTATCCCCATTCATCCTGTACTCATTCAAAATAATCAGGCTATACCTAATCTTCTTTGTGGATCTCATGCTCCTGAAAAGCACCATACAATATTTCATAATATCAGAAACCCAGCATTAAAGGGCAACTCCGCCACTTTCCAACCTCATATTCATTATCTCCAGCACCATACTAGTGTCTACATATGTGAAAACGGCGCATTTCCATTATTTTGTAGAAAATAATATAACGTTAAAAAGTTCTACACCCAGAGCTGTGCCACAACCGGCCATGGCTAGGAGTCCCATAGGACGGCGCACAACTGGCCCAGCGTCGTCCGGGTTAGGGGAGGGTTTGGCGGTGGGGCTTTACTTGGCTCATCATGCTCTAGTGGCTCCTTGTGTCGGGCCAGGTGCCTGCAGGCTGACCCCGGTCGCCAGTTGAACGGTGTTTCCTGCGACACATTGGTGTGGCTGGCTTATGGTTTAAGCTGGCGGGTGTTAAGGAGCGCAGTTAGCCGTGTCATGTTTCGGAGGACACATAACTCAACCTTCGCCTCTCCCGAGCCCGTTAGGGAGTTGCAGCGATGAGACAAGATCGAACAAATTGGGGAGAAAAGGGGGGTAAAAAAAATATAATATTAAAAACACAAACAAAAAAGCTCTAGCCCATGACACTTTATCAAAAGTTAAAACATTTAGAAGACATTGATTTTCAAACACTATGACATTCACGGCAAAGTGGGGAGCAAGAAAATGCCCTCCCTCTGGCTAGAAACACCTTGCAGGTTTTGAAAATCACGTTTTTTCTTACTTTTAATTCTACCCTGTGATGTCACAGAGAAGCATTTTTTTAGGCCCTTTCTTCTTATCTTATTAACCACAGATCATAGAAACACGCCAGGCTACCTGGGACGCAGAGCGTTGGACTATTAACCGAAAGGTTGCAAGATCAAATCCCCGAGCTGACAAGGTAAAAATCTGTTGTTCTGCCCCTGAACAAGGCAGTTAACCCAGTTCTGAGGCCGTGATTGAAAATAAGAATTTGTTCTTAACTGACTTGCCTAGTTAAATAAAGGTAAAATATGTAGACACTGGTTTGGTGCTGAAGATAAGGACTATGTAGTATGTGGAGAAGAAATACTGTATGCCGCTATGCAAGGTGTATGTGGCTTTAGCGCCATCCAGCAGCATACGATGTCATCTAGATCAGTTCCAGAAAACCTCCTTTTGTCACGCCCTGACCTTAGAGATCTTTTTTATGTCTCTATTTTGGTTTGGTCAGGGCGTGAGTTGGGGTGGGCATTCCATGTTTTGTGTTCTATGTTTTCTATTTCTGTGTGTTTGGCCGGGTGTGGTTCTCAATCAGACAATCTGTCGTTGTCTCTGATTGAGAACCATACTTAGGTAGCCTTTTCCCACCTATGTTTTGTGGGTAGTTGTTTTCTGTCTTTGTGTCTGTACCAGACAGGACTGTTTCGTTTCATTCTCTTTGTTATTTTGTTTAGTGTTCTGTTTTTAATAAATTAACATGAACACTTACCACGCCGCGCTTTGGTCCGATGATTCCTCATCTTCAGACGACGATCGTTACACCTTTAAAAAAGTTGAAGTGTGTAGAATCCTGTGAGAAGATGCTCATGGCTCAGAGAAAGGTCACACAGTAGGACGAGGGGTGATATTTAGGCATCGGCTCCAGTAAGCACACCGTAAACAACAAACCTAAGGTTCCCAGACATCTTAACATCAAATGACACCTGTAGCCTACAAAACACACAAACACAGCTCATATACACAGACACATACCTATACCCTTGTACAAACAACTTCCATCCATAAACATGACAACACCATTGGAAACTAAACATCATGAGATCCTAAGTCATGCATATTTTAGCTTTTTCCATCGGTATCAAATAGGACAGGACCCCTTTCGTCTGCCATTTAAGTATAAAATCAATGTTATGTATACTTTCCAGCATCTCCAGTCTCCACCTGAAATGTGATGAATCCGAAAGTCCTTCACGGACAGTGTCAACAATAATTCCCTCTGTGCCCACAAAGACAGAGCTGCACAAAATGGTGTTCGTCTAAGAAATGTGCTTTCCAGAAATACTGCATGCATTCCTCAACGGAAAACTAGTCAACTCAGAAAATCAAGAACATGTTTCTGTGTACTTTTTTTGTGTCCATGTGATATAACTGCCCATGTCTTTACAGGAGAGATATCTGATGGTGCAGTAGATGGAAATGTACTTTCCATCTGTAAATGCTAGAAAGCTGAGGCAGAGAAAGATCAAATTAGTTACATCCCTCCATTTCCATGCTTTGTCTCTACATCAATCTGAGACAGATTTGAGATTTGCTCTTGTCATGTGACTTAGGAAGGAATTGCAAAAGGGAAAATATTAAGAAATGAATAAATCCACTGTAGAATTTGTTTAGCAAATGAAAGAGAAATAAAGCATTGTTAATGGTGATTTAGTGCAATGAAAAACATCTTAATCGTATAATGAATACTAAACATTTAACAGATTTTCCATGAACCAGATTAGGACAACTAATGTGGATTTGGGTTGACTCCCTCTGATATGATAAAATACAGGTACAGTAACTGCGAAAATTAAGGAAACACTTGAGAAAATGAAAGATACAAAGTATATTAAAAGCAGGTGCTTCCACACAGGTGAGTTAATTAAGGAATTAAAACATCCCATCATGCTTAGGGTCACGTATATCAATTCCCAGCTGCCCATTATTTTGGCTACCATGGCTAGAAGAAGAGATTTTAGTGACTTTGAAAGAGGGGTCTCAAAGGAGTATAGGGTGTTTAAAGGGCATGTGTGTGTGTGTGTGTGTGTGTGTGTGTGTGTGTGTGTGTGTGTGTGTGTGTGTGTGTGTGTGTGTGTGTGTGTGTGTGTGTGTGTGTGTGTGTGTGTGTGTGTGTGTGTGTGTCTGTGTGTGTGTGTGTGTGTGTGTGTGTGTCTCAGTCACCAGACCTCAACCCAATTGAAACTTATGGGAGATTCTGGAGTGGTGCCTGAGACAGTGTTTTCCACCATCATCAACAAAATACCAAATTATGAAATTTCTTGTGAAGAATGGTGTCGCATCCCTCCAGTAGAGTTCCAGACACTTGTAGAATCTATGCCAAGGCGCATTGAAGCTGTTCTGGCAGCCCTGGGGGATCATGGTGACCCAATGCCCTATGAAGACACTTTATGTTAGTGTTTCCTTTATTTTGGCAGTTACCTGTATTTTTGCCTGTATGAATGAGTGAAGACCTATAATGGTTAAATGTGCAAATAAATAGGCAACATATAGATTGTTTCAGTTCCTACCATGGTTTTTGGTTGAGTAACATACGGTAGCTCTGATGGACATGTGGACATTAGGCCTAGTAAACATTTGCACATTACATGGCAAATTTCATCAGCTTCAAAATCCCCCTCCCCATTGGCTCTATATGACTGAGGGCCATGTTATAACAAGAGAAAAACATGTTTTATCACCACGTGATGGAGACTACTGCACCAATACAAGACCTGTAAAATGTTGATGTTGAACAGTCGAGTTTGAAAAAAATCCCCACATTGGCTTGGTAACGTGAGAACAGTGCAGAGCCTTTAATTACCCATCTTCATAATTAATTTTGAGTTAATTCAATTGAGGAGTGTAACTTGCATAACCCCGTGGCATACCATGGCTCTTGTTCTGCATAGACAGCAGAAGACGTGCTCTAGTCCAAAGTGCCAGACAAAGTTTTATTTGTATTTATTATGGATCTGTCTTGGCAGCAACCAATGGAGTCCAGCAAAATGAAGGCAGTTATAACATTTTTCAAACATAACAATACATTCACAGATTTCACAACACACTGTGTGCCCTCAGGCTCCTACTCCACCACTACCACATATATACAATACAAAATCCATGTGTACGTGTGTGTATAGTGCGTATGTTATCGTGTGTGTATGCATGTGTCTGTGCCTATGTTTGTGTTGCTTCACAGTCCCCGCTGTTTCATAAGGTGTATTTTGATCCGTTTTTTAAATCTAATTTTACTGCTTAAATCAGTTACTTGATGTGGAATAGAGTTCCATGTAGTCATGGCTCTATGTAGTACTGTGTGCCTCCCATAGTCTGTTCTGGACTTGGGGACTGTGAAGAGACCTCTTGTGGCATGTCTTGTGGGGTATGCATGGGTGTCCGAGCTGTGCGCCAGTAGTTCAAACAGACAGCTCGGTGCATTCAACATCCCAATACCTCTCACAAATACAAGTAGTGATGAAGTCAATCTCTCCTCCACTTTGAGCCAGTAGAGATTGACATGCATATTATTAATGTTAGCTCTCTGTGTACATCCAAGGGCCAGACGTGCTGCCCTGTTCTGAGCCAATTGTAATTTTCCTAAGTCCCTTTTTGTGGCACCTGATCACACGACTGAACAGCATTATTAGTACTGTGACATTATATTGGTTTTTCATTTGAAATGATATCTCATTTTAATTTAATATTGTGGGCTCTCACTATAGCAGGGATCCTCAAGGTAATTTAGTGAAGACTTTAGGATTAAAAAACTCAGAATTTCAGAGAACGTGTCCTCTTGATTGTTGCTGTTTTGCATCACTTCCCACTGGGCACAAACTGGTTAAAACAACTTTGTTTCAATGTAATTTGTCAACGTATTGTGAGATAGAATCTATGTGGAAAATACATTGGATTTGAAAAAAGTCATCAACATAAACTGTTATGAGGGTGAAATTTCTGGATTATGTCATCACTGTAACTAATTTTCAACATAGACACACACCTTGTATAAAATACGGTTAATTTGTACCTTTGAAACAACGCCAGATCTTCAACGTTATATCCACCATTTTAAAAAACAATAGGCTGAGCAGCACCTCCTACTGGAGAGTTGGTGTACAGCTATTCATTTGGTCTCCCATCCAAGGTTTTTTAACCAGCTGTGCTTAGCTTATATATTTGTCACTGACTACTACGAATGTGCTATCGTGAGAATGATTATTGAGAGACCTCTTAATAATTAAATATATTTTCTGTTGCTATTGAAGTCATTCCAAGTGTAGGTTTAACAGACAGCCGTGATTGGGAGTCCCATAGGTTTATTAACAGACGGCCGTGATTGGGAGTCCCATAGTTAAATAAATAAATAAATGTTTTAAATGAAATGTAAACATACTTTATAAGTCATATATTTAATTCCAGTTTGTCTACAAATTAATAACTGATATGTTGGATTCACGTCTCCATCTCAACCAAAAATCTAAGTTAAAGAATAGGACTCAAATAAATCAAATCAAACTTCAAATGCACTTTAAATAAAGTTTGATTTGATTATCTCCTGTTCTTTAACTTTGATTATTGGTTGAGATGGAGATGTGACTACAACATATCAATTATTCATTTGGAGTCAAACTCGAATTGGTTGACAAGCAAACACAATTCAATATTACTTTTGCAATACAGTAAAAGATAGCTTATTAACTTGTTGACAAATGATATGATGGATTCACTTCTCCAACTAAACCAAAAATCAAAGGAATAAGGAATTAAGGAATAGGATTAAGCCAGTTGTTCAGATTAAACTATATCTAAGCATACTGTATCCTTTAAATGTTGAGATTTGGATGTGCAATTAGATGAAGCACAGTGATAATACATTAAGTTGTGTATAAATACAAAATATCTGACATTGTATTCCCATCTGAACTTTGTTGTGCTTTTAAATGGTTGAAAGTGTAGTGATAACACATTTAGATGACAACTAAACAAAAAATCGGACATTGTTTTTCATTGGAATTTGGTTGAAATTGGGAATTCAACAAACTTCTGGCTGTCTTTTTGAGTGGGTGAATAAAGGTTGAGCTCTCATTGATCAACGTCTCAACCAAATATTACCCAAACTTCCACGTTGAAATGATTGGTGTGCCCAGTGGGTTTTGGCATGAATGCTTTGGCAATAACTTGCTGTCACGTATTTACCACCAGGCACTTTTTTTTACAATTACTATTCTGAGTTCACATGGCATGCCTTGAGTAAAATGGTGTTGAGGAATGACCAAAATAATTTTGGTTATACTGTCTGTCAACAAGACTTGGAAAAAAAGCCTAATCACACGAGTCTTGTCAGATTCTGTCTGTGAGGAACAGTGTGTACTATTACTACTAATTGAGTCTGTGGTTTTGATTTTAACCATGTGGATGGATATAAATATTTCCTCCAATGTAATTGTTCTCATTGTGTGAAACCATAAGAGTCAGAGTCAGGCTGTGAATTTATTTCCCAAGAAAATATATGTTTACGCACAGTAATAGTCCTTGATTGCTTGACTGGAATGGAAGAGCTCTTCAGAGGATATAACTGAAAGGACAGCCACGTCATTTACAATTAACGATAGCCACAAAAACATGCACTGCCTAGTCATGTCTTGACAATCGACTCTGTCACCTACAGATATTAGTACATGTGTTTTGATTGACCACAACAGTGGCTGAAACACATATATTAGAACTTAGGGCGCCCTCAGTCGGTTTCCGTTGGGTGTAGCTCTCGGCTGTCAATGCACCTGCGTCAGGTAAAGTTTCGTCATCGGGACGGCTCCAAAACATTACGAAGTAGGCTGCTGTATTTTATCATCTTGCAGATTCTTTAAAACTTAATCTGTTATAGAGACCTGCTACCGGTAAGGAATATTGGCCTATTTAGCTTCGTAGGATCTAACAGTGTATCGTGAGTTTAATGCATACAGTCAATGGTTTAATGTAATAATAACGAATGTAAGAGGGATATTTCAAATTAGTTCAGTCACAGTCTAGCAACGGCTTAGCATTATGTGTAGGTTATGGACCGTGTTTGTTGTTTTATTAATCAGTGTGTATAATTCTCTTTATATGCATATATCGCTGTTTTTGTGGCTATCGTTAACTGTTAATGACGTGTCTGTCCTTTCAGTAATATCCTCTGTTAAACCTAATATAGAGTATAAGTCTATGGGCTGTACAGGGAATCATAACAATAGAGAGAGTGAAGTCACTGAGGCTACTTCCGATCATCACAGCATTGCCTGATCTGTCCAGAAGTTGAGAGCATCTGTGGATGTGGACAGACGGATACATTTCAATTTCCTCCATTATCTGATCATTGTCCAAAAACACTCTTATTCGTTCAATTGAGGAATCATTCGTTTTTGCTTGTGGGGATTTTGAAGACTGGTCTGTCCAAACGGCTTGGGAAGAGAATGACCCCAAGGTGGACAGTGCATTTAGGGACTGGAGTTCTGCCAGGTCAGATACAGTTGACAGATCTTCATCTTTGTCTTTACCATGTTCTTCACCCATGAAAATAAACATCTCTAATCTCTCAATAAAGGTGAGAGTGCACCCATGTTTTTGTTCATTCAAAGTTGACCCAGTTAAGAGGAAATTATTACATGTAAAAGTCTATTGTAATTGTAAAGGTCAACAGTGAAGAGGCGACTCCAGGATGCCTTCCAGACAGAGTTCCTCTGCCCAGTGTCTGTGTTTTTTTGCCCATCTGAATCTTTTATTGGCCAGTCTGAGATATGTTTTTCTTTGCAACTCTGCCTAGAAGGCCAGCATTCCGGAGCTGCCTCTTCTCTGTTGACGTTGAGACTGGTGTTTTGTGGGTACTATTTAATGAAGCTGCCAGTTGAGGACTTGTGAGGCGTCTGTTTCTCAAACTAGAAACTCTAATGTTCTTGTCCTCTTGCTCAGTTGTGCACCGAGGCCTCCCACTCCTCTTTCTATTCTAGTTAGAGCCAGTTTGCGATGTTCTGTGAAGGGAGTAGTACACAGCGTTGTACGAGATCCTCAGTTTCTTGGCAATTTCTCGCATGGATTAGCCATCATTTCTCAGAACAAGAATAGACTGACGGGTTTCAGAAGAAAGTTATTTGTTTCTGGCCATTTTGAGCCTGTAATCGAACCCACAAATGCTGATGCTCCAGATACTCAACTAGTCTAAAGAAGGCCCGTTTTATTGCTTCTTTAAATCAGGGCAACAGTTTTCAGCTGTGCTAACATAATTGTAAAAGGGTTTTCTAATGATCAATTAGCCTTTTAAAATGATCAACTTGGATTAGCACACACAATTGCCGTTGGAACACAGGAGTGATGGTTCCTAATAATGGGCCTCTGTACGCCTATGTAGATATTCCATTAAAAATCAGCCGTTTCCAGCTACAATAGTCATTTACAACATTAACAATGTCTACACTGTCACGTCCTGACCTTTGTTCCTTTTTTATGTCTCTATTTTAGTTTGGTCAGGGCGTGAGTTGGGGTGGGCATTCTATGTTTTGTTCTGTGTGTTTATATTCTATGTTGTAGGTCTAGGTTTTCTGTTTCTATGTGTTTGGCCTGGTATGGTTCTCAATCAGAGGCAGCTGTCTATCGTTGTCTCTGATTGAGACTGTTTTCCCACTATGATTTGTGGGTAGATGTTTTCTGTCTTTGTATTAGTTACCAGGCGGAACTGTTTCGGTCGATATTTTGATACAGAGTGCAGTTACAGTGTTACTATACCATTTTCTATGAATGTACTGAGTGATTTATTCTGTTTAACTATTGTCAAGAGCACAGGGAACAATGCTCCTCTTGAGATGATGCAACTCCGTGGTTAAGACTTTGGAAGTCAGTCACAGCACTCCACTAGAGGGCAGACTGGCCTCAAGTCCTGAACCCCATTTTGCAGACAAACAAAACTGTCTGCTGGCAATATTCACAAACAGTCAGCCCTGTGTGAGCTAGACATAAAATTGACATTAACCAATATTTTATTGAAGATATTTAACCTTTGTGTGGTGTTGTGGGTCCTTGGGACTCATTTTCAATGTTTACTAAAATAAAAATTATACTATTAATAACTTTTTCAACCTGAGACTCATTGGCCTTGGCCCATTTGCTGTGAAAAACATGTAAAATAACACATTTTCATTGAGTGCACACTGTGCACCCCCCTACACATTTATATTACATATGCTGTGTTCGGGTCCACTGTACCCAAGGGTAATAAAAGTGTGTGTGTAGGTGAAAACAAGTAAAAAATAAACAAAAGGTTTGCTGTGTGCCTTCACTCTGTCTTCCTCCTCCCTGGGCCTGTTGTTTCAACACAGCACCAAGAACCTCTCTGTCTGCCTGCCTGTCTCCTACTTTTCTTGCACTCTTTACCCTTTGGAGTGTGTGAAACTACACAATGTCTTGCGGGAACCTGCACAATGTTATTACAATACATTATTTTGACACATTGTAGTATTTTCCCACGCTCTACTCCACCCAGGTTCAAATTGGGGAAGGGACCCAACAAATAAATAACTTTGCATGTGTGGCTTCTTACCAAAATCAATTAGTTTGGCAAAAATAATCGCTGCTGTATGAGGGCCTTAGAAATCATTTTTGCAGAGAGAGAAGCTAGTGTGGAAGGAGCGTCTTCCACTTTGGAAGATGAACAATTTTCCAAAAATGAGGATCGTGTCTCTGTCAATTCAGAGTCTGACAGTGAGTTGGAGGAGGATGAGATTGACCCTCAGCCAGCCCCAGGACCAGCCGTCAGCAACCAGCTCATCAGCAGCCTGCAGGAGGAGAAATATGGATGTCAAAAAATTGTGTAATTGAAGGGTCTTCTTGCCCAAGGAATGAGGCACCCCCGCATAGCTGCCAATGTGATAAGGATGCAACCAGGGCGGATGGCGGTAACTCACGTTCATCCCAGACACCATATAGAAAATAATTCTGGACTGCACTAATTTGGAGGGATGTCTATGGAAAACTTCCACATTATTTCCAGGATTATCTGCTTCGATAACCGAGACACCAGACCAGCTTGGCGGCAGAGAGACAAGCTAGCTGCATTCAGGTCAATGTGGGACAAGTGGGTGGACCGCCTTCCCCTGTTTTACAACCCTGGGCCCAACGTTACTGTTGATGAGCAGCTTATGCCATTTAGGGGCCGCTGCACCTTCAGGCAGTACATACTAGAGGTCGACCGATTCATCGGAATGGCCGATTAATTAGGGCCGATTTCAAGTTTTCATAAATAAATAAACGATTTCCGATTGTTATTTTTTTTACACCTATATTTAACTAGGCAAGTCAGTTAAGAACACATTCTTATTTTCAATGACGGCCTAGGAACGGTGGGTTAACTGCCTTGTTCTGCCCCTGAACGACAGATTTTTACCTTGTCAGCTCAGGGATTCAATCTTGCAACCTTACGGTTAACTAGTCCAACGCTCTAACCACCTGCCTCACGAGGAACCCGCCTGTTACACAAATGCAGTAAGAAGCCAAGGTAAGTTGCTAGCTAGCATTAAACCTATCTTATAAAAAACAATCAATCAATCATAATCACTAGTTAACTACACATGGTTGATGATATTACTAGTTTATCTAGCGTGTCCTGCGTTGCATATAATCGATGCGGTGCGCATTTGCGAAAAAGGACTGTCGTTGCTCCAATGTGTACCTAACCATAAACATCAATGCCTTTCTTACAATCAATACACAGAAGTATATATTTTTAAACCTGCATATTTAGCTAAAAGAAATCCAGGTTAGCAGGCAATATTAACCAGGTGAAATTGTCAGGGTATATGCAACAGTTTGGGCCACCTGGCTCGTTGCGAACTAATTTGCCAGAATTTTACGTAATTATGACATAACATTGAAGGTTGTGCAATGTAACAGGAATATTTAGACTTATGGATGCCACCCGTTAGATAAAATACGTAACGGTTCCGTATTTCACTGAAAGAATAAACGTTTTGTTTTTGAGATGATAGTTTCCGGATTCGTCCATATTAATGACCTAAGGCTCGTATTTCTCTGTGTTATTATGTTATAATTAAGTTATGATTTGATAGAGCAGTCTGACTGAGCGATGGTAGGCACCAGCAGGCTCGTAAGCATTCATTCAAAGAGCACTTTCCTGCGTTTTGCCAGCAGCTCTTCGCAATGCTTCAAGCATTGCGCTGTTTATGATTTCAAGCCTATCAACTCCTGAGATTAGGCTGGTGTAACCGATGTGAAATGGCTAGCTAGTTAGCGGGGTATGCGCTAATAGCGTTTCAAACGTCACTCGCTCTGAGACTTGGAGTAGTTGTTCCCCTTGCTCTGCATGGGTAACGCTGCTTCGAGGGTGGCTGTTGTCGATGTGTTTCTGGTTCGAGCCCAGGTAGCGGCGAGGAGAGGGATGGAAGCTATACTGTTACACTGGCAATACTAAAGTGCCTATAAGAACATCCAATAGTCAAAGGTATATGAAATACAAATCGTATAGAGAGAAATTGTCCTATAATAACTACAACCTAAAACTTCTTACCTGGGAATATTGAAGACTCATGTTAAAAGGAACCACCAGCTTTCATATGTTCTCATGTTCTGAGCAAGGAACTTAAACGTTAGCTTTTTTACATGGCACATATTGCACTTTTACTTTCTTCTCCAACAATTTGTTTTTGCATTATTTAAACCAAATTTAACATGTTTCATTATTTATTTGAGGCCAAATTGATTTTATTGATGTATTATATTAAGTTAAAATAAGTGTTCATTCAGTATTGTTGTAATTGTCATTATTACACATTTTTAATCGGCTTTTTTTGGTCCTCCAATAATCGGTATCTGTATCGAAAAATCATAATCGGTAAACCTCTCGTACATACATTCTAAACCCGCTAAATATGGAATCAAGATCTGGGCTGCCTGTGATGCTGTTTCATCATATGTGTGGAACTTGCAAGTGTATATGGGGAAGCCAGATGGAGGAGCCCCTGAGAAGAACCAAGGGATGTGGGTTGTCCTGGACGTGACACAGGGACTCCGTGGCTACAACATCACATGCAATAACTTTTACTTCGCAAAAGCTGGGACAGGAGCTCCTTAAGACGAAGCTGACGGTTGTAGGAACAGTACTAAAAAAACAAGCAAGCGCTCCCAACTCAGGGCCTCCCGAGTGGCGTGGTGGTCTAAGGCACTGCATCACAGTGCTAGCTGTGTCACTAGAGATCCTGGTTCGAGTCCAGGCTCTGTCGCAGCTGGCCGCGACCGGGAGACCCATGGGGCCGCGCACAATTGGCCCAGTGTTGTCCAGGTTAGGGGAGAGTTTGGCCGGCAGGGATGTTCGGGAGCAATGCACGCTGACACGGTCGCCAGGTGTACGGTGTTTCCTCTGACACATTGGTGCGGCTGGATTCCAGGTTAAGATTCCTGGTGCAGCTGGAATTGGAGTTAAGCACTGTCAAGAAGCAGTGTGGCTTGGCTGGGTTGTGTTTCGGAGGACGCACGGCTCTCGACCTTCTCCTCTCCCGAGTCCGTACGGGAGTTGCAGCGATGGGACAAGACTAACTACCAATTGAATACCACGAAAAAGGGGTAAAAAAAATTCAATAAAAAAAAGAGCTCCCACCTCAGCTGTTGAATAGATGGAACAGGCCTATCAATTCCTCTAAGTTTGTGTTCACGGGCCGACACGTCCCGTGTCCTATGTGCCAAAGGCAAAAATGTGGTACTCATGAGTATGCTGCATAGGGATGGGAGAATCTGCGGCCAGGAACATCAAAAACCAGAAACCTTAATGGATAACAATGCCACAAAAGGAGGGGTGGACAATTTAGACAAGCTGGTGACTGGCTACCGCTGCAAAAGAAGAACCCTATGCTGGCCACTTCTGATATTCTTCAACATCTTGGACATCTCGGCGTACAACGCGTTTGTCATCTGGATGGCGTTGAACCCAGATTGGAACAGAGCGAAGCTCCAGAGGAGACGGCTATTTCTCGAGGAGCTGGTCAAAGCATTAGTAAGACCTCAAATCCAGAGGAGGCAACATATGTCAAGGACCCCAGCTTCTGCAGCCATCGTGAGGAGGATTCAGGAGGAGGATGCTGCTGCCCCATCCGCCTGACCCACAGAACCAACTCCAATACTGAAAGTAAGTGTGAGTGATGTTGTTGCATGTGTTTGTCTGACCTTGGCCTGCTGTAACTATATATGTGAATGAGATGTTAGAAAAATACCTGAACTAAGTGTTTTCATCATTCTAGATTGCAGCCGGTAGCAACAAGAAGAAATGCTGCAATGTGTGTGGACCCAAGGACAGGAAGACACAGTACACATCAAGTGCAAGAAATACATTTGCAACACAATTTGTCCTTCCAATTTGTTCAGTTCAAAGAAATAAACATCAATAGTGATGAAAACCCTGTTTCATTTGTATAGCTTCAAGATAAACCTGATTTATTCCACCCATGTCTTGATTGTAATTGATTTTTGTTTACAAAAATCACATTATCAAAAAACAAATGGTGCTTTTATTGATAAATGTGATCTAGCAGAGGTAAATGGCTAATATTAACCATGTATGCTGTCTATATTTATTGTAACTGATATAAGTCAACATCTAAGTATTAAGTATTTTTTACGTAAATTGTTATGGCTGTATTGTTTTAAAAACCCAATCATGTTGTGGGTCCATCAGACTTGCAAACATTGGGTTAATAACAAAAACATGAAAACCACACAAGGGTTAATATTCATTAACAAGAATCAAGAGGCAAATCTCTGTATTACTTTTACTCATTATTTGTGGGTCAGGTGATTATGTTAAAACAGAATTAAACACAGAAATTGCAATGGGAAGACATCCACTGACGCAAAGCATTGTATAGTTTAAAATGTTATTAAACATAATTTAATTTCAATGTACGTATAAAACAAATACTGACATCTGACTACATGAACCAGGATAATGGCAGAATCTTTTCCAAGTTGATTCATTCCATATCATCATTATTTACAAATCTAAAAAGTTGATATTGCACTTAAAAGCCAGTGAACACATTGACTAGTAGTATTTGATACAGCAGATGTACAAGCCAAAGTTACTATCAGCCTCCTAACAAAACATGAATGAGCTGGAGGAAGACCTGTAACTTGCTAATAAGAGGAGTCATTCTCATGACCAATTGTTCTATTTTTGCTACACCTCAAAACAATTATGATCTCGAGAAACATAAAAGCTTACAAAAATGTATGACTGTCCCATTTGTCCATATATTTTGTAAAATACCCATCTCTAAGACTGCGTTTACACACGCAGCCCAATTTGGATCTATTTTCCACTAATTGGTCTTTTAACCAATCACATCAGATATTTTTCTGAGATTTGATCTGAATAGTCAAAAGACCAGTTAGTGAAAAAAATATCAGAATTGGGCTGCCTGTGTAAACGCAGCCTTAGTCTCACTGTAGAAACCTGGCTTGACATCTAGAGTGCATGGTCCAAATAGAAAAATAAGTAATGATTGGGTGTGTCTTCTTACTGTGGATAGGTGTTGTGGAAAACTGGATTGTTTGTGCTTTAACTAATTATGGAATCACATTATTGGTGTCTTCCATCTCTATCTTTCCCCCATTGTGTTCCTCTGTGTTTTGTTAAACTGCCTAAATACTCTAAACCACAGACATTTTTTCATGTGATTGGTCAATGGGGTATGATGGAGCTAATCAGCACAAAGCAGCGTAACAGAGAGGTTATTACATGTGTACAACTCCATCTGAGCCAGTTCTCTTCCATTTCAACCACCAGGATTTGCTTTTCCAGACAGAGAAAATAAGGGGTTGGTGATTGAGAACACTCCTCCCACATGTCATTTGATTGGCTGGCGGGTTGAGTCTATGAATAGAAATGTAATACTGAGAGCAAAACAATCACCTTTTCACAAGTAGGCCCGTCCTACATGACAAGATATGTAGTCCTACATTTTCCTCCCCCCTCTTATTTCCATATCTCTCTCATCTCCTCCCAGCTAGTGCACTGGTGGGATGTCAGAGTGAATTAAGATTACATCCCATTGCAGTGCAGGGGCTGAAGAGAGACAAAGGGACATGGAGGAAGGGAGGATGATCCTGGGTTGTATTGAGCCTTTACATGACACTCACATGTGGAGGAAGGCACTCACTGCTCAGCTCTCCACTGGATATATTCTTAACTTTCCTCATTGAAACTCAAATACTACATTTCTACAGAATTATTTTAAGTCTTTAAGGCACTGTTTTTTAAAGGGAAAAGTGGCTGCTGTAATTTGATTAAATGCAAAGATAATGTACAATTTCAAGAAGAGGCATTATATAATAGCACAAGCACTAAAGGTACAAGTATTTTTTCTCGCATTCTGCTGACTCCCTCAAAAACTGAACATTGTGTTCTCAGTAGATACACCGTCAAGTCTCTGTCACCTTAATAAAACTGTTATCGTATGACAAAAATACTGATGATGTCCAAATCCTTAACAACCAGGTCATGACCCCTTGATGTGAACAACATGTTTCACGAGTTGACTAGGATCTCCATAATGTGGTCCAGATTATTGAGGTCGGTCAGACACTGCTGTAACGTGCTGGCTGAGGTATAACTAGAGCACATCTTTAGTCCCTTGTCCCCCCAGGACGACACCCCGCACACCCAGGATGGGTAGCCGGCCAAGGCCGAGGGGATATCAGAGTCGTACATGGAGGTGTCAATGTCCTCAAAGATGTCATCCAGGGCAAGGTCCATGAGGTAGCCCAGGGAGTTTGTCATCTCGCCCTCAAAAGAGCGAAGGTGTGCGGAAGGGCTTTGTGCTCTGGGGTGCCCAGAGGAGCTGTCCTGTGAGGAAGATGTAGGCAACAAAGGGTGGGGCGGCGAGGAGACACCCAGTGTGTTTCCTTCAGCACACCCTGGGCAGGTGAGTGGGCCATCCTCCTCTCAAATACCATCTCTGAGAGAGTCATGGTGGACAGCATTTAAAGGCAAGTCTGAGAGGTCAGTTGTGTGGGTAGGTGCATCAGGGTGAGGGGAGAGTGAGTGGGCTGACAGGTCAAGACTACCTGGCAAATCCCTCTGCATGTCCTGTTGAATCTGCCTCAGGGTATTCACCAGCAGCACTGAGCGGTGCAGGCTTAGTTCTGCTCCTGTTCGACTGCGCTGTAGCTTGTCCAGGCATAGGCTGAGCACCAGCTGCTGCTGCTGCAGATGAGGCAGGTAAGAAGACCCACCCTGAGCCTGGACCTCAGCCTTCTCTGGCAAATAGATATTGAGCCCCTCTGCCTCATTACAACTGTTTCCACTTCATGCCACGACCCAACATAGATCTAGACAGGAAAGACATTGATCACTTTCACTGATCAACATTTGAGTATGAAATATACACATCATTTGAGTCTTGTCTTCATATAGTTTTAAATCTAGTTTGTAATGTAAGGCTCTTGTTCAGTGAGTTGATAGGCTACTGTATTGGCCTACATGTGCAACTTGTGTACTTGCTGTTACTGTATTGGCCAGGTCTACATGTGCAACATTAGCCTAGACAGCAGATAGTGGGCGCTAATGAATGATGCTTTATGTACAAGCCGGTCCAATGGGGACACTTGAGTGTATTACCGGCTGGGCACATCAATCCTGGACGACAATGCAGCTCTAGCGCCCAATATCGGCTGCCTAAGCTGGTGCAACTTCTGACTCGCTGTTGACAGTGCTCGAATTAACTACTGTATTTATGCATATTTTCATGTGTAAGAAAGCAATAAATATGAGCTTGAGTTCAGGATGAATAATGCATCCCGAAATTTTTTACCATTATAATATTTACAATTTATGAAGTGCTGTTGAGACACGACTATCTAGAAAACGCAAACACAACATGCTCGTAATACTACCAATACAAATCACATAGGCTACTCTACCTGTATTATGGAGCTACTTCATTTGATTCCAACTCCTCGGTTTATAAAATATCCTGCGCATTGTCGATGAGTCGTTGCTCTCTCAGAAGACCGTCATTTACACAATTGAGTTTTCACTGCATCTTATTGAAATGTGAGGAAGGCAAGATCGTACAAATGTTTCGTTCAAAGGACGTGTCTTTTTTCGTTATGGCTATCCCCCTTCGCTGACCGCTGATAAACGTGTCTGTTTTGCTTGGAGGAGGGCTGACGTCCACTGAAGGGGGGCGGGACTACAGTGTAAAAGGAAACATGGAAAGGCAGAGACAGTTGCCGGATAGACCCATTATGAAAGCAGTTGGTCGGCGAGACCAAGCCTCCACTAATTGTCATTGCGTGGTCTTTACCACTCACGGGGCTGGGAAATATGCAACACATTTGAGGCTTGTAACTTTTTACATGCGTTGAAATTCACAGTACCCAGGCTACATCGCAGCGCATCTGACTGCACATCAGAGTTATGTTACTGTTAAAACCATCGAACACGGTTACAGACGCATGGAGTACGAAGTTATATTCATACAATGTAAAGATTACATTTTCCTTATGAGAAAATAACTATTGTGGTGGATTGGCCCATGTACATCCATGCAAGGTCAAAAGTCTATTGTAATTGTAAAAGGTGTGTGTGCACATTACAAAAGTAAATTATTACCTTGGGAGGAACAAATTAATTGGAACAAATTTGGAGATCAATGTGTCTTTTTGAATGAGTCATTCAATATGTTTTAGTCATTTCAATGAGGATTTCGAAGAATATTCCATTAACACATTAATAAGTATAATGGTCTCACTTCATAATATAGTAAAATGTAAGTACCTAATTACTCCATTGTTAATATTTTTGTTACCATGAAAATAGTCAAAAAATTATGTAGTTTCAAATCCTGTGTTAAGAAATGCAATGTTAGTAGTCTCATGGAATACAATTTCTTGAGCACTACAGAAATCAATTGATATTATGGTGTGCATTTACATTTTTGTTGGTTGTACACTGATTGGTATGCACATTACACAGCTTACACTACAAATCAACCACAATACTTTAACTTACCTTTATACTAGCGGTCTAGCGGTTAGGATTCCTGGTTTTCACTCAGGCGGCCCGGGTTCGACTCCCGGTATGGGAACAACTGTTTTGGGGCGACAGGTAGTCTAGTGGTTAGAGCATTGGGCCAGTAATCGAAAGGTTGCTGAATCGAATCGCCGAACTGACAAGGTAAAAATCTGTCGTTCTGCCCCTGAACAAGGGGCAGGCTGTCATTGTAAGAAAGAATTTGTTCTTAACTGACTTGCCTAGTTAAAAAAATATTTACAAAAAGGTCCTTAAATAAAAGGATCAATTTCATTTAAAAAAAAAAAATATGTATTTATACTAAGATTAATTTGATCAAATGAATTAAAATTAAAAAAATGACAAGATTTGCACCTTTTATTATAAAAAATATTTACAAAGGTCCTAAAATGTTTTCTTAATATAAAAATGCATATACTTTACAATTGTTAAGGTCTTTGAAATTCTAGCTGCTGTTTGAAGCAGTGACATCATTCAGAGGAGTGTTGTGGTAGTAATGACCAGAGTAATACTGTCAGATTTTACTGGTACGGTTTGCCTGAGTAATCTTTTCATCATGATAAGGAGACATTATGAAAAGAAATCTTTAGAGAAAGAGCTGCTTGTAAAAAATAATAGTTGAATTCTGTACAAAATATATTTTCGCAAATGAAATGCATAGTGAATAGGGGGGGTATTGAGTTGTAATTAAGCAATAAGGCAAAAGGGGGGGGTGGTATATGCCCAATATATACCACGGTTAAGGTGTGCCTGGATACAGCCCTTAGCCATGGTATATTGGCCATATACCACAAACACCCGAGGTGTCTTATTTCTATTATAAATTGGTTACCAACGTAATTAGAGCAGTAAAAATGTTGTCATACCCGTGGTATATGGTCTGATATACCACAGCTTTCAGCCAATCAGCATTCAGGGCTCGAACCACCCGGTTTATAATATATCACATGGGTCTACACGGCTCAGTTTAAAAATCTATGTGGCATGTTTGTATCTGTATTTAATAAATTAAATAAATTAAAAGGAATAACTTAATGGGTCAACCAATAATTCTTAATTTGTAGTAATACAAATATCAGAAAATAAGGCTTCTTAATGCTGATATCAAGCAAGAGTTTCTCTAAATACTTTAACAAATCTAGTCTAGGTTTAAGGGATGGATTCAAATCAAGTAGGGGGGGGGGAAAACTGTGCCCATCTTGAGACCAACTGTGCCCAATGCTTAAAACCAAACCATAGGAAGACATTGGGTGACTCTGGCTACATTAAAATGTATCATATTAAAAATATGGGGGGAAATTATATTAAACCATACTGGTCAATGTCCCAAACTGTATATTGCAAAAATATATATTTCTATATACATACATACAGTTGAAGTCGGAAGTTTACATATACTTTGGAATCATTAAAACTCGTTTTTCCACCACTCCACAAATTTCTTGTTAACAAACTATAGTTTTGGCAAGTCGGTTAGGACATCTACTTTGTGCATGACACAAGTCATTTTTCCAACAATTGTTTACAGACAGATTATTTCACCTATAACTCACTGTGTCACAATTCCAGTGGGACAGAAGTTTACATACACTAAGTTGACTGTGCCTTTAAACAGCTTGGAAAAGTCCAGAAAATTATGTCATGGCTTTAGAAGCTTCTGATAGGCCAATTGACATAATTTGAGTCAATTGGAGATGTACCTGTGGATGTATTTCAAGGCCTAACTTCAACCTCAGTGCCTCTTTGTTTGACATCATGAGAAAATCTAAAGAAATCAGCCAAGACCTCAGAAAATAAATTGTAGACCTCCACAAGTCTGGTTCATCCTTAGGAGCAATTTCCAAACGCCTGAAGGTACCACGTTCATCTGTACAAACAATAGTACACAAGTATAAACACCATGGGACCACGCAGCCGTCATACCGCTCAGGAAGGACATGCGTTCTGTCCCCTAGAGATGAGCGTACTTTGGTGCGAAAAGTGCAAATCAATCACAGAACAACAGCAAAGGACCTTGTGAAGATGCTGAAGGAAACAGGTACAAAAGTATCTATATCCGTAGTAAAAACGTGTCCTATATCGACATAACCTGGAAGGCCGCTCAGCAAGGAAGAAGCCACTGCTCCAAAACCGCCATAAAAAAGCCAGACTACGGTTTGCAACTGCAAATGGGGTCAAAGATCGTACTTTTTGGGGGAGAAATGTTCTCTGGTCTGATGAAACAAAAATATAACTGTTTGGCCATAATGACCATTGTTATGTTTGGAGGAAAAAGGGGGATGCTTGCAAGCCGAAGAACACCATCCCAACCGTGAAGGACGGGGTGGCAGCATCATGCTGTGGGGGTGCTTTGCTGCAGGAGGGTCTGGTGCACGTCACAAAATAGATGGCATCATGAGGCAGGAAAAGTATGTGGATATATTGAAGCAACATCTCAAGACATCAGTCAGGAAATTAAAGCTTGGTCGCAAATGGATCTTCCAAACGGACAATGACCTCAAGCATACTTCCAAAGTTGTGGCAAAATGGCTTAAGGACAACACAGTCAAGGTATTGGAGTGGCCATCACAAAGCCCTGACCTCAATCCTATAGAAAACTTGTGGGCAGAACTGAAAAAGCATGTGTGAGCAAGGAGGCCTACAAACCTGACTCAGTTACACCAGCTCTGTTAGGAGGAATGGGCCAAAATTCACCCAACTTATTGTGGGAAGCTTGTGGAAGGCTACCCGAAACGTCTGACCCAAGGTAAACAATTTAAAGGCAATGCTACCAAATACTAATTGAGTGTATGTAAACTTCTGACCCACTGGGAATGTGATGAAAGAAATAAAAGCTGAAATAAATAATTCTCTCAGCTATTATTTTGACATTTCACATTATTAAAATAAAGTGGTGATCCTAACTGACCTAAGACAGGGAATTTTTACTGGAATTAAATGTCAGGAATTGTGAAAAACTGAGTTTAAATGTATTTGGCTAAGGTGTATGTAAACTTCCAACTTCAACTGTACGTACATGTTTCACTAATATTTGTTTTACTCTTTAGGAAAATATGCATCTCTTCAGAAGTTTGGATGTTCGGGTCTATTTGTGTGTAGTGTAATGACATTGTTCTTCAGTCCATACATATTACAATAAATAAAAACAAAACTGGAAAAATAGATTGTATGACAAAAAGAAATATAGAAAAGTATGTAAAATAAGAAAAATCGTAATGGTATAGGTTGTAATCTCTGCCCACTTAGAGATGCACAGCTGCATGTCGTAACACTGAATATGTTCTTGATTTCATAAACCCTCAACATCTGAACATATAATAACACCATATCCATGTACGCACCACGTGCACAGTCTGTAAAGAGTCTGCAAAGTAAGTATGCAATGAAGTGTGTTGTTTCTCAGGAGCCCACTATGATCTCCATGATGTGGTCCAGTTCATTGAGGTCTGATCGGCAGCTGGTGCTGGAACTGAGGGGTGAGGGCCCATGGGAGGACAGGCTCTCCAGGAGGTCATAGGGCCCCATCTTAGGAACACTCTGCATTCCTGTCAGCACTGTATCAAGGTCGTAGTAAGACGCATCCACGTCTGAAAACAGTTCCTCCAGAGCAGGGTCGGGGCTGGGCGCAGGGTTTTTGATCTCGAACGTGCCAAAGACCTGCTCTGCTGTCCTGGTGTCCTCCACCAGGCTGTCACGCTCCCTCTCCTCCCCCTCTGAGCCAGACCCACACTCTTCACTGTCCTCCTCCTCATCATCATCATCATCATCTTCACCTGTGTCCTCTTCCCAGCAGGGGTCCATGCCAAAGGTGCCTGGCAGGTAGGAGGTTGGGGCTTGGGGGGAGACAGTGGACATAGTCATTCCCACCTCTGCCACCTCCTCCGCAGGGCAGCCCTCTGACCCCACCACTGGGAAGGGCTTGGGGACCTGCTCCCCCTGGGCTGCCTCTGTCTGCCGACACAGCACCTCGGTGGCCACCAGGCGGTCTGCAGAGCACTGGGCAGCAGCGTTGGCAGCACTCAGGGCCTGGGTCATGATCTGCCAGGTGCCGTCCTGGGTCATCTCCTCCTGGATCTGCCTCACCGTGTTGGCAATCAGCACCGAACGGCACAGATTAGGCTCCACCAGCATGTGGCACAGCTGCAGTTTGATCAGGGACATGTCCAGCAGGGACTGCCGCTGCAGGCTGTAGGACGACAGCATCCTCACAGCTGCCAAATTCGACTGATTCACATCCTCACCGCCTGCCACAGGTTCCTCCCTGGAGTCGGAAAACTTGCGCTTCGTGCCCTTCGGGAACATTTTGGCTCTCTGGGGTGAAGGGAAACGGAAAGAGTGTTATTGGTGACAAACCGGCCACAAAAACTTCACATTCTAACAAACACACATGATATCATGAAATACTGTGTTGTCTTGATGAATTTTAGTTATCAAAACTACATTCAAAAGATTTATGAATTTATAATGTGTGGTGTTATGTTTGAAGTGTGTGGCATAAGGACAAACTTTTCATTGGTAAGAGAATTTCATGAAGAATCTCTACAGGTTAGCTAAATATTAATGTAATGTGCTACAGTATAAATAGCTTGTTGTTTTTCTGAAAGTTTGCTATACCTTTCCTGTTGAGAGGCACAGGCATTAGCATAGCAGCTTGGTCCCGGCTGCAGCGCTTCAGTACTTTTGTACAAGCAACAAGCAGCTTTTGTTCTGCACCCTTTCTGCCCATTTTAGGCCAGTCTGAAGCAAGGCTCCTGCTGGGCGGAACAACCACACTTTTAACAGACCCACTGAACCACCGAAAATACAGCATGTTACCAACCAACTACCATCACTGCAGTCAAAATCAGGACAGGTCAGGCTTCTCTCAACAACAAAAAACACAATCAGCTCATGTACATACACTATCCCACCCCACTGCCACCTGTCGTCAAACATCTAAATATTGGCAAAAGTTAGTTCACTTCTGTACTACCGGAGTGAAGTTAATAGGACACATACTGGGTGAGAAAAGTCAAAAGAATACCACACAGGTTTAAATGTGATATGTTTGAGATATACACACCATGCTCCAAAAAATATAACCGCTAGAATGTCATTAAAGGGAAAGGAGGAACAGTGAAAATTAACCTTCCTGAAGCAGTATCTCTGTCTGAATGAGAAGATATCAGAAGACTTGCCTCAAAACAACAGGGGACGGCTGTTGACTCCAAGGGACCAACAAGCAGGGAAGAGCAGAGTAGGAAGAGAACACAGGACAGGAGCCTGTGTGACATCACACTACATTTTCCATCAGACTAAAACAAAGGAACTTCTGTCAGGGTGTGCATCTCCTCAGAGAGAGCAGTGGGTGGGGCAGTAATTGGAGTTACTACTCTGCTACATGGATCAACCATCTACGAAGCAAGAAATGATATCAAACAGGAGGCAAGTATGAAATAAAGGAACCTAATACAGTAACATTTTGGTTCAAAACAGCAAACATTTGCACTTAATAGATTATTTTAACACTATACTAGCTTATGGCAAAAAAAAGCACAGTTGATAATAGCAACTTAAGCAATGTTCCTAATAAGCAAATGTCTTGTATCTATCTATTCTAAGGCTGCAGGGATAGACTGTGGACATCACAGGGGCACAATCTATCAGTCTGCCAAGCAAAGGACATTGAGCTTTGGTCCTACCTGAGAAGACATCTCAGCACTGGAGCAACAAATAACATCACAAGTGACACTGTCGCATTTACTGTATGTTTTCACCATTGGAAGCAATCAGGAGAGTGCTTTTTAGTGTGTTAATGAACCTAACTTGAATGCAGACTTTATGGCCGACCACTTAGCCTAACCATTGCTTTCACTAGAGGGTGGTTATGTGCTTCTAATGTCATTAGCCATCAATAAACCATGATGAAAAACAATCTGTCACATAATTGGACTGGTGCCCTTACTGAAATCTAAGATCATGTTAGCTGCAAGAACTGAAGACTGCAAATGGACCTGCCTCAGACCACAGATAAAATGCACAAACAGTCTGATACAATCCTCTGGGGTACAAGACAACTGTCAAATTCAGCAAATGTTGTGTTCTAAATAGCTAGAACCCAAATAATAACTCCACATTTTCTAGTCCAATTCATGAGTAGCGTTGCCAGGGACCCTATTCAAAATACAAAATGTGAGGCTGACACATGTACTTTCTCTGTTTCTCCGTTGTTACCTTAGTGGTAACTGTAAAAAATAATGGAGAATTTCTAGCTAAGAAGCAAAATACTACACAAGTAACAAAAACACAGGGTTCATATTAATTCACCATTCCACCCACAAACAATAGGTGTCTACTATGGGAGTATAGCTGATTGGATATCTGAAAACAAGGAAAAAAGGAGGCGCAATCATTTTGATGAGACAAAAACTAGTTACTGGTGCCAGGCAGGGGACTTTTTGCTCTTTATGAACACTGCAAACCTAAAAGGCCTGTTCAATACAAATCTGTTAGGTTGTAATCCATTGACAAATAGGATCTAATAGGTTAATGTGGCTATAATAAAACAAAACATAGGTCAAGCCAACATACACCCCTTCAAATTAGGACAGCAGGTAGCCTAGTGGTTAGGGCGTTGGGCCAGTAACCGAAAGGTTGCTGGATTGAATCCCTGAATTGACAAGGTAAAAATCTGTCGTTCTGCCCCTGAACAGGAGGTTAACCCACTGTTCCCCAGTAGGCCGTCATTGTAAATAAGAATTTGTTCTTTTCTGACTTGCCTAGTTAAATAAAGGTTAAATGAAAAGAAAAAAAACATCTTTAAAGTTGAATCATTGTTTTGATGAATCAAGGTTTTTTACTCCAAACAATTAATCTGTCAGTACCAAATGTAAGGAGGGAACCTCATTCATGCATGCTGTGCTTGTTGTACTCTGTGTTATGCCTCAGTTATATTACACCGTTCTAAACGTCAAAGAGCAGCAAGGCTTAATACATAAAATAGCATTAACACCCACAGCTCCACCAGAGATCCTCCTCCTCGTCTCTGGCTCCACCTAGGAATTGTCTCCCCTCCCCCACAATACTGACGTTGACAGTATTTCCGCTTATGCTTATTTGAATGGAGAAATTAGCTGACTACGCAACAGTGCGAGTGTGTATCCTGCAATTCATAATAGGTTAATACAAAAATATGTACATAATGAAATGAGTTATTTATTTTGCACTCGCTGCAATAGCGCATGTCCTTCTCTGGTAGCTGTACCGCATGCTTTGTCTAGCTCGAGCAACAGGGACGCTGGGGCGACAACGGAGATGAGGCCATTTTGAAATAACTAGCTACGTTACCTACTGTAGCTAGCTAATTCCCACTCTGCGATATAATTGTTTAACTATAAAATAACGGATATAATTGGGGTAGATTATTACAACACTGTTTTAAAATGACGAACTTCCCTTTTCCAACTACATTTCTCCACTCCCTAACTGGCATGGATACTCCCGCATGAAAATTGTTTAGCTACCTAACTACCGTTAACTAACGTTACCTAGCTAAATGTGTAGCTAGCGCGCACCCCCCCCTCCCCTCACCAGACTAACATTTGACAAGAGTTTCGGAGATAAACATTTCAATAAATGCCCCATATCAATCCTAACAAATAAATACAGTCGGTTAATTAATTTGTCGTACCTTTATTTTTACTTTATTCCGGTGTTGGTCATAGGATCCTCTGTAGAAAGCGGAGATCAGGCTGAGATGAGATCATTTATGCCACGGCTTCAAAACTAGCTACCTCGTCTTCACTGCTCCCTGCTTGCTACGGCCAGGGAGCAGGAGGGGTGAATGGGGCGGGTTCCATGCATCTTGATAGACAGGCTGTCATTGTCACTTGAACGAGAGCACCAGAACAAAAGGTACACTCCACACTCTCAAAATGCAAAGAAATGGCACAGCAACAGCACATGTAAATCAAAGCTCGCGTGCGTTTTTCCCCACAACTGCAGACTAATCAGTGCATAGCGCGGAAATTGTTATGTCAAAGCAAAACATTTTTGTTTTTAAATCAACAATAAATAAAATACAACTACGATGAGTTATACAGAATATAATGACATTGGAGCTTTTGACTTAAAAAAAATATTATTTCATTGTTCAAATTTGGCTTACCAAGGATTTTTGTTATCCCCTCTTTTGACAAATGACTCTTCCAATCTTACTCTGAGTTTGTAGTTCGTGGGTATGAAATTGGATGTGTTTGGCCAAAAACGTAGTGACGGTACAACACCGTAACACGATCGGAAATGGCGGCGAGTAGTGCGGACGAAAATGAGAAATGTAGAAAAAGTTGGTGAAGCAGCTTCTGTGCTGGAACGCGAACAATATGGGTGTCAGTTCTGAGGGTATGTAATGGGAGGATGAGCATCAAGGACCGGAATGGTCAGTAGTGGAAAGACATAGGAAGAAGAGAGATCATGATACAGAAAGCAGTAGTGATGTGTTGGAGTGGAAAGTTGTGATCAGTGGTGGGAAAAGTACTGAATTGTCATATTTGAGTAAAAGTAAAGATACCTTCATAGAAAATGATTCAAATAAAAGTGAAAGTCACCCAATAAAATAATACTCTAAAAGTATTTGGTTTTAAATATACTTAACTATTAAAAGTAAATAGAATTACTCAAATGTACTTAAGTATTAAAAGTAAAAGATATAAACAATTTCAAATAACTTATTTTAAGCGAACCAGACTGCACAATTATCTTGTTTTTTTACATTTACGAATAGCCAGGGTCACACTCCAACACTCAAGACATAATTTGCAAACGAAGCATTTGTGTTTAGTGAGTCCGCCAGATCAGAGGCAGTAGGGATGACCAGGTGATCTTCTCTTGATAAGTCTGGGAATTGGACCATTTTCCTGTAAAAATGTAACGAGTACTTTTGAGTGTCAGAGAAAATGTATGGAGTAAAAAGTACATTATTTTCTTTAGGAATGAAGTAAAAGTAAAAGTTGGCAAAAATATAAATGGAAAAGTAAAGTAGAAATACCCCAAAAAACTACTTAATAAAAATAAGTACTTTAAAGTATTTTTACATTACAACTTTACACCACTGGTTGTGATAGTGTTTAATGAGACCACAGGGCCTCACTTACACCCTATCCGACTAACTAATTCCATTGAGATAGAGGGACAGTTGGAAGTCGGAAGTGTACATACACCTTAGCCAAATACATTTAAACTCCTGACATTTAGTCCTAGTAAAAATTCCCTGTCTTAGGTCAGTTAGGATCACCACTTTATTTTAATAATGTAAAATGTCAGAATAATAGTAGAGAGAATGATTTATTTCAGCTTTTATTTCTTTCATCACATTCTCAGTGGGTCAGAAGTTTACATACACTCTAGTAGTATTTGGTAGCATTGCCTTTAAATTGTTTAGCTTGGGTCAAATGTTTCGGGTAGCCTTCCACAAGCTTCCCACAATAAGTTGGGTGAATTTTGGCCCATTCCTCCTGACAGAGCTGGTGTAACTGAGTCAGGTTTGTAGGCCTCCTTGCTCGCACACGCTTTTTCAGTTCTGCCCACAATTTGTCTATGGGATTGAGGTCAGGGCTTTGTGATGGCCACTCCAATACCTTGACTTTGTTGTCCTTAAGCCATTTTTCCACAACTTTGTGGAAGTATGCTTGGGCTCATTGTCCATTTGGAAGATCCATTTGCGACCAAGCTTTAACTTCCTGACTGATGTCTTGAGATGTTGCTTCAATATATCCACATAATTTCCCTCCCTCACAATGTCATCTATTTTGTGACGTGCACTAGTCCCTCCTGCAGCAAAGCATCCCCACAACATGATGCTGCCAACCCCGTGCTTCACGGTTGGGATGGTGTTCTTTGGCTTGCAAGCCTCCCCCCTTTTCCTCCAAACATAACGATGATCATTATGGCCAAACAGTTCTATTTTTGTTTCATCAGACCAGATGACATTTCTTTGTTCCCATGTGCAGTTGCAAACCGTAGTCTGGCTTTTTTATGGCGGGTTTGGAACAGTGGCTTCTTCCTTGCTGAGCAGCCTTTCAGGTTATGTCGATACAGGACTCGTTTTACTGTGGATATAGATACTTTTGTACCTGTTTCCTCCAGCATCTTCACAAGGTCCTTTGCTGTTGTTCTGTGATTGATTTGCACTTTTCGCACCAAAGTACGCTCATCTCTAGGGGACAGAACGCATCTCCTTCCTGAGCGGTATGACGGCTGCGTGGTCCCATGGTGTTTATACTTGTGTACTATTGTTTGTACAGATGAACGTGGTACCTTCAGGCGTTTGGAAATTGCTCCTAAGGATGAACCAGACTTGTGGAGGTCTACAATTTATTTTCTGAGGTCTTGGCTGATTTCTTTAGATTTTCTCATGATGTCAAACAAAGAGGCACTGAGGTTGAAGTTAGGCCTTGAAATACATCCACAGGTACATCTCCAATTGACTCAAATTATGTCAATTGGCCTATCAGAAGCTTCTAAAGCCATGACATCATTTTCTGGAATTTTCCAAGCTGTTTAAAGGCACAGTCAGTTTAGTGTATGTAATCTTCTGACCCACTGGAATTGTGACACAGTGAATTATAAGTGAAATAATCTGTCTGTAAACAATTGTTGGAAAAATGACTTGTATCATGCACAAAGTAGATGTCCTAACCGACTTGCCAAAACTATAGTTTGTTAACAAGAAATTTGTGGAGAGGTTGAAAAACTAGTTTTAATGACTCCAACCTAAGTGTATGTAAACTTCCGACTTCAACTGTAGGTGAAGTGAAATTAGCTTGGTTCATTGGAAATGGTAGATTGTTAATATTGTGTGGTAGTCAGGCTCAACAAGAGAAGATTCTGAAAATGGAAAAGCTTAATGGGAAGAAGATTAAAAGCTGTGTCCTTTGTTCTTATGCTAGATTGAGGGGAGTCATCACTGGGGTCCCAATATCTAAAGTACAAAAGTTTGGACACAGCTACTCATTCCAGGGTTTTTCTTTATTTGTACTATTTTCTACATTGTAGAATAATAGTGAAGACATCAAAACTATGAAATAACACATATGGAATCATGTAGTAACCAAACAAGTGTTAAACAAATCAAAATATATTTTATACTTGAGATTCTTCAAAGTAGCCACCCTTTGCCTTGATAACTTTTGACTGGTACTGTACGTCCACAGATGATATTAAAGAAAATGTGAAGGGAGGCAGAGTGATTGAGGTCAAGAGGTTGATCAGTAGGAAAGAGGGTCAAAGAAGTCAAAGCTTATCAGTGATGTTGAGGTCTGAGAAAGTCTTGCTGGGGAAAGTACACGTAGGATTTCTTATTTCGAATGTTAGAGAACTTGTCCCATATGCACTGCAGTGTTTTAAAAGCCAAAGAATGGGACATGTAGCTGCTCAGTGTAAAGAAAGAAAGGAAGTGTGGAGGGGCACATGAGTATGGTGAATGTGGAAGCAATGTGAAGGTTAAGTGCTGTAATTATGGGGGATAACACAGTGCTGCATTTGGTGGATGCCAGGTACAGAGAGAGGCTAGAGAGGCTCAGAGAAATGGAATCAGTCATGATGTATCGTATGCAGAGGCCGTAAAACAAATTGGTAGAACTACAGTGCAGACTGATGGAGCTTACATGGATGTACCTGTAGTAAGTGGACCAACTGTTGGGGCTGGTGCTTCTGATGGTCTTGGCATGGTTTCGAGGCCTGCTCAGAAATCTTGTGCTCATGAATGTGTGGTGTCAAAGGACACGTTGATAATGAATAAAGTTCACTTCATAGTTTTTATTGGTAAGGTTATCAATATGACTCGGTTTGTAGAAAGCAGAAATGCCAGGTTGAAGGTTTTTTTGGAGATGGCAAAATACATTTTGGGTGTAACAGATATTACTGTTGAAATGGTTGTTGACATGCTGAACAATCCAAAGGGTGGAGTGTCTCAGCATGATATAGATAAAGTTTAATGGGTTTTTGGGGGAGGGTGTGGTAGAAGTTAGGGATTTATTTGTTTTTTTATTTTATTTTCATGGTAGTACAGAATTGGGCAGATCATGATTGATCATACATTCCAGCACAGTAGGTGGCAGCATGTACTTAAACGATTGTTTGCGTACCGCCATGATATCATAGAAGAAGAAGCAGCAGCAGCAGCAGCAGCAGCAGCAGCAGCAAAACAAGAAGACGACAGCGACCACGTTTGTCCTGCAGGGAGAGCTGTTGCTAATTCAAGTAATGACTGGCAGATGTTATAAGGTTTTGTATGGCTGTTATAATAACCTTTTGTGTTTGGTTTCAGTTGAGTGTATGTACTTATGTCATGTTTGCATTTGTGCGTACCAGTTAGATTGTGTGAATGTACAGTTGAAGTCAGAAGTTTACATACACCTTAGCCAAATACATTTAAACTCAGTTTTTCCACAATTCCTGATATTTAATCCTAGTAAAATTCCCTGTCTTAGGTCAGTTAGGATCACCATTTTACTTTAAGAATGTGAAACGTCAGAATAATAGTAGACAGAATTATTTATTTCAGCTTTTATTTCTTTCATCACATTCCCAGTGGGTTAGAAGTTTACATACACTCAATTAGTATTTGGTAGCATTGCCTTTAAATTGTTTAACTTGGGTCAAACATTTCGGGTAGCCTTCCACAAGCTTCCCACAATAAGTTGGGTGAATTTTGGCCCATTCCTCCTAACAGAGCTGGTGTAACTGAGTCAGGTTTGTAGGCCTCCTTGCTCGCACACGCTTTTTCAGTTCTGCCCACAAATGTTCTATATCCACAGGTACACCTCCAATTGACTCAAATGATGTCAATCAGAAGCTTCTAAAGCCATGACATCATTTTCTGGAATTTTCCAAGCTGTTTAAATGCACAGTCAACTTAGTGTATGTAAACTTCTGACCCACTGGAATTGTGATACAGTGAATTATAAGTGAAATAATCTGTCTGTAAACAATTGTTGGAAAAATGACTTGTGTCATGCACAAAGTATTTGTCCTAACCGACTTGCCAAAACTATAGTTTGTTAACAAGACATTTTTGAAGTGGTTGAAAAATGACTTTTTGTCACGTTCTGACCTTTATTTCCTTTGTTTTGTCTTTATTTAGTATGTTCAGGGCGTGAGTTGGGGTGGGCAGTCTATGTTTGTATTTCTATGTTTTCCTATTTCTGTGTTTGGCCTGATATGGTTCTCAATCAGAGGCAGGTGTTTTGTGTTGTCTCTGATTGGGAACCATATTTAGGTTGCCTGTTTTGTGTTGGGTTTTGTGGGTGGTTGTTTTCAGTCTTTGTGTGTCTGCACCAGATAGAACTGTTTCGGTTGTCACTTTTGTTGTTTTGTATTTTGAGTGTTCACCTTTATTAAAACAAGATGAACAATTACCACGCTGTGCATTGGTCCTCCGATCCTTCTAACTTATCCTCCTCAGACGAGGAAGACGACAGCCGTTACACTTAGGTTGGAGTCATTAAAACTGTATGTAAACTTCTGACTTCAACTGTATTCTTTTAAACGTTAGAAAATACACACATCTAATTTCATAATCAATATTTTAGTCAAATGTGGTTCAAGTAATCACAAAAACAAGGGGCAAATCATTACTGAGAGCAAAGGCTCCATACAAGTTAGAACTTTGTAAATTAAATAAATAATTCTAGTAACATTCTTACTATTAACACCCAACTTATCTTTGACTTTTCTTATTATTATTCAATATAATACTGCACCCAAACAAATACAACTATATACAAATAAATCCAATACAATTATATACTTCAGAAACATTCAAATAACTACCAGAATCCTATTCAATAAGCGAGTTAAACACAGTTTGGAATTTCATAACATGTTTACATATGTAAAAAGTTTTTAAAAAAACAGCAACAAGAAAAACATACTTTGCCAGTTGCAACACATTGTTGCAGGTCCCATGTGAAACCGCTACAAAATCTGACATTTTTGGGGGTTATTTTACACTACATCAGGAGTTGGAAATGGTGATAAAGAATTGGGATATAATTGTATTAAATATCCAAAAGGAAACTAATTAAATAACATGAAACTAAGTCATTAATTATGATTGAACCAGTACATCCATGTTATTAATGTCATGCCCTGACCGTAGAGATCCTTTTTATGTCTCTATTGTGGTTGGTCAGGGCGTGAGTTTGGGTGGGTATTCTATGTCTGGTGTTCTATGTTGTCCTTGTTTTGTATTTCTGTGTGTTTGGCCTGGTATGGTTCTCAATCAGAGGCAGCTGTCTATCGTTGTCTCTGATTGAGAATCATACTTAGGTAGCCTGTTCCCACCTGTGTTTGTGGGTGGTTGTTTCCTGTTTAGTGTTTGTTTCACCTTTCAGGACTGTTCGTTTGTCGTGTTGTTTTGTCAAGTTTTGCGTATTTTATTAAAATATATGAACACTTACCACGCTGCACCTTGGTCCTCTTCTCCTTCTCCCGACGACGTGCGTTACAATTAAGCATATAATAGTACATTTTAAACATTCAACAAAAATGCTGCATAAAGTCATGCATCCCTGAAAGTGTATGGAACCAAACAATCAACAGCTCATCACTTGTAAATAACAGATCAATGTCGTTTGCAAAACGTATGCATATAAAACTGTAAAAGCATTAATACCAAGTAGAAAACAACGATTAGGTGCTTTCAACACTGCAACTTAGCCCAGGGCTAAGAGCCTCCTTAGCCCTGGTCTAAGGGAGATTTTAGCTCGGGACTAAGCAAATGTTCATACTTGCACATTAAAAAGTGGGCTAGCACCAACTCTAGCCCCAGAAACACGGTGTGTGTGAAATAGCCAGTGTGAAACGCAGAATTCTCACTGTCCAAACACAAAAGCTGCACATTCACTTAATTGGCATATGCTTGTGATGCGTTCTGCATGGTATTTTAAGTAAATGTATACTACTTCATCCTCCCATCTGAGTTTTAAAAATCCTACAAAAAAACGAAATACTTTCATTTAATCCGTGCAAAAACATTGTTGCTATGGCTAACAAAAACAGTTGCTATATAGGCTGGTAAACGTGTTCTCACTTAGCTAGCTAGTCAACTGAAGAAGCCACAAACTCTACTGCAGGAAGGGCAGCTAACGTTGCATTTTTATCTGTTTTATAGATTTTCTATTGACATTTAATTGGATATAGCTATTCTTGATAATAATATTGTTGCATGATTTTGCTTGGATCAGAAAAGTTGATGTCCGTGTACTGCATTCACTGTACAGGGCTATATCGCATGTCAAAAGTTTAACATTGTTTATAGGGTTTCCAACTGTCCCGTATTAGCTGGGATGTCCCTTATATTAGGCTAAATTGATTTGTCCCATACGGGACCTCCCTTGTCCTGTATATTCATCCAATCACAGTATAGTGTAAACGCGCCAATTACTGCAAAGTAATTTCTGTTATTGTTCGGTCGGTTTGGCATATCAAGGAAATATGGATAAACATGCAAAAAAGACTGTGCAGCTACAACAAACAATGTGAAACAAAAAAGACGTGGGTTAAGCCAGGGGCGAAAATCTGATATCAACCTTGGAGGGGACAATTACATGACATTTTCTCAGGAGCAATTCCTGAGGGGGACACCAAAAGTAGTGCTGTAACACATAGACTATGTTGTAATATGTTAAATGTATATTGAGGGACCATAATCACTACTACTGGATAATTGTTAGGTACAGTAGTTAACTGAAGGGTTGTCCCAACTTGTTTAAATCATTATAATACTACTAATAATAATAGTTATAGCAGTGTTCCTTATCAGTGCAGTGTTCCTCTCTCTTGAAACGTCAACACTCTGTTTGCAAGAGTTTGTGGTTCTATAAATTGTGGGTGTGGCTGATATGGTTCTGTGTCATCACTGAGGTAACTGGACGATGCTGTGCCACTGTCCCCTATACTGGTGCTGCTGGCAACAAGGGTGACACCTGGTCCTGCCGTGGCTGTGACACTGTCCTCTGAAGTCTCTCTCCTTGGCTCTTTCCCTTTCACCACCCTCACTGACTCAGTCTGTCTCCTAGAAAAGAAATAAGGTGTTTGCTGTACTCCTAACTACCGGTACCCAAAACTACACAATTAATCACAACAGCAATACCATTGCCTTAAACAAATCTTAGTTTAGTCACCAGTTTAAGTTGAGAGCTGGGGTATCCATGGCATTTTCCAATTATGTCCCTATTTTACAAGTAAAAAAAATGGAGAACCTTTCATAATGTTGCCAAACAAAGACTCAACAAACTTACCTGAGACTCCCTGTCTCTGCCAGTCTGTCCCTGCCAGTCTGTCCCTGCCTATCTGTCCACAGCTCTGCTGTCTGTGTGCCATCTGTTGCCTGCTCTGCCTAATGACATCATTGTGAAACATTCCATTAGCATTTCACTTCTTTCTTATGAACATTTTATCAACTGGTCTTTGAGATATTAGGCTACTAGAGTTCTTACTTTGCGTTTTGGTGTCCTGAAAAATACTCTGATGTCCGTCTTTTTTCTGACATTTTTCTACCTGGCTGGCTGGCTGACCGGTCTAGCTGCACACACACACATTTACACAACACATGCTGCAACGTTTTGAAATTTTAACCTAGTTTGTTTCATATTGGCAGGCTTCCAACAATAGCTGAATTTGCAAAGCTAGCGAGCACCAATTCCGTTTCTGTGGTGTTTGCTATAATCTTTGCTACCTGGTTAAAGGTGGAGAAAAAAAAAAAGATTCACTAGCGACAATTTTGCTTTTGCAACGAGACCATTTAATATATTTAAGACAATGGTATAAGAGAGTGTAGTTCTGTTCAGTTTGGACTTCAGTTTATCGCTAACCTTATCACGGGGACTTTGAAGCACTACAGCTGCATGCTAATCTTGGAATAAACTCACGATAGCAAATATTCCATCTTTGACGACGCCACATAAATGGAATAGGTACTAGCTAGCTTGATAGTTAATGTTTGCTTTAGTTTGCGCGCTAGCTCTGCAAATTCAGCTAGTGTGTGAACCCTGCAACATTAAAAAAATATATACATTGCTATGGCGCGATTGACTGGATTACCTCACGTCAGTTACGTACACTGAGTGCCTTTCGGACAGTAGATACGAACCCTCTATTACCTTGCAAGCTAAAGAACTGGCAGTGGATCAAATCATTGTGGGGCAAAGGGCGGGGGGGTCGCAATCTTGTGAAACTTAAAAACGCGCTATTAAGTGTCTATAATCAGCACAAGTGCTTTCATTGCGTATTATTAATATTATTGAAATTACATAGTTATGTTTACAGTGATATATTGGGGGGGACAAATCATATTTTTCCCAGGATGGGGGGGTCGTGTCCCCCCCGTCCCCCCTGGGATTTCCGCCTATGGGTTAAGCCCGCCAGTGGTGACTCGACGAAAGCTTTCTGTACTTTATGCGTCGGGAATTATCAATTGGCCATGAAGGGGAGAATGACCTAACTCAGCATGCATCCACAGAAATGCACAAGGCCACGCTAGCAATATCGGTGCATTCTTCATGACGTCTACTGCGGAAACTGACATAATTGGAAACACCTCTCCGTTTATCAGTTATTGAGCAGTGCCAACAATCGCATTCTTAAAGCTAATTGCCCAGCTCACATAGCTCATAATGCTTTCAAGCACTTCTGCGGTCAGTGGATATTGAGACAATTGTTTTACAGATCTACAGCCACTTATCAGTATCTGCTTCCCTAAGAGAGGAACTGCGTGCATTTTTTTTGCCTTTGTTGACACTGAGTGGCGTGAAATTCTGCAACATGTTTGCACACAATGGCTCTCTCTTCATCTAGCTGCCGATCGTCTCCAGCAAAGCTGGCCAGCTCTTACATCACACTTCAGGTCCCTTAGGGAGACCTGTACTGTGGCAATGAATAGTATTGTTGAGTATGAAGAAAAAACGGAAGCTGCTGAGATTTATCTGTGCTTTTTCCACAAAGTGGGTGTGTTTTTGACCAACTTGTAAAACAGCTGTACGAACAACGCTCTGCATCACAGATGTTTACGAGGAAGTCCAAAAGTTCAAAATTTAAGATGCTTCAGCTGAAACAGGACAGAGTAGACCAAGCAGCTGATGGACAAACAATTGTCAGCACAAAGGTCCAAGCAGCAACAGGACTTTGAAGTTCTATAACACTGTCATTACATACATTGACAGGTGGTTTGATTTCTCACCAGAAAATGTAATGGTGAAACTGATCGGCCTCTATGAGGAGCTCTCCTTCACTGACCTGGAGCAGGTGGTGGTTGCCCTCAAAATGACAGCGACAGTCAGTATGGACCAACTCTATGAAGAGTTTTGTGCTAGCCGGGAGGAAATACAGAAAGCCAGAGAGGATACCACCAAATCCACCAGTGAGAAGTAGGTGGCAATTTTCCAAAACCTAGAGAAAGCCAACTTGATCAACATGTTCAGGATTGTCTCATTTGTCCTCAGTGTGCCAGACTCAAATGCCTTTGTAGAGAGGATTTTCTGTCTGATGACCATTAAATGGTCACTCAAGAAACCGATGTAGCACAGAGCTGATCAAAAATGAACTTCAAATATCTGGGAACTGTGATTTGTGTATGTAATGACTTCTCTCTGGCTATGCAAGACGAGAAAGGACTGCTTGAATCAGTCAAGAGCAGCAAAAAATATGTAGACTTGGTGAGTGACTCATGCCCCTCTTTTCCTCTTTTGCATTTGAAAAGTAGTTTTTTTTGCTGTTAAGGTCCAAATTGTAATTTCTTTGATAATTTATTTTGAGGTTTATTCACATAAGTTTACATAATGATACCATTTTAGTAAAACTATAGGCTAAATGGAATATACAAATGTTTTGCCTTTCCAATTGAATAAGAATATGAATATACACTGTATATTCATTCACACAACACCATACCCACACCGCCGTGGCACCGTGCACTGGCACGCAACCTTTTGTCCCTTATTTGGTAGTGAGAAAGTTGGCAACCCTCATTGTTTACCAGGTCCTACAGGCAAACAGCAAGGTTTATACAAACCATCACTGTTGGAAATAAAATGCTAGACTAAAAGCAAGAGGAAATAATTTGTTAATAAAAAAAATGCCTTATTGCTTAACATTGGTTGAGTGGCAGAGATAGAATGTTGGTCCATGTGTGTTTGTACAAGTGTGAATCCTCAGCCCAGGGCTAAAGCTAAGCCCACCCTTATTCTGCAATTACAGCATCCAAAATTCCACAGTCACCTGCAGTTACTGCACTTTTACTGCAGTTTCAAAACTGCAATCTTTTTTTATAAGGGCAGGGTTAACAAATGCTTGTGCAAACAGGATAAGCTAGCCCAGGACCAGTCTTTGCCTGGGGCTAAGAACAATGCAGTGTGAAAAGGCCTAAAGAAACCTTTTCAGTAGCAATGTATTTTAAGAGAAAAGCACAGACAGCCAGCAGTGGTGCAAACAGATGCAAATTATCCACATTTT
Organism: Salvelinus alpinus; assembly: GCF_045679555.1. Taxonomy (NCBI): domain Eukaryota; kingdom Metazoa; phylum Chordata; class Actinopteri; order Salmoniformes; family Salmonidae; genus Salvelinus; species Salvelinus alpinus. The sequence goes on from NC_092119.1 coordinate 26,307,283, forward strand.
AGTGCAAAAAGGCGCTCTCTCGCCCACTGACAACACCAACACTATGACTAGATAAGAAGCACATGTGGTCAGAACAACAGAACCGTGCCTGAAGTCAAGATATAGTCAGTAGAATAAGAACACGTTCTTTGCTTGGCCTCATGCAACACACTGTTCAGCCACTAGACCAGCGTTTCCAAAACCCGGTCCTCGGGACCCCAAAGGGTTCAGTTTGGGGTTTAGCCCTAACACTACACAACTGATTCAAATTATCAACGCCTGATGATTAGCTGATTATTTGAATCAAACCCCACACTAGACCAAGTGACGTAGCAAGAATTTTGTTGGCTTTTTGAATGGTTTTCAATCGGCAAAACGTAGTGAATGGTCTTAGGGCAAAAACTAAATGAAAGTCATTTGGCAGTAGTAAATATATTAACAAACATTCCTTCATATATCTTAAATGACCATGTTTTCATGAATTTGATGATTTAATCGCCAATTCAAAATAACAAGGACATAAACACGGAAGTATAACGTAGGTGTCACGTCCTGACCATAGTTCTTATGTGTTTTGCTTGTTTTAGTGTTGGTCAGGACGTGAGCTGGGTGGGCATTCTATGTTGTGTGTCTAGTTTGTCTGTTTCTGTGTTCGGCCTAATATGGTTCTCAATCAGAGGCAGCTGTCAATCGTTGTCCCTGATTGAGAATCATATGGCCATATGGCTGTGGCTTGTTTTGTGTTGGGGATTTGTGGGTGGTTGTTTCCTGTCTTTGTGTTTTGTCTGCACCGGAAAGGACTGTATCGGTTTTGCCACATTTGTTATTTTGTAGTTTTGTAAGTGTTCACGTTTTCGTTTTGTATTAAACATGTTGAGCACTGGCTACGCTGCGTGTTGGTCCGATCCCTGTTACACTCTCTCTTCTTGTGAAGAGAGGGAAGGCTGCCGTTACAGAACCACCCACCAATCTCGGACCAAGCAGCGTAGCAACGGGCAGCAGCGGCAGCAGCAGCAGCAGCGGGACCAGGAGAAATGGACATGGGAGGACGAGCTGGACGGAAAAGGACCCTGGGCAGAGCCAGAGGAATATCGCCGCCCCAAAGCAGAGCTGGAGGCAGCAAAAGCGGAGAGGCGGCGTTTTGAGGAGCTAGCTCGGCAGCAGGAGCCGGATCTGGGTTACACCACTTGGGAAGAAATAAACAGGTGCCCACTTCCCGCGCCCACTTCCCAGGCTTACCGTGGAGAGCGGGAGTACGGGCAGACACCGTGTTATGCGGAAGAGCGCACGGTGTCTCCTGTACGTGTGCTTAGCCCGGTGCGGTACATTCCAGCTCCACGTATCGGCCGGGCTAGAGTGAGCATTGAGCCAGGTGCCATGAAGCCGGCTCAACGCGTCTGGTCTCCAGTGCGTCTCCTCGGGCCGGCATACATGGCACCAGCCTTACGCATGGTGTCCCCGGTTCGCCAACACAGCCCAGTGCGGGTTATTCCACCTCCCCGCACTGGTCGGGCTACGGGGAGCATTCAACCAGGTAAGGTTGGGCAGGCTCGGTGCTCAAGGGAGCCAGTACGCCTGCACGGTCTGGTATATCCGGCGCCACCTTCCCGCCCCAGCCCAGTACCACCAGTGCCTACACCACGCACCAGGCTTCCTGTGCGTCTCCAGAACTCTGTTCCTCCTCCACGCACTCTCCCTGTAGTGCGTGTCTCCAGCCCAGTACCTCCAGTTCCGGCACCACGCACCAAGCCTCCTGTGCGTCTCCAGAGCCCTGTACGCACTGTTCCTTCTCCCCGCACTCGCCCTGAGGTGCGTGCCCTCAGCCCGGTACCATCAGTGCCGGTACCACGCACCAGGCCTATAGTGCGCCTCGAGAGTCCAGTGTGCCCTGTTCCTGCTCCCCGCACTAGCCTTGAGGTGCGTGTCTCCAGTCCGGTACCACCAGTTCCGGCACCACGCACCAGGCCTACTGTGCGCCTCAGCAGGTCAGAGTCGGCCGTCTGTCCAAAGCCGCCTGCACTGCCCGCCTGCCCAGCGCCGTCTGAGCTGCCCGCCTGCCCAGCGCCATCTGAGCTGCCCGTCTGTCCCGAGCCGTCAGAGCCGCCCGTCTGTCCCGAGCCGTCAGAGCCGCCCGTCTGTCCCGAGCCGTCAGAGCCGCCCGTCTGTCCCGAGCCGTCAGAGCCGCCCGTCTGTCCCGAGCCGTCAGAGCCGCCCGTCTGTCCCGAGCCGCCAGAGCCGCCCGCCCGTCAGGAGCCGCCAGAGCCGCCCGCCAGTCAGGAGCCGCCAGAGCCGCCCGCCAGTCAGGAGCCGCCAGAGCCGCCCGCCAGTCAGGAGCCGCCAGAGCCGCCCGCCAGTCAGGAGCCGCCAGAGCCGCCCGCCAGTCAGGAGCCGCCAGAGCCGCCCGCCAGTCAGGAGCCGCCAGAGCCGCCCGCCAGTCATGAGCTGCCTGCCAGTCATGAGCTGCCCGCCAGTCATGAGCTGCCCTCCAGTCATGAGCTGCCCTCCAGTCATGAGCTGCCCTCCAGTCATGAGCTGCCCTCCAGTCATGAGCTGCCCTCCAGTCATGAGCTGCCCCTCAGTCCGGAGCTGCCCCTCAGTCCGGAGCTGCCCCTCAGTCCGGAGCTGCCATTAGTCCGGAGCTGCCCTTCAGTCCAGAGCTGCCTCTCTGTCCGGAGCTGCCCCTCTGTCCTGAGCTACCTCTCTGTCCTGAGCTACCTCTCTGTCCTGAGCTACCTCTCTGTCCTGAGCTACCTCTCTGTCCTGAGCTGTCTCCTCAATTTAGTGGGGACCTTGGTGAGGATTCCTAGGCCAAGGTCGAGGGCGAGGGTCGCCACTCAAGGACGCTAAGGAGGGGGACAAAGACAATGGTGGAGTGGTGGCCTCGTCCTGCGCCGGAGCCGCCACCGCGGACAGATGCCCACCCAGACCCTCCCCTTGAGTTTTAGGGGTGCGTTCGGAGTCCGCACCTCAGGAGGGGGGGTACTGTCACGTCCTGACCATAGTTCTTATGTGTTTTGCTTGTTTTAGTGTTGGTCAGGACGTGAGCTGGGTGGGCATTCTATGTTGTGTGTCTAGTTTGTCTGTTTCTGTGTTCGGCCTAATATGGTTCTCAATCAGAGGCAGCTGTCAATCGTTGTCCCTGATTGAGAATCATATATAGGTGGCTTGTTTTGTGTTGGGGATTTGTGGGTGGTTGTTTCCTGTCTTTGTGTTTTGTCTGCACCAGAAAGGACTGTATCGGTTTTGCCACATTTGTTATTTTGTAGTTTTGTAAGTGTTCACGTTTTCGTTCGTATTAAACATGTTGAGCACTGGCTACGCTGCGTGTTGGTCCGATCCCTGTTACACTCTCTCTTCTCGTGAAGAGAGGGAAGGCTGCCGTTACAGTAGGAATGCGTCGCTTGCACGGGTTACATGCCGTGTTCACATGCTAGTCGGAACTAGGAAACTCTGACATGTCTGACTTGCTAACTGGTTGTAGTTATACACGTGCCACGTTCAACGAATCAGCAAGTCTCTCCGACTTCAATGCGTTCAGACAACTGGGAACTCTATTTTTTTTTGCTCCAACTGGGAAAATAGTTTTGAACAGTCATCCCACTCAGAATTCCAACTCGAAACTCTGGCATCTTTCTATTGCTCCGACCGGAAAGTCACTGACATCATGAATTGACCTCGTTATTTTCTTCTGAGTTCCCAGTTGTCTTGGAAGCGCCAATAAATGCAGGCAAGAGTACAATGTAGCAGTAGGGGTATATATCAAATCTCAACTCTCAAAAAGTTTACAATATGCTACAGATAACATAACAATACAAATTCTCCAGGACTACCTTTAGAGTGCAGTAGTAAACCAGCATCTATTAAGAAGAAAAGCTCTCTTTCCATCTCCTCTCTTTCTCTCTTTCTCACTTCCTCCGGTCCTCTAGTTCCTCCTCAGAGAGTATGTCATGGGGGGTGGAGGGCCGAGGCACGACGTGACCTTTGACCCCCCCTTTCCTGTTCTGCAGGAAGTCCTGGATCTCCCCCGGCAACAGACAGAAATTCTCCTGGTACTCCGCCTCCACTGCACCCTGCAGCTGGGGTCAGAGGTCAGAGGTCAGAGTTAGGAGAAAGGGGTAGAGGTCAGGGGTCAGGGGTTATAGTTAGATGCTAGAGGTTTAGGGTTAGGGTTACGGATTTAAAGGTAAGAGGTCATGGGTTAGTTGGTATGTCACCTTTGGTTTCTCATCAAGAATTTGCTGCTGGATGTCTTTGTGCTGCTTCACCAGTCTCTCTTGGCGTTTTGCCTGAGCATCCTCCAGCTAGAGCAGGGAAGAGAGAGGTTACCTTCAGTGATTGGACTGCTCCATCTTGGAAGCGCTATCACTTCACAGGAAAATAACAGTACCAGACGTCACGCCGTTGATTCTCCAACAAGAGTACAGAGTGATGTCTGGCCACGAGCAGTGGAGGAAAAAGTACCCAATCATCATACTTGAGTAAAAGTAAAGATACCTTAATAGAAAATTACTCAAGTAAAAGTGAAAGTCACCCAGTAAAATACTAGAGTAAAAGTCTCAAGTAGTATTGGGTTTTAAATATACTTAAGTTAAATATATATATGCTACAATATGCTTAAGTATCAAAAGTAAAAGCACAAATCATTTCAAATTACTTATATTAAGCAAACCAGACAGCACAGTTTTCTTGTTTTGTTTAATTTACAGATAGCCAGGGGCACACTCCAACACTCAGACATCATTTACAAATGTTTAGTGAGTCCACCAGATTAGAGGCAGTAGAGGTGACCAGGGATGTTCTCTTGATAAGTATGTGAATTGGACCATTTTCCTGTCACCCTCCACCTCTCAAAATGTATTTTGGTTGTCAGGGAAAATGTATGGAGTAAAAATTACATAATTTTCTTCAGGAATGTAGTGAAGTAAAAGTGAAAGTAGTCAAAAATATATAATAGTGAAGTACAGATACCCCCAAAAAATGACTTAAGTAGTACTTTAAAGTATTTTTACTTAAGTACTTTACACCACTATCCACGAGAGACTATCTGACCCCCAATCCTTCCATCCTTACCCTTTTGATGTTCTGTACCACTTCATTCACATATGATTTGTTGATCTCCAACTTCCCCCTAACAACAGAATAATAAATAGTCATACATACAGAAATCCAGCCTCTCTTTCTGTCACACACACAAACATAGAGTTCTCTTTGCTGGAGCTTCTTCCCTATGCACTGGAGTCTCCGCTCCTCCTCTTCTCGCCGGCATGCACGCCTGGTCAGGGGCATGGCATGCGGTGTGAACTGCATCCCATCGCTACTGGTAGTCCAGCACAATTGTACCTATCCATGAAAAAGAGCACCACCTGTTGGTCGTGGTTTCCGAAAGATGTGCCGGTTTAGTATAGATTCATCTGTCCCAGAGTCCTGGTAAGAGGACTGATAATGACCAGCAGGAGACAGGGATACAATTCACACTTTATTTCACACCCAAGACAGGCACACATGACTTTACAGAGGAGAAAACTAGTTGTAGTGTATAGTGGTTTTATGGTCATGAATGCGCTAACACTAGTGATGGAATGTCCAGAGAATAAGCAGCCAAGAAGTGAGGACCATAGGTGAGTCCTTGAATGTTTGTGCAGCCAGGTTAGTCAACTTGTTGTTAATTCCTGGAGCTGTAGTGAGAGACTGAGGTACTGATAGAAGGGGGGGGGGGGCTGTTACCCCACCAGATAGGCTCTGTGATTGGCTGACCAGGTTCCCTGATTGACTGAGTTCCCTGTAAACCTGGTCGTACCCTGACACAGAGGGATATGAAGTGATCTCTGCCACTGGACAATGGGGTCAGGTTGAGGCGGGGGATAGTACCCTACCTCAGCAGTAAAATGCTACAAAGTTTGTCTCTTCAGAGCCAGGGAGAGGGTTTAATGATTGAAGTTATAGGGTTTGGTACACTTACTCTTCTACCAAGTGCTTCTCTTTTGTCATAGCTTCTTTGATTTTCTCTGTTCTCCTTTTGTCCATTTTCTTTTTCAGGTCTTTTTTTTCTCTGCAAAGGTGAAGCATCACAAATTATATATTTGATAGAATTATATCCAATTATATCTCTATAGTACACTAACTTCGCATCTCTGTTAAACTGATGTCTCACAGTCATATCAAACTCACTTGTCACAGATGTCTTTTAATTTCTTCATCTGGTTGTTCTGGCTTTCCTCAGTCACTGTAGTCAGTTTCTCACTCATCTGCAATAGTGGTGATATATAGTATTGGAATGTACAATTATGTAATATATAATCTGTGTGTGTGCGTGTTACCTGTTTGATGTGTTCTCGTTTGAGGTATTTCTCGCTGTAGTATTGTTCCTGTCTCAACTCCAGTAGCTGTTGCTGTTGTTGTTCTCTCAGCTCCCTCAGTTGCCCTTCTCCATCCTCATCAAACTGCTTCAGTTCAGCCTTCCCTCCGGGTGACAAACTTCTAACACACACACACACACACACACACACACACACACACACACACACACACACACACACACACACACACACACACACACACACACACACACACACACACACACACACACACACACACACTTGACATGAGTCAGGGGTTAGGGACAACACACATACACACACAACCCTACACTCTACCAGATCTGCCTACCCTCCACCCTACCTACCTTGTCTTACCATGTTGTTTAGTCTTCAGGAGAGCGTTGTGTCTGCGTGTGTGTTGGTTCTGAGCCTGGTTGTACTTGGTGGTCTGTTCCTTCACCATCTCCAAAGTCTTCTTCTGGTGTCTCTTCACCACATCCTTCATCTCCCTGTAGTGTCTCTTCTGCTCCAGCACTATCAGCTTGTGTTGCCTGAGCTCCTCTAGTGTGGCCGCCTCCATATCTGAACAGGCAGAGACCACACAGTGGAACACATAGACTACACACCATCTTATACTGACAACACACCACCACCACACACACACACAACCCCTCCCCCCTTTCTCCCTCTGACCTATCAGAACGCTCTGCACCATGTTTTCAGTCTTCGCCGCTGGTTTGGTTGGTTCTGAAACAACTAGAAAATGATGATTGGTTGGCGTGACTGATTGGTTGGCGTGCTCCGTTCCTAATGAGAAAATCATTCATGTCAATACATCTGCAGTGACATTGTAGCAGTCTTGGGTGTGGCAATAGCAGATAGAAGTTAGTGGGTCAGGGTCAGGGGTTACCTGTAGCTGCAGACTGGGGTGTATTAGTCAGAGTTCTGGGTGTGACGGTAGGGCTGGGGCTGAGACCGTTCTCCAAAGGAGCAGATCGTAAGTTGGCTTTTGGCTCAGCAAGCCCGGGTTGATCAGCATTAGCCTCAATCTTTAATACAATAACACAACAACAATAGCAATGTAACGGTACTTCTAAATACGTACATTGTTTTTACTGTCCATAATTTTCAACCACAAAACCCTAGTTTGACCACAAACCTCTTTGCTGGTCTCCTCCTCCCCTTCCTCCAGAGTGAGAGCAGCCAGCTGTTGGGACCGCTGCTCCAAGAGATTCACATACCGGATGGGGTTAGACAGCGCCTCGATTACATCTACACACACCCACACCCACACCCACACCCACACCCACACCCACACACACACACACACACACACACACACACACACACACACACACACACACACACACACACACACACATTAGGGATTAGCCTTGATACTATGTGGACAAACTGAACTCTAAACTGGTACTAAGCTTACATAGAGACCTCCAGGTCTAATAGGCATTGTCGTATACCAGACCTACCTGCAAAGGTGTCTGGGACATAGTCCTTCACTTCAATGTAGACAAACACAGCAGGCAGAATCAGCGACTGGTTCTTCTCATTCCTCAGGCCGATGTAGCGATAACCTGAGATAGATAAAACACAGTTAATAACCTGAGAACAACAGAGGACAATAGGGACTATAGAGAAAGAGATGACAAACTCATTGCAGAGGCAGTGTTTACTGTTTATAGGTAAATAGAATGTTTACCGGGCCGTATGGCTGGCACAGGGATAATACGGTGACCTATGAACTTTCCTCCTTCCTCAAACGCAGTGATTCTCAGAGAGGCCAACGTGGGGAGAACCACCTGCAACAACACAATTATACACAGTCATACATGGATATACTTTAACATTATACACAATTATACAGTTAAAATAATACAGTTTTACGCAGTTATACAGTTATACTGTTACTCTTCAATATTATACACTTGCGTTCTATGGTTATACAGCTTGTTGAGACCTGAAGAATTCCCTAGGTTTTAGCTCAGAGGGCTAACACAGTCCCATTTTATGGCGTGCAGGAGACCTGGTTTCAAACCCAGTTGGTCACTGTTTCTCACCTTCTTGAAGATAATTGGCTCTTCGTCCCAGACTGGGTTTATAGCGTTGCTCTGGGACGTCTTGGTCTTCAGGGCTTTTCTCCTGGTGTCCACAGGAAGACCAAACATGTCCAGCTCTATGTACACACCTACCTTCTTGTCGCTCAGAAACTGGCCTGAGATTATCTGTAGGAGAGAAGCTCATTTCATAACACCAGTTTAGTCTAAACTAACTGGTTAATTAGTTAACCACAGTGTGTTGTGTTATGGTATTTTGTAACTCTTACCTTGACCTTGACAGTGTTGGCCACTATGCCGTCCACGGTGCTCTCAGCGAACGGGTCAAAGTGTTTGTCTGGTCTTCTCATGAACTCTGGTTTCAGTCTGTAGCCGCTCTTCCCATTGTACTCATACATGCCCAGGTTCAACTGCATAGACAGGTCTGGGAGAGAGAGCGAGAGAGAGGTCAGGGGGAGGTCAGAGGTTAAGAGAGGTCAGTGGTTATAGGTAAAGTAAGCAGTGCTGCCTCACCTATAGTTTGTGAACAATTTATTTTATTAGATCACATCGAGGGCAACACAATCAAAATGTCTCACCTATCGTTTGGAAGTTGAGTGCCACCAGCTGGCAGCCAGCATTCCAGAAGAGTTGTGGCATGTAGTTGGAGGAGTCCACCCTCGTGCCTTTAGGGTAGATACGACTCAACTGCTGCTTGTTATATCTGAGAGGACAGGTTAAAGACATTTACATGACATTACATTACGGTGAGTAGAGTAGAGCCTTTGTATAGTCACCTGCTTTGATGAGACTAAACTGCAGCTATTCTTTAATGGAATAAGCTAAGATAGAGCAACGTGACCCTTGAGAGGAAAGTAATCAACAACACGACAAACTAATACTGGAGTTGAGTTCGGGTTCAGGGTTGTAGTTGGGGTTATTTACAGGTCAGCTGAATCTTAAGGATACTCCACAAACTCCACGGGCGACTTGGTGAGGTGCTCCAGAGCTTTAGTCTCCACAAATGATGACATTTGATAGCTACGATTAACCTCTGGGGAAAGAACATAATGGTTTATTATGTGTTTGTGTGTGTTTGTTTGTGCGTGCGTCTTTGTGTATTTGCAGTGAGCCAGCATACTTTTGGAAGCCTCGAAGGAGTTGAACTTGGTGGGCTGGATGTAGTTGACCAGAGTGGACATCTCCTCTGTAGCTACGGCCTCCGGTTCCTCTGCTGTCCCCTGGAGACAAAGTCATCACATAACAGGCAGCCATGTTACCCCAACCCTGACCCTTCACCTCTAACCTACAGTACATCACCAGTGTTAAAGGGTAACCAAGTAACCATGGTAGCAGAGTGCAAGCTACTGAACTCACTTCATCTGAAGTCTTCTTACAGTCATCATCATCATCATCGTCATCGTCTTCAGCCTCTATTTCCCCCGAAAGAAGAGAAGAATCTGTTTACATTTTCATGAACTCAAAAAGAGACAAATGTTCGCCGACTCTTATAAAAGGCTTCTAGAGACCTTCACCAGCTCTAATGATAGTGGTGAAAATGATGAATATGATTTTTATTATTATCATAATTTTTATACATTAGAGCACACTTGCAGTCAGGCTCACCGGCTGTGATGTTGCTAGGAGATGAGGGTTCATCTGTTGCCTGTTCCTCTGCTGCGTCCTGGTTGGCTGGATGCTCTGCCAGTTGCTTGTTGCCATGGGCAGCCGGGGGCTTGTGGGATTTCTTGTTCTTGATGAGGATCTTACCCATCAGCTCCTGAGGACTTGGCAAGGGTACCCCAGACTCCAGCTAACAGACGAACACACACACACACACACACACACACACACACACACACACACACACACACACACACACACACACACACCAACCCACCCCCCACCGCACACACACACATATCAGAGCGCGTGTGCATGCGTACATGTTTGTGGGTATCGGTGTGGATGTGGATGGGTGTGTGAGTGTGTGTGAGTGTGCTAAAAACGTACAGGATATTTCTCCAGTGGGTCTATCAGTAGTGCATCTCCAAAAATTGACCTACAGTATTCTGCCATCTTGGCTTGTTGCTTTGGCCTGTTAGGATTAGAGGTCATGGGTCAGGAGCAGTTCACCAAAGATGTTCTAGTATATTCGCCTATTCATCTCTATGTTTACTCACGAGTCCACATGGTTTTCAAAGGACAGGATGACAGGAAAAGGAGAGGTTTTAAAAGCACACTCAGCGATGGCCTCAATCACCTCCTGTAGAGCAAAAGGAGATGTTATAGTAGTTGGTTATTTTATGTACATGTATAGAAGTTATCAGTTATAGACTATATCAGTATAAAATGCAATGTTTTAGAAGCACGTGGACAAGGCAAGCAGGATTCTTTTTTAATTTGTTGCAAAGACTATTCTAGCCTTAGATTAGGAATGGAGTTAGCTTTGACGCAGGAGTTTTCAGAGCATGCATATGTTTGTGTGTGTGTGTGTGTGGTTGCGTATGTGTACCTTAAAGCAGATCTCTGAGGTCATGGTGAAGCCGTGCGTGATGACTGGTTCCTCCTCTGCGGTCCGTCCTTTCCAACAGTCCAACTCCACACAGCGACAACCTGCCAACATCACCTGACGGTACATCTCCACTGATGAACTTCCTGCCAGCTGCCCCGCTACACACACACAGACACACACATCACATTTATAAATATACATACACACAGATATACACACACCACATTTATAAATATACATACACACAGATACACACACATTTATATATATACATATGGAAAGAAAATGGCGCAGGAAGAAATGGCAGCAGTTTTACGGGCGCCCAGCCAATTGTGCTATTATGTGGTTTTTTTCATACATAATGTTTCTGCAACCGTATCTTACGGCAGAAAATAGCTTCTGGATATCAGGACAGCGATCACTCACCCCGGATTAGACAAAGAGTTTTTCAACAACAAGCAAGACTCACACGATATTCTCCAAACACCCGGCAGGGTCGACATCCCAGTTATTCGCAAGAGGAAGCGACGCAGGTACAGAGGACGAAGAGCCGGATGCCTGGTCAGGACCCGGCGAAGGCGACTGGGAAAGCTGCCGTTACCGTCAATATTACTCGCCAACATGCAATCAGTGGACAATAAATTAGACGAGGTACGATCACGAATATCCTACCAACGGGACATCAAAACTGTAATATCTTATGTTTCACAGAATCGTGGCTGAATGACGACATGGATATTCAGCTAGCGGGATATACGCTGCACCAGCAGGATAGAACAGCACACTCCGGTAAGACGAGGGGGGGGCGGTCTGTGCATAAAACAACAGCTGGTGCACGAAATCTAAGGATGTCTCTAGATTTTGCTCGCCTGAAGTAGAGTATATTGTGATAAATTGCAGGCCACACTACTTGCCTAGAGAGTTCTCAGCTATACTTCTCGTGGCTGTTTATTTACCACCACAAACAGATGCTGGCACTAAGACTGCACTCAGCTGTATAAGGAAATAAGCAAACAGGAAACCACTCACCCAGAGTTGGCGCTCCTAGTGGCCGGAGACTTTAATGCAGGGAAACTTAAATCAGTTCTACCAAATCTCTATCAACATGTTAAATGTGCAACCAGAGGGGAAAAATTCTAGATCACCTGTACTCCACACACAGAGACGCGTACAAAGCTCTCCCTCGCCCTCCATTTGGTAAATCCGGCCACAACTCTGTCCTCCTGGTTCCTGCTTACAAGCAAAAATTAAAGCAGGAAGCACCAGTGACTCGGTCTATAAAAAAGTGGTCAGATGAAGCAGATGCTAAACGACAGGACTGTTTTGCTATCACAGACTGGAACATGTTCCGGGATTCTTCCGATGACATTGAGGAATACACCACATCAGTCACTGGCTTTATCAATAAGTGCATCGAGGATGTCGTCCCCACAGTGACTGTAGGTACATACCCCAACCAGAAGTCATGGATTACAGGCAACATTCGCACTGAGCTAAAGGGTAGAGCTGCCGCTTTCAAGGTGCGGGACTCTAACCCGGAAGCTTACAAGAAATCCCGCTATGCCCTGCGACGTACCATCAAACAGGCAAAGCGTCAATACTGGGCTAAGATTGAATCATACTACACCGGCTCTGACGCTCGTCGGATGTGGCAGGGCTTGCAAACTATTACAGACTACAAAAGGGAAGCACAGCCGTGAGCTGCCCAGTGACACGAGCCTACCAGACGAGCTAAATCACTTCTATGCTCGCTTCGAGGCAAGCAACACTGAGGCATGCATGAGACCATCAGCTGTTCCGGACGACTGTGTGATCACGCTCTCCGTAGCCGACGTGAGTAAGACCTTTAAACAGTTCAACATACACAAGGCTGCGGGGCCAGATGGATTACCAGGACGTGTGCTCCGGGCATGTGCTGACCAACTGGCAGGTGTCTTCACTGACATTTTCAACATGTCCCTGATTGAGTCTGTAATACCAACATGTTTCAAGCAGACCACCATAGTCCCTGTGCCCAAGAACACAAAGGCAACCTGCCTAAATGACTACATACCCGTAGCACTCACGTCCGTAGCCATGAAGTTCTTTGAAAGGCTGGTAATGGCTCACATCAACACCATTATCCCAGAAACCCTAGACCCAGTCCAATTTGCATACTGCCCAAACAGATCCACAGATGATGCAATCTCTATTGCACTCCACACTGCCCTTTCCCACCTGGACAAAAGGAACAGCTATATGAGAATGTTATTCATCGACTACAGCTCATCGTTCAACACCATAGTACCCTCAAAGCTCATCACTAAGCTAAGGAACCTGGGACTAAACACCTCCCTCTGCGACTGGATCCTGGACTTCCTGATGGGCCGCCCCTAGGTGGTGAGGGTAGGTAGCAACACATCTGCCATGCTGATCCTCAACACTGTAGATCCCCAGGGGAGCGTGCTCAGTCCCCTCCTGTACTCCCTGTTCACCCACGACTGCATGGCCAGGCACGACTCCAACACCATCATTAAGTTTGCAGACGACACAACAGTTGTGATAAGTTTGCAGACGACACAACAGTGGTAGGCCTGATCACTGACAACGACGAGACAGCCTATAGGGAGGAGGTCAGAGACCTGGCCGGGTGGTGCCAGAATAACAACCTATCCCTCAACGTAACCAAGACTAAGGAGATGATTGTGGACTACAGGAAAAGGAGCACCGTGCACGCCCACATTCTCATCCACGGGGCTGTAGTGGAGCAGGTTGAGAGCTTCAAGTTCCTTGATGTCCACATCACCAAAAAACTAGAATGGTCCAAACACCAAGACAGTCGTGAAGAGGGCACGACAAAGCCCATTCCCCCTCAGGAAACTAAAAAGATTTGGCATGGGTCCTGAGATCCTCAAAAGGTTCTACAGCTGCAACATCGAGAGCATCCTGACCGGTTGCATCACTGCCTGGTACGGCAATTGCTCGGCCTCCGACCGCAAGGCACTTCAGAGGGTAGTGCGTACGGGCCAGTACATCCCTGGGGCAAACCTGCCTACCATCCAGGACCTCTACAACAGGCGGTGTCAGAGGAAGGCCCTAAAAATTGTCAAAGACCCCAGCCACCCCAGTCATAGACTGTTCTCTCTACTACCGCATGGCAAGCGGTACCGGAGTGCCAAGTCTAGGACAAAAAGGCTTCTCAACAGTTTTTACCCCCAAGCCATAAGACTCCTGAACAGGTAACCAAATGGTTACCCGGACTATTTGCATTGTGTGCCCCCCCCACCCAACCACTCTTTTACGCTGCTGCTACTCTCTGTTTATCATATATGCATAGTCACTTTAACTATACATTCATGTACATACTACCTCAATTGGCCCGACCCACCAGTGCTCCCGCACATTGGCTAACCGGGCTATCTGCATTGTGTCCCACCACCCGCCAACCCCTCTTTTTACGCTACTGCTACTCTCTGTTTATCATATATGCATATAGTCATGTACATGTACCTACATGTACATAATACCTCAATAAGCCTGACTAACCAGTGTCTGTATATAGCCTTGCTACTATTATTTTCAAATGTCTTTTTACTGTTGTTTTATTTCTTTACTTACCTACACACACACATACCTTTTTTTTCGCACTATTGGTTAGAGCCTGTAAGTAAGCATTTCACTGTAAGGTCTACACCTGCTGTATTCGGCACACGTGACAAATAAACTTTGATTTGATAAATATACATACACACAGAGACACACACACATTTATAAATATACATACACAGATACAAACACACATTTGTAAATATACAGGTGAAGTTGGAAGTTTACTACTCTTAGGTTGGAGTCATTAAAACTCATTTTTCAACCACTCCACAAATCTCTTGTTAAAACCTTTCAGTGATACCCATCCCGGATCCGGGATCATCCTCATCAAAAAAGCTGACTAGCATAGCCTAGCCTAACGGGACAGGGATATCATATAATATAATTTTCATGAAATCACAAGTCCAATACAGCAAATGAAAGATAAACATCTTGTGAATCCAGCCATCATTTCCGATTTTTAAAATGTTTTACAGCGAAAACACAATATGTATTTCTATTAGCTAACCACAATAGCCAAAGACTCAACCGCATATTTTCACCATGTTTCTACCGCATAGGTAGCTATCACAAAACCGACCAAATAGAGATATAATTAGTCACTAACCAAGAAACAACTTCATCAGATGACAGTCTTATAACATGTTATACAATACATTTATGTTTTGTCCGAAAAATGTGCATATTTGAGGTATAAATCATAGTTTTACATTGCAGCTACCATCACAAATAGCACCGAAGCAGCCAGAATAATTACAGTGAGCAACGTGAAATACATAAATACTCATCATAAAACATTTATGAAAAATACATGGTGTACAGCAAATGAAAGATAAACATCTTGTGAATCCAGCCAATATTTCCGATTTTTTAAGTGTTTTACAGTGAAAACACAATATAGAATTATATTAGCTTACCACAATAGCCAAACACACAAATGCATTTATTCACCGCAAAAGGAACCTATCGCAAAAACCAGCAAAAGATATAACATTAATCACTAACCTTGAACAACTTCATCAGATGACAGTCTTATAACATCAGGTTATACAATACACTTATGTTTTGTTCGAAAATGTGCATATTTAGAGCTGCAAACCGTGGTTATACATTGTGAATATGTAGCAACATTTCCCCAGAATGTCCGGAGCTATTTTGGACACTCACCTAATCTGACCAAAGAACTCATCATAAACTTTACATAAAAATACTTGTTGTATGGCAAATGAAAGATACACTGGTTCTTAATGCAACCGCCATGCTAGATTTAAAAAAATATCTTTACCATAACATACAGCTTGCGTTATTACGAGACATCGCTCACCAAAACGGCGGAGAATAGGAATCAACATTTTCCACAGAAATACGAAATAACATCATAAATTGTTCTTACTTTTGCTGAGCTTCCATCAGAATCTTGTACAAGGAGTCCTTGGTCCAGAATAAATTGTTGTTTGGTTTTAGAATGTCCTTTTCTTCTGTCGAATTCGCGCCACAATGCTAGCCAAGGTTGATAACGTTCCCACCCTCTCGTGACGCAAAGAATGGAAAACTCCAAAAGTCCCAATAAACGTTGAATAAACTGATAAAACTCGGTTGAAAAAACCTACTTTACGATGTTATTATCACATGTATCAAATAAAATCAGAGCCGGAGATATTCGCCATGTAAACCGAAAGCTTTTCAGAAGCTAATGTCGAGCTCCGCCTCGCGCCTTGGTAGACAAAGGAAATTCCTGACCTGCCACTCCAAAAGCTCTCATTCGACCTCAGATCAAGCTAGACACCCCATTCCACCTTCCACTGCCTGTTGACATCTAGTGGAAGGCGTATGAAGTGCATGTATATCGATAAATATAAGCCAGTTGAATAGGCAGGCCCTGAAACAGAGCCCCATTTTCAGAATTTTCACTTCCTGTCAGGAAGTTTGCTGCCAAATGAGTTCTGTTTTACTCACAGATATAATTCAAACAGTTTTAGAAACTTGAGAGTGTTTTCTATCCAATAGTAATAATAATATGCATATTGTATGATCTAGAATAGAGTACGAGGCCGTTTAAATTGGGAACGATTTTTTCCAAAGTGAAAACAGCGCCCCCCCCTATTGACAAGAAGTTTTAACAAACTATAGTTTTGGCAAGTCGGTTAGGACAAATACTACTTTTTTTCCAACAATTGTTTACAGACAGATTATTTCACTTTTAATTCACTGTATAACAATTCCAGTGGGTCAGAAGTTTACATACACTAAGTTGACTGCATTTAAACAGCTTGGAAAATTCCAGAAAATGATGTCATGGCTTTAGAAGCTTCTGATTGACATAATTTGAGTCAATTGGAGGTGTACCTGTGGATGTATTTCAAGGCCTACCTTCAAACTCAGTGCCTCTTTGCTTGACATCATGAGAAAATCAAAAGAAATCAGCCAAGACCTCAGAAAAAAATTGTAGACCTCCACAAGTCTGGTTTATCCTTGGGAGCAATTTCCAAACGCCTGAAGGTACCACGTTCATCTGTACAAACAATAGTACGCAAGTATAAACACCATGGGACCACGCAGCCATCATACCACTCATGAATGTACTTTGGCGCGAAAAGTGCAAATCAATCACAGAACAACAGCAAAGGACCGTGTGAAGATGCTGGAGGAAACAGGTACAAAAGTATCTATATCCACAGTAAAATGAGTCCTATATCGGCATAACCTGAAAGTCCGCTCAGCATGGAAGAAGCCACTGCTCCAAAACCGCCATAAAAAAGCCAGACTACCGTTTGCAACTGCACATGGGGACAAAGATCGTACTTTTTGGAGAAATGTCCTCTGGTCTGATGGAACAAAAATACAACTGTTAGGCCATAATGCCCATTGTTATGTTTGGAGGAAAAAGGGGGACGCTTGCAAGCCGAAGAACATCATCCCAACCGTGAAGCACGAGGGTGGCAGCATCATGTTGTGGGGGTGCTTTGCTGCAGGAGGGACTGGTGCACTTCACAAAATAGATGGCATCATGAGGCAGGAAAATGATGTGGATATATTGAAGCAACATCTCAAGACATCAGTCAGGAAGTTAAAGCTTGGTCGCAAATGGGTCTTCCAAATGGACATTGACCTCAAGCATACTTCCAAAGTTGTGGCAAAATGGCTTAAGGACAACAAAGTCAAGGTATTTCAGTGGCCATCACAAAGCCCTGACCTCAATCCTATAGAAAATGTGTGGCAGAACTGAAAAGGTGTGTGCGAGCAAGGAGGCCTACAAACCTGACTCATTTACACCAGCTCTGTCAGGAGGAATGGGCCAAAATTCACCCAACTTATTGTGGGAACTTGTGAATGGCTACCCAAAGTGTTTGACCCAAGTTAAACAATTTAAAGGCAATGCTACCAAATACTAATTGAGTGTATGTAAACTTCTGACCCACTGGGAATGTGATGAAAGAAATAAAAGCTGAAATAAATAATTCTCTCTACTATTATTCTGACATTTCACATTCTTAAAATAAACTGGTGATCCTAACTGACCTAAGAGAGGGACTTTTTTACTAGGATTAAATGTCAGGAATTGTGAAAAACGGAGTTTAAATGTATTTGGCTAAGGTGTATGTAAACTTCCGACTTCAACTGTACACAGACACACACATTTATAAATATACATACACACACACACACCACATTTATAAATATACATACACACAGATGAAGTAGATTTGTCATCAGCTTCCAAGTGCGGTTGTGTGCGAGTCAAATCATAGGTGTGTGCGTGTGCTCATGTGTGCACGTTTGTGTGTACCTGTGAGGTAGGTGTTGTGTGAGGAGTTGATGAAGTAGTGAGACAGAGGGAAGGTCATGTCTTCAGACTGGTCTAGCTTCTCAGGAGGAATCACTCCATTCTCATCAGACACCAGGTATCTGCTGAACCCCTCCAATGTGATCAGCCCTACAGGACACACACACCCACACAAAGGAGGGTTATACACACTCACACAATCATGCACACACTCAAGTTTACACCCAGGCACAAATGCATGCACACCTTGTTTGAGCAGGCTCTGGTTGAATTCATATTTCTCCATCAGGGTCTGTGTCTGAGAGGGTCTGAGAGGAGGATACAGAATCTCATTCAGACGAGGATCTCTCTGCCTCTCGTTAATAAACTCTGTCATCTGATCCACAGACAGGTAAGCACCCTTAGCACCCCTGCAGAAAGAGAGAGCGAGAGAGAGTCAGGAATTAGTGACAGTACATACTGTTGAGAGAAGTTGCTGCAGTGAAGGAGACCCTGGGTCTCGACCCCGCCCTGTGCAACTGGGTCCTGGACTTCCTGACGGGCCGCCCCCAGGTGGTGAGGGTAGGTAACAACATCTCCACCCCGCTGATCCTCAACACTGGGGCCCCACAAGGGTGCGTTCTGAGCCCTCTCCTGTACTCCCTGTTCACCCACGACTGCGTGGCCATGCACGCCTCCAACTCAATCATCAAGTTTGCGGATGACACTACAGTGGTAGGCTTGATCACCAACAACGACGAGACGGCCTACAGGGAGGAGGTGAGGGCCCTCGGAGTGTGGTGTCAGGAAAATAACCTCATACTCAACGTCAACAAAACAAAGGAGATGATTGTGGACTTCAGGAAACAGCAGAGGGAGCACCCCCCTATCCACATCGACGGGTCAGTAGTGGAGAAGGTGGAAAGTTTTAAGTTCCTCGGTGTACACATCACGGACAAACTGAACTGGTCCACCCACACAGACAGCGTTGTGAAGAAGGCGCAGCAGCGCCTCTTCAACCTCAGGAGGCTGAAGAAATTCGGCTTGTCACCAAAAGCACTCACAAACTTCTACAGATGCACAATCGAGAGCATCCTGTCGGGCTGTATCACCGCCTGGTACGGCAACTGCTCCGCCCACAACCGTAAGGCTCTCCAGAGGGTAGTGAGGTCTGCAGAACGCATCACCAGGGGCAAACTACCTGCCCTCCAGGACACCTACACCACCCGATGTCACAGGAAGGCCATAAAGATCATCAAGGACAACAACCACCCAAGCCACTGCCTGTTCACCCCGCTATCATCCAGAAGGCGAGGTCAGTACAGGTGCATCAAAGCAGGGACCGAGAGACTGAAAAACAGCTTCTATCTCAAGGCCATCAGACTGTTAAACAGCCACCACTAACATTTAGCGGCCGCTGCCAACATACTGACTCAACTCCAGCCACTTTAAAAATGGGAATTGATGGAAATTATGTAAAAATGTACCACTAGCCACTTTAAGCAATGCCACTTAATACAATGTTTACATACCCTACATTACCCATCTCATATGTATATATACTGTACTCTATATCATCTACTGCATCTTGCCATCTTTATGCAATACATGTACCACTAGCCACTTTAAACTATGCCACTTTATGTTTACATACCCTACAGTACTCATCTCATATGTATATACCGTACTCTATACCATCTACTGCATCTGCCATGCCGTTCTGTACCACCACTCATCCATATATCTTTATGTACATATTCTTTATCCCTTTACACTTGTGTGTGTGTGTAAGGTAGTAGTGTGGAATTGTTAGGTTAGATTACTGTTGGTTATTACTGCATTGTCGGAACTAGAAGCACAAGCATTTCGCTACACTCGCATTAACATCTGCTAACCATGTGTATGTGACTAATAAATTTGATTTGATTTGATTTGATTTGATTTGATTTTAGACAGCTGAGTTCTGGCCGAGGACAGATGTGGGAAAGGGTCAGAAAGGGTCAGGGTTTAGAGTTGAGGCCAGGAGGTACTGATAGTACTTACTGCTGAGAGAAGACTGAGCTGAGTTCTGGCCGAGGACATAGGTGGGAGAGGAAAGATCTGTAAACGTCAGGAGTGAAGTCCTCAAGGGGAATAGAGTTGCTCTGCAAAGGAACACAAATACCACTGAGATGAGTCAGGTCTCAAGAAGTTATGATTTTAATAGTTGGCTTGAATGTGGGAGGAAAGAACTACCACTTAAAATACCACCAGTACTTCCAGTTTCAATATTGTATAGTTTGTTATATTGTATAATATTCCATAGTTATAATGTATACCCGTCCAAAGGGTAAGTTGCAGTGTTCCAAGGCCGTCTCCACTCTCTTTTTGTCTGCTGAGAACATGCGGACAATGCTGGGTAAAAGGGGCGGGACATGCGTAATATCGATCAATCACATCCTACAGGATTCAGCAGACACGGGAGTGATGATCAGTGTTCGAAGGGATGGGCCCTGAGCAAAGTGCTGCCATAGAGAATGATAGAGGCCTCTAGTGGCCAAAAGGCCATTTTGGCATTGGCAGCGCCATTCAGGGCTTCCCCCATGCGTCCACCATTTAAAGTAGTCAAAGTAGTTAACTGGGTGGGGATTCCTATGGGTTATAGCTCCATTGGCGCTGCCCATGCTGTCACAGACGCTATAATGGCACATTATAAAGATGAGTCCTTTATCTCTGAGCGCTGCACAGATTCACAAAACTTGATCCCATAATTAGTGGTTATTTAGGATACAAGGTGATTTATATAGATCAATGATTCTGCACAACGCCTTGCTCAGGACGACCCCCTAAATATATTGAGGAACCAATGGGATTTACTCACTTCTTCACTGGGATCCGCCCCTCTGAGTTTGGCTGCAAGGTCAGTCTGACGTACCTGTTAGAGAAAGATTGGGAAAAAGGGAGCGAGAAACTGAAGAATAAACACACCTCTGTCACGCCTACATTTCCAGTGATCTCCATCGCTATCACAAATCAGGCTGACACCAACGTTTCCCTTTAAAGCTGGAATTCGTAGCGATGAAACTGCCACTTCCGTTTACGATATTACAACAAAAAAGACGTTGCTTAAAACAACGAACACTGTTATTTCTCATTTGGACAACATTGCACCTCATTGCATGATAGAACAGAAAGGTTACCATGACACTGGATGCTCCTTTCCTCCTTTCATGAACAAAACCAAAACAATAACAAATATGCCTGGGAGGACCACTGTTTAACCTACTGCAGATTCAGCTCCAAAAATAATTTTCCTGATAGACTCACGCTTTCTCCAGACTGGTTTCTCTGTTCATGTTGTGACTCAGCAGGTTGGAGGCCAGGGAGAACAGCTCCTCAGCCCACTTCTATACAACACAAAGAGAGAGGGAGGAACATTCTGTGTGTGTGTGTGTGTCTGTGTGTGTCTGTCTGTGTGTGTGTGTGTGTGTGAATATGTATGTGTGTGTACCGTGGCCTCTTCCTCTTGCAGGGCCATGAAGTTGAGGTATGTGATGTTGACCATGTCCGCTCCTGTGACTACGGTCAACAGACGGTTCTCTATACGACCGACCAGGTTCCCCACATCAAGCAGCTCACGCAGCTTCGCCTCCTAGGGGGGACAGCAGGTCAGGGTTAGAGGTCAGGTTCAAAGGTTAGACCATGGGTGTCGTCTCCAGTCCTCAAGGGCAATTTTTTTTTAAATTTCCACCTGGTGTTTAATTTATCAGTGTTACTGATTTGTATTGTTAATTGGCTGAATCAGACTGAATCAAAGGTAATGATGTAAACCAAAAGGAGCTCGATTTGACACACCTGGGTCAAGGGTTTGGATGTCATGGGGGTTAAGTACCTTTGGTGTTTTGGTGCTCTTCCCTGTTCTGGCATCCTTTATATGGGTGATGTCTAAAAACTCTGTCTCCTACAGGAGAGATAGAGGCAAAGAGAGCGAGAGAGTAAAGACATGAGAAAAGGAGTGAGAGGGATGTTATAATATTCATCACTCACTCTAATCAATACACACACACAGGGGGACACACACAGGCGCTAATCAACACACACACACACACACACACACACACACACACACACACACACACACACACACACACACACACACACACACACACACACACACACACACACACACACACACACACACACACACACACACACACACACACAGGGTGACTAAGCCCCAGCAAGAAGAAGCAGGATACACAGTAGGAGTCCCAACGTGTGAGAGAGCATGGTGTCATCTCCTCTGTGTGTCTATATCTGTGTGTGTGCATGTGTGTACCTTGTTCTGATCAGTCCAGTGAAGAAAGTATCCGTGTGGATCCACAGTCAGGGTGATGGGAGTCACTGTCGAGAGATCCTGACCACATGGAGACAGATATTAGCACACACACACGCTTGACGTTGGTGGTTGTGATAACATATGTAATGTGCATTTTAATATATTGTATTGTGATTTCAGTGTGTGTGTGTATGTTTGAAGCTGAGTTGGGTTTGAATAAGCCATTGCATAAGCATGACTGACTGGTCCCGAATGACCTTTCTACTAAGAAATATATAGCGACCCACGCACAATGTATATAAGGCCCTCCCCCGCCCTCCATTCAGCAAATCGGACCACGATTCCATCTTGCTCCTCCCCTCCTATAGACAGAAGCTCAAACACGAAGCACCCATGGTGAGGACTATTCAACGCTAGTCTGACCAATCGGAATCCACGCTTCAAGATTATTTTGATCACGCGGACTGGGATATGTTCAGAGTAGCTTCAGAAAATAATATCGACACATATACCGATACGGTGAATGAGTTTATCAGGAAGTGCATAGGAGATGTTGTACCCACTGTGACTATTAAAACCTACCCCAACCAGAAACCGTGGATAGATGGGAGTATTCGCGCAAAACTGAAAGCGCAAACCACTGCATTTAACCAGGGCAAGAAGACTGGGAATATGGAAGAATACACACAGTGTAGTTATTCCCTCCGCAAAGCAATCAAGCAGGCTAAACATCGGTATAGGGACAAAGTTGAGTCCCAGTTCAACGGCTCAGACACCAGACGTATGTGGCAGGGTCTACAGACAATCACGGATTATAAAAGGAAAACCAGCCACCGACGTCTTGCTTCCGGACAGGCTGAACACCTTCTTCGCTTGCTTTGAGGATAATACAGTGCCACTGACGCGGCCCGCTATCAAGGACTTTGGGCTTTCCTTTTCCGTGGCTGACGTGAGTAAGACATTTAAGCATGTTAACCCTCGCAAGGCTGCTGGCCCAGATGGTATCCCTAGCCATGTCCTCAGAGCATGCGCAGACCAGCTGGCTGGTGTGTTCACAGATATATTCACTCTCTCCCTATCCCAGTCTATTGTCCCCACATGCTTCAAGATGGCCACCATTGTCCCTGTACCTAAGAAAACAAAGGTAATTGAACTAAATGACTATCGCCCCGTTGCACTCACCTCTGTCATCATGAAGTGTTTTGATAGACTAGTCAAGGATCATATCACCTCCACCTTACCTGCCACCCTAGACCCACTTCAATTTGCTTACCTCCCCAATAGATCCACAGACGATGCAATCGCCACCACACTGCACACTGCCCTGTCCCATCTGGACAAGAGGAATACCTATGTAAGAATGCTGTTCATTGACTAGAGCTCAGCATTCAACACCATAGTACCCTCCAAGCTCATCATCAAGCTGGAGGCCCTGGGTCTCAACCCCGCCCTGTGCAATTGGGTTCTGGATTTCCTGACGGGCCGCTTCCAGGTGATGAAGGTAGGAAACAACACCTCCTCTTTGCTGATCCTCAACACTGGGGCCCCACAAGGGTGCGTGCTCAGCCCCCTCCTGTACTCCCTGTTCACCCATGATTGCGTGGCCAAGCACACCTCCAACTCAATCATCAAGTTTGCAGACGACACAACAGTAGTAGGCTTGATTACCAACAACGACGAGAGAGCCTACAGGGAGGAGGTGAGGGCTCTGTGAGTGTGGTGCCAGTAAAATAACCTCTCACTCAACATCAACAGAACTAAGGAGATGATCGTGGACTTCAGGAAACAGCAGAGGGAGCACCCCCCTATCCACATTGATGGGACCTCGGCTCACTGACAAACTGAAATGGTCCACCCACATAGACAGTGTGGTGAAGAAGGCGCAACAGCGCCTCCTCAACCTCAGGAGGCTAAAAAAATGTGACTTAACACCTAAAACCCTCACAAACTTTTACAGATGCACAATTGAGAGCATCCTGTCGGGCTGTATCACTGCCTGGTACGGCAACTGCACCGCCCACAACCGCAAAGCTCTCCAGAGGGTGGTGCAGTCTGCCCAACGCATTACCGGCGGCAAACTTCCCGCCCTCCTGGACACCTACAGCATCCGATGCCATAGGAGGCCAAAAAGATCATCAATGACATCAACCACCCGAGCCACTGCCTGTTCACCCTGCTATCATCCAGAAGGCAAGGTCAGTACAGGTGCATCAAAGCTGGAACCGAGAGACTGAAAAACAGCTTCTATCTTAGGGCCATCAGACTGATAAACAGCCATCACTAGCACATCAGAGGTGGCTGCCTATAGACATAGATTAGGAATCACTGGCCACTTTTAGAAATGGATCACTAGCCACTTTAATATTGTTCCGTATCTAGCATTACTCATCTCTTATGTGTAAACTGCACTCCACACTATTCTACCGTATCTTAGTCACTTTTAAATTGTGTTTACATATTGCATCACCCATTTCATATGTATATACTGTATTGTATTCTATACTACACCACTGACTGTTAAACAGCCATCTCCAGCACATCAGAGGATGCTGCCTATAGACATAGATTAGGAATCACTGGCCACTTTAAGGAAATGAAACACTAGCCACTTTAATAATGTATCCGTATCTTGCATTACTCATCTCATATGTGTAAACTGTACTCTGTACTATTCTGCGGTATCTTAGTCACTTTAATTGTTTGTAAATATTGCATCACCCATCTCATATGTATATACTGTACTCTATACTATGCCACTGTATCTTAGTCCAATGCCGCTCTGACATACACTACCATTCAAAAGTTTGGGGTCACTTAGAAATGTCATTGTTTTTGAAAGAAAAGCAAATTTTTTGTCCATTAAAATAACATCAAATTTATCAGAAATACAGTGTAGACATTGTTAATGTTGTAAATTAATATTGTAGCTGGAAATGGCAGACTTTTATGGAATATCTACTATACATAGGCGTACAGAGGCCCATTATCAGCAACCATCACTCCTGTGTTCCAATGGCACGTTGTGTTAGTTAATCCAAGTTTATCATTTTCAAAAGGCTAATTGATCATGAGAAAACCCTTTTGCAATTATGTTATCACAGCTGAAAACTGTAGTGCTGATTAAAGAAGCAATAAAACTGGCCTTCTTTAGACTAGTTGAGTATCTAGAGCATCAGCATTTGTGGGTTCGATTAGAGGCTTAAAATGGCCAGAAACAAAGACATTTCATCTGAAACTCATCAGTCTATTCTTGTTCTGAGAAATGAAGGCTATTCCATGCGAGAAATTGCCAAGAAACTGAAGATCTCGTACAACGCTGTGTACTACTCCCTTCACAGAAGCGCAAACTGGCTCTAACCAGAATAGGAGTGGGAGGCCCCAGTGCACAACTGAGCAAAAGGACAAGTACATTAGAGTGTCTAGTTTGAGAAACAGATGCCTCACAAGTCCTCAACTGGCAGCTTCATTAAATAGTACCCGCAAAACACCAGTCTCAATGTCAACAGTGAAGAGGCGACTCCGGGATGCTGGCCTTCTAGGCAGTGTTGCAAAGAAAAAGCCATATCTCAGGCTGGCCAATAAAAATAAAAGATTCAGATGGGGAAAAGAACATAGACACTGGACAGAGGAACTCTGCCTGGAAGGCCAGCATCCCGGAGTCGCCTCTTCAGTGTTGACGTTGAGACTGGTGTTTTGCGGGTACTATTTAATATAGCTGCAAGTTGAGGACTTGTATTTGTATTTATTATGGATCCCCATTAGCTGCTGCCAAAGCAGTAGCTACTCTTCCTGGGGTCCAGGAAGTCTGTTTCTCATACTAGACACTCTAATGTACTTGTCCTCTTGCTCAGTTATTCTGGCCATTTTGAGCCTCTAATCGAACCCACAAATGCTGATGCTCTATATACTCACCTAGTCTAAAGAAGGCCAGTTTTATTGCTTATTTAATCAGAACAACAGTTTTCAGCTGTTCTAATCTAACTGCAAAAGGGTTTTCTAATGATCAATTAGCCTTTTAAAATGTTCAACTTGGATTAGCTAACACAACGTGCCATTGGAACACAGGAGTGATGGTTGCTCATAATGGGCCTCTGTACACCTATGTAGATATTCTATAAAAAATCTGCCGTTTCCAGCTAAAATAGTCATTTACAACATTAACAATGTCTACACTGTATTTCTGATAAATTTGATGTTATTTCAATGGACAAAACATTTGCTTGTCTTTCAAAAACAAGGACATTTCTAAGTGACCCCAAACTTTGGAATGGTAGTGTATATGTATATGTATTCTTAATCCATTCCTTACTTAGATGTATGTGTATATTGGGTATATGTTGTGGAACTGTTAGATATTACTTATTGCTGCACTGTCGGAGCTAAAAGAACATGCGTTTCGCTACACCCGCAATAACGTCTGCTAAACACGTGTATGTGACCAATACATTTTTATTTGATTTGACACACACACACACACACACACACACACACACACACACACACACACACACACACACACACACACACACACACACACACACACACACACACACACACACACACACACACACTCTCTCTTTTTTAGGTGGTGGAACATCTTGGCTAATTGAGGAGGGATTTAAACCATGGCAGTTACCATGGCAACTTACATTTACATTTTACATTTTAGTCATTTAGCAGACGCTCTTATCCAGAGCGACTTACAGTAGAGACTTGCCAGCACATTTCTCTGTATCCATGCTCTGTGCTTAAAACTCTCAACATACCAACACACTTAGACACACTCTTGCAAACGCACACACACACAGCAACTACGTTAAAACATATTTGCAGCCAACATTACATGCGCAATCACAACCAAAAATGTCACATTTTTATCTTAAATGTCTGACACTTCTCGCTGCTAAAATCAGCACAAACTATGCACATACACAGAGACACACAGACACACACCCACTGATACTCACATCGTCCCATTTGATGAAGCAGCTGCCATTCTTCAGAGTGTCGGGGACTGTCAGCGGTTTGAGCTTCAGAGCATGTGTCCCTGGCTGAGCCCCTGCCATGGTACACACACACCTCCAACCTGCTGCGCCGGAAGTCCTCTTTAACCTGCCTTCTAGTCTTTCTCCTCTCCTGTCTTGCTCTCCTCTTCTCTCCTCTTTAGTCAGTAGACTGAGAGGGTTGGATGATAGTGATCTAGTAGTTACATCACTGAAACAAGCTGCATATCTGTCTACAATCAACAGTCTCCTTTGTCCTGTCTAGTCAGCTCTTCTATAGAATCAACAGTATACTCCTCTCTTTAGTATAACGTGTCCTACTGTACTAGCTGAATAATGTCTTAGGGTTATCCTTCTAGTATCTCTGTCCTCTTGCATACCTAGTGTATATCTGGATAATATAGTACTAACTGCATAATGCCTTGTTCTATCTGTCTGCTCGCTCTCTTTGAGACAGAACTGCTACTGCCTCCCCACACTGACTCACTCTGACATGCTTATTGAGCCTACACGCCCACACACACACAAAGACACAGAGAGAGAGAGAGAGAGAATATAAAACCAAATAGACAATTTTTGGATCCATAATAAGTCTATTTTCATGTATCTAAATTTCTGATCAAATAATCATCAAAGACAGTAGAGGGTTTGGGCTCACACGTACAGGACCACACCATAAGACCATACATACCTGTACAGGTTTTCCAGCATGGGTGGTTGAAAGGGTTTGAATCCTAAACAACTTGACCTGTGGTTAGTGTGTGTGTGCAGGACTACTGCAGGAGCTATTTCAGCTCTAACTCCCCCACTCCCTCCTCACGTGGTGAAGAGCCGTGAGTGTGTGGGCGAGCTACAGCATGTATGTAGTTGATATGGTATGTGTGTGTGTGGTTGATATGGTGTGTATGTAGTTAATATGGTATGTGTGTGTGTGGTTGATATGGTGTGTGTGTGTGGTTGATATGGTGTGTGTGTGGTTGATATGGTGTGTATGTAGTTGATATGGTATGTGTGTGTGTGGTTGATATGGTGTGTATGTAGTTTTAATATGGTATGTGTGTGTGTGGTTGATATGGTGTGTGTGTGTGTGTAGTTGATATGGTGTGTGTGTGGTTGATATGGTGTGTGTGTGTGTGTGTGTGTGTGTGTGGTTGATATGGTGTGTATGTAGTTTTAATATGGTATGTGTGTGTGTGGTTGATATGGTGTGTGTGTGTGTGTGTGTGTAGTTGATATGGTGTGTGTGTGGTTGATATGGTGTGTATGTAGTTGATATGGTATGTGTGTGTGGGGTTGATATGGTGTGTGTGTGTGGTTGATATGGTGTGTGTGTGTGTGGTTGATACGGTGTGTATGTAGTTGATATGGTATGTGTGTGTGTGTGGTTGATATGGTATGTGTGTGTGTGGTTGGTACGGTGTGTGTGTGTGTGTGTGTGTGTGTGTGTGTGTGTGTGTGTGTGTGTGTGTGTGTGTGTGTGTGTGTGTGTGTGTGTGTGTGTGTGTGTGTGTGTGTGTGTGTGTGTGTGTGTGTGTGTGTGTGTGGTTGATATGGTGTGTGTGTGTGTGGTTGATATGGTTGATATGGTGTGTATGTGTGTGGTTGATATGGAATGTGTGTGTGTGTGTGTGGTTGATATGGTTGATATGGTGTGTATGTGTGTGGTTGATATGGAATGTGTGGTTGATATGGTTGATATGGTGTGTATGTGTGTGGTTGATATGGAATGTGTGTGTGTGGTTGATATGGTGTGTATGCGTTGGGGGATGGGGAGCAAGAAGCAGGTGATACACTACATGGCTCGTCGAACATTTCATTGGTCACCCTTTTGCTGGTCCCCCCTTTGCTGCTATGGACCTCGCTTTGTGCACAGGGTCTTTGTCATGCTGAAACAGGAAAGGACCTTCCCCAAATTGTTGCCACAAAGTTGGAAGCACAGACTCGTCTAGAATGTCATTGTATGCTGTAGCGTGAAGATTTCTCTTCACTGGAACTGAGGTGCCTAGCCCGAACCATGAAAAACAGCCCCAGACCATTATTCCTCCGCCACCAAACTTTACAGTTGGCACTATACATTCGGGCAGGTAGCGTTTTCCTGGCATCCGCCAAACCCAGGTTCATCTGTCGGATTGATAGATGTGGAAGCATGATTCATCATTCCAGAAAACGCATATCCACTGTTCCAGAGTCCAATGGTCTTGAGCTTTATACTACTCCAGCCAAAGCTTGGCATTGCGCATGGTGATCTTAGGATTGTGCGGCTGCTCGGCCATGGAAATCCATTTCATGAAGCTTCCGACAAACAGTTATTGTGCTGACGTTGCTTCCAGGGGCAGTTTGGAACTCAGTAGTGAATGTTGCAAGCGAGGACAGACAATTTTTACGCGCTACACGCTTCAGCACTCGGCAGTCCCATTCTGTGAGCTTGTGTGGCCTACCACTTCGCAGCTGAGCCGTTGATGCTCCTAGACGTTTCCACTTCACCATAGCAACACTAACCAGTTGACCGGGGCAGCTCTAGCAGGGCAGAAATTTGACGAACTGACTTGGATAGGTGGCATCCTATGACGGTGCCACGTTGAAAGTCACTGAGCTCTTTAGTACAAGCCATTCTACTGCCAATGTTTGTACATGGAGATTGCATAGATGTGTGCTCAATTTAATACACCTGTCAGCAACATGTATGGCTGAACTAGCCGAATCCACTAATTTGAAGGAGTGTCCACATACTTTTGACCACGTAGTGTATGAGGATACAGCTATGAGTGTCCAAAAGAGCGAAGGAATGTGAGGGAATGTGTGTGTGTGTTTGTGTGTATGTATACAGAAACCATAGGTCTATGCATACCCTCTTCTCTCAGCCAGTGCTAAATAGAGAATAGTGTTGTTACAATGTGGATGCAATGATAGACTGCAGAGGAGATGTGAGGACACACAAACAGGCGGAAAGATTGCCCCTCAGAGCCAAACTGGCAGCCGGCCCAGTAGCTGGGCCTGAGACTCCTGCTGTCCATAAGACACCAAAGAGTGTCGGCTGGCTCAGCTGGGTCTTTGGTGGAAAAAGAAAACGATGCATCTACCTGATAACAAAGACAAATTGGTAAGGAACATGTTATTTATTCATTCTATAGAGAAACTTTAGTGGATTCATCTTTTTCTCTGTGGCTTTATTTACGTTGCTGTTATATTCTTCCTCAGATTGTCTGCGCAGGTACGTCCTGTGCCTGCTCCTCGCACTCGCCCTGAGGTGCGTGTCACCAGTCCGGTGCCACCTGTGCCGGCCCCACGCATCAGGCCTCCAGTGCCAGGCGACGGTCCCCGGTCCGGAGCTTCCGGCGACGGTCCCCGGTCCGGAGCTTCCGGCGACGGTCCCCGGTCCGGAGCTTCCGGCGACCTGCGCCGATGCCCAGTCTAAGCACGGCGTCCAGTCCAGCTTAGAGGCCAGAGTCTTCTTCTGCGTTGGTGTCCAGGCACAGCGTCCAGTCCCGCTCCATGGCGGGAGCCTTCCCCTGCGCCGATGCCCAGTCCAGGCACGGCTTCCGGTCCAGCTCCATGGCCGGAGCCTTCTCCTGCGCCGGTGCTCAGTCCAGATACGGCGTCCAGTCCTGCTCCATGGCAGGAGCCTTCCTCTGCACTGATGTCCAGTCCAGATCTGGTGTCCCACCCGCTCCATGGCAGGAGCCTTCCTTGATAACGAGGTCCAGTCCAGGCACAGTGTTCAGCCCGGGTCCATGGCTGGATCCACGGAAAGAGCGGGTTCTTCGGCCCGCACCAGAGCCGCCACCAAAGATGGTGGATCCGCGAGTTGAGCGGGTTCTTCGTCCCGGACCAGAGCCGCCACCAAAGATGGTGGATCCGCGAGTTGAGCGGGTTCTTCGTCCCGCACCAGAGCCGCCGATGCTGGCGGATCCGCCAGCTGAGTGGGGGCTATGACCTGCACCAGAGCCCCCACCGACACTAATCAACCCCCCTACCCTCCCCATTTGTTTCAGGTTTTGCGGCCGGAGTCCGCACCTTTGGGGGAGGGGGGGTACTGTCACGCCCTGACCATAGAGAGCTTTTGTTTTTCTATGGTAAAGTAGGTCAGGGTGTGACTGGGGGGTTTTCTAGTTATTATTTTCTATGTGGGGTTCTAGTTTTTCTATGTTGGTGTTTGGTATGATTCCCAATTAGAGGCAGCTGGCTATCATTGTCTCTTATTGGGGATCATATTTAAGTAGCATTTTTCCACCTGTATTTTATGGGATATTGTTTTGAGTTGTTTTGACTATGTAGCACCTCTGTAGTCACGGTTCGTTGTTAGTTTATTGTTTATTTTGTTTTGCTAAGTTTCACTTTCTAATAAATTATGTGGAACTCAACATCCGCTGCGCCTTGGTCTGATAATTATTCCAGTGAACGTGACACTTCCTTGCTGATCGTCAATGGCTACCTGTCCCTCAAAGCCCTAAATGGCATCAGACCTACCTACCTGTCAGATCTACTCTCCCCCTATTAACCACCACGCATACGTCAAGGCATGCCAAATTGTTTCATGAACTCAAGACCCGACGCCGAACAATGTAGGACCGTGCCTTTTCCTCTCACGACCCACATCTTTGGAACTCCCTTCCTGACATTCTCAGGGCTGTTCAGACTGTTGGGGCTTTTAAAGCAGTCCTTAAGACTCATCTTTATCGGCTGAACTACACTTCCTCCTAGACTTTGATTGTTATTTTTATGATATGGTTATACACTGAGTATAGCAAACAAACATTAGGAAGACCTTCCTAATATTGAGTTGTACCCACCCCGCTTTTGCTCTCAGAACAGCCTCAATTCATCAGGGCATGGACTCTACAAGGTGTCGAAAGCATTCCACAGGGATGCTGGTCCATGTTGACTCCAATGCTTCCCACAGTTGTGTCAAGTTGGCTGGATGTCCTTTAAGTGGTGGACCATTCTTGATACACACAGGAAACTGTTGAGCATGAAAAATCCAGCAGCGTTGTAGTTCTTTACATAAACCGGTGCACCTGGCACCAACTACCATACCCGATCAAAGGCACTTAAATCTTTTGTCTTGCACATTCACCCTCTGAATGGCACATATACACAATCCATGTCTCAATTATCTCAAGGCTTAAAAATCCTTTAACCTGCCTCCTCTCCTTCATCTACACGGATGGAAGTAGATTTAACAAGTGACATCAATAAGGGATCATAGCATTCACCTGGTTAGTCTTCTTCCAATAACAGCAAGTATATTGGGCAGATGCTCTACAAAATGCACTCTGATTCGACCATCACAACAGCTCCAACTCCAAAGATGCCTAGGCCACTCCCTGGCCAACTACCTCCCACACACTCAGACCTCATGGCACCAATGGCTGTTTAATTTGATTGTGTTGGCACTCTACCCTACTGAGGTATGATTCTGTACAATCCTTCCAAGTACATACATTTTATTAGCTGTTATTTTACTTAGTATAACACATGGCTAAAGTAGCAGTGATATAAATAATTGTATTTTTGTCCCGCAGGCCATTTGTCCAGAGTGGATTTTCCCACATCCATAAATGGATTTTTCAGCATTTTAAAAGACAAAAAAATAAGAATATTTCAGAACATTGCCTAAGGCGGATGCCGTGCAGGTGTTTGTACACATGCATATACACACACTCTCATTCAAATGCACATATGTGCACATACACACACACATGTAAATAGTGCCATACATGCACTCAAACAAATTCAGTTGGCCTTGCTGTTATGATTTTTGTTGTCCTTGATGTCTTTTGTTTTTTGCATTGTTGTTTTCTGTTTTCCTTTGTATTTTTTCTCTTTTGTTCATTTTGTTGGTTGTTGGTGCATGGGGGGGGCGGGTGGGGAATGGAATAATTTAATTTATACATTTTTCTCAGGGGGTCTCGGATGGTTGAGGGGCAGCTCTTGGGGAACTGTGGGGGGGATTTTGGAGTGCTGGTGGCCTGGCGTTTGGGAGCTTGGGCCGGTGGCTGATGGATTGCTGGTTCGTGTCCCCGTTTTTGATCTTGTGGGAGATCTGTCGACGTGCCCTTGAGCAGGGCATTGACCCTGGTTGCTTCTGTGTGTCGCCCTGGAGGGAGTCTGTTAGATGACTAATGTGATGTAGTTGTTGAGAGGCTTCACTGCAAGTATATTGTATGTTTTAAATATTCCCCCAAAAAATGTAAAGAACATTTCAGAATTAAAATAATTATTTGGTGACAGTGAATAAAAAAACTCAAGCATATCCCTCTCTCTGTCATGTTCACATTGTTTTGATATGTGTTCTATCATAATTTACATGCCCATTGCGTGTGCATTACTATACATTACATACTGTACAGATCAGTGTATTTTATACATATCTTTCAAAAATATATTTAAAAACAACTAGCACTTCCCAAATGTAAACATTATTTTTTGTTTGGGGACAGACAGGCAGACACTGTAACTTTTTGCTCATAGAAATTATAAAGTTACAAACCATACTAATTTGTATTAAGGCCTTCTCATTCAGATTCCCATTAACCAACAGAGGGAGACCTAAATTTAATTTCACAATTTTCCATGTGTGTGGTCATTGCTTTTTTCCCTTTCAGAATAGAGACACCAATAAATAATTTTCCACTACTTTTAGATCGATCTGTCTGTGGTATAGCAGACCACCTTAAAAAACACACGCACGCACGCACAAACACACACAACATTGACACACGCACACACTTCAGGTTGTTAGATGCGCCGGTCGACCTTAAAAAAAATCCCTGTTTCTGTTACTTCCGTGTTTAGCGTTCTAGACAATTTTCGTTTCGGAACAGCAACATGGCGCAGCTGAAAACAAAACGTTCCTGTAAACTGTTATGTCAAACAAATTCACCTTCATGTAAATTATCATGTAGTCAGCTTTTCCAACCCCTCCTCTCAATAATATTAGTTAGCTCCATCGCAAGTTCTGCTGTAGCAGAAACAGAGACAGGCGTCCTGACAATAACAGATGCTAACTGGACGGTCACTATGGATGGCGAGTGGATGATAAAGTTGTGAGTACAGTACGAAGTCGGAGTGATGATCTGATGTATGCATGTTTGGCGGAAGAAGAAAACAGGAGGGGGGAAGCTATTAAGTGCCGAATAAGATTTTAGAGTAAAACTTTTTGTCTAGGTCCAGAGTGAGCGTATTCTATTCCAATAATTCAGCTGTTTCATGTTGAAGCTGATGAACATTGCATGTGAAACTATGCTATCTTCAACCTATATAGATCATGCCAACGTATTTTCCTGACGTTGAAAATAAGTATTTTCTGGACGTTGAAACCAGGTTAATTTTCAGTTCTGAACGAAATGCTGGAAGGGGGGCCTGGGTGAAAACATTTGGGAACCCCAACCCCTGCTCTACTGTACTGAACTATACTTTGCTGTCCAAATAGTGAATCATAGACATCTATGATTGATTCAGATTTGGTCAGATTTGGTTTTTAGAACACCTGACTTGTGCCCTGAACACCACTCACCTGTAGAATGTCCATAATGTCCATAGATAAATGTGTGTGTGTATAGTGTTGCTCCCTGGTGCCCGGCATGTGCCCAGCTGAAGGAGCAGTGGGAGAGATTCTCCAGCCTGGCAGCAGCCATGGGGGTTTCTGTAGGAGA
Source organism: Salvelinus alpinus (assembly GCF_045679555.1). NCBI lineage: Eukaryota > Metazoa > Chordata > Actinopteri > Salmoniformes > Salmonidae > Salvelinus > Salvelinus alpinus. The sequence goes on from NC_092119.1 coordinate 26,342,472, forward strand.
AGTGGACGTCACTGAACAGCCTGGTATGGGAATATTATGAAGTTGATCCTGTTGGCTCTTACTGTCCTCTATTGTCTTCTCCTCGCTGTGTGAGATTCAATGCCATACCGAGTCTCCTTCTAACCACCCATCTCTCCTTTCTCTCGTGTGTGTGTGTGTGTGTGTTTCTTTTCTTTCAGGTCTCAGTGGACGGTTTTTGGTTACCACACTGCCAACCATTTTCCAGTTAGTATCTCAGTTAACCTCTGACCCTGTCCTTTGATCCATGACCTCTAACCTTTCTAACTCTGTATACAGTATTTATCTGTGTGTGTATTCTACAGTGTAAAGGAGGGTAGCGTGAGGAGGTATGTGTCTGTCCGTGAGGCGGAGGAGTTCCATGCATATGTCTCTAACAGGAGGTGGGAGGAGGTGGAACCACTGCCTTCATGGAAGTCTCCTACTTCTCCTCTGTAAATATACACACCATATACAATACCAGTCGAAAGTTTGGACACACCTACTCATTCCAGGGTTTTTACTATTTAAAAAAACAAAACTATTTTCTACATTGTAGAATAATAGTGAAGATATCAAAACTATGAAATAACACATATGGAATTATGTAGAAACCAAAACAGTGTTAAACATATCAAAATATATTTTATATTTGAGATTATTCAAAGTAGCCACCCTTTGCCTTGATGACAACTTTGCACAATCTTGGCATTCTCTCAACCAGCATCACGAGGAATGCTTTTCCAACAGTCTTGAAGGAGTTCCCACATATGCTGAGCGCTTGTTGGCTGCTTTTCCTTCACTCTGCGGTCCGACTCAACCATCTCAATTGGGTTGAGGTCGGGTGATTGTGGAGGCCAGGTCATCTGATGCAGCACACCATCACTCTCCTTCTTGGTAAAATAGCCCTTACACAGCCTGGAGGTGTGCTTTGGGTCATTTTCCTGTTGAAAAACATATGATAGTCCCACGAAGTGCAAACCAGATGGGATGGGTTATCGCTGCAGAATGCTGTGGTAGCCATGCTGGTTAAGTGTGCATTGAATTCTAAATAAATCACAGACAGTGTCACCAGCAAAGCACCCCCACACCATCACACCTCCATGTTTCACGGTGGGAACCACACATGCAGAGATCATCCGTTCACCTACTCTGCGTCTCACAAAGACACGGCGGTTGGAACCAAACATCTCAAATTTGGACTCAGACCAAAGGACAGATTTCCACCGGTCTAATGTCCAATCCTCGTGTTTCTTGGCCCGTTTCTTGGTCTTCTCTTCTTATTATTGGTATCCTTTAGTAGTGGTTTCTTTGCAGAAATTTGACCATGAAGGCCTGATTCAATCAGTCTCCTCTGAACAGTTGATGTTGAGATGTGTCTGTTACCAGGGTTGGGTAGGTTACTATCTAAATGTAATCTGTTACAGTTACTAGTTACCTGTCCAAAATTGTAATCAGTAACATAACTTTTGGATTACCCAAACTCAGTAACGTAATCTAATTACATTCCGTTACTTTTAGATTTATTTCCCCTTAAGAGGCATTAGAAGACAAAAATGTATGTTACCAATTGAATGACATCTATTGCAGGATGAATCAATGTTAAAGTTTACATAGCTGGCCATATATGGATGTTAAAATTGACTTTAAGGGTTGGTTTACATTTACAATGTTTACAAACACTGGGATAAAACAAGCTTATATTTTGGGTTCTGATGGAGTATGACAGTTGAACAAAGCTCATGAAGGATTTATAAGTTATACAGTTGAAGTCGGAAGTTTACATACACCTTAGCCAAATACATATAAACTCAGTTTTTCACAATTCCTGACATTTAATCCTAGTAAGATTTCCCTGTCTTAGGTCAGGTAGGATCACCACTTTATTTTAATAATGTGAAATGTCAGAATAATAGTAGAAAGAATTATTTATTTCAGCTTTTATTTCTTTCATCACATTCCCAGTGGGTCAGAAGTTTACATACACTCAATTAGTATTTGATAGCATTGCCTTTAAATTGTTCAACTTGGGTCAAACGTTTCAGGTAGCCTTCCACAAGCTTCCCACAATAAGTTGGGTGAATTTTGGCCCATTCCTCCTGACAGAGCTGGTGTAACTGAGTCAGGTTTGTAGGCCTCCTTGCTCGCACACGCTTTTTCAGTTCTGCCCACAAATGTTCTATGGGATTGAGGTCTGGGCTTTGTGATGGCCACTGCAATACCTTGACTTTGTTGTCCTTAAGCCATTTTGCCACAACTTTGGGGTCATTGTCCATTTGGAAGACCCATTTGCGACCAAGCTTTAACTTCCTGACTGATGTCTTGAGATGTTGCTTCAATATATCCACATACTTTTCCTCCCTCATGATGCCATCTATTTTGTGAAGTGCACCAGTCCCTCCTGCAGCAAAGCACCCCCACAACATGATGCTGCCACCCCCATGCTTCACTGTTGGGATGGTGTTCTTCGGCTTGCAAGCATCCCCATTTTTCCTCCAAACATAACAATGGTCATTATGGCCAAACAGTTCTATTTTTCTTTCATCAGACCAGAGGACATTTCTCCAAAAAGTACTATCTTTGTCCCCATGTGCAGTTGCAAACCGTAGTCTGGCTTTTTTATGGCGGCTTTGGAGCAGTGGCTTCTTCCTTGTTGAGCGGCCTTTCAGGTTATGTCGATATAGAACTCATTTTACTGTGGATATAGATACTTTTTTACCCGTTTCCTCTAGCATCTTCACAAGGTCATTTGCTGTTGTACTGGGAATGATTTGCACTTTTCGGACCAAAGTACATTCATCTCTAGGAGACAGAACGTGTCTCCTTCCTGAGCGGTATGATGGCTGCGTGGTGTTTATACTTGCGTACTATTGTTTGTACAGATGAACGTGGTACCTTCAGGCGTTTGGAAATTGCTCCTAAGGATGAACCAGACTTGTGGAGGTCTACAATTTCTTTTCTGAGGTCTTGGCTGATTTCTTTTGATTTTCCCATGATGTCAAGCAAAGAGGCACTGAATTTGAAGGTAGGCCTTGAAATACATCCCACACCTCCAATTGACTCAAATGATGTCAATTAGCCTATCAGAAGCTTCTAAAGCCATGACATCATTTTCTGGAATTTTCTAAGCTGTTTAAAGGCACAGTCAACTTAGTGTATGTCAACTTCTGACCCACTGGAATTGTTATACAGTGAATTAAAAGTGAAATAATCTGTCTGTTAACAATTGTTGGAAAAATGTGTCATGCACAAAGTAGATTTCCTAACCGACTTGCCAAAACTATAGTTTGTTGACAAGAAATTTGTGAAGTGGTTGAAAAACAAGTTTTAATGACTCGAACCTAAGTATGTAAACTTCCGACTTCAACTGTATTCTTCAAGAGTCAATGGATATAATTTATAAATCCAGAAATGGATGTAGCAACTACAGATTGCCCCTTTTAAGTCTATCAAAAGTGTGCAAGTTTGAGCATGTGTCCATTAGTTTAGATTGAGCAATAAAAGCCCCACTTTTATTCCATAGGCTGGGATCTGCGCTATGCAGCTGTTGCAAGAGTGCTTTTTTCACTGGCTGTCCACTGGTTTCAAAAACAATGATTAATAGGCAGCTTAAACTTCTTGAATTCAACCATTATTGGGTTGAAATACACATTTAGATTTATGAACAGCCATCCACAACAACCGCAAATAGCTAAATGAGAGAGCAGCAGTGTGATTCACATCAATGCGCTATGTAGATATCAATAATAAGTGATATCGGTATCTTCGTAGACTACATCATTACTGTCATCTTTACCTCCAAGCGTTTATTCAAGTTGGATCATTTTTGGATGCCGACAGCAGTCGCACCATTGGAAGATATAGCTTGGACTGTAGCCTACAAAAGCCTATTCCTGCTCTTTTCCTGCGATCCAGCAAACACATTTGGTGTGTCATCACAGCGGTCTCTGACTTGTGGTCAGACTCACTCAGGTGGAACAAACTTAAACTTGTGCCTTTTTTCCATGCTGATTTGAATGTCATTGAGATAACAGAGAAGTGTCTTAGATTTATTTTCACAAACATATTTTCTGAATTTAAAAGTAATCATCTAGTTTTTCAAAAGTATCTATAATCTGATTTGAATATTTTTGCTGGTAGCATAACAGATTACATGTAATCCGTTACTCCCCAACCCTGTCTGTTACTTGAACTCTGTGAAGCATTTATTTGGGCTGCACTCTGAGGTGCAGATAACTCTAATGAACTTATCCTCTGCAGCAGAGGTAACTCTGGGTCTTCCTTTCCTGTGGCCGTCCTCATGAGAGCCAGTTTCATCATAGCGCTTAATGGTTTTTGCGACTGCACTTGAAGAAACTTTCAAAGTTCTCAACATTTCCCAGATTGACTGACCTTCATGTCTTAAAGTAATGAAGGACTGTCGTTTCTCTTTGCTTATTTGAGCTGTTCTTGCCATAATATGGACTTGGTCTTTTACCAAATAGGGCTATCTTCTGTATACCACCCCTACCTTGTCAAAACACAACTGATTGGCTCAAACGCATTAAGAAGGAAAGAAATTCCACAAATTGACTTTTATTAAGGCACACCTGTTAATTAAAATGCATTCCAGGTGACTACCTCATGAAGCTGGTTGAGATAATGCCAAGAGTGTCCAAAGCTTTCATCAAGGCAAAGGGAGGCTACTTTGAAGAATCTCAAATATAAAATATATTTTGATTTGTTAACACTTTTTTGGTTACTACATGTGTTATTTCTACATGGTTACTACATGTGTTATTTCATCGTTTTGATGTCTTCACTATTATTGTACAATGTAGAAAATAGTAAATATAAAGAAAAACCCTGGAATGAGTAGATGTGTCTAAACTTTTGACTGGTACTGTATATTATACATAAATGTGGAATTTGTCTTCTCTTCTGTAAATATATTCTGACCTTACCTCTGACTTTGTGGATCTCCTCCCTCCAGGATGAGCTGCATGGCCGGACTCTTCAGGCTTTCACTGTGGATCCGGGTAAGACCAAATCTCTCTCTCTCTCTCTCACTCACTCACTCACTCACTCACTCACTCACTCACTCACTCACTCACACACACACACACACACACACACACACACACACACACACACACACACACACACACACAGAGAGAAAATGGTGTAAAGGATCCACACTCACTCAGAATCGTGTGTGCGTGTGTAGTGGACTCATGGGTATCTGACGTGGGATTTGGGCATGCCGGTGTGGGGCTCCTACCTCTCCTTTGCCATGGCAACACTTGTCACTGGGCTGCTGATGGGACTGGTGAGTTACACACTAATAATAATTTCACTATATTATTGTATTACTACTAAACCATTAATAAACACAAAACACTATTTTTATGTCACACAAATGCTTTTGAAGGGTACTGAACATGTTGAGTGTGTCATTGTTCTGAGAAAGATGCCAAATCGTCTCTCTCTTACAGCCTGCTAGAGTATGTAGACACACAAACACACACACTTCGATGAGTTTCTCTGCAGTGAAATGTGATCTTATGTAAGAGTGGGAGTGGGAGGATGGCTGCTATTTAAGGACTTGGTAGAGGAGACTGGAGAAGCATCAGAAGGACAGATGTGTGGGATGCACTCAGCTACTCTTGTGTAACCAGCTGCATTCTACTTAAAGTTTGGAACTCAACTCCTGCCTACACTGACATTAACCTCTTAACTAATTTAAACTACCTTCATTCTAAACTAGATTATTAACTATAGTTGTCTTTATTTTAGTTTGACCCTGTCTAACTTCTCTGATCCTGTCTCAACTCTCCCCTCCACTCAACAGAGCTGCTTTAAACTCTTGTCTCTATCTCATTCTCTCTCTCTGTGCGTGTGTGTGTGTGTGTGTGTGTGTGTGTGTGTGTGTGTGTGTGTGTGTGTGTGTGTGTGTGTGTGTGTGTGTGTGTGTGTGTGTGTGTGTGTGTGTGTGTGTGTGTGTGTGTAGGTGCTGGTCCTGGTTGCAGATTGCCTCTGTCCTTCCCGACAGAAGCGGAAAGAGGAGAGAGCAGGTGAGAGGATGATCCCACAGAACAAAGCACGTTTGCACATACACAAAGACAGTGTGTTATTAGTGCTCTACAGCGTGTGTTTGTTTCGAGCAGTGTGTGTGAGTATGGCGGAGAAGAGGCAAGCGTCGGAGGCAGATGAGGGTGAGGGGTCTAACGAGGAGGAGCCAGAGACACTGAGACAGAGGAGAGGACAGGCAAAACGTACCTCCTAACCAGTGGTTGGAACCTAAATTATTTTCCAATCATATCGTTCTGAACAGAACCATTATTTTTTTCGTTACATTCCACTGTTTTCCGACCAGCAAAATAAAGTTCTGAACCAGTTCGAACCAAATAAAAGTAACAGTTTATATTGTTCCTTTTTAAACCTATGAAATTGTAAAAAAATAAATAAACATTAAATTACTTCACCAATCATGCAGTGCAGATAGAGCAGCTTAATATGGAGCAGGCAAGCTATAGCTCAGTGAGTTGTTTACATGCAGCTGAAATTTTGCGGGTGGAGGAGGAAGCTTGGCTTAAAGCGCTGGGCATCTTGTTATGACATGCATTATCTGAATTAGGCCCACAGAATTATACCTACGGAGGAGCGGCTTCTTTGGAGGAACTTTGAATGTCTTTGAACTTCAGAGATGTCTTAACATTGAACCAGAACTAGCTATAGCTAGCTAATGAGCTTGTGTGTGCAGAGCGGCACCAGAATTAAAAATACATCTTACCTTTTTGTAGTTAATAAATACAATGTGAAATGTGATAACTATAGTATCCTAACTAGCATTGAAAAAGTTAATCCATTCTTCTCTAATTAAAAATCTCTTTCCCTATCTTCTGAATCACGCTTGTAACGTCAGTAGGTTACAGCTATGCTTCGGGGGGTTCTGATTCTGTTCCTTGGAAAATGTAGTTATTTTCAGTTTTTCTGTTCTGTTCCCTGAACCGGTTCCAAGGGAAATGTTCCCTTCAGACAGGATGACAAAGACAACAATTTATGCTGAACAAAAAGAGTGATTTGGCTAATGATGGTCATGTGTTTTTACATGTGTGTATGGGGGGGGTCTGGAAGGTTTCACTTTTCTATTTTCGTCCACTTTTGTTTTCATCCATTTTTTTTATAACATTGTCCAATATTCTATGATTATCACAATATAAACTTTATTTTCTTCGATTTGAAATAGTTTTCTATTGTTAAGACTGCCACATGCACACATACCGTTTGAGCTAGTTATGATTCTATTATTGATGGATGACTATGATAATGACTGAGTGTTGTTGCCATGTGAGGAGGCCCCGCCATCCTTGATAATGGATCATTTAATCACCAAAATAAACATTTTTATACAAAGGCCTCTTTACTGTCTAGTTATGGTTCCCATCTCCTGTCTGTGCTGTGTGGACAGTGTTATCATATATAACAGTTGTGGGGTGAAGGGTCAGGGTTGCTTAAGTGTGTGTGTGTGTGTGTGTGTGTGTGTGTGTGTGTGTGTGTGTGTGTGTGTGTGTGTGTGTGTGTGTGTGTGTGTGTGTGTGTGTGGGATTGAGTGGGAAGCAGGGCTGTGTAAACCTGGGGTTAATGATTGCTGGTGGTCAGATGATCAGAGAGTCAGATGATCAGAGAGGAGAGACTTGGGGGTGTCTGTGTGTGGAAGCAGTCAGAGAGGACTATGTGTGTGTGGATCAAGTCGTGTTAGAGTTAGTCAGCCTGTATGTGTTATTTCGTGTGTGGATCAAAGTGTGCATTTGTGTGTTAGTCTGTGTGTGTGTGTAGTCATGTCTGAGAAGTTAGTGTGTGTGGCTGACTATGAGTCTATGGCCAAGAGAGTTCTACCAAAAGCTGTGTTTGACTACTACTGCTCTGGAGCCGACCAGCAAGAGACCTTGGCAGATAACACTGCTGCTTTCTCCAGGTAACTAGCACATACACTTGCCTATGCGGAGTCTCCAGAAAACGCTAACATCCGGTTTTCAGGGATACAGTATTTTCAGCCTAACTTCCGTTTCCCCTGAAAAACGGAAGTGGGAACTTTTTACGCCTGCTACGTTAGGTTACACATACACAGACACACACTGCTGTTTTCTCCAGGTAACATGAACACGCACGTTCAATGTGGAGAATCAAACCTAGTTGTAACATTGCAACCAGACAACAAGGCTTCATACAACACTAGTGTAGAATACTGCAGCTCACTGCATCACACACACCGTTTACTTAAGATCTGCACAGATTATGTTCTCCATCATCATCTCATAGAATATGTTAGTGAGGTGAGTTAGAAGTGTTTTTAGGGTGTTTCAGTGCTGTTCACTGTTTTTTCCAGCTGTTTTAGGCAGACAATATCCTAGAAACCACCACAGTAGTTTAATAATTGACTCACCACCTCACTTCAACTCAAAGTCCTGTTCAACGTCTGACACAGCACTTGTTTACACCAGATCACTTCTCTGTGTGTATAGGTGGCGTTTGTTCCCTAGGGTACTGAGGGATGTGTCCAGCATGGATCTGAGTGTTAGTGTTTTAGGTCAGCGAATCAGCATGCCTGTGTGTGTCGGGGCAACCGCAATGCAGAGGATGGCCCACCCTGACGGAGAGACGGCCACCGCCAGAGGTGTGTGTGCGCACACACACACACACACACTTCCAGCCTCTTGTGTATACTGTATGTGTGTAATAAAGCTCCATCTCCTAGCAACCAGAGCGGCAGGGACAGGGATGATGCTGAGTTCCTGGGCCACCTCTACCATAGAGGAAGTGAGGTCATCAGCTGGCGACGGCCTGCTCTGGATGCAGGTGGAGTACTGCTAGATATAGGTTTTGATTACATCACAGTTTACATCACCGGTCTGGTGAACATCTATGACCTATATATATAATCCGTACAGCTGTACATCTATAAGGACCGCGACCTCACCCTGTCATTGGTGCGCCGGGCTGAAGAGGCGGGGTATAAGGCCATCTTTGTTACCGTGGATACGCCCTACCTCGGAAAGAGACGAGACGACGTGCGCAACCGCTTTAAACTTCCCCCTCACCTGAAGTAGGAACCAAAAACACACTCATCACCACACCATATACACAGAAACATACACATGCTTCATCAAATAACATATTGTTTAAGCTTACCTCTTATTTTAGTGTTTGTGTGTGTGTGCGTGTGTAGGATGACTAACTTTGGTTCGGCAGAGCTGGCGTTCTCCAGTGCTGAGGGTTATGGTGAGGACAGTGGGCTGGCTATCTATGTCGCTCAGGCTATCGACCCTACTCTCTGCTGGGAACACATTGCTTGGCTGAAGAAAAACACACACCTCCCTGTGGTCGTCAAAGGTGTCCTGAGAGGTGACACACAACACACAGTACACGCCACATAATGATAAGGCAGGTTTAAGTTTCATGGCAGAGAAGTAGTAACATGTCTATACATCTATATCTACCCTTCTTCCCTCCAGCTGAAGATGCGTTAGAAGCACTTATCCACGGTGTAGATGGGATCCTGGTATCTAACCACGGAGCAAGGCAGCTAGACGGGGTCCCAGCTACGGTGAGGGAGCCCAACACACACTCTTCAGTAATATTTCACTTCTTGACCTGTGACATATGTTATGTGTGTAGCTGGATGTGCTGTCTGAGGTGGTGTCAGCAGTAGCAGGGAGGTGTGAGGTGTACCTTGACGGAGGGGTGAGGAGAGGGACAGACGTCCTGAAGGCCTTAGCTCTGGGGGCTACTGCTGTCTTCCTCGGACGGCCTATACTCTGGGGGCTCGCCTGCCAGGTACCACTGTGTGTGTGTGCAGATAATGCAAGGACCATATGTGGTTGTTTTGCCTGCTGCTAAATAACTAAAATGTCAAAATGTGTGTTTGTAGGGGGAGCAGGGTGTCAGTGATGTTCTGGAGCTCATGAGAGATGAGCTACACCTGGCGATGGCCCTGGCAGGTAACCATGGATAATTAACCTACTCTGGCCATTTCCTCCTCACATTGCCTTTCCTCCTTGTCGACTAATTCTCAACCTCTCCTCTCCTTTATCTGAGTTCAGAGGTAAAGGTTGAACCTTGTGTTTTGTCTGCAGGATGTTGTTCGCTGGCAGAGGTTAACAGATCCCTCGTCAGAAGACCTGAATTCACCTCCAGAATCTGAAGAAGCCGATACACGCAAATTGGGTTTGAAGGCACCAGCCATGTAACACCTGGATAAATGAATTTAATCAATTAGTAAATCGTAGTAATTCTCACTGCTTTTCGATAGTTTCCAAAGCACTACGAATTGGATGTAAAATACTCATGACTGTCCGAAATGACTATCACCACCTGATGTAATTTGAAGCATCATTAAATCATGTTTCTTTCTAATATTACTGGTGTTGGGGTTTTACTAGCCTTGCGCATCCAAATCTCATCTCACTGAAGTCTCGGTTTACGAGATTAGGGTTTGACTAACTCTGCTGTATTGACAAAGTCACCAAACGAGGAGACTGAACTAATGGCAAAATATCAAGAGTCAATCTGATAAAACAGCTGAAGTGACTTCAGTAGACCAGCAGGTGTCACTAACAGCTTTGACACCGTAAACCTTTTTGGTACAATTGGTTGCAATGTTGAAAACCTTGGAAAGCTTCGTTTCCGCATTACACACACGCTTACATTTCCCGCCACACAGTCTTGCAGAATCCTGATCCTCTTTACAGACCATACTAGCAATCTAAACAAGGAGTTGACTTACACACATGGCGAGAGGCTATCAGAGCAGGTTCATGATTTAATCACATTCAGATACAAAACTGTCAATCTGCCAGGATGGTTCCCATGGCAATACAGGGTTAATAAATACACGCTCACAAGAGTTCATTTTGGAGTTTTTACACAAGTATGGGTGTGTTCAACTTGAGTCCTCTGGCAGACCGGTGGGTGCAGCAAGGGTGCAGCAAGCGTGTTACGTTGCAACAGTTACTTGGTGTTGCGGAGTTCAGTTTGCGCTGTTGAGTTGCCATGATTACTTAGTGCTGTTGAGCACCGCAAGAGTCTTCATGCCGTAGTGACAGTAGCTGTAGCCTGACACAGTCGTCGTTACCTGTGTGATATACCTGCACACACAAAAGCAGTATTACCAACACACACAACAGAAACAATGTACCATTAAGATTTCCAGTGTGTAGTCTGCAGAAACAGACTGGCTATGGTGTGTGTTTGTGTATTACCGTAGGGTCTGCAGGAGCGGACTGTCTGAAGTGAAAGACAGATGAGGCCAACGATGCTGCTACCAGGAAGAGCTGGATCGCTGTGTTCACCTGCATGCACATAAGCACACAACACATGACTAACCAACTAGACAAATGAATGAGGACTGTTGTTTAACTTGTGTATGACGCACGTGTGTATTTCCCCTTATTTTTCTTCCTACATTTTCACGATTTAAATGCATATAGGGGAAACACTGGTGTGTGTGAGGTACAGAGACTTACCTTACTGAGGGTGGTGGGTTTGAGCTGTGCTGTAGCAGGGGTTTAAAAACGTACACACACAGACAAAGAGACAGAGAGAGCGAGATGTAGTATAAACAGAGAAACGCCACAGATCTAAACATAACAGTACTGGACACACTCCCATCCATCTCCTTGTTCATGTATTCTGACCGATGGACTAGTGTCCATGACAGGCCTGAACCAGCCTGCTATGTGTGTATGACTTACAGGAGGGGAGACAGTCTTGTATCTGACGTAGGAAACAGCAGCAATCAGATCGACGTCTCTGATAATCACCAACGCTGTCAGGGGAGGTGAGAACACACACAGTCAGAAGAGCACAAAATTAACAAATAATTATTTGGTTCTCTCCCTCTACGGCGATTGTGTGGACATCGATTCCGGCGCCGACAGAGATGGCCGCCTCGCTTCGCGCTCCTAGGAAATTATGCAGTATTTTGTTTTTTTACGTGTTTTTTCTTACATTGTTACTCCAGGTAATCTTAGGTTTTATTACATACAGTCGGGAGGAACTATTGGATATAAGAGCAACGTCAACTCACCAACAGTACGACCAGGAATACGACTTTCACGAAGCGGATCCTCTGTTTTGCCTACCACCCAGGACAATGGATCGGATACCAGCCCGCGAACCAAAACCACGACGCCGTAAAAGGGGCAGACGAAGCGGTCTTCTGGTCAGGCTCCAGAGACGGGCACATCGCACACCGCTCCCGAGTATACTACTCGCCAATGTCCAGTCTCTTGACAACAAGGTAGATGAAATCCGGGCAAGGGTAGCATTCCAGAGAGACATAAGAGACTAACGTTCTTTGCTTCACGGAAACATGGCTCACTCGAGACACGCTATCGGAGTCGGTACAGCCAGCTGGTTTCTTCACGCATTGCGCCGACAGAAACAAGCATCTTTCTGGTAAGAAAAAGGGAGGGGGGGTATGCATTATGATTAACGAGACGTGGTGTGATCATAACAACATACAGGAACTCAAGTCCTTCTGTTCACTTGACTTAGAATTCCTCACAATTAAATGCAGACCGATCTATTATCTACCAAGAGAATTCTCTTCAATTATAATCACATCCGCATATATTCCCCCCCAAGCACACACATCGATGGCCCTGAACAAACTTCATTTGACTCTATGTAAACTGGAAACCACATATCCCGAGGCTGCATTCATTGTAGCTGGGGATTTTAACAAGGCTAATCTGAAAACAAGACTCCCTAAATTCTATGAGCATATCGATTGTGCAACCAGGGCTGGTAAAACCCTGGATCATTGTTATTCTAACTTCCACGACGCATATAAGGCCCTCCCCCCGCCCTCCTTTCGGAAAAGCTGACCACGACTCCATTTTGTTGCTCCCAGCCTATAGACAGAAACTAAGACAGGAAGCGCCCGCGCTCAGGTCTGTTCAACACTGGTCCGACCAATCTGATTCCACGCTTCAAGATTGCTTCGATCACGTAGACTGGGATATGTTCCGCATTGCGTCAAACAACATTGACGAATAAGCTGATTTGGTGAGCGAGTTTATTAGCAAGTGCATCGGTGATGTTGTACCCACAGCTTTTATTAAAACATTCCCCAACCAGAAACCATGGATTGATGGCAGCATTCACGCGAACCACTGCTTTTAATCAGGGCAAGGTGTCCCGGAAACATGACCGAATACAAACAGTGTGGCTATTCCCTCCGCAAAGCAATCAAACAAGCTCAGCGTCAGTATAGAGACAAAGTAGAGTCGCAATTCAACGGCTCAGACACGAGAGGTATGTGGCAGGGTCTACAGTCAATCACGGATTACAAAAAGAAAACCAGCTCCGTCGCGGACCAGGATGTCTTGCTGCCAGACAGACTAAACAACTTCTTTGCTCGCTTTGAGGACAATACAGTGCCACTGACACGGCCCGCTACCAAAACCTGTGGACTCTCCTTCACTGCAGCCGATGTGAGTAAAACATTTAAACGCGTTAACCCTCGCGAGGCTGCAGGCCCAGACGGCATCCCCAGCCACGTCCTCAGAGTATGCGCAGACCAGCTGGCTGGTGTGTTTACAGACATATTCAATCAATCCTTATCCCAGTCTGCTGTTCCCACATGCTTCAAGAGGGCCACCATTGTTCCTGTTCCCAAGAAAGCTAAGGTAACTGAGCTAAACGACTACCGCCCCGTAGCACTCACTTCCGTCATCATGAAGTGCTTTGAGAGACTAGTCAATATCACCTCCACCCTACCTGACACCCTAGACCTACTCCAATTTGCTTACCGCCCCAATAGGTCCACAGACGACGCAATCGCAACCACACTACCCTAACCCATCTGGACAAGAGGAATACCTATGTGAGAATGCTGTTCATCGACTACAGCTCAGCATTTAACACCATAGTACCCTCCAAACTCGTCATCAAGCTCGAGACCCTGGGTCTCGACCCCGCCCTGTGCAACTGGGTACTGGACTTCCTGACGGGCCGCCCCCAGGTGGTGAGGGTAGGTAACAACATCTCCACCCCGCTGATCCTCAACACTGGGGCCCCACAAGGGTGCGTTCTGAGCCCTCTCCTGTACTCCCTGTTCACCCACGCCACCAACTCAATCATCAAGTTTGCAGACGACACTACACTTTTATATCCAAGATGGCGTAGCAGTCGGACGTGTCTTTGTCTTGTCTTGTCCCGTGTAAATAGTCTTCGTATTTTTCGTATACATTTCGTATATATTTTAATTTCACTTTCCATCTAGGAACTGAATATACATTCCTACATTCCGCCTCACCCAATGTGGTACGGACCTGCTATTTTTTTATACTTTAGAACCGTAACCCCAATCAGAAGCTAGCCAGATAACTAGCTACTAGCTAGTAGTCAGTTAGCCACTGCTGCGGTCTTCACCCTCAACTCGGACACAGCCAGCTTCAATACCGGGCCAATACCTGCCAGTCTGCAAGCGCGATATCAACCCAGAGCATATAGGACTGCTTTTTCTCTACCACATCACCGGATTCCTGACGCAAGCTCTGGACAATTACACCGTATCATCACAGCTAGCTAGCTGCAACCGAGTGGCTACTACTGGCTAACACCTCTGTCCCGAAGCAAGCACCAGTTAGCCTTGAGCTAGCCTCGAGCTAGGCCCATCTGCCGGCTAGCCGAAGAGGTCTACCAGCGAATTCTTGGGCTACAATACCTCTTTTGCCAATTGGACTGGACCTTTTTTTTTTTTTTTTTTTTTGCCGACACAGAGCCCTGCCAATCCATCACAACTGGTCTAAATCAGCTACAAGCTAATTTAGCCATTTTTTTGCCGCTGCTAGTAGCTCTTACCTTCTGCACAGACACCAGCCCTGTTATTAGCCTGGATATTACTCACCAATTTACCAGCATCGGACTGTCTCTCGACAACAACGCCGGATTCCTGCCGTAATCCCTGAGCCACTACTTCTGATCCTCACAGCTAGCTTGCAGCTAGCGCAGCTAGCGCCACTGCCACGAAGCTAGCACCAGTTAGCAAACACAATTCTACAATTCACAACCTCTCTTTCGCCATCCGGCTTGGACTCTCTGTCGACACGACCACGTCTGAGCAGACCCCCTCCGTCTGAGCAGACCACCCCCCGGGCTACTAACTTTAAACGCTGCGTGCTAGCTTAGTGGAGGCCTCCCTGCTCCATCTACGGCTGCCCCCTGGACACTATGATCACGTGGCTACATAGCTGATGCATGCTTGACTGTCCATTAATTCACGGTACTCCACTCTGTTTATTTGTGTTTTATCTGTCGGCTCTGTGCTTTAACTCAGGATCTGTGTGTAGTTAATCCGACCCTCTCTGCCTAGTCGTCGCCATTTTTACCTGTTGTTGCTGTGTTAGACTAGCACCCTGTTATTGCTGCTGTTATCTTACCTGTTGTTTTAGCTAGCTCTCCCAATCAAGACCTGCAATCACTTTATGCCTTATTGTATGTCTCTCTCAAATATCAATATGCCTTGCATACTGTTGTTCAGGCTAGTTATCATTATCATTGTTTTGGTTTGCAATGGACCCTGTAGTTCCACTCTCCGTACCTCTGATACCTCCTTTGTCCCACCCCCCACACATGCGGTGACCTCACCCATTGAGACCAGCATGTCCAGAGATACAACCTCTCTTATCATCACCCAGTGCCTGGGCTTGCCTCCGCTGTACCCGCGCCCCACCATACCCCTGTCTGCACATTATGCCCAGAATCTATTCTACCACGCCCATAAATCTGCTCCTTTTATTCTTTGTCCCCAACGCTCTAGGCGACCAGTTTTGATAGCCTTTAGCCGCACCCTCATCCTACTACTCCTCTGTTCCTCGGGTGATGTGGAGGTAAACCCAGGCCCTGCATGTCCCCAGTCACCCTCATTTGTTGACTTCTGTGATCGAAAAAGCCTTGGCCTCATGCATGTCAACATCAGAAGCCTCCTCCCTAAGTTTGCCTTACTCACCGCTTTAGCACACTCTGCCAACCCTGATGTCCTTGCCGTGTCCGAATCCTGGCTTAGGAAGGCCACCAAAAATTCTGAGATTTCCATACCCAACTATAACACTTTCCGTCAAGATAGAACTGCCAAAGGGGGAGGAGTTGCAATCTACTGCAGAGATAGCCTGCAAAGTTCTGTCATACTTTCCAGGTCTATGCCCAAACAGTTCGAACTTCTAATTTTAAAAATTAATCTCTCCAGAAATAAGTCTCTCACTGTTGCCGCCTGCTACCGACCCCCCTCAGCTCCCAGCTGTGCCCTGGACACCATCTGTGAATTGATCGCTCCCCATCTAGCTTCAGAGTTTGTTCTGTTAGGTGACCTAAACTGGGATATGCTTAACACCCCGGCAGTCCTACAATCCAAGCTTGATGCTCTCAATCTCACACAAATCATCAAGGAACCCACCAGGTACAACCCTAAATCCGTAAACATGGGCACCCTAATAGACATTATCCTGACCAACCTGCCCTCCAAATACACCTCTGCTGTCTTCAATCAAGATCTCAGCGATCACTGCCTCATTGCCTGTATCCGCCACGGGTCCGCGGTCAAACGACCACCCCTCATCACTGTCAAACGCTCCCTAAAACACTTCTGCGAGCAGGCCTTTCTAATCGACCTGGCCCGGGTACCCTGGAAGGATATTGACCTCATCCCGTCAGTTGAGGATGCCTGGTCATTCTTTAAATGTTACTTCCTCACCATATTAGACAAGCATGCTCCGTTCAAAAAATGCAGAACCAAGAACAGATATAGCCCTTGGTTCACTCCAGACCTGACTGCCCTCGACCAGCACAAAAACATCCTGTGGCGAACTGCAATAGCATCGAAGAGCCCCCGCGATATGCAACTGTTCAGGGAAGTCAGGAACCAATACACGCAGTCAGTCAGGAAAGCAAAGGCCAGCTTTTTCAAGCAGAAATTTGCATCCTGTAGCTCTAACTCCAAAAAGTTCTGGGATACTGTAAAGTCCATGGAGAACAAGAGCACCTCCTCCCAGCTGCCCACTGCACTGAGGCTAGGTAACACGGTCACCACCGATAAATCCGTGATAATCGAAGACTTCAACAAGCATTTCTCAATGGCTGGCCATGCCTTCCTCCTGGCGACTCCAACCTTGGCCAACAGCCCCGCCCCCCCCGCTGCTACTCGCCCAAGCCTCCCCAGCTTCTCCTTTACCCAAATCCAGATAGCAGATGTTCTGAAAGAGCTGGAAAACCTGGACCCATACAAATCAGCTGGGCTTGACAATCTGGACCCCCTATTTCTGAAACTGTCCGCCGCCATTGTCGCACCCCCTATCACCAGCCTGTTCAACCTCTCCTTCGTATCATCTGAGATCCCCAAGGATTGGAAAGCTGCCGCGGTCATCCCCCTCTTCAAAGGGGGAGACACCCTGGACCCAAACTGTTACAGACCTATATCCATCCTGCCCTGCCTATCTAAGGTCTTCGAAAGCCAAGTCAACAAACAGATCACTGACCATCTCGAATCCCACCGTACCTTCTCCGCTGTGCAATCCGGTTTCCGAGCCGGTCACGGGTGCACCTCAGCCACGCTCAAGGTACTAAACGATATCATAACCGCCATCGATAAAAGACATTACTGTGCAGCCGTCTTCATCGACCTGGCCAAGGCTTTCGACTCTGTCAATCACCATATTCTTATCGGCAGACTCAGTAGCCTCGGTTTTTCTAATGACTGCCTTGCCTGGTTCACCAACTACTTTGCAGACAGAGTTCAGTGTGTCAAATCGGAGGGCATGTTGTCCGGTCCTCTGGCAGTCTCTATGGGGGTACCACAGGGTTCAATTCTCGGGCCGACTCTTTTCTCTGTATACATCAATGATGTTGCTCTTGCTGCGGGCGATTCCCTGATCCACCTCTACGCAGACGACACCATTCTATATACTTCCGGCCCTTCCTTGGACACTGTGCTATCTAACCTCCAAACGAGCTTCAATGCCATACAACACTCCTTCCGTGGCCTCCAACTGCTCTTAAACGCTAGTAAAACCAAATGCATGCTTTTCAACCGTTCGCTGCCTGCACCCGCACGCCCGACTAGCATCACCACCCTGGACGGTTCCGACCTAGAATATGTGGACATCTATAAGTACCTAGGTGTCTGGCTAGACTGCAAACTCTCCTTCCAGACTCATATCAAACATCTCCAATCCAAAATCAAATCAAGAATCGGCTTTCTATTCCGCAACAAAGCCTCCTTCACTCACGCCGCCAAACTTACCCTAGTAAAACTGACTATCCTACCGATCCTCGACTTCGGCGATGTCATCTACAAAATAGCTTCCAATACTCTACTCAGCAAACTGGATGCAGTTTATCACAGTGCCATTCGTTTTGTTACTAAAGCACCTTATACGACCCACCACTGCGACCTGTATGCCCTAGTCGGCTGGCCCTCGCTACATGTTCGTCGTCAGACCCACTGGCTCCAGGTCATCTACAAGGCTATGCTAGGTAAAGTGCCGCCTTATCTCAGTTCACTGGTCACGATGGCTACACCCACCCGCAACACGCGCTCCAGCAGGTGTATCTCACTGATCATCCCTAAAGCCAAAACCTCATTTGGACGCCTTTCCTTCCAGTTCTCTGCTGCCTGCGACTGGAACGAATTGCAAAAATCTCTGAAGTTGGAGACTTTTATCTCCCTCAACAACTTTAAAAATCTGCTATCCGAGCAGCTAACCGATCGCTGCAGCTGTACATAGTCCATCTGTAAACTTACCCACCCAATTTACCTACCTCACCCCCCATACTGCTTTTATTTATTTACTTTTCTGCTCTTTTGCACACCAGTATCTCTTCTTGCACATGATCATCTGATGATTTATCACTCCAGTGTTAATCTGCTAAATTGTAATTATTCGATTTATTGCCTACCTCATGCCTTTTGCACACATTGTATATAGATTCTCTTTTTTTTCTACCATGTTATTGACTTGTTTATTGTTTACTCCATGTGTAACTCTGTGTTGTCTGTTCACACTGCTATGCTTTATCTTGGCCAGGTCGCAGTTGCAAATGAGAACTTGTTCTCAACTAGCCTACCTGGTTAAATAAAGGTGAAATAAAAAAATTAAAAAAAACAGTGGTAGGCTTGATTGCCAACAACGACGAGACGGCCTACAGGGAGGAGGTGAGGGCCCTCGGAGTGTGGTGTCAGGAAAATAACCTCACACTCAACGTCAACAAAACAAAGGAGATGATCGTGGACTTCAGGAAACAGCAGAGGGAGCACCCCCCTATCCACATCAACGGGACAGTAGTGGAGAGGGTAGTAAGTTTTAAGTTCCTCGGCGTACACATCACGGACAAACTGAATTGGTCCACCCACAGACAGCGTGATGAAGAAGGCGCAGCAGCGCCTCTTCAACCTCAGGAGGCTGAAGAAATTCGGCTTGTCACCAAAAGCACTCACAAACTTCTACAGATGCACAATCGAGAGCATCCTGTCGGGCTGTATCACCGCCTGGTACGGCAACTGCTCCGCCCACAACTGTAAGGCTCTCCACAGGGTAGTGAGGTCTGCACAACGCATCACCGGGGGTAAACTACCTGCCCTCCAGGACACCTACACCACCCGATGTCACAGGAAGGCCATAAAGTACATCAAGGACAACAACCACCCGAGCCACTGCCTGTTCACCCTGCTATCATCCAGAAGGCGAGGTCAGTACAGGTGCATCCAAGCAGGGACCGAGAGACTGAAAAACAGCTTCTATCTCAAGGCCATCAGACTGTTAAACAGCCACCACTAACATTGAGTGGCTGCTGCCAACATACTGACTCAACTCCAGCCACTTTAATAATGTAAAAATGTATCACTAGCCACTTTAAACAATGCCACTTCATATAATGTTTACATACCCTACATTACTCATCTCATATACTGTACTCGATACCATCTACTGCATCTTGCCTATGCCGTTCTGTACCATCACTCATTCATATATTTTTATGTACATATTCTTTAATTCCTTTACACTGTGTGTATAAGGTAGTTGTGGAATTGTTAGGTTAGATTACTCATTGGTTATTACTGCATTGTCGGAACTAGAAGCACAAGCATTTCGCTACTCTCGCATTAACATCTGCTAACCATGTGTATGTGACAAATAAAATTTGATTGGGATTATTAGCACTAAGATTTATTTGAATATTGCAGCAAGGAAGGACTTACATTTCAACACACACAAACACACAGACCTGGGATGAGCTGAGCGTAGGGGAGACTGATGTAAAAAACGCTGATGAGGATCTTATCAGCCAATGGGTCGAGAGCGCTGCCTAACGCAGACTTTCTACTGGCCCAGTTGCTGGCTATATAACCACCCAGCTACAGAGACAACACACAAGGTTACCAGAGGGTGTAGTGTGTGTATAGTGGTGGTGGTGTATGGTTATTGTTTTTATTTAAAATCAAAGTATTTACAAAGTGTGTGTGCAGGCAGGCGTGCATACCACATCAATAAATCCAGCCAAAGTGAACAGTCCCAGAGAGAGGTGAAAATGTTGCTCAGTGATCAGGACTCCCAGGACCGGAGCCAGCGCGATTCAACATACACACAGCAGGTTGGGGATCGTCCGCGGATTTTCATACTGGAACACACACAAAATTTAGAGAACATGTTTAGCAACATTCAGTGCAAGATTGTGCATTGTTGATCTGACTAGAGAATGTGTGGTTCTGTCTGTCTTAATTCATGCCATGACAGTAAAGTGACAGCATGGGAAACCAGCCCTAAAACTATAATCTAATATGGCATAGTTTTGCCTTCATCAGGGCAACTTCTTTCACAGACAACAATGAATCTGCCAAGAGTAAGATTACCACTTGTCTTACCACATTTCCACAACACCTACCAATTATTTAAACCTGAACAGCCCCTGGCCAGGATCGGGTGGTTTCCCTCAGGTCCTCTCCAGGTGTGCTGTTGCCCGGTCTTCCATTACATATACCTCTCCAGCCTAGAGGCACACCAGACCTCACCGGGCACAACCTCAGCCGAGAAGTCCTTCGGATATAAACTAAAGCCGTTTTCGTTACCCTGCATCCTCTCCTGCGATAGTATCGGGTGACGCTTTCGGTGGAACCCTTCAGCGCGTGTCCGGTAACCTCTGGGGTCGACATGATTGGGATATTCGTGACCTGTGGGGTGTGTTTCAGATTGTGTGTAGCTGGGGGACAGAGTATTCTGTTTTTGAGTCTTTGTCTCTTAAACTCTGCCCTCACACATACACCTGTCTGCTGCCGTCATGACGCAGTTGACCAACACACACTTCTCATCGCATTACTAGGTGCCCTCGCGCACACAAAGTTATTTTTACAAACCGACAAGAAAAACATTGAAAACCGCGAACAAGACGCGACTTAAACTAACCTCATCTACTCCTTTACATATATCCTGCTGTTTAATACCTTCTCGACAGTTCATATTTTTCCCGTTTACTTCTTATCCAGCCAGCAACTCTAGCCGATAAATCCATGTCTTCTGCCGTATTCCGCGAGTTTTACGTCGTGTTGGTGGATGTCACTTCAAAAGAACAGTTCTCGCTGTGATAGTTTGGGTAATTATAAATCCGAGTATGCAGGACGTGTAACCAACTAGCTTGATGGTTCAGAATTACATCTTGTACCCTGCCTCCTTTTCTGTGCAAATGTTAACTATTTCACTCCTGCGCACTAAGCGAGATCCTTGACCAAAATAAATTTGCGCCACGGCTGAACAAACAGCGCCTCTGCGCAGCTGTAAGGAGTCTATTAGGAGCTACTTTATTTTACTAAAGTGTTCGTAATATTTGTAGCTGATTTATTTTACCACACACAGCCTCGAGTATACAGGTAAATTTAATGTAATAAGTGTACAAGCATGTAAAATGAGTTGCGCCTGTCTAATCAGTTTTGTACTTGCAAAAAAGTTTTGCAAACATGTAACTTTTGACAAATGCAACAACACTAGCAAGCAGGTGATGTATTTATTCACACAACACTTGCAAACATGTAACTTGATGTGAGAAAATCCAATAATATTTTGCAACTGGTGAATCAAAACTACATTTGCTTGTGTCGAATCTGTTTTTAGCGACTAACCTGTGCCAAAAGTTTTGTAAAAATCTGTACTTGTAAGAGTACTTCTTGCTTGCAGAGAAGCTATCTTAATTATATAGCTAGATGTCAATATCGAACCAATGCAATGATAGACATTTTATTGGCATGCTATGAGTTGCTTTTCCTGAAATGTCTATCTGATACAGCTATTTGTTGTTCTAGTGCAATGTACATCACATGTGACAGCCACATCATGTAGTCATGTATCTGCAGACCAGCGAGGAGAAATGCCTGCTTTAGGGACATTTTCTAGGAAAAGCATGGACAGATCGAACTATCTGTAGTACCATTATTATTTGAAACCACCACATGCACATCATCTGTATCAGTGTTACATTTCATATTGTTTTAATCTATTTGTATTGCTATCTGTCTAAAGTTGTACAAATAATCAGCATAAAGAATACTGAATTCTGTTGAATTGTCAAGTGGACTGAATTCTCATTCAAATAATGTTGTGCCTCTCTTTCAGATCTGCCAAGCACCACTGCCTCTGCTAGCCACACAACCACTGCCTCAGATTGGTTGGGTAAGCTTCTATATAGATGGCCCTGTCCAGGGGTGACGGTGTCTCCCAACCCCCTTCTCAGTCCCTAGTAATTTGTCTTCAATAGTTTATGCAACACTTTCTGGAAACAGAAGATACTCTACAGCACTGGTCACCAACCTTTTCTGAGTCAAGATCACCGAGTCAAAATGCATGCCGAGATCTACCGCTCTGATTTTTTTTATTAGCATGACTTTAAAAAATGTAAGCCTATGCAACATTAACCAATTAAAAACAGTACTGTAGCAATGAGGTTTGTGCAGTAAGCTATAGGCCCACTACATTATCACCGCATACTGGCTTTGCTTGAATTGGGGCGGCAGGTAGCCTAGTGGTTAGTGTTGGGCCAGTAAAGGTTGCAAGATCAAATCCCCGAGCTGACAAGGTAAAAATCTGTTGTTCTGCCCCGGTACAAGGCAGATAACCCACTGTTCCTAGGCCGTCATTGTAAATAAGAATTTGTTCTTCACATGAATTGCCTAGTAAAATACGTTTAAAAAATAAAAATTGACCTGCCAATGCATTGTTGTTCAGGATATTTTTTTAAATTATATAAAAAAAATTGAGGTAGGCTATATGATCATAGATCCATTGTTGTATTACTTGTGAGGCACAGCTGAGTGAGCATACATTTAAATAATTAGCTTTTTATTTTACTGGGCTGATGGTGCCTGCATCTGATGGTCAGTCTTAGCAGAGGGAGGGCAGCAGACTGAGGGTCTGCCCCTCAACATCCCTCCGCTCTCCCTTTCCTCCACTGACATTGACCAAAAAGGGACACAGTCTTCCAGCTGATTGTGAAACTCGAGTCTCACTGCATTATATCTGCCTTATGCACAAATTCATGATGTTACTCCTATGACCAGAGAAAGTGAAATATTCCTCAATATAAAAAAAGACCCAAGCCTATCAATACACTTTCCTACTCATTACTGCTGCACTGCTTGTTGTAGCGCTGAGTGGAAATGGGAAGAACGCACATTATGGGTTATAAGTGTTGACAGTGCTGAGTAAGAACTTAAACATGAACTCACTCAACAAATACAGCAAAGAGCTGCTGTTTTTGACAGTCTCTCTAGTCATGGTTTTAAACGTTTTGAAATCTCAGTATCAATTTTGCCGTAGCTTTCTTTTATGCCTGCTACGTTACTGCAGACTCGGTCATTTGAGCAATATGATTGTCCAGCAGTAGCATAGTGCACTTGATTTCCTCTCCAGGCCGACCAGGAAGGTTTGTACCTTCAGACACATGAAACAGTTTGTCTACCTGGCGCACAGGGCAGCTGAATTGGCTGCACCTACCACCAACAGACACCAATAAAAAAAATAGGAACGCAAGGCTTTATCGTTGTTTTTTTTTACAGAAATGTTTGGCGATCGACCGGTTGACCACTGCTCTACAGGAATGACGGAGTCCATCCAAATCTTCTTGGCTCCTAGACTCTGTCCACGCATTTCAAGTCTGCGTTGAAACAATGACATATCAATGGCCCAAGACCAGCTCAGTTAATCCATACCATTGTGACAATGAGTCGTCATATTGCTGCATTAAAAATACATTATCCTAGGGGCGTTAGCAGACAAAATGTAAGTAACTTAATTTATGACCCCGAATACCTGTTTTGATCCTACAGCTATTGTATGCCGTAATCATGAGCCTATGAACCAGTTACACTGTTAGCACTAAGGCGGTTAGCCCTAGTAGGAAGACCACTTTGTGCAGCTCACCCTGCACTATCAAGTTTACTTCTGATAAGCTTCCCAGTAAAGCATTAAAAACAATCAAGCAACCCAGAAAAGTGCCAAAAATAGCCCATATTAACATACACAGCCTGAGAAACAAGGTCCATAACAGATGACATTCATATTCTGACTATTACTGAAACTCACTTAGATAATACAGTTGGAGTCATTAAAACTCGTTTTTCAACCACTCCACAAATTTCTTGTTAACAAACTATAGTTTTGGCAAGTCGGTTAGGACATCTACTTTTGGTCATGACAAGTAATTTTCCCAACAATTATTTACAGACAGATTATTTCACTATCACAATTCCAGTGGGTCAGAAGTTTACATACACTAAGTCGACTGTGCCTTTAAACAGCTTGGAAAATTTCAGAAAATGTTGTCTTGCCTTTAGAAGCTTCTGATAGGCTAATTGACATAATTTGAGTCAATTGGAGGTGTACCTGTGGATGTATTCAAGGCCTACCTTGAAACTCAGTGCCTCTTTGCTTGACATCATGGGAAAATCAAAAGAAATCAGCCAAGACCTCAGAAAATAAATTGTAGACCTCCACAAGTCTGGTTCATCCTTGGGAGCAATTTCCAAACGCCTGAAGGTACCACGTTCATCTGCACAAACAATAGTACGCAAGTATAAACACCATGGGACCAGGCAACTGTCATACCGCTCAGGAAGGAGACGCGTTCTGTCTCCTAGAGATGAACGTACTTTGGTGCGAAAAGTGCAAATCAATCCCAGAACAACAGCAAAGGACCTTGTGAAGATGCTGGAGGAAACGTGTACAAATGTATCTATATCCACAGTAAAACAAGTCTTATATCGTCATAACCTGAAAGGCCGCTCAGCAAGGAAGAAGCCACTGCTCCAAAACCGCCATAAAAAAGCCAGACTACGGGTTGCAACTGCACATGGGGATAAAGATTGTGCTTTTTGGAGAAATGTCCTCTGGTCTGATGAAACAAAAATAGAAGTGTTTGGCCATAATGACCATCGTTATGTTTGGAGGAAAAAGGGGGATGCTTGCAAGCCGAAGAACACCATCCCAACCGTGAAGCACGGGGTGGCAGCATCATGTTGTGGGGTGCTTTGCTGCAGGAGGGACTGGTGCACTTCACAAAATAGATGGCATCATGAGGGAGGAAAAGTATGTGGATATATTGAAGCAACATCTCAAGACATCAGTCAGGAAGTTAAAGATTGGAAGACCCATTTGCGACCAAATGGACAATGACCCCAAGCATACTTCCAAAGTTGTGGCAAAATGGCTTAAGTACAACAAAGTCAAGGTATTGCAGTGGCCATCACAAAGCCCTGACCTCAATCCTATAGAAAACTTGTGGGCAGAACTGAAAAAGCATGTGTGAGCAAGGCCTACAAACCTGACTCAGTTACACCAGCTCTGTCAGGAGGAATGGGCCAAAATTCACCCAACTTATTGTGGGAAGCTTGTGGAAGGCTACTCGAAACGTCTGACCCAAGGTAAACAATTTAAAGGCAATGCTACCAAATACTAATTGAGTGTATGTAAACTTCTGACCCACTGGGAATGTGATGAAAGAAATAAAAGCTGGAATAAATAATTCTCTCAGCTATTATTTTGACATTTCACATTATTAAAATAAAGTGGTGATCCTAACTGACCTAAGACAGGGAATTTTTACTAGAATTAAATGTCAGGAATTGTGAAAAACGGAGTTTAAATGTATTTGGCTAAGGTGTATGTAAACTTCCGACTTCAACTGTACCTTTGCTAGTGGTAGCAATACATGGTTTAACATTTACCGAAAAGACAGAAATGCCAACGGAGGCGGTGTTGTGGTCTATATTCAGAACCACATTCCTGTAAAGCTTAGAGACAATATAATGTTAAATACTGTTGAAGTAATATGGCTACAGGTTTATTTACCTCACCTAAAGCCCATTCTTGTGGAAAGCTGCTATAGACCACCAAGTGCTACATTATCACATTCAATATTCTTTACATCATCAACATATGAATCACTACAAAACGTATTGTATGACCTCTTCTACACTATATTAGGTCCAGCCTTCGGAACTTTGATTTTCCTAGATATGGCTATTATATTGTGATCACTACATCCTATGGATTTGGATACTGCTTTAAAGCAATTTAGATGATTTCATTCCTGTGCTGTTTGTAACTACCCTGGTAGGTTGACTGACAACCTGAACCAGATTGCAGGCACTGGTTACAGTTTGAAGTTTTTTCTTGAGTGGGCAGATTGAGAGCCAGTCAATATTTAAATGACCCAGAAAACATACTTATTTATGACATACATTATCAAGCATTTCCCACATTATCCAGGGCTTTACCCCCTGGATATAATGTGGATAAAGAGTTACTTGTCTAACAGAACACAGAGGGTGTTCTTTAATGGAAGCCTCTCCAACATACTCCAGGTAGAATCAGGAATTCCCCAGGGTAGCTGTTTAGGCCACTTGTTTTTTTAAATATTTACTAACGACATGCCACTGGCTTTGAGTAAGGCCAGTGTGTCTGTATGTGGATGACTCAGCACTATACACATCAGTGACTGAAATGACTGCAACACTTAACAAAGAGCTGCAGTTAGTTTCAGAATAGGTAGCAAGGAATTAAGTTAGTCCTAAATATTTCCAAAACTAAAAGCATTGTATTTGGGACAAATGATTCACTAAACCCTAAACCTCAACTACATCTCTTAATGAATAATGAGGAAATTGAGCAAGTTGAGATTACTAAACCGCTTGGAGTAACCCTGTCTTGTGAACTGTCATGGTCAAAAAGTATTGATACAACAAGTCTGAACATAATAAAGCGCTGCTCTACCTTAACACTATCAACAAGGCAGGTCCTACAGGCCCTGGTTTTGTCACACCTAGACTACTGTTCAGTAGTGTGGTCAGGTGCCACAGAGGGACTTGGGAAAATTGCAGTTGGCTCAGAACAGGGCAACACAGATAGCTCTCTGTGTACTTTTAAGGGCCAACATTAATGACATGCATGTCAATCTCTCATGGCTCAAAGTGGAAGAGAGATTGACTTCATTATTACTTGTTTTTGTAAGAGGTGTTGACAAGCTGAATGTACACCCACAAGACATGCCACCAGAGGTCTCTTCACAGTCCCCAAGTCCAGAACAGACTATGGGAGGCATACAGTACTACATAGAGCCATGACTACATGGAACTCTATTCCACATCAGGTAACTGATGCAAGCAGTAGAATCAGATTTAAAACGCAGGTAAAAATACACCTTATGGAACAATGGGGTCTGTGAGGAGACACACACAAAGGTACAGACACATGCATACGCGCACACTGTGACATTGTTGTATGGTGATATTGAACATTTTGTGTTGTGGATATGTGGTGGTGTAGGGGTGTTATATGATGTACTGTTATCTTTAGCTCATTCAGTACAAACATAGTTCCCTGTTTTATCTGTAATGTGGGTGCTTTGGTGTGTTCGGACCCCAGGAAGAGTAGCTGCTCCTTGGCAAATACAAATGTAATAGTTCTTAGGTCAAACCGTTCAGACGCTACAGACTTTTTCGTGAGACGACCGAGATGTCTCATGGTCTGACAAACACCACTATCTCCTTTCACAGCAGATGTGGGGGATTGAGACGCATCCAATGCAAAAAAAACATCTCTAGCTTAAACTGACCGATTTTGATCGGGATTTCTTTGTTATGTAACTTAGATAATCGTCTCTAGGGTGTTAACTGTGCGTGTACCGTCATCCTGGCAGACTTGGACAGTTCCCGTGATAGTAACAGTGTCTCCAGGGACAGCACTGTCACAGAGGTCAGGTGACACTCCACCGTCCGGAGTGTGATGTTGCTGACACAGACCACGGTCCCCCTCACACACACCAACCGACCAAACACACTCACCCGCAGGGTTCTCAGGGCTGTCAATGGCTCATAATTATACAACCTGAAACAGACACAGTTAGGGACAAACACATATTTCTAATAGCTGAGTCAGAGAGACTGTGACTGTGTGTGTTTTACCTGGCACTGATGTGAGGTATGTTAATGATGGGTGTGCCCCATCATTAACACAGGTAAACAGTGACCCCCCACGTGACCCCCCACGACACAGGTAAACAGAGCAAGAGATGCTGAATTAACAATCACCCCTACCTTCACAAGTATCCACCATGTTGTCAGTGCTGTCCCGAAACCAAGGGGTCACTTGGACATCATTGAGGGGTTAGGGGATATTTAGAGGCTGGTTAGAGGCTAGTATTACCTACACTTACCTCAGACTAACTATGTGTGTGTCTGACCCATACCTCTTTGAGCACTGGGGGAGGCCGTGCGTTTCCTCTCCAGCTATCAAACTCACAATTTATGCTGAAAAGTTAACGTTACCACTTAGCTAAAATTAGCTACCTCACCTGCTACTAGAAGAACAGCTAACGTTAGCTAGTCATTGGAAGACGAACGTTGCTGCTCACCCGAGTTTCTTGTTGGGGAAGCGAACGTGACTTCTCTGAAGACAAACTTGAAAGATTAATCGATATTCTTTGGTTACGCTGCTTTAATAATGAGCTATATTGAAAATGTAATATCTAGCAAACAATAGTAGTTAACAAAACGACCGTTTCTGTTGATGGCTCTGTTTATGTTTTCAACTTTGGAGCCATTTGACGCAACTTCCGCATCGCTTCGCTGCAGGATTTTTCAGAAGAACCTCTCAAGTCTCAAATGCATAAAACATACTTTGCAGAGTTTTGTTTTCAGTCTTGTATGAAACGCTATATAGTGCACTTGTTATGGTAGAAAAAATATATATAAATGCAGTATGATTCTTACAAATAAGTCGTGCTGGAGTCAAACCTGTTAATTTTCTCCAGATCGATAGGTGGCGGTAATGCACCATGAGGGAATCAATAGATAAAGTCATACGACCGAGGAGGACTCTCATCAGCACCATCTCTCGGAATCCATTCCCAGCTGAACGGATTCTGCGTAATATTTGTTTTTACCTTGTCGACGACACACACTCAGCCCAAACAGCGATGGATACCTCCGGAAAAGAGAAGGAGGCCATGCAGCTGATGGCCGAAGCAGACAAGAAGGTCAAATCATCCGGCTCGTTCTTGGGAGGGATGTTCGGGTGAGATGAGATGCCCTGGTTCTCATGTAGCCTACCGAGTCAGTACACGAGCGCAGATTCATGTGTCGATTTTTCTTGACATTGGACACAACACATCGCGAGTGTATTGGTTAGCTGTATGATGGTTAGGCCTATATTAATATAAATGGATTATAAGTATAATTTTGCAGTAGTGAGTGGGTGGGCGGTCCTGTTTGTCGCAGTCAGGCCTCAGGGAAAAGATGTTCTGTGCTCAGGTCATCTGACAACATGTACCATTTAACCACCGGGGTTGTTGCTTCTTTTTTCTTTTTTTTTACCCCTAATTGGTAGTTACGGTCTTGTCCTATCGCTGCAACTCCCTTACGGACTCGGGAGAGGCGAAGGTCGAGAGCCATGCGTCCTCCGAAACACGACCCGCAAAGCCGCACTGCTTCTTGACACACTGCTCGCTTAACCCGGAAGCCAGCCGCACCAATGTGTGGGAGGAAACACCTACTCCTGGCGACCATATCAGCGTGCGTGCGCGGGACAGGGATATCCTGGTTGCTGCGACACAGCCCGGTATCGAACCCGGATCTGTAGCCGCTGCGCCACCCGGCCCGGGTTGTTGCTCATTACCGAAAACAGCAGGGTGCTTATTGGTAGCGGCCCATAATATATTCTGCAGAACAGACATGGCTCTCTGACATGTAGAGTAGGCCAGCTCTATTCATGAGATATTCAATATACTGAACAAAAATATAAACGCAACATGTACGGTCTTGGTCCCATTTTTCATAAAAGATCACAGACATTTTCTATACCCACAGAAAGCGTATTTCTCTCAAATTTTGTGCACAAATTAGTTTACATCCCTGTTGAGTGAGCATTTAATTTCTCATTTCCCAAGATAATCCATCCACCTGACCAGTGTGGCATGTCAAGAAGCAGATTAAACAGCATGATCATTACACCGGTGCACCTTGTGCTGAGGACAATAAAAGCCACTCTAAAATGTGCAGTTTTGTCACACAACACGATGCCACAGATGTCCCAAGTTTTAAGGGAGTGTGCAATTGGCATGCTGACTGCAGGAATGTCCATAAGAGCTGTTGTCAGAGAATGTAATGTTAATTTCTCTACCATACGTCATTTTAGAGAATTTGGCAGTACATCCAACCGGCCTCACAATGTGTAACCACGCCAGCCCAGGACCTCCACATACGGCTTCTTCACCTGCGGGATCATCTGAGGAGGGGAAGGGGGGTGCTGAGGAGTATTTCTGTCTCTAATAAAGTTATTTTGTGGGGAAAAACTCATTCTGATTGGCTTGGCCTGGCTCCCCAGTGGGTGGACCTAGCGCCCAAGTGGGTGGGCCTATGCCCTATCAGGCCCACCCATGGCTGCGCCCCTGCCCAGTCATGTGAAATCCATGGATTAGGACCTAATGAATTTATTTCAATTGACTGATTTTCTTCTATGAAGTGTAACTCAGTAAAAATCTTTGAAATTGTTGCGTGTTGCATTTATATTTTTGTTCAGTATAGATTTTCTTCAGTAGGCAACGTTCAGTTTGCATCCTCCTGAATGAGACCCACTAGACAAAAACACATTTTCTGATGGTGTCCAGGTCTAGAACTCATATACCTTACAGTGTTGTTAAATGTTTGTGTGAATATGTGTGTATTTCAGGGGAAGTCACCACAAAGTAGAAGATGCATGTGAGATGTACGCCAGAGCAGCCAACATGTTCAAGATGGCCAAGAACTGGACCGGTGGGTCACTCACACATACATACAGCTGAAATACTACATACGTTCCATAGATATGATCATTATGTGTTTGTGTGTGTGTAGCTGCTGGTAATGCGTTCTGCCAGGGGGCCCGGCTCCACATGCAGCTGCAGAATAAACTGGACTCAGCCACCAGCTTCGTCGACGCAGGGAACGCTTACAAGAAGGCTGATCCTCAGGGTAGGAACACATACTAGACTATTTATTTATTTGACTTTTATTTAACTAGACAAGTCAGTTAAGAACAAATTCTTATTTTCATTGACAGCCTAGGAACAGTGGGTTAACTGCCTTAATTCAGGGGCAGAACAACAGATTTTTACCTTGTCAGCTCGGGGATTTGATCTTGCAACCTTTCAGTTATTGGCCCAACACTCTAACCACTAGGCTACCTGCCGCCCCAGAGGGCAAAGCCTCCCTAATAGTAGTCCCTACTAGTAGGTACTGTATGTTTCTGTCTGTGTTCTTTCTTTTTCAATCTCTCTGGTAGGAAAACCTAACCTCTCTTACTCCCTGCTCTCTCTTTCTTTATCTCTCTGCCGCCCTTTCTTTTTCTCTCTCCCCTTCTTTCACTCCTCCCTCTCCCCATCTCTCCTGTAGAGGCTATCAACTGTATAAATGCAGCCATCGATATTTACACTGACATGGTAAGCCTGGTCCAACCCTTGAGCCCTGACCTCTAATTCCTAACCTGTGACCGCTAGCCATACCACTGTCATCTTAACCTGCTTCACCCATTTCTATGTGCAATAGTCCATGTACTGTGTGTGAGGGGGCTTTGTTTTATAGCCATCATTGGCTGATACCACCCGATATGAAGGCTGATACAGTGTATATTCTAATGATTATGTATCAGTGTTGTCCACATGTGTATTACAGGGTAGGTTTACTATCGCAGCCAAACATCACATCACCATCGCAGAGGTGTATGAGTCTGAGCTGGTGGACATAGAGAAGGTACGGAACACACACACACACACACACACACTCACACTCACACTCACACTCACTCACACTCACATCTAACTCCTTATGAACAATACTTTACGTGTGTGTCTCCGGTTGCCCAGGCAATCGCCCACTATGAGCAGGCAGCCGATTATTATAAAGGAGAGGAGTCCAACAGGTGAGTATCCAGTGTTCTGTAGTATAAATGAATACTATACTATTCAGTTATGCTACACTCTACTACTACTATACTGTACTCAAATGCT
This sequence comes from Salvelinus alpinus, assembly GCF_045679555.1. Classification (NCBI taxonomy): domain Eukaryota; kingdom Metazoa; phylum Chordata; class Actinopteri; order Salmoniformes; family Salmonidae; genus Salvelinus; species Salvelinus alpinus. The sequence continues at coordinate 26,375,031 of NC_092119.1, forward strand.
TTGGTATTATACTACTACTAGTACTATTTATAACAGAGATTAGGGTTCAGTGGGAGTCGTCATGAGGGGTTCCCCAGAGCTCTATACTAGGACCTATGCTGTTCCTTATGTTTCTCTCTCTCTCTCTCTCTCTCTCTCTCTCTCTCTCTCTCTCTCTCTCTCTCTCTCTCTCTCTCTCTCTCTCTCTCTCTCTCTCTCTCTCTCTCTCTCTCTCTTTCTTTCTCTCAGTTCTGCTAACAAGTGTCTGCTGAAGGTGGGCCACTACAGCGCTCAGCTGGAGCAGTATCCGAAAGCCATTGAGATCTACGAGCAGGTGTGTATGTGTGTTTGTGTCTGCTTTGCATGCATTTTAAAGCCCTGAAATGTGATCAGCGCTCTCTGAGTGATGTAATGGTGTGTGTGTATCAGGTGGCCACCAATACTATGGACAACCCCCTGCTGAAGTATAATGCCAAAGAGTACTTCTTTAAAGCCTCCCTCTGTCACTTCATTGTGGACGAACTCAACGCAAAGGTATTATTATCATTATTAATGGTAGTAGTTGTCTGTTTTAAAACAAGACACACAGAGTAGACATATATCATTCAGATAATCCAACTGAACCGAGAGAGTACCTGTCAATTATTAGTGATTACAAGTGTGTGTGTGTGTGTTTTTACAGCTGGCCATAGAGAAGTATGAGGAGATGTTTCCTGCTTTTGCAGACTCCAGAGAGTGCAAGCTGCTGAAGGTAGACATGATGAACGCCTTTGTGTGTGTGTGTGTTAACGGACTTCACATTGCTTGTTTAACAGCATAGCTTCCTTCTTCACAAGCCCACACCTATCTCCCTCCCCCCTCTCTGTCTCTCTGTAGAAGTTGCTGGATGCCCATGAGGAGCAGAACTGCGAGGCGTTTACTGAAGCTGTTAAAGAGTTTGACTCCATCTCTCGTCTGGACCAATGGCTCACCACCATGCTGCTCCGTATCAAGAAGACCATCCAGGGAGATGCTGGAGATCTCAAATAAAGAGAAAAGCGGGGTGGGTTGGGGGCGAGGGATAGAGAAAGATATGGGTAGGGAGAGAGGATGGAGAGATGAAAGGGATGGAGGAGAGATATAGGGTTAGGGAGACAGGTCTCTATGTGTTTGATGTGTTCAGTGTAAAGAACTCCATGACTCTGTAGTTCATCATGTCTTACCATATCTCCCCTCAGACTCTCACACTGTCAAATACGTTAGCTGTTTCAACTTTACAAGTAGGAGTTACCCAGGAGTTGAAAAAACAGTTGACAAATTATTAGATACATTATAGTATACATGTTTATACAACTTGATCTTTTAGTTAAGTAGGGTACTCTTACACTCATGTTTTTAATGTGAATCAGTACAATTTTTTTTTTACAGTGTATGACACACTTAACCTTCCTAACTTGTCCACTGAATATCTTCCCTTGATTGGACCCTGTACAGGTTCATGTTTTAAAGTGTAGGGCTATACAGATAGTGTATGTAAAGGTCGTGTGTGTGTGTGTGTGTGTGTGCGTCCAATGTATCACATTGAAGCCAATATATCTGTGCCAGTGCTTGTTGTAGTTGTGTGTGTGTATGTTTGTGTGTGTGTGTGTGTACGCATGTGTGTGAGCGAGAGAGAGAGAAACCAAAGGGAATGAACACTTGTTCTGTGGGACTGTATCATGGTCATATAACGGTGTGTTAATAATTATAATAACAGAGTCCTCTGTTATAAACGTGTTTCTATTGATTATTCTCCTATGAAAATATGTATATATGTTTGAACCCTTTACTTTCCTCTCCTTTTGCCCCTCCCTCATATCACAACACTACTCCCTACACACTTCTCCCCTCACCCCTAGACAATCCTCCTAGCCCCTACACACTTCCACTAGCCTCTACACACTTCCCTTAACCCCTGGATCCTTATGCACTACCCCGTAGATACGTCCCCTAGCCCGCTAGACACTAATGATCTGGAAGAAATTGGATAGGTATAAGCACACATTCAGTTCTCTCAGATCTACACAGGTGTTAGGAGTCAGAGGTTAGGGGAAGTGTCTGTGTTGTAGTGTGTTGCTGTGTTGTGCTTTTGTGCTGTGTGTGTATTCCTCTCAGCATGTTGCCATGGTAATGATGTGTGTGTTCAGTGTTATTGTCAAAGTAGGTTAACTCAATGTATCGCTATGTTCATTATCACGTGCATAATGTACAAAAAATAAAACTTCAACAAACTTGCATTTGCTGCCTTGTGTGTGAGAAAGAGATAGAGCGATGGATCTATGTAAGGGATAATCAACGAGGAGCTATGCATTCTATGGAAAATAATGAACAACGTGGAAGGTGTGTTCCACGACACGCTAGCAGAGTAGCCTATATAAACGAGCTGGTGTGCAAGGTCGGTGGATTAAAATATTAAGATATTTATTATTTATTTTGGAAAACTAGAAGAGGAAGCCAACTATTGAGATGGAAAAGAGATGAAAGGAGGTAAGGGAGCACCATCATGTGTCTTCTCTCCTTGTCTCCAAACTCCAGCCTTTCCCCCTCATCTCCTCTTCTTGCTGCATGTGCCACCAAGCTCAACAGAAACAGGACAGTTGATGCTCATGTACAATAGGCCTGTGTTTGTTTGTAGGCTGTGCTAACACCATAATGCAGATCTTGTCCTACTGGTTTCATATAGGGCCTCAACAGTATTCCTGTATTCCAGGTGTTCCATCTATAATATAGGCTAATATTGTAGAATCTGTATGACCTCTCAACAGTGTTTCTGTGTTCTAGGTGCTTCCTGTCTCACGGTAGGTTCTGTGTTCATGCTACTGCCTGCCCCCCACCCCCCACCCAACATCATCGAGCTGTGTGATGTGGTTGTCGAGGATCCCCATGCTTACTTGTTCTTCCCACGTTCCTATGGGAACCCAGAGGCGCTGCTCCGAGCCCGGTGCCGGCGGCTACCAGCAAATGGAACCCGATGCCTGTCCCGACAGCTGGTGCTGGCCGTGGCACATTGCCATGACAACGGACTGGTGCTCAGAGACCTCAAGCTGAATAAGTTTGTCTTCAAGAACAAGGAGAGTTGCGTGTGAGTGTGTGTAGGCATGTTTTTGTGCGTGCATGCATCAATCAAAGTGTTTTCCTTGTTTGTGTGTGTGTGTGTGTCAGAACCCTGTTGATGCTGGAGAGCTTGGATGATGCAGTCATAATGCAGGAAGGAAACCCCTCCCACTATTGCAGCCCAGGACCCGGGGATGTCTCTGGCCTCTGTGGGTCTGTGCTCCGGCTACAGCTGTCTGGTCTCTAGGAATAATGCTCCATGCGCTGCTATTGGGCTGATACCCTGTTGGGGCTGGACAAACACAAGGGGGGAGCATACTAACCTCGCAGGCTCGCTGTCTGATACGCTCAGCCCTGCATTTTAACTCCATCCTCCGCCTCTCTGCATCCAAGCTTCTCACACACCCCTGGCTGTCCACACATACACAGGCACACACAGTCACATACACCAGATCAGACTATACCTACCTGACACGCACATGCACGGGCGCACAAACACACACACACACTCCATATAAAGCAACACCAATAAAGGATCACATTTGTATGGAATTTTGTTCTTACTTTTATTTTATGCTATTTTTAATAACACTATTATTATAGTTGTATATATTGTTGATTAACTTTCACCCTAGTTGAATCAAAGAGTTAGTAGACCTGCCACGTTGTGCGTTGGAGATGGGGCCATTAGTACGGGCCCGAGGGCGAAGAGCGGACCGTTCCGGATGGCGGAGATGGAAATCCCGGACGATGTTGGGGTCCAGGAAGTCAGCCACCGGGACCCAACAGCGCTCCTTCTTGACCGTACCCCTCCCAGTCCACCAGGTACTGAAGCCAACCCCCATGACGTCAGGGGTCCAGTAGGGACTAGACGGCATAGGCGGGGTTCCCATCGATGTCCAGGGGAGGCGGAGGGGTGTCACAGGGGATGGCATCAGCCAGGGGACCAGGAACCACCAGCCTGAGGAGGGAAACATGAAAAGAGGGTGAGATCCGGTAGTTGGTGGGGAGTTGTAACCAATATGTTACCTTGTTGACCCTCTGGAGGACCTTGAAGGGCCCCACAAACCCGGGGGCTCAGCTTCCGGCAGGGCAGGTGAAGCGAGAGGTTCTTGGTAGAGCCAGACGCGATCACCAGGATGGAAAACGGGAGCCTCATTGCGGTGGCGGTCCACCTGCTCCTTCTGGTAGCGGACAGCGCGCTGGAGCCTCACGTGGGCAGCGTTCCAAACTTCCTCTGCATGCTGGAACCACTCGTCCACCGCAGGGGCTTTGGTCTGGCTCGGGGTCCACAAGGCCATGTGTGTGCCCAGGTCAACAGTCGGTCTCGTAACCTCGTGGGGATGTAGATGCACTCAGGACAGCAGGTAGCAGGCGTGGGTTAATTCTCCAGAGCCTGGCGGATGTCCACATCTACTTACCAAAACACGGGGCCAACGATTTTGCCTGCCTCACTAACGACACCTTTTGCCTATTCCCTGCCTATACTTTAGCCTATCAGATTTCCTGTTATCTACCTATTGCCTGATCTCCCGGACTACGTTACTAGCTTTTACCCTGCCTGTACTGTTGCCCTTTTGGACCCCCTGTGTATGACCTTCTGCCTGCCCCTGGACCCAGCTACCTGCCTCCTCCTGTGGTCCTTTACCAATAAACACCTGCTGCGCCCTGCGCTTGAAACCAGCTCTCTGTCTCCCTTCGTGTTCATTACAGACAGGTGATCACGGGCCCGCCTCTCTGCCCCAGTGCATCCTGGGTTGGGATGCATCGGACACCGCTGAAGCTGGTGCCCCTCCTGGCCGCAATAGGAACACAGCCCCAGCTGTCTCCGGCGACGCCGCTCTGCCACAAAGAGGTGTGTGGCCCCTACCTCCATGGATTCACGCTCTGCCGCAGGATGGCCAAAGGAGGAGGGCGAGGAGAGATGGGAAAAATAGAGGGAGCACTGGAGTAGGTAGCCACGGCATTTGGATGGAGTCCCGTCATACTTATCCGGGAGGGACATTCGGGCATCGCCTCCCTGGGCGGACTGCTGGGTAGGCTGGGCGGCTGGCTCGCTGAGACGACTCGTGGTTGGAGGCCCTCCGCTAGTTGGAGGTGAAACCTCTCGGGTGATGTCGAGGCAGTGGAGGACCTCGACCTCATCCATAGCCGCACTTTAGTTGCGTCAGCAGATCGCGGTGTTGGCAAAGTAGGTATTCCTATTCACCGACCGTCTGGTAGATCTCTTTATCTTCTGCTGGTTCCATAATTATTGAGGCATTATTCTGTAACGTATGCGCTTGGAGTCAGGAAGCAGGTGCAGAAGGTGAGTTTAATAAACATGAACAAGCCAAATAATCAAAAAGGGAGAAGCATACTGAATGTGAACAACCCCAATACTGCCTGATGACTGAGGCTACTGAGGGCTAAGTAAAGGGAGAGTAATCAAGGTGATGAAGTCCAGGTGTGCGTAATGATGGGGAGCAGATGTGCGTAATGATGGCGCCTGGACCGGTGGTTAGTAGACCAGCGACGTTGTGCGCTGGAGAGGGGGAGCGGGTGTAGGTGTGACAGACTGCATGAATGTCACCTCAACTCTTGAGTTTCTGTGTTGTACCATTTAATGTATCCTATTGTTACAATCAACATTATAAAAATGCATTCTATTCCATGAGCCACATCAGAATAATATAAATATACAACTCAGTATTTTTTTCAAGACGTCAGACTAAATAAAGATCCTATAAATCACATGTAATTCTGTGACTCTATGCCAATGACTGTACATTATATACTATATACAGTATGAAGCTCTACCATCTGTATAATCATAGATAGAACATTGAGTCAGATATTTAACCAGATGTATAAATGTGAAGCATCGCATTGGCATTTCCACTCACTACCAAATATTGTGATGAGAGGAAGCCCAGTGTCCGGTAGTGAGAGAAGATGGAGCGAGATAGATTTTGGCCGACATTCTGCAAATTTCTATAAAAGATTTGATCACCATACAGTTTTCTGTTTCCACAACAAGAATCTGTAACAAACCGAGTGGACTACGTTTTCTAGAATGCACACTCACACTTCACAGAGTAGGCGTTCCCTAACAGAAATATGCTAATAAATGCTAGAATGCATTAGGATCTCACTAGCTTGTGCTTGGCTCTGCCCAACTCCTTGCTTGTTCTGCCCTCTATGATTAATTTGGAGGTCAAAGAGAGAGACGGAGGAAGAGGGTGAGCTTGAGTAGGGTAAAATTGTGGAAAAAAGAGAGTTGGTTTGTCAAAGAAGAATGTTAGAAAGTAGGAGCAGAGTGAGCCGTACGCCATATCGAGGTCTGGAGGAGAAATGGAAGTTAATGAGGGCAATTTATCGGAGGAGGCACTTTCGGTGAAGTCCTCAGAGCCAGATGCTTGCACCGATGGTCAGGATAAAGATGAGTCTGTGACAGTAGGAGTGACATTTCTGGAGAAAGTGGACCCTGCCTTTTGGCTGATCCATTTGTGGTTTCAGGGTTGGTGAAAAAGGAGTTTGGTGCTGTGGAATCGGTGAAGGTAACCAGAAGTAGTCTTGTGACTGTTTGTTTTTCTGCTGGTCAGAGGGAGCAGGCGCTTTGGGCCAAACCAATTGGGACAAGCGATGTGACTTGTGATTACTGGGGTAACGGTAAATGTGAAAGTGGACCAACTGAAGGGAAAGATTCCCGGTGTTTGTGATGCTCGTCGTTTGGTGCAGCGCAGACATGGTGGTGTGAGTGGTGAAACAGAAGACAAAGTGATGTTAGAATATGTCAGTTATCCTGTACAAGCTTATGTGCCAAATACATTAAGTTGTTACAGGTGCCAAGCTTATGGGCATGTGGCAGCAGTGTGTAGGAGGGAGGTTCTTAGGTGTGAGAAGTGTGCAGAAGGGCATGAGACAAAGGAAGGTGTAGCAATGGGGAATGAAGCGGTATGTGGTAATTGTAGGGATGCCCATGGGGCTGAAGATCAGAAATGTCCGGTGTGAGAGAAGCAGGTTGAGGTTACCAGGGTTAGAGTAGAGCAGAGGGTGTCATATGCTGAGGCAGTGAAGAAAGTTGAGGAAAATGGGTCAAGGGGGAGGGATCCTGAGAGGATTCGTGTGAGTACCCAGTTAGCAATGAGCAATCGCGAGGCCGGCGTCCCTCCAGAGTGGTCGCACACCGTGCAACAGCTTTTTTTTCCAGTCGCCTCATTCACGGGCGCCTGTCAAGCGGCAGCCGTGCTCCTGCCGTTCAGTGCCATTTTCCTCACACAGCCCACCCACCCATGACCCGCCCTTCTCCCGACTAGCGACACTACTGCTGCTAGCGGGAGGCAAGAAGATTTTTTAACATAATGCCAGGGGCATGCCTTCTCCCTATCGCCACTTATTTTTATCAATATTTATTGCTTTTTATTATTCAAGGTACATTGGATGCCATGTTCATTTGGAAAATTACTGTAAAATAAAATGTGTGCAAAATACTGGATATCAGATAACGAGTGCAGTCCTGGTCGCCTGGATCCACTAATAACTACAAATCAAATCCAGTCAAATCTAATTTTATTGTCATGTACTTGCAGGCTTCTCACACAGTGCAATGGTGACACAGGTGTCATAGTAATAAAATAAGTAACATTGTAAATATATGCTAATGAAAATACTAAATCAAGTACAAGAAGCATGCAGATAAAACAAAATATGTAAATGAAAATAAGATTTTTTTTAAAAGCCTATAGGGACATAGTAGGCTATGGACATTGTTTGCCCATTTGTATAGTGAGTGGAATCAGTACAGTGCAGTTACAGCATATAATTATTATATGAAAGTATATACGTAGAGTACAAAACATTAAGAACACCTTCCTAATATTGAGTTGCAGCTTCAATTCGTCGGGGCATGGACTCTACAAGGTGTCGAAAGCATTCCACAGGGATACTGGCCCATGTTGATGCCAATACTTCCCACAGTTAAGTCAAGTTGGCTGGATGTCTTTTGGGTGGTGGACCATTCTTGATGTGTACAGAATATGAATAAATGGTAAGTGTGTGGTGAAGTAGTCAGTCCAGGGTTCAGTTGTTGGAGTAGTCTTGTGGCTTGGGGAAAGGGGCTGGCTTTGACACAGGGTGGTCCGACACTTGATGTTGACCTTCACTGCAGTGGATCCCTCTCCCCTGTGCACTGCCAACACAATCAGAGTCCCCTTTCAGGTAACGGCTGATCTGAATCTGGACCCCTTCATCCGTGGCATCCCGGGTTGCAGGGTTCTTCCGAATGGCTCCTATACACAAAGAAAGAACATGGAGTTACAGTTGAATCCCACATGGTCTTAAACACGTTTAAGAATTTACTTAAAAGTACACAAAACAAATGTAACACATTTAATATCAAATCTTACTGTGAAGAATGGTCATCAGAAACAAGTTCCTGAAACAGGCCTCATCCCCTGCACAGGCGGCAATGATGGCAAGACTGTTTGACAGAATGCAAGGTAGCATCTGCCACACTGTCGACTTCAGGTCCTTGGCACCCATTACAGCCAGAAACCTAAGATACAAAATGCAAGAGAAGTATTTGTTGTGACAGTTTAAAGACTGATTGCAGATATTTTCAATAAGTATTTACATTTAAGTTGGTAACAGTTATGTTTTTTCCTTCATGTCTGCCGCCCAAACTTGACACTTTTGGCCCGTTGTCCACCATCTGTTTCCAACCTGCACAAGGTCCAATCTGGCCAGTTCAACTTCCTGTGTATTCGTCTGCTCATAGTGAACCACAAAGGCCAGCATTCACAGCGAATGCAGAAACCCCTCCAGTAGGTAGATGGAACGTGCCCATGAACTCACCAGGTAGATGGGGCGTACCCATGAATTTGGTTCATGGCATTGTTTACTTCAAACGACCAACACATAGTAATCTGAGAAATGTTAACTTGCACATTTTTTTAAACGTTTGTTTTTCCACTAACGTTTGTCATTATGCCCGTGTGGTGTTCTGTCTCGCGGTGTTAATTACAAACAAGCGCGAAATTTAGTTATTTTTCACCATTCTACCTACCAGGGTTTTATCCAGATGCTGCCCGTGGTCTGCGGCTATCAAGAATGATGTATATGGTGACCAAAGATTATTAGAAGGATTTTCAGGCTGAACGGATTTTAGACGACAGCTGAGAAGTGATGTGATACCTTCACAACAAAGCAGAATATTCTTGATTAGAAGTAACGTAATGTTAGCTGGACTAGGTAAATAACATACGTTAGCTAATTTACAGTCCTGGTAGTCACTGCTAAACTGGTAACGTTAGTTACCTTCAGCAGAGTAAACGTGTTTGTCTTTTCACTCTAGTTTTGACTAACGTTAGCAAATAAGAATAACTCAATCTAGTATCCATCTATTCTACCCTTGTATGGAAAACACTCTCTTACTAAAAATAGAATTGTCGATATAGCTAACTCACTCTTGGTGTGTTGGTAGTAATGATGAATGTGTATAAATTGTCTATAGTTGGTTACAGAGTATGTGAGCGGAGTTGAGCGGTCGGAAATCCCGCTCATGGAGCACTGCAACATGTCCTTTCCAAACGCTCTGTTAAAAACTGCTCCGCACTCACAGGAGAAAAGAACGGCCGTTCCAAATTAATTAAAAAACCCCAATTTAACCAATACCCATCTATTTTTGTGACTACCTGGACCTACGTTTTGGTTTTGAATTATTCAAACCAAACCATGGGATTTGAATTAAGTATTTTAATAAACATGAAAAGGTGAATGTATGAAGTGGTCATCATTTTAAATAAGCTAAATGTCATATTAAACAGCATATAAACACTAAATAGGTCAGGAGCCAGACAGGGAGCCAAAATACATTTATTTTGGTTATATTATTTCAATTTTAAACTGGGTGGTTCAAGCCCTGAATGCTGATCGGCTGACAGCTGTGGTATATGTATACCACGGTATGACAAAACATTTATTTTTACTGCTCTAATTACATTGGTAACCAGTTTATAATAGCAATAAGGCACCTCTGGGGTTTGTGGTATATGGCTAATATACCACGGCTAAGGGCTATGTCCAGGCAATACCTTGTGCCTAAGAATAGCCCTTAGCCGTGGTATATTGGCCATATACCACACCCCCTCCTGCCTTATTGCTTAATTATATTGAGGCTTATAGCCTACAAAGAAATACATTGTGAAGTGTTTGCGAGTGCGCCAACCTTCACATTTATACATCCGGTGAAATATCTGTCTCGTTCTGTGTATTTATTGTTCTATTTGTGACAATACAATGTCGAATTGAGTTAATGCGCACTTCAGAGTAGGCATCCATAATGGAAATATGCAAATGTCTGCTAGAATGCGCCAATAGGATCTTGCTATCTCGTGCTTGACTCTGCCCACTATGACTATTGTGGAGGATGAATCAGAATTAGTTGGGTAACATAGATAAATAAGATGTTTTATTTACATAATATGCTTATGTGAGATACTTGTCATTAGAATGTCTCCCTTTGGACTATACTGTTGGCAGTTGCACCTTTCCCTTCTCAGCTAGGGAAAAGTCACTTGGGGCCCAGAGATGGGAGAGGTCAGGCTTGTCTTTTACAGATCTGGTAATATGCAGAATATCAGAATGGGAGAGGTCAGAATGCAACATTGTCTTCATATGTGAATGTATCTGTTAAACCATGTGAAGGGATGGCGTGATTAAGGGGGAACCAATTTTCTCTTGGCTCCACAATGTCTGTGCGCAAGTCACTCCCCTCAGTGAGCTTGTCCAGGAGTGGGGAGAAGAGGGGGTTTACTTGAGATGGGAGAATATAGAGTTGACAATTGAGTTATGCCTTGGATGAAGTAATGTTTTGGTACTATGAAGTACCAGGAACGAGATTAGAAGCTCGTCTTAGAGACCAAACTGAACGATAATTTATAGCTGATGCTATCTGGCTATGGGATACTCCTTTCTCAAGTAAAAGGCCCTTTGTGAAGTTTTCCTAAGATCTGTGGTTCGTCATGTAAATTGAGAGGAGTGTATCTTGGCTATAAAATATCTTGGTATTCTTTTGTAGGCACTCTCAGAATTCATTATAGACACTGAATTGATCTGAGAGTCAAAGGGCTATGGTGAAGCTCATATAATTAAAGATGAAGTTTAAGTATAACTCTGACTGGTGTGTGGTTTGTAACTCTCCTCATTTGGTAATACAGGAAATTGCCACGACACTATTTATAGATCGGCAGGTAAGGGTACTCTGGAGTGGCTAGATGTTCTTTACTTTTTTTTAATGTATTTTTTAAATGTAACCTTTTTAACTAGGCAAGTCAAATTTGATTGTTCTCAAATACATGGTTAGCAGATGTTATTGCGAGTGTAGCGAAATGCAACGATGGCCTAACCTGGATGATGCTGGGCCAGTTGTGCGCCGCACTATGGGACTCCCAATCACGGCCGGTTGTGATACAGCCTGGAATCGAATCAGGGTCTGTAGTGACGCCTATAGCACTGAGATGCAGTGCCTTAGACCGCTGCGCCACTCGGGAGTCCATTTACCATTCGGCCATCAGATTTTCTACCAATACTCCTTATAGGGCACATCACTGCACTCTATACTCCTGTGTAAACTGGTCATCTTTGAATACCCGTCGCAATACCTACTATTTGATGCTTATTTATAACACCCTCCTAGGCCTCACTCCCCCCTATCTGAGATACCTACCGCAGCCCTCATCCTCCACATACAAATCAAATTGTATTTGTCACATGCACCGAATACAGCAGGTGTAGTAGACCTTACAGTGAAATGCTTAATTGAAAGCCCTTAACCAACAATGCAGTTTTAAGAAAATATCAGAAAAGAGATTAGAATAATAAATGGTTACAACACCCGTTCTGCCAGTCACATTCTGTTAAAGGTCCCCAAAGCATACATATCCCTGGGTCACTCTTTTCATTTCACTGCGACTGGAACAAGCTGCAAAAAACACTAAAACTGGACAGTTTTATCTCCACCTCTTCATTCAAAGATTAAATCATGGACACTCTTACTGACCTTTGTGGCTGCTTCACGTGATGTACAGCTGAAGTCAGAAGTTTACATACGCCTCAGCCAAATACATTCAAACTCAGTTTTTCACAATTCCTGGCATTTAATCAGAGTAAAAATTCCTGTCTTAGGTCAGTTAGGATCACCACTTTATTTTAAGAATGTGAAATGTCACAATAATAGGAGAATGATTTATTTCAGCTTTTATTTCTTTCATCACATTCCCAGTGGGTCAGAAGTATACATACACTCAATTAGTATTTGGTAGCATTGCCTTTAAATTGTTTAACTTGGGTCAAATGTTCAAGTAGCCTTCCACAAACTTCCCACAATAAGTTGGGTGAATTTTGGCCCATTCCTCCTGACAGAGCTGGTGTAACTGAGTCAGGTTTGTAGGCCTCCTTGCTCACACACACCTTTTCAGTTCTGCCCACAAGTTTTCTATAGGATTGAGGTCAGGGCTTTGCGATGGCCTCTCCAATACCTTGACTTTGTTGTCCTTAAGCCATTTTCCCACAACTTTGGAAGTATGCTTGGGGTCATTCTCCATTTGGAAGACCCATTTGCAACCAAGCTTTAACTTCCTGACTGATGTCTTGAGACGTTGCTTCAATATATCCACATACCTTTCCTCCCTCATGATGCCATCTATTTTGTGAAGTGCACCAGTCCCTCCTGCAGCAAAGCACCCCACAACATGATGCTGCCACCCCCGTGCTTCACGGTTGGGATGGTATTCTTCAGCTTGCAAGCATCCCCCTTTTTCCTCCAAACATAACGATGGTCATTATGGACAAACAGTTCTATTTGTTTCATCAGACCAGAGGACATTAATCCAAAAATTACAATCTTTGTCCCCATGTGCAGTTGCAAACTGGAGTCTGGCTTTTTTTTATACGGTTTTGGAGCAGTGGCTTCTTCCTTGCTGAGCGGCCTTTCAGGTTATGTCGATATAGGACTCGTTTCCTCCAGCATCTTCACAAGGTCCTTTGCTGTTGTTCTGGGATTGTGTTGCACTTTTTGCACCATAGTACATTCCTCTCTAGGAGACAGAACGCGCCTCTTTCCTGAGCGGTATGACAGCTGCGTGGTCTCGGTCCCATGGTGTTTATAATTGTGTACTATTGTTTGTATATATGAACGTGGTACCTTCTGGCATTTGGAAATTGCTCCCAAGGATAAACCAGACTTGTGGAGGTCTACAATTCTTTTCTGAGGTCTTGGCTGATTTCTTTTGATTTTCCCATGATGTCAAGCAAAGAAGCACTGAGTTTGAAGTTCGGCCTTGAAATACATCCACGGGTACACCTCCAATTGACTCAAATTATGTCAATTAGCCTATCAGAAGCTTCTGAAGCCATGACATAATTTTCTGGAATTTTCCAAGCTGTTTAAAGGCACAGGCAACTTAGTGTATGTAAACTTCTGACCCACTGGAATTGTGATTTTTATTTTTTTATTTTTTTATTTCACCTTTATTTAACCAGGTAGGCTAGTTGAGAACAAGTTCTCATTTGCAACTGCGACCTGGCCAAGATAAAGCATAGCAGTGTGAACAGACAACACAGAGTTACACATGGAGTAAACAATAAACAAGTCAATAACATGGTAGAAAAAAAAAGAGAATCTATATACAATGTGTGCAAAAGGCATGAGGTAGGCAATAAATCGAATAATTACAATTTAGCAGATTAACACTGGAGTGATAAATCATCAGATGATCATGTGCAAGAAGAGATACTGGTGTGCAAAAGAGCAGAAAAGTAAATAAATAAAAGCAGTATGGGGGGTGAGGTAGGTAAATTGGGTGGGTAGTTTACAGATGGACTATGTACAGCTGCAGCGATCGGTTAGCTGCTCGGATAGCAGATTTTTAAAGTTGTTGAGGGAGATAAAAGTCTCCAACTTCAGAGATTTTTGCAATTCGTTCCAGTCGCAGGCAGCAGAGAACTGGAAGGAAAGGCGTCCAAATGAGGTTTTGGCTTTAGGGATGATCAGTGAGATACACCTGCTGGAGCGCGTGTTGCGGGTGGGTGTAGCCATCGTGACCAGTGAACTGAGATAAGGCGGCACTTTACCTAGCATAGCCTTGTAGATGACCTGGAGCCAGTGGGTCTGACGACGAACATGTAGCGAGGGCCAGCCGACTAGGGCATACAGGTCGCAGTGGTGGGTCGTATAAGGTGCTTTAGTAACAAAACGAATGGCACTGTGATAAACTGCATCCAGTTTGCTGAGTAGAGTATTGGAAGCTATTTTGTAGATGACATCGCCGAAGTCGAGGATCGGTAGGATAGTCAGTTTTACTAGGGTAAGTTTGGCGGCGTGAGTGAAGGAGGCTTTGTTGCGGAATAGAAAGCCGATTCTTGCTTTGATTTTGGATTGGAGATGTTTGATATGAGTCTGGAAGGAGAGTTTGCAGTCTAGCCAGACACCTAGGTACTTATAGATGTCCACATATTCTAGGTCGGAACCGTCCAGGGTGGTGATGCTAGTCGGGCGTGCGGGTGCAGGCAGCGAACGGTTGAAAAGCATGCATTTGGTTTTACTAGCGTTTAAGAGCAGTTGGAGGCCACGGAAGGAGTGTTGTATGGCATTGAAGCTCGTTTGGAGGTTAGATAGTACAGTGTCCAAGGAAGGGCCGGAAGTATATAGAATGGTGTCGTCTGCGTAGAGGTGGATCAGGGAATCGCCCGCAGCAAGAGCAACATCATTGATGTATACAGAGAAAAGAGTCGGCCCGAGAATTGAACCCTGTGGTACCCCCATAGAGACTGCCAGAGGACCGGACAACATGCCCTCCGATTTGACACACTGAACTCTGTCTGCAAAGTAGTTGGTGAACCAGGCAAGGCAGTCATTAGAAAAACCGAGGCTACTGAGTCTGCCGATAAGAATATGGTGATTGACAGAGTCGAAAGCCTTGGCCAGGTCGATGAAGACGGCTGCACAGTAATGTCTTTTATCGATGGCGGTTATGATATCGTTTAGTACCTTGAGCCTGGCTGAGGTGCACCCATGACCGGCTCGGAAACCGGATTGCACAGCGGAGAAGGTACGGTGGGATTCGAGATGGTCAGTGATCTGTTTGTTGACTTGGCTTTCGAAGACCTTAGATAGGCAGGGCAGGATGGATATAGGTCTGTAACAGTTTGGGTCCAGGGTGTCTCCCCCTTTGAAGAGGGGGATGACCGCGGCAGCTTTCCAATCCTTGGGGATCTCAGATGATACGAAGGAGAGGTTGAACAGGCTGGTGATAGGGGGTGCGACAATGGCGGCGGACAGTTTCAGAAATAGGGGGTCCAGATTGTCAAGCCCAGCTGATTTGTATGGGTCCAGGTTTTCCAGCTCTTTCAGAACATCTGCTATCTGGATTTGGGTAAAGGAGAAGCTGGGGAGGCTTGGGCGAGTAGCAGCGGAGGGGGCGGGGCTGTTGGCCAAGGTTGGAGTCGCCAGGAGGAAGGCATGGCCAGCCATTGAGAAATGCTTGTTGAAGTCTTCGATTATCACGGATTTATCGGTGGTGACCGTGTTACCTAGCCTCAGTGCAGTGGGCAGCTGGGAGGAGGTGCTCTTGTTCTCCATGGACTTTACAGTATCCCAGAACTTTTTGGAGTTAGAGCTACAGGATGCAAATTTCTGCTTGAAAAAGCTGGCCTTTGCTTTCCTGACTGACTGCGTGTATTGGTTCCTGACTTCCCTGAACAGTTGCATATCGCGGGGGCTCTTCGATGCTATTGCAGTTCGCCACAGGATGTTTTTGTGCTGGTCGAGGGCAGTCAGGTCTGGAGTGAACCAAGGGCTATATCTGTTCTTGGTTCTGCATTTTTTGAACGGAGCATGCTTGTCTAATATGGTGAGGAAGTAACATTTAAAGAATGACCAGGCATCCTCAACTGACGGGATGAGGTCAATATCCTTCCAGGGTACCCGGGCCAGGTCGATTAGAAAGGCCTGCTCGCAGAAGTGTTTTAGGGAGCGTTTGACAGTGATGAGGGGTGGTCGTTTGACCGCGGACCCGTGGCGGATACAGGCAATGAGGCAGTGATCACTGAGATCTTGATTGAAGACAGCAGAGGTGTATTTGGAGGGCAGGTTGGTCAGGATAATGTCTATTAGGGTGCCCATGTTTACGGATTTAGGGTTGTACCTGGTGGGTTCCTTGATGATTTGTGTGAGATTGAGGGCATCAAGCTTGGATTGTAGGACTGCCGGGGTGTTAAGCATATCCCAGTTTAGGTCACCTAACAGAACAAACTCTGAAGCTAGATGGGGAGCGATCAATTCACAGATGGTGTCCAGGGCACAGCTGGGAGCTGAGGGGGGTCGGTAGCAGGCGGCAACAGTGAGAGACTTATTTCTGGAGAGATTAATTTTTAAAATTAGAAGTTCGAACTGTTTGGGCATAGACCTGGAAAGTATGACAGAACTTTGCAGGCTATCTCTGCAGTAGATTGCAACTCCTCCCCCTTTGGCAGTTCTATCTTGACGGAAAGTGTTATAGTTGGGTATGGAAATCTCAGAATTTTTGGTGGCCTTCCTAAGCCAGGATTCGGACACGGCAAGGACATCAGGGTTGGCAGAGTGTGCTAAAGCGGTGAGTAAGGCAAACTTAGGGAGGAGGCTTCTGATGTTGACATGCATGAGGCCAAGGCTTTTTCGATCACAGAAGTCAACAAATGAGGGTGACTGGGGACATGCAGGGCCTGGGTTTACCTCCACATCACCCGAGGAACAGAGGAGTAGTAGGATGAGGGTGCGGCTAAAGGCTATCAAAACTGGTCGCCTAGAGCGTTGGGGACAAAGAATAAAAGGAGCAGATTTATGGGCGTGGTAGAATAGATTCTGGGCATAATGTGCAGACAGGGGTATGGTGGGGCGTGGGTACAGCGGTGATACAGTGAAATATAAGTGAAATAATCTGTAAACAATTGTTGGAAAAATTACTTGTGTCATGCACAAAGTAGATGTCCTAACCGACTAGCCAAAACTATAGTTTGTTAACAAGAAATTTGTGGAGTGGTTGAAAAACGAGTTTTAATGACTCCAACCTAAGTGTGTGTAAACTTCCGACTTCAACTGTTTTGTAGTCTCTACCTTCTTGCCTTTGTGCTGTTGTCTGTGCCAAATAATGTTTGTACCATGTTTTGTGCTGCCACCATGTTGTTGTGCTACTATGTTATTGTCATGTGGTGTTGCTTCTATGCTGTGTTGTCATGCGTTGCTGCCATGCTATGTTGTTGTCTTAGGTCTCTCTTAATGTAGTGTTGTGGTGTCTCTTGTCATGATGTGTTTTGTCCTGTATTTTGATTTTTATTCCCAGCCCCCGTCCCCCTTTAGGTAGGTCGTCATTGTAAATAAGAATTTGTTCTTAATTAGCTTGACTGACTTGTTTAAGAAAAAAAAAAAGTGAAACGACGGGCAGTGGTCTATCTTGGTTAAGTTATACAAGTCTTTGACTATACTTTGCGCACTTCCGGTGGTCGCCATATTGATTTTTTTGTCGATGTTGAAAACACACGTTCTTAAAACCTTGTTCAATTTTATGTCCAACTTTTCGTATTATTGTTTTAAATTGTGGTATCTGGTTATTTGTTTATAGTTACTACCTGAAGGGTAGCAACACAACAGCCAAGATGCCGCGTATCATGATCAAGGGGGGTGTATGGCGAAACACCGAGGTAAATTGGCGTAGCTAACGCTAGTAACTTACGTCTGCTGCTAACTAGCTTCCAACTAAAATACAATTTTTTTTAGTTAACTAAGTCAACTCCAGGTTAATGAACTACCATGTAAATGCATTCACTGAATTAGCTACTCGACAGCATGTAATTCACTGCATCACTTTAGCTAACATTAGCTGGCTAGTCAGCTAGTTAGCTAACAACATTAACCTTAGTCGTAATAGCTCACTAGCTGAACTTCAATGTAACGTTAGCTAGTTGACATTAGCTAACTAGTAATATCTACTAGTTAACGCCGTCTTTAAATTATAGTTGTCTGCAATTGAAACTGAATTTTCCTCGGGGATCAGTGAACAATTAATTAATCAATAAAATATTACATCCTCCCTCTTTCTCCCAGGATGAGATACTGAAGGCAGCGGTGATGAAATATGGGAAGAACCAGTGGTCTCGTATTGCCTCCCTGCTGCACCGCAAGTCTGCCAAACAGTGCAAAGCCCGCTGGTGTGTGTGTGTGTGTGTGTGTGTGTGTCTCTCTCTCTCTGACGTTAAAACCGGTGTGTGTGGCATGCATGATAAGCTGAGCCCCAAATAAGACTGAGTGGTTTCTGTGAGTGTGTGTGGATACAGTTCTGTGTGTATCTAATGTGTTGTTTTTGTGTGTAGGTATGAGTGGCTGGATCCCAGCATTAAGAAAACTGAGTGGTCCAGAGAAGAAGAGGAGAAGCTGCTCCATCTGGCCAAGCTTATGCCCACCCAGTGGAGGACCATTGCTCCTATCATAGGACGCACCGCTGCCCAGTGTCTGGAGCACTACGAGTTTCTACTGTAAGACCCACGCAAAAACACTTTCTCTCTGTGTTCAGAGAAGACCTCTTGGCGTCCATGTTCTTATGCATTTTCTTGGTGTGCGCGTGTGTGTATGTGTATAGAGACAAAGCAGCCCAGAGGGACAATGAGGAGGATACAGCTGATGATCCCAGGAAACTGAAGCCTGGAGAGATCGACCCCAACCCTGAAACCAAGCCCGCTAGGCCTGACCCTGTGGACATGGACGAAGGTACGTTTATTTATTAATTATTTAACCAGGTAGGCTAGTTGAGAACAAGTTCTCATTTGCAACTGCGACCTGGCCAAGATAAAGCAAAGCAGTTTGACACATACAACAACACAGAGTTACACATGGGACAAACAAACATACAATCAATAATACAGTAGAAAAATCTATATACAGCATGTGCAAATGAGGTAGGATAAGAGAGGTAAGGCAATAAATAGGCCATGGTGGCAAAGTAATTACAATATAGCAATTAAACACTGGAATGGTAGGATGTGCAGAAGATGAATGTGCAAGTTGAGATACTGGGGTGCAAAGGAGCAAGATAAATAAATACAGTATGGGGATGAGGTAGATTGGATGGGCTATTTACAGATGAGCTATGCACAGGTGCAGTGATCTGTGAGCTGCTCTGACAGCTGGTGCTTAAAGTTAGTGAGGGAGGTAGGAGTCTCCAGCTTCAGAGATTTGTGCAGTTCGTTCCAGTCATTGGCAGCAGAGAACTGGAAGGAGAGGCGGCCAAAGGAAGAATTGGTGCAATGCTTCTTCGGCTCGTTGCTGTTCAGTCAACTTGCATGGTTTATTAAAATTAAATAAATAAGACCAAACCAGCTATTCCTGACTCTGTGTGTTTCTGTTTGTGTGTATAGATGAGCTGGAGATGCTGTCCGAGGCCAGAGCTCGTCTGGCCAACACTCAGGGCAAGAAAGCCAAGAGGAAGGCCAGAGAGAAACAGCTGGAGGAGGCCAGGTATATACAGGCACACACCTTTTACACACCAGCACAAATGTGTGTTTCAAATAAGAGCTGTGTCATGTAATACAACAAATGCAGGATTTGTCATTTGTGAACTGCATAACGTTCAGCATAACTTTCAGACAGACATTTCTGAATTTGTGAATTTGTGAATCGAGTACCCCATAGTGAGGGTACTCGATTAAGCTGGCCTGGTGCCTAGTGGGTGTAGTTTACACCGGGTGAAAAGTGATTGCATTCATTTTGGAACTGGGCTGCCTCCAGGCGTGAGCCACGTGCCCCGTTCTGGCTGATGGCAGCGTTGTCTCAAAACAAAAGTGATGTAGGTTAAGCACGTGGAGTAATGAGTAGGATTCTGTTTTCACATGCAAAAGTGATTTATTTTGATAAAACTATTTTGCCTTCCCAATGAAAACTAGTTTGAGAATTCAAACATTTATATATATAGAGATATATGTTTCTGAACAATGCATCATTCTGCCTTGTTGACAACATGACCGAGTGGCGCAGATTACTGTTCAATTTGAGCAGGGCGTGTGTCCATCACCGGCATGTTCATAGCCCGTTGCAACCCGGTCTATCTTAATCGAATCCCCTCAATGCCTACCACCAAATCAAGAAAACGTTCAACCCTGACAAACATACACGCCCTCTCTTTCTCCTCACTCCCAGACGACTGGCTGCTCTACAGAAGCGCAGGGAGTTGAGGGCAGCAGGCATCGACGCTCAGAAGAAGAGGAAGAAGAAGAGAGGAGTGGACTACAATGCTGAGATTCCCTTTGAGAAGAAACCTTCTCAGGTAACACATTACATACACATACATCAACGTGTGTGTGAGGTGTGTATTATTGGGGCTAAGTGTTATTATATTATGATTCTAGGGTTTCTATGACACCAGCATGGAGCTCTACGAAGGTCTGGAACCAAACTTCAAACGCCTGCGACAACAACACCTGGACGGAGAGCTACGCAAGTCAGTCACACACACACACCCAACTTGACGAATGCCACAAGTATGATCTGATTGGGCCGTTTATAGATGGGATAATTTGACAGTTTGAATGTGAGGAGGAGAGAGCTGTGTGTGCCTGACTTTGTGTGTCCTCAGTGAGAAGGAGGAGAGGGAGAGGAAGAGGGATAGACAGAAGATCAAGAAGAAGAAGGAAAGTGATCTTCCGTCAGCCATCCTCCAGACCAGCGGAGTAGCGGAGTTCACCAAGAAACGCAGCAAACTGGTGCTGCCTGCACCACAGGTAACAACGCTGACTGTGTGTGTGTGTGTGTGTGTGTGTGTGTGTGTGTGTGTGTGTGTGTGTGTGTGTGTGTGTGTGTGTGTGTGTGTGTGTGTGTGTGTGTGTGTGTGTGTGTGTGTGTGTGTGTGTGTGCGCGCGCGCATCTCTGATGCATAGCTACAGGAAGTAGTGAAGTTTTGTCAGGCCAGTGAAGTTTGACTGCGTGTCTGATGTTGTCTGGCTGACGCTGTCTGGCGTGTGTAGATCTCTGATGCGGAGCTGGAGGAGGTGGTTAAGCTGGGTCAGGCCAGTGAAGTGGCTCGTCAGACCGCTGAGGAATCTGGGATCACTAACTCCGCCTCCTCAGCCCTACTGTCAGAATACAGCCTTTCCAACAGCGCCATGGCAACTGGGCTACGCACCCCCAAGACCCCTGCTGCGCAGGACAAGATACTACAGGTACACACAGTCACTCTCCCTTTTTCTCTGTCTCAGGGTATATGAAGAAAGCTGTCCACGGTACATATTACCATTCAATGTGAATCATAACATCAAATGAATGCCAATACAATACCTCTGACAACATCTCTCTCTCTCTGCAGGAGGCCCAGAACCTGATGGCTCTAACTAACGTAGACACTCCTCTGAAAGGAGGTCTGAACACTCCTCTCCACCAGAGTGACTTCTCAGGAGTCACACCCCAAAGACAGGCAGTACAGACACCGAATACTGTACTGACCACACCTTTCAGGTACACACGCAAGCCATTCACACACACGCCAGCAGCATACCACCTTGCATCCCACTGGTGGCTTGCCGCTGAAGCTAAGCAGGGTTGGTCCTGGTCGGTCCCTGGATGTTGAAGGGCCAGTAGGAGGCACTCTTTCCTCTGGTCTAAAAATAATATCTCAATGCTCCAGGGCAGTGATATGGGACATTGCCTTGTGTAGGGTGCCGTCTTTTGGATGGGACGTTAAACGGGTGTCCTGACTCCCTGTGGTCACTAAAGATTCCATGGCACTTATCACAAGAGTCGGGTTGTTAACCATGGTGTCCTGTTTAAATTCCCAATCTAGCCCTCATATCTTCATGGCCACCTAATCATCCCCAGCTTCCAATTGGCTCATTCATCCCACCTTCTCTCCCCTGTAACTATTCCCCAGGTCGTTGCTGAAAATGAGAATGTGTTCTCAGTCAATTTACCTGGTAAAATAAATGAACATGCCATCCATTCTCCCACACACCTAATTCTGTACTGACTAGTGGCACACACTATTGCTGTTGTAGAACCCCGGGTCCAGGGTCTGAGGGCGGTATGACCCCCCAGGGAGCGTTAACCCCTAAAGGACCGGGTACTGTGACCCCTGGAGTAACCCCTGGGCGCACCCCTCTACGAGACAAACTCAACATCAATACTGAGGAACAACTAGCAGACCCTGCCTACGCTAGACATCTGGTAACACAAACTACTATTGAAATGGCTACTGTTTCGAATTCGTTTTTGTGTATGTATAACGTTATTTTCTGTGTGTGTAACTTTATTTTGTGTGTATGTGCGTAGCAACGAGAGTCGAGGGAGCAGCTGAAGCTGGGTCTGATGTCGCTGCCGATCCCCAAGAACGACTTTGAGATCGTTCTACCAGAAAACGCAGAGACTGAACTGGAGGAAATGGAGACGGAGACTGGATACATGGAGGATGCCTCAGAGATAGAGCTACGCAAACAGGTAACACTCGGTCACACAGACCCACATGCATACAACTCATATAAAGCTCTACTCTTGACTATCCCCTTTTGTAACTGTGTGTGTGTTGCAGGCTGCCCGGGATGCAGAGCAGGAGAAAGAGCTGAAGCTGAGACACACTGCTGTACAGAGGATTCTACCCAGACCATCAGAGGTAAACACACACAGTGTGACTCTCTCACACACAAGAGTTCAAGTGCTGCATCACCTCCCCTTCCCGGCTACAGCATTAGTGACAAAACTAATGCAGAATTGTGTGTGTGTGTAGGTGAATGAGTCTATCCTGCGTCCGTTGGGAACAGATCCTCTGTCAGAACTGCAGCAGGCTGAGGAGATGCTCAAGAAGGAGATGATCACTATGCTGCACTTTGACTGTCTACACCACCCACCAGCCAACCAACAGGTAGGTGTATACACATACATAAACACACACAGGGCTGCGTTTGGAGCAGAACTAAAGTACTTTGTTTATCCAACCACAGCGCAGCAAACAACGAGGGCCTGCCTCCACCTCCAACAACGCAGAACACATCGCCCACCTGGACAGACACCCCTACAAGCCAATCAGCAATGAGGAGCTGGCACATGTAAAACACACACACACACCCCTACTATCCAGTGTTTCCCAACCTGTTTCCCCTGCAATGTCATGGTCTCCATCTGCTGTGTTTTAGTCTTGTTTTAGTATGCCTCAATCCTAAAATGAATAGGAAAACTGTCTAGGAATAGGAAAGATGGACACTGTCTAGATGGAGTACTAGGGATGGGTACGGTTAATCGAATATCCGAACGGACGTTAGTATTGGCTTACTTGAGTTCATTTTCAGATTTGTTTTAAAAAGGCCTAAAAAAAACAATGACAAAGCTTTGTCTAAATTACATTTTAAATTATCCTTGTGATATTGTTACCTACAAGGATATACCATGACATTAGAAATTCTTAATATAATGAAACCACTATCTTTTGAATGTATACTGAACAAAAATATAAATGCAACATGCAACAATTTCAAAGATTTTACTGAGTTACTCTTCATGTAAGGAAATCAGTAAATTGAAATAAATTAATTTGGCCCCGACTCTATGGATTTCACATGACTGGGAATACAGATATGCATCTGTTAGTCACAGATACCTTAAGGGAAAAAAAGGTAGGGGTGTGACTCAGAAAATCGGTCAGTATCTGGTGTGACCACCATTTGCCTCATGCAGCGTGATGCAACTCCTTCATAGAGTTGATTGTGGCCTGTGGAATATTGTCCCACTCCTCTTCAATGGAGTTGCTGGATATTGGCGGGAACTGGAACATGCTGTCGATCCAGAGCATCCCAAACATGCTCAATGGATGACATGTCTGGTGAGAATGCAGGCCATGGAAGAACTGGGGCATTTTCAGCTTCCAGCAATTGCATAAAAATCCTAGCGACATGAAGCAACGCATTATCATGCTGAAACATGAGGTGATGGGGGGTGGAGAATGGCACCACAATGGGCCTCGGGATCTCGTCACGGTATCGCTGTGCATTCAAATTGCCATTGATAAAATGCAATTTTGTTCGTAGCTTATTCCTGCCCATACCATAACCTCACCGCCACCATGGGGCACTCTGTTCACAACATTGACATCAGCAAACCGCTTGCCCACACGGCGCCATACACGTGGTCTGCGGTTGTGAGGCCGGTTGCCAAATTATCTAAAATGATGTTGGAGGCAGCTTATGGTAGAGAAATGAACATGAAATTATCTGGCAACAGCTCTGTTGTACATTTCTGCAGTCAGCATGCCAATTGCACAGTCCCTCAACTTGAGACATCTGTGGCATTGTGTGAAAGTGGCCTTTTATTGTCCCCAGCATAAGGTGCAGCTATGTAATGATCATGCTTAATCAGCTTCTTCATATGCCACACCTGTCTTGGCAAAAGAGAAATGCTCACTAGCAGGGATGAAAACTGATTTGTGCACCAAATTTGAGAGAAATAAAGCTTTTTGTGTGTATGGAACATTTCTGGGATGTTTAATTTCAGCTCATGAAACATTGGACCAACACTTTACATGTTGTGTTTATATTTTTGTTATCAATGTAGGTTTTATAATGGTGCATTGAGTTACAGCTGCCCATTTGGCCCTCCAGTCTGCCCAGACATCAGTATGCTGTTTTTCCCACTTCGAATGGCAATTACAGGCGTCCACATAATGGAGTTTCTACAAATCAAATTTGATTAGTCACATGCGCTGAATACAACAGTTGTAGACCTTACAGTGAAATGCTTACTTACGAGTCCCTAACCAACAATGCAGTTTAAAAAAAAAACAGATAAGAAAAATAAATAAAAGTAACAAGTAACTTAAGAGCAGCAGTAAAATAGCAAACTATATACAGGGGGGTACCGGTACAGAGTCAATGTGCGGGGGCACCGGTTAGTTGAGGTAATATGTACATGTAGGTAGAGTTACAAGACCTGAGATCAATGCAAAATACTCACCAGAAAACATTGTTGGATCAGAATCTGTTCTAAAATCATAATTTTCTTTCACTGTTGCTGTTCGCCAAAACTACAGAGAAAAGCAGTCTGTCTGCATTTTACCTCTGCCATGTGCATTTTTGGTCATTTTGATTGGTCAAGAGTGTAAAAATGAATAGCATTTCCACTATGGTCCATGCTATCTGGGATCCTAGAGACCATCCCTACCCCATTGAAGTTGACATTTAAAATGGTAAGGGTTAAGGTTGGGTTTAGGGTAGGGTAGGGACATCCCCGGATTGCATTGACCTTTCGACTATCCAGATACACGTTTACATTTTTAAAATCCCTACAGAGTAGAGTAACTTTGTCCACGCAATGTGGACATTTGTGTGAGATGTGTAAATAATAGTGTTTGTGACTTCTCCCCTCCCCGCAGGCCAGTGAGTTGCTGAGCCAGGAGATGGAGGTGGTGAAGGCAGGTATGGGTCATGGGGACCTGTCCATGGAGGCCTACAGCCAGGTGTGGGAGGAGTGTTACGGCCAGGTGCTGTACCTCTCCGCCCAGAGCCGCTACACCAGGGCCAACCTGGCCTCCAAGAAGGACCGCATAGACTCCCTGGAAAAGAAACTAGAGGTGAGACCACATACACACGCTATCATGTCCTTTTTACACTAGAAGCTGCTGGGCCATAGGTAACTCATGATGTATACCACATGTTTATGATGTGTGTATTCCTAGATCAACCGAGGCCACATGACGTGTGAGGCCCGTCGCGCTGCTCGTCTGGAGCGTCGTCTCAAGGTGACTATAAACACTGACCTATACTCTTTCTGTATGTCTCTCAAAATGTTTCTAGACGGTACCATTGCTGTGCTGTAGACCTACTGAAGCAGCATGGTGAAGAACTGTGTTAGCAGGGATATGTCTGTATGTGTGTAGGTGTTACTAGGAGGGTACCAGTCCCGTGCTGTAGGCCTACTGAAGCAGCATGGTGAAGAACTGTGTTAGCAGGGATATGTGTGTAGGTGTTACTAGGAGGGTACCAGTCCCGTGCTGTAGGCCTACTGAAGCAGCATGGTGAAGAACTGTGTTAGCAGGGATATGTCTGTATGTGTGTAGGTGTTACTAGGAGGGTACCAGTCCCGTGCTGTAGGCCTACTGAAGCAGCATGGTGAAGAACTGTGTTAGCAGGGATATGTCTGTATGTGTGTAGGTGTTACTAGGAGGGTACCAGTCCCGTGCTGTAGGCCTACTGAAGCAGCATGGTGAACTGTGGGAGCAGGTTGAGCAGGCAGCTACGGAGCTCCACACCTTCACTGAGCTGAAGAAACAAGAAGACACAGCGATACCCCGCAGACAAGAGGTACACATACTTTCACACACCCCGCCATATCACACAAACACCAGATATCTACACACACAATCAGCTGACACAAACTGCAGCCTGTTTATTGGACTTCATTTTCTCTTTAGGCTCTAAGGGAGGACGTGGAGAGACAGCAGGAGAGAGAAAAGGAGCTTCAGCAGAGATATGGAGACTTGCTGCTGGAGAAAGAAGCTCTGCTGTCTGCTAAATACTAACACACACCCCTACTAGAAACCCCATACATGCTTTCTATACACACACACAAATCACTAACACATATTATAAAAACATGTTAAGCAAATGCACACATACTGGAGAAAGTGTCTGCTCAAACACAGGGTCCCGTGTGGCTCAGTTGGTGGAGCATGGCGCTTGCAACGCCAGGGTTGTGGGCTCATTCCCCACGGGGGGACCAGGATGAATATGTATGAACTTTCCAATTTGTAAGTCGCTCTGGATAAGAGCGTCTGCTAAATGACTTAAAATGTAAATCATAGTGACCCTCGTCTCGCTGTCTAATTGTGTGTTGATAGGTAAACATATTTACAAGTGAATGATCTATTGGAGCTCTGCCTCTTCATGTCATATTGATGTCATGGTCCAGTGCTTAGAGCATGCCCAGTAGTTGCCTAGTGTTGGTCTTTCCTCTGGTGAATGTGTCTTTTCATTGGAATAAATTATCAATACAAATCTGATTTCTCCCTAAGACCTGTTTGCTGTATGTGGTGTTTGTCTGCCCCTAGGATTTTTTACCTGCAGCAAACCTAGTGGATAATTCTGGAAATACCAGTAAAAGCAAAGTGCCTCAAAAAGCATGGCCTATGAAATGTATAGAGAAACTTGTTCTTAGCAGTGTTTTCAGGGCTATTGGATGATAATCTGTTTTCCTACAGTTCACATATGTGTTGGAAGATGCCATATTGACAGAAAGCTAGCTTTCCATCCAATTGGTGAGATTTTCATGCAAATTCTTCCCCCAAATGGACTTGTTGCAGATTAAAAAAAAGAGTGCTTGATGACATAGTGCACACAATGTACTTTTTTTATTTAAGTTTTCATGTACAGAATTTTTTTAATGTTTCCATTGCATTTTCAACTCTGATAGTTTTGTCACACAAACTGTTGCATTAAATACCAAATGTACCTACTCTGGTCTTGACACGTGTGCTCTAGCCAACAGCTCACTAGTCTACATGAGATTGTTGTGGATAAGAACGAGAATATTTTAATTTGTGAAACGGCAGTCAAGCATCGATCACGTCACCAGAATAAGACCCTAAATATTTATTGGAATGGAGCATCAAGATCACTGCACTTTCACCACCCCGTGAAGTTCATAACTTATTTCAGCTGTAGCTTAATAAACTGCATGGTTTCCCAAGTCATAGTGGGAGGACCACACACCATGTTGTTCACATGACTCCAAGTTGACTTCGTTATGGTTTTAATATTATTTGCCACCATATCTCGCATAAATCATTGTACTGACAAAAAGATCCCACCATGTCGAACGAACAAATTCTGTCGGCATTTATAAAATTGTAACAGACCGTATTCCCATCACAGCTGTCATGAAGATAATTTTTATTCAGTATGGCATAAAAACTGGATGGAAATGTGGTTGGTGTTGAATAACTGAGTCAGTCTAATCAAATAGCTTTATTAAAGAAAACTTTTTATATAAACCAGTGATGCATAATCAATGTGAGTGAATGTGGACCAAAAAAAAAAATGAACCGGACACTAAGGCTGCATTTACAAAGGCAGCCCAATTCAGATTTTTTTCACTAATTGGTCTAACCAACCAGATCTGAAAAGGGCTGCCTGTGTAAACGCAAAGTAAGTGACATATGACAGGAAGTTGTCTGGGCTTCAACAGAAATAGATAACTTCCTGTCTGTCTTTATGGTAAGAATCTCAAATCATAAAAAAACAGCCTGTCGAACCATTTCTCTTCTGCCTTTAGCAGGCCAGGAACGCCATCCCATTCCCCCTATTAGCACTCTGGAAGAGGAGAGAGGGACCATGTTTGTTATATTGATTACTTCCAACCAGTTTGTTTTGTGAGAGGACAGTCCTACAGTGCATATAGGAAGTTGGGGAGGGAAGAGGAATGAAAGGGAGATGAGTGTACCGTGTGTCTGTAACTGTAGCGTCTGATGGCCTCTCTGATGTGGCAGGGCTGAATGGCTCCACTGGGAGGCTCCACACCACTCACTGCTGAGCTCTGAAACACACACACTTTAACACACGGTATACACAAGCTGTGCAACACAAACAAAATAACTATTTTAACAGACCTTCTTGCGTTTCCTTTGCCTGGTCTTACTGTCCAATCCCAAGCCTCCATTTGAGGGCTTAGAGGAGTGGGATGAGCCAGGAGTGGAGGGGGGCGTGGTCTCTGGAGATTCTGGATCTCTCTTTACCTGGGAGAGAGATAGTGACAGAGAGAGGGGGAAGGTAGAGAGGTGGAAGGGAGAAAACATGTTTTAAATGAGCGGCCAGTAGGAATAGCAAGTTAGCTAGCTGCTAATCCTGTTAGCTGGCTAACAGAGGAGTGTGTGTGTTAACTTACCTCTGTATTGCTGTGGTAGTGTATGAAGCTGGCAGACACAACATGGCTGAAGGGGTCTGTCTTTGGAGTCATATCCTGTTTCACTAACAGAGACAGATCTACCAGCTAGAGAGAGAAAGAGAGGGAGTGAATATTGTAATCCAAACAGAACAACAATACAGCCCACATAAAAAAATACTACAGTTTACTATAGAACACTATAGTACCTACTATAGAATTCTGCAGTAAACTGTAGTATACTGTAGAATCGCATACTCCACACTGTAGTATCTCTCGATCATGTAGTACTTACTATAGAATGTTCTAGTATACTGTACTATACTACACATTTTAGTATCCCTCGCTCGTTTAGTGGTGACTTTAAATTTTGTATTATACTGTATATGTCCCTACCCTAAATATATACTGTATTATACTGAATACTTTACTACACACTGTATACAACAATTCTAGACCTTACCGTGAAATGCTTACTTACTCTGCATTGTTGGGTAAGAGCTTATAAGAAAATATTTGCTAAATAAACTAAAGTAACACAATAACAAGGCTATATACAAAAAAATTCAATAAACTAAAGTAAAAAAAGTTACAAAATAACAATAACGAGGCAATATACAAGGGGTACCGGTACAGAGTCAATGTGCTGGGGTACAGGTTAGTCGAGGTAATTGAGGTAATATGTACATGTAGGTAGAGGTAAAGTGACTATGCATAGATAATAACAGAGTAGCAGCAGCGTACAAATGAGGGTCAATGCAAATAGTCCAAATAGCATTTTGATGAACTGTTCAGGAGTCTTATGGCTTGGGGGTAGAAGCTGTTAAGGAGCCTTTTGGACCTAGACTTGGTGCTCCAGTACTGCTTGCCGTGCAGTAGCAGAGAGAACAGTCTATGACTTGGATGGCTGGAGTCTTGACAATATTTAGGGGCTTTCTCTGACACCTTCGATCGTGTAGTGCTTACTATAGCATTTTGTAGTATACGGTGTAGAATAATATACATCACACTGTAGTATCCCTCGATCAAGTAGTGCTGACTTTAGATTTTTTAATCAATTGTACTTCTAGCTAGGTTTACGGGTAGCTGTTAGCTTTGTCAACTTTGTTTTATTTTAACGTGCTGTCCTTGGGGACCTCATGGCAGGGATTTCCTCTGAGGTTCCCCCTCGATCGTGTAGTGCTTCGTAAACTCAGGAAAGAAAAGAAACGTCCCTTTTTCAGGACACTGTCTTTCAAAGATAATTCGAAAAAATCAGAATAACTTCACAGATCTTCATTGTAAAGTGTTTAAACACTGTTTCCCATTGCTTGTTTAATGAACCATAAACAATTCATGAACATGCACCTGTGGAAGGGTCGTTAAGACACTAACAGCTTACAGAAGGTAGGCAATTAAGGTCACAGTTATGAAAACTTAGGATACTAAAGAGGCCTTTCTACTGACTCTGAAAAACACCAAAAGAAAGATGCACAGGGTCCCTGCTCATCTGTGTGAACCTGCCTTAGGCATGCTGCAAGGAGGCATGAGGTACTGCAGATGTGGCCAGGGCAATAAATTGCAATGACTGTACTGTGAGACGCCTAAGACTACAGGGAGACAGGACGGACAGCTGATCGTCCTTGCAGTGGCAGGCCACGTGTAACAACACCTGCATATGAACATCACGAACATCACACCTGCGGGACAGGTACAGGATGGCAACAACAATTGCCAGAGTTACACCAGGAACGCACAATCCCTCCATCAGTGCTCAGACTGTCCGCAATAGGCTTAGAGGCTGGACTGAGGTAGTCCTGTTGTAAGGCAGGTCCTCACCAGACATCACCGGCAACTACGTTGCCTATGGGCACAAACCCACCGTCGCTGGACCAGACAGGACTGGCAAAAAGTCCTCTTCACTGACGAGTCACGGTTTTGTCTCACCAGGGGTGATGGTCGGATTTGCGTGTATCGTCGAAGGAATGAGTGTTACACCGAGGCCTGTACTCTGGAGCGGGATCGATTTGGAGGTGGAGGGTCCGTCATGGTCTGGGGCGGTGTCACAGCATCATCGGACTGAGCTTGTTGTCATTGCAGGCAATCTCAATGTTGTGCGTTATAGAGAAGACATCCTCCTCCCTCATGTGGTACCCTTCCTGCAGGCTCATTCTGACATGACCCTCCAGCATGACAATGCCACCAGCCATACTGCTCGTTCTGTGCGTGATTTCCTGCAAGACAGGAATGTCAGTGTTCTGCCATGGCCAGTGAAGAGCCCGGATCTCAATCCCATTGAGCACGTCTGGGACCTGTTGGATCGGAGGGTGAGGGCTAGGGCCATTCCCCCCAGAAATGTCCGGGAACTTGCAGGTGCCTTGGTGGAAGAGTAGGGTAACATCTCACAGCAAGAACTGGCAAATCTGGTGCAGTCCATGAGGAAGAGATGCACTGCAGTATTTAATGCAGCTGGTGGCCACACCAGATCCTGACTGTTACTTTTGATTTTGACCCCCCCTTTGTTCAGGGACACATTATTCCATTTCTGTTAGTCACATGTCTGTGGAACTTGTTCAGTTTATGTCTCAGTTGTTGAATCTTATGTTCATACAAATATTCACACATGTTAAATTTGCTGAAAATAAATGCAGTTGACAGTGAGAGGATGTTTCATTTTTTGCTGAGATTATATAAATGTGTAGTATAGTGTAGAATACTCCACACTGTAGTATCCCTTGATTGATTGATTTTATTTGACTATTTAAAAACACAATACAAACACAAATATGGATACAATGCATTTAGAAATTTGTCGAGAATAACACAAGAAAGTTGAACATTTATTTCCATTGTGATCCTAGTTAAAACATGTTACACATTAACAGCTAACCCACATTAAAAAATACTTTAGCATACTAAGGTCTAAATATTGTAGTATTACTATATTTATATACTATAGTGTTCATTGTAGTGTTTTTGCAGACTTTACTGTAGTATTCAATGTGTTTTTGCGGGCATCAGTGTAGTATTGTAGTATTTACTGTAGTGATTTTGCGGAAATTACTAGTATACTGTAGTATTTACTGTAGTGTTTTTGTGGACAAGACTAGTTTACTATAGTATTCACTTACAGATCAGTCCATGCAAATTTTTACTCGTGAACTTATTTAGGCTTGCCTTAACAAAGGGGTTGAATACTTATTGATTCAAGACATTTCAGATTACATTTTTTAATTCATTAGTAAAAATTTCTAAAAACATAGTTCCACTTTGACAATATGAGATATTGTGTCTAGGCCAGTGACACAACAACGTCAAGGGGTGTGAATACTTTCTGAAGGCACTGTGGGACTCCAGAAAGTCACAGATTATAAAGGGAAAGCCAGCCACGTCGTGGACATTGACACCTTCCCCCCGGACAAGCTAAACACCTATTTTGCCTGCTTTGAGGAAAACACAGAGCCGCAGAGGCGGGCCTCCGCCTCTAACAAGGAGTGTGAGCTATCGTTCTCGTTAAACCTCGCAAGGCTGCTGGCCCAGACGGCATCCCAAACTGCGTCCTTAGGGCATGTGCAGACCAGCTGGCTGGAGTGTTTACGGACATATTCAATCTCTCCCTATCCCAGTCTGTTGTCCCCACTTGTTGTCACCAATAACCTTTGATTTGATTTGTCCACAAAAATATTACAGTGAATACTAGTATGCAGCAGTAAAGTCAGCAATAACACAAGTAAATACTACAGTACACTACAGTCATGTCCGCACAAACACTACAGTGAATACTATAGTATTCTAAAGTCATGTCTGCAACAACACTACAGTGAATACTATAGTAATATCCGCAAAAACACTACAGTGAATACTTTAGTATACTACAGTCAGGTCCGCAAAAACACTGCAGTGAATATTATAGTATACTGCAACTTTGTCTGCAAAAGAACCACTACAGTGAATACTAAAGTATACTACAGTCATGTCCGCAAAAACACTGCAGTGAATATTATAGTATACTACAGTTATGTCCGCAAAAACTCTACAGTGAATCATATAGTATACTATAATCATGTCTGCAAAAACACTACAGTGAATACTATATACTACAGTAATGTCTGCAAAAACACTACACTGAATACTATATACTTCAGTAAAGTCTGCAAAAACACTACACTGAATACTATATACTTCAGTAAAGTCTGCAAAAACACTACAGTGAATACTACAGTATACTACAGTAGAGGTCGAATGATTATGATTTTTCAACGCCGATACCGATTATTGGAGGACCAAAAAAAGCCGATACCGATTAATCGGCCTTTTTTTAAATTTATTTGTAATAATGACAATTACAACAATACTGAATGAACACTTATTTTAACTTAATATAATACATCAATAAAATCTATTTAGCCTCAAATAAATAATGAAACATGTTCAATTTGGTTTAAATAATGCAAAAACAAAGTGTTGGAGAAGAAAGTAAATGTGCAATATGTGCCATGTAAGAAAGCTAAAGTTTAAGTTCCTTGCTCAGAACATGAGAACATATGAAAGCTGGTGGTTCCTTTTAACATGAGTCTTCAATATTCCCAGGTAAGAAGTTTTAGGTTGTAGTTATTATAGGAATTATAGGACTATTTCTCTCTATACCATTTGTATTTCATTAACCTTTGACTATTGGATATTCTTATAGGCACTTTAGTATTGCCAGTGTAACAGTATAGCTTCCATCCCTCTCCTCGCTCCTACCTGGGCTCGAACCAGGAACACAACGACAACAGCCACCCTCGAAGCAGCGTTACCCATGCAGAGCAAGGGGAAAAACTACTCCAAGTCTCAGAGCGAGTGACGTTTGAAACGCTATTAACGCGCACCCCGCTAACTAGCTAGCCATTTCACATCGGTTACACCAGCCTAATCTCGGGAGTTGATAGGCTTGAAGCACAGCGAAGAGCTTCTGGCAAAACGCAGGCAAGTGCTGTTTGAGTGAATGCTTACGAGCCTGCTGCTGCCTACCACCGCTCAGTCAGAATGCTCTATCAAATCATAGACTTAATTATAACATAATAACACACAGAAATACGAGCCTTAGGTCATTAATATGGTCGAATCCGGAAGCTATCATCTCGAAAACAAGACGTTTATTCTTTCAGTGAAATACGGAACCGTTCCGTATTTTATCTAACGGGTGGCATCCATAAGTCTAAATATTCCTGTTACATTGCACAACCTTCAATGTTATGTCATAATTACGTAAAATTCTGGCAAATTAGTTCGCAACGAGCCAGGCGGCCCAAACTGTCGCATATACCCTGACTCTGCGTGCAATGAACGCAAGAGAAGTGACACAATTTCACCTGGTTAATATTGCCTGCTAACCTGGATTTCTTTTAGCTAAATATGCAGGTTTAAAAATATACACTTCTGTGTATTGATTTTAAGAAGGGCATTGATGTTTATGGTTAGGTACACATTGGAGCAACGATACGCACCGCATCGATTATATGCAACGCAGTACATGTTAGATAAACTAGTAATATCATCAACCATGTGTAGTTAACTAGTGATTATGACTGATTGATTGATTGTTTTTTATAAGATAAGTTTAATGCTAGCTAGCAACTTACCTTGGCTTCTACTGCATTCGCGTAACAGGCAGGCTCCTCGTGGAGTGCAATGTAATCAGGTGGTTAGAGCGTTGGACTAGTTAACTGTAAGGTTGCAAGATTGAATCCCCCGAGCTGACAAGGTAAAAATCAGCCGTTCTGTCCCTGAACGAGGCAGTTAACCCACTGTTCCTAGGCCGTCATTGAAAATAAGAATGTGTTCTTAACTGACTTGCCTAGTTAAATAAAGATTAAATAAAAAAATACCGATTTCCGATTGTTATGAAAACTTGAAATCGGCCATTCCGATTAATCGGTCGACCTCTATACTACAGTCATTTACGCATAAACCCTACAATGAATACTATAGTATACTACAGTCAGGTCCGCAAAAACAGTACAGTGAATACTACAGTAAATTCCACAAAAACTCTACAGTGAATCATATAGTATACTAAAATCATGTCTGCCAGAACACTTCAGTGAATATTATAGTATACAACAGTCATGTCTGCAAAAACACTACAAAGAATACTACAGTAAAGTCTGGGTGAATACTTTAGTATACTACAGTTGTCTGCAAAAGAAACACTACAGTTAATACTACAGTAAAGTCTGCAAAAACACTACAGGTGAATACTATGGTATACTACAGTCATGTCCGCAAAATAAACACTACAGTGAATATGATAGTATATATTACAGTCACGTCTGTAAAAGAAATGACACTAAATTCTACAGTATACTACATTAATGTCCGCAAAAACACGACATTGAATACTATAGTATACTAGAGAAACACTACAGTGAATACTACAGCCTTAAAACACACTACAGTGAATACTACAGTAAAGTCCGCAGTATTTTTTTTAATTGTGGGACACTTAGTTCTTTAACTAGCAGTGGTCTGGTAGACACACACACATACCTGAGCGGTGGTCTCATAAGCCAGATAGGACAGGATCTCCATGGCAACAGTGTTGGGCTTCACCTCCAGACTGCTGCAATCCAGCCAGTCTCGGAACTTAGATGCCTTCTTAGCTACACACAGACACAAACACAGACACACACACAACATCTATCAGAGACTGAGTCAGGGGTTAAATGTTGGGAGAAGAAGTGTTACTCACCAAAGCTGAGCTGCCGACTCTCACAGAACTCACTGTACTGAGCACTGTCCATCCCTCTGGTCTGTCTTTCCAACCTCTACAGAGAGGAGAGGTAATGAGAGAGTGTGGAGAGAGGAGTTAATAATCACTGAGGGGAGCTGCTACCCAGATACCACTTTAACACACTGTGTATGTGTGTCTGTCTGTGTGTTCTGACCTCCAGTCGTTCCAGTTTGACGTCATCTACTTCCTGGTTGTCAGACAGGGACAGGAACTCTCCCGTCTGGTCCACCCAGGACAAGAAGTCTCCTGCTAGCCGCTGGCGCTTGTTACTCCCGGCAACAACCCACCTATCTAGTAGTGTGTGAGTGAGAGATAGAGGGGACAATGTTAGCCCTCTAAGCTAAAGTCTAGGCACTCTCTGGGAGTACTGGAAGCTAACAAGTCTTCAGGCAGGGTTAAAGTTACCCGTCACTGGGACGGATTTCCATTATATGGATTCTGAAGAGGTCCTTTTTTGAGATCAGTAAATGGGGCTGGTTTGGAAATGACTGACAGAAGCAAGTGTGTTCTACAAAATATGTTCTCAAATATTACATTTTCTCTGTTAAGCTGTGTGCACTGAACTGACATGCATGATTGTTGATGACACTCTGATGTTCAGATGAAGGGAATTACATAGTCTATAATGTGCACCACAGCAGTGCTCAACTCAGACAGAGTTGTGTAGCCGGCCTACTGTAGCTGCTGGCAAAATAATTCAAAGCCTATACATTATCACTCAGGATGAAACTTTTCAGTGCTACTATTTTTGCCATTTAATGTTGTTTTTAAAACAAAATCAGACAACCCCATAGAAGAATAGTTTACATAGTTGGCTTATTGTTGTGTTCTTTGCCAGAAAAATATTAATCTCGAGGCGCATTCAAGGGAAACATGTAACATTATTCTGACAAGCAGTCAACGCACAACCATTCTTAATGCAATCGCGGGAAAATATTTTTTAAAGCAGTTTTGGCCTTAAAAAAAAAAAGAGGAAAAAAGAAAGATAGTTCTACATTGCTACCACGTTTATTTCTCTACTCCTTCTCCTTCAATTGTGCATGTGGCATTCTTTTACAAATGCAGCTTCAAGCTTGGTTTTAGGCGCAGCTGCGCAACAGAGCTCTTAAAGGGGCAATGTCGTCTTAAAAAGGGAAATGCCATACTTTGTAACAAAAACAAACAAAAAAATCCGATTTTTCGGGTAAATAAAAACAAATAATTATTTATATATTTATAATAAAATAAGAATAATTAATAATAGCAATCAGGATGTTGTGTCCAATGGGGTAAATGCAGATGGACCAACCCCATGCTTCAGCCTATGTACATTTTATAGCAACTATGCTTCATCAGTTGGGCTACAGGTGATAATGCTTATTGCTAATAGCACATCTGATAATGTAGGCCATGCATAGGCTATATGCCTGGTCCAATATAATTTTAACAACATTTTTACCAATATGTTTTTGGGCCCACTTCTGGAGGTGGAAATTATATTTTAGATGGTGTCAGCATAATTTTATTTTAATTAATTTGAGAGTAGAATGTCCTTTTAAAAAGTCACCAGAACTGAGCTTCTCAGTCCTTCTACATAACATTTTTCCAGGGAGGACCCCAGACCTCCTAAGCAAAGGGGACTGAAATTGGTAAAACGTGCAGTTTAATACATATACAACATGATCCTCTTTCCTTAAAAGTATGATGGTCACAACCTTTTTACATGAAAGGGGAGGATAACTTGACCCCAGACAATAGATCTGAGATCCACTTAAGTTTCAGTCATGGGATTTTCTTTGCTTTACATGTACTGTGTCAAGTACCTGACTCCAGTGGTTCCTCATCTTCAATGGTTTTCAGCACTTTAGACTTGTAGTCTCTGAACTGTAGATACCTTAACAACCTCCTCACCTTCTTCTGTAGGGAGAGAGAGAGAAGATGAAGAGAAAGTGATGGGAGAGAGAAGGGGAAAAGAAAGTGATGGGAGAGAGAAAATATGATGTAGTCTAAAATAATACTACAGGCCTCCGGTTTTCTAGTTAACGCCAGTCAGATGAAATCAGTACTTTACAGGTATTGCAGGCAGAAAATAGTGTGAGTGTATGGTGTGTCTGTGTATGGTGTGTCTGTGTATGGTGTACGTGTGTATATAGCTGGTGTGGACCTTGTCTCTCCTCATGAGGAACAGGATGTCCTCAGCTGAGATGACCCTTGACCCTCTAAGGACCGCCCCCTCACACGCCTGCTGTAGCTTCACACACACACACACACACACACACACACACACACACACACACACACACACACACACACACACACACACACACACACACACACACACACACACACACACACACACACACACACACAAAGGGAAGAGAGGAGTGATATGAGCTACTGTTTCGTAGTTGAAAAGGTTTGTCAGTATCAGAGAGAGAACAGGGACTAAAGTGTGTGTGTGTGTGTTACCAGGTTGATGAGTTGGGTGTGTACAATGTCCTCCACCAGAGCAGCAGTCTCATGTAGGGGTCTGCGAGCATCTCCCAGAGCAAACCTAGAACACGCACACACACACGAGACGGGTTAGAAACACACACACACACAGGATGCAGGCTCTGTTCTAGTAGGTGAGGTTGAGGGATGTGGTGTATCTCTATGCAAAGGTTGGGTTGAACACCTGAGTGTCTGTGAGTGTGTGACGGCAGTGATGTCATAGTCAGATCAATGTGGTTCGTCGAATGAGGGTGGAGCAAGGGAGTATGGCGACCACGCTGTGGTCCGAACGCCATCACACACACCGCTCCAGGACCACAGAACCACAACGCAGACCGTCTTAGCGTGGCAGACCAGGACCCGACCACACAACGACCCTTCGTCACTACGGTCAACCTACTGCTGAAATTAGCTGGTTACTCTGTGATACACTGTTGTCATGGCATCCAACAGCCTTTTCAGCCCGAGTCAACACAACCTCTACTGGGGTAAGTGGATCTATATGTCTACCTGTGTGTGTGTGTTTTTTGGGGGCAATCTGACTCAGTGTGTGTAGTTACATCATGCTCTGTATTTCGGGGATGAAGCTGGTCCGTGTGGGTGGGCGGTCCCTCGCTGAGCTGGAAGAGCCTGCCATGGGACTGCTGCTCATCACCTACACACACACCCCAGGGTCGTGTTCAGGAAGACAACATTACAACACTTTATGATAGAAATATAGGCTACTGTGTAGAACAGATATAATCGTTATTACATAGTCATTGCATAGGGAAACATGTCAACTCTATAAAATACATTTACATCGGCACATACGGTTTATTAACTGAAGTTTTTGGGTGTGTTGACTTAGTCGTAATATTTCAAGTCAGTTACACAAACATGTATTTGGTAGCACCGAAAAACAGCTATACACAAAAACACACTGTCTACACACACACACCACACACACACACACACACACACACACACACACACACACACACACACACAGTGGTCTGCGGTAAACAAAAGAACAGGATGGAGTCACTCAACCAGAATTGAGCTCAGGCAAATCAGCTGTTGCTATTGTCACAATATGGATTTGACTGTTTTTGTTCGCTGCTTGGCTTAACTCTTAACCACTGCCTTCCTC
The DNA here is from genome assembly GCF_045679555.1 of Salvelinus alpinus. Taxonomy (NCBI): domain Eukaryota; kingdom Metazoa; phylum Chordata; class Actinopteri; order Salmoniformes; family Salmonidae; genus Salvelinus; species Salvelinus alpinus. The sequence continues at coordinate 26,414,352 of NC_092119.1, forward strand.
TCCCTCCCTACCTCCCCTTTCTCAGTGTTTGCATGAGCGAATCCTGTAGGACAGTCGTTCCTGTATTCAAACCTGTGGCTGTAGACAGACAGAGAGAGAGGATGTATAGCGCACGCACACACGCAAGCACACACACTCCCATTCTCCAGCTAGTAAACAGGTCTGTCACTTTCTCCCATAACCCAGCCAGAACCACTCAAATTGAAGTTACGGGCAAATAGTAAAGTGGGCTAGTTGAATGTCTTTAGAAGGTGTTAGAATAATGCAATCTTACCGTGATTCAACGATTTAGTAGAATATTATTTGTCCCTCGTCATTAGTTTCTTTACAAACCACTGCTGCACTTGGATAAGCTGCTTTTGACGTTTTGTCGCACAGTGAAAGACGTCAGCAATGTTGATTTTGTCACGGGCTAATTGTGCCACCTGGTGGACAGCAGCTGACAAAAATAGTTTGGCCTGTTTTATGGAGGTTGTGCGAAGTCCTGCCTGACGTGTGTGTGTGTGTGTGTGTGTGTGTGTGTGTGTGTGTGTGTGTGTGAGAGAGAGAGAGAGAGAGAGAGAGAGAGAGAGAGAGAGAGAGAGAGAGAGAGAGAGAGAGAGAGAGAGAGAGAGAGAGAGAGAGAGAGAGAGAGAGAGAGAGACTGTGTGTGTGCTGTTTAACCCTTCTTTTTACTTTTTTTAAAACAATACTTAAATACGTATACAATACAGTACTGTATGAATGACAAGAAAGAAAGTTGCACACTCTATATGCTCCCAACAATGTTATTTACTAGCCTGTTGATTGCAGCCATAGCTGGGTCAGAACTGTTTTTTAGCAGATTTTATTCTATGTCCTCAGTGGCTTCAGAAGTCTTTTTGCTTGTCGGCTAATGAAGATCGAGTTTCATCATGTTGCTTATTCCCCCAGATCCCCAGATCACTAGCCGTAGGTTCAGTCCACCGCTCCATGGTAAGACCAGAGATGGGACAGTGGGAGTGACAGCTCAGCATGAGGACAGTGGCCCCCGGAGTACAGGGGACATTCCTGCTGAGTTCAGGCCCACCGACAGCCCCAACTTTCTGGTGTCAAGCCTCCCCGCACACTGGCGTTGCAACAAGACTCTGCCACGTGCCTTCACGGTAACACACACAAAGTCTGGAATCTGAGTCTCCATCCCTTGACCTCATGTTAAATAAAATTCCCCTTCTTTCAGCTTGCCAGTGTTTACAGTACACAGTGTACACATGGGAGAGCTACTGAAAGGTTTAGTGAGGGGACCATTGAACATCTTTTCCCTCCCTATTTAATTTGTCCTGCATCCCCCCTCCGTCCTCCCTCTCCAGGTGGTTGCCCTGGGTGATGTAAGTGACGGTGTTTTAGTCACGGTGATGGCAGGGAATGATGATAACTGTTCAGCTGAGCTACGGAACGCCACCACGCTGATGACATCACACACAGCACGCTTCAATGACCTCCGCTTTGTAGGACGCAGTGGGAGAGGTGTGTTTGTGTGTGTTTGTGTACAACAGAGTATGTGTGTGTGTGTGTGTGTGTTTAACATGTCTCTCTCTCTCTCTCTAGGTAAAAGCTTTAATCTGACCATAACCGTGTTCACCAGTCCTCCCCAGGTGGCCACGTACCACAGAGCTATCAAAGTTACTGTAGACGGACCTAGAGAGCCACGCCGTGAGTACACACACACACACACACACACAGACTCAGGTTTTTGAACAGGAACATCTGTGTCCTACTCTGATTGAAGAGGGCTATAACTACTTATGTATGCCACTCTCTGATAGGTCACAGGCAGAAGATGGAGGTTGGTCCAAAAACAGGGCTTTTCAGGGTTGCCATGCCAATGCAGAGTCTCCGCCCCCTCAACAACATCACCAACCCTCCAACAAGAGGTGAAAACAGAGCAGTTAAACTCTTTCTGTGTATACTGATGGGCCAAAGTTTACTGATATTTTCATGAGATACTAGTAACTATATGAAACACTCATTGCTCTTTTACTCCTTCCTTCCCTGTCTCTCTCCCTTCCTTCCCTCTCTCTCTCCCTTCCATCCCTGTCTCTCTCCCTTCCTTCCCTGTCTCTCCCCTTTCTTCCCTCTCTCTCTCCCTTCCTTCCCTGTCTCTCCCCTTCCTTCCCTGTCTCTCTCAATTCATCCCTGTCTCTCTCACTTCCATCCCTGTCTCTCCCCTTCCTTCCCTGTCTCTCTCACTTCCTTCCCTGTCTCTCTCCCTTCCTTCCCTGTCTCTCCCCTTCCATCCCTGTCTCTCCCCTTCCTTCCCTGTCTCTCTCACTTCCTTCCCTGTCTCTCTCCCTTCCTTCCCTGTCTCTCCCCTTCCTTCCCTGTCTCTCTCAATTCATCCCTGTCTCTCTCACTTCCATCCCTGTCTCTCCCCTTCCTTCCCTGTCTCTCTCACTTCCTTCCCTGTCTCTCTCCCTTCCTTCCCTGTCTCTCCCCTTCCTTCCCTGTCTCTCTCAATTCCATCCCTGTCTCTCTCACTTCCATCCCTGTCTCTCACCTTCCTTCCTTCCCTGTCTCTCTCACTTCCTTCTCTGTCTCTCTCCCTTCCTTCCCTGTCTCTCCCCTTCCTTCCCTGTCTCTCCCCTTCCTTCCCTGCCTCTCTCACTTCCATCCCTGTCTCTCTCCCTTCCTTCCCTGTATCTCCCCTTCCTTCCCTCTCTCTCTCCCTTCCTTCCCTGTCTCTCCCCTTCCTTCCCTCTCTCTCCCCCTTCCTTCCTTCCCTCTCTCTCTCCCTTCCTTCCCTGTCTCTCCCCTTCCTTCCCTGTCTCTCTCAATTCCATCCTCGTCTCTCTCACTTCCATCCCTGTCTCTCCCCTTCCTTCCCTGTCTCTTTCACTTCCTTCCCTGTCTCTCTCCCTTCCCTGTCTCTCCCCTTCCTTCCCCCTCTCTCTCCCTTCCTTCCCTGTCTCTCCCCTTCCTTCCCTGTGTCTCTCGATTCCATCCCTGTCTCTCTCACTTCCATCCCTGTCTCTCCCCTTCCTTCCCTGTCTCTCTCACTTCCTTCCCTGTCTCTCTCCCTTCCTTCCCTGTCTCTCACCTTCCTTCCTTCCTTCCTACTCTCTCTCTCTTCCTTCCCTGTCTCTCCCCTTCCTTCCCTGTCTCTCTCAATTCCATCCCTGTCTCTCTCACATCCTTCCCTGTCTCTCCCCTTCCTTCCCTGTCTCTCTCACTTCCGTCCCTGTCTCTCTCCCTCCCTTCCCTGTCTCTCCCCTTCCTTCCCTCTCTCTCTCCCTTCCTTCCATCCCTGTCTCTCTCAATTCCATCCCTGTATCTCTCACTTCCATCCCTGTCTATCTCACTTCCTTCCCTGTCTCTCTCACTTCCTTCCCTGTCTCTCTCACATCCTTCCCTGTCTCTCTCACTGCCTTCCCTATCTCTCTCACTTCCTTCCCTGTCTCTCTCCCTTCCTTCCCTGTCTCTCCCCTTCCTTCCCTGTCTCTCTCCTTCCTTCCCTGTCTCTCCCCTTCCTTCCCTCTCTCTCTCCCTTCCTTCCCTGTCTCTCCCCTTCAATCCCCGTCTCTCTCAATTCCATCCCTGTCTCTCTCACTTCCATCCCTGTCTATCTCACTTCCTTCCCTGTCTCTCTCACTTCCTTCCCTGTCTCTCTCACACCGCCTTCCCTGTCTCTCTCACTTCCTTCCCTGTCTCTCTCCCTTCCTTCCCTGTCTCTCCCCTTCCTTCCCTGTCTCTCTCCTTCCTTCCCTGTCTCTCTCACTTCCTTCCCTGTCTCTCTCACTTCCTTCCCTGTCTCTCTCACTTCCATCCCTGTCTCTCTCACTTCCTTCCCTGTCTTTCTCACTTCCATTCCTGTTTCTCTCACTTCCTTCCCTGTCTCTCTCACTTCCTTCCCTGTCTCTCTCACTTCCTTCCCTGTCTCTCTCACTTCCTTCCCTGTCTCTCTCCCTTCCTTCCCTGTCTCTCTCACTTCCATTCCTGTTTCTCTCACTTCCTTCCCTCGCTCTCTCACTTCCTTCCCTGTCTCTCTCACTTCCTTCCCTGTCTCTCTCACTTCCATCCCTGTCTCTCTCACTTCCTTCCCTGTCTCTCTCACTTCCATTCCTGTTTCTCTCACTTCCTTCCCTGTCTCTCTCACTTCCTTCCCTGTCTCTCTCACTTCCATTCCTGTTTCTCTCACTTCCTTCCCTGTCTCTCTCCCTCATTCTTTCTCTATCCCCTGCTCCTTTCATTATCTCTCCCTCCAGCCTTCCCTCTCTCAGACTCTAGGCCCCTTTCCTCACCCCCCTGGACCAATGACCAATCTTACCCCTTCTCATCCTCAAGAACCACTGGCCTCTCAGGTAGGCATACATGCATGCACACGCGCACACACAGTAACACAGTGATGTGCCCTCTGACCCTGTGTGCGTCTGTTTTCCAGGTGTGTGTGAGCTGGCTGCTGGGTTTGATCGCCCGTTTCCCCCCCTCTCCTCATTCTCGTCCACTCCCAGAATGCACTTCTCCTCCTTCCCCTACTCCGTCACCCCCCCTCCACCCCCGTACCTACCCCCACCTTTCCCCACTCTCCCCCCACACTCCCACAGTGGACTCTTCCAGCCCAGCAGCAGCCCCATCCTCTACTATGGAGCCTCTGCCGGGACCAACCACTACATCTCACTGCCAGAGGGGGACAGGACAAACCACTTTACTTCTGGGCCGGGAGGAGACCAGGCCCCCACTGCCAGGCTGGCCAACCAAACAGAGGGTAGGGGGGAGGAGCCTGTGTGGAGGCCATATTGACTCGGACAGGATGGTGCAATCAATCAATCAAGAATCAATCAATCAAGAATCAATCAATCAAGAATCGATCAAAACCTGATGGTTAGTGTTTTATGCCTGTGTCTTTACATTTATATTTGTTTCCATTAATAATACTAAGATGCACTATGTAGCTCTATGTAGTTCTATGTGTGTGTTTTATGAACTCGTACAAAATGTACTTTGAGTTTTATGGTTATGTAGTGTTATTTTATGGTTATTGTTGGTTATGGGTAGGCTTATTATCGGTTATCAGGTATGTTTGGTCGATTGTGTTATATTTTATTGTCTGATGCCAAACAGTTATCTATGAAATGACAAAAAATGATAAATGAATAGCTAATGGATTGAATAATATGTAATTAATTGAATCAAATAAAGGATTGGTTTAATGAAAACAGGTTTGATAAATTCAGTTCCAAATTAAATAAAATTGTATCGATTTGATTAGAACAGAGCCATCAAATGAATACATTCCATTGTCCATGGTGCTGAAAACTCAGAAGTCCGCTATATACTGGTTAGGTTAGGCCTACATGTGGGAGTATTAAGTGTTTCCTTTCTAAACCCCATCACATATTTCATATCTTTCCATAACAAGTTGAATTGAGATGAATTAAGTGTACTGCACCACTGAAACTGCCTAGCATGAAGATGATTTGTTCAATGCCAGAATCATGGCACAGGAAAACAAAATTAATCACTGATTCAGTGCATGTTGTAGTGCATAAATGTAAAGTTAGGGCACTCTCTCTGCCTGTTTCTGTGTCCCCTCCTCTCCTCTCATGTCCAGTCATAACTATCATCTCATCCACATTGTAACATCATTATTTATTCAGCAGAGGGTGAGAGCATGTGGTTTCTGTATGCATGCACCCTCCCACATTCACTTGTTTACTTTGGTATCATTCATAGAAGAGAATGTTAATTACTTGAGTAACAGTAAAGAGTCCAGCCAACTAATGTATGAGAAAATAGATTTATTATTTAAATTAGAGCAATAACACTCATTAACATTCGTTAACTTATGATCAAATCAGTATAGTTATATGAAAACTTTGTTGTCAATTCCTGGTTTTACAACACACACAACAACTCTGTGACCACAGGATGGTGCAGTCTGGGAAAAAACTTTAACTTCACAATCACATGCCCTATCATTCATTCATCTACTAACCAACCATTAATTGAAATCTACTGTGGCCAAAAATACTGTGTGTTATCAATACTGTGTTCTTCCATTCAAATAGCACTTTCTCTTCATCCTCGATTACTGCTCTTTGCTCCAATTTACTGTAATGAAACTGTTCAAATGTTAACATATTATAAAGATCGAAGATCATATATCTTGAATGAAGTTAATCTTGCAATATTAACATCTTGATCATCTTGCTGCGCCACCCTTGCTCTGAAAATGTATTTTTGTGGGACAGCTGGAACTATATAAAAAAAAAACGATTATTAGAGTAAAAGTCTAAAAGTCCAGAAGTGTAAAAGAAAGCAGGATATACTAAAATAGGTTTTATATGACTGAGTCTGGTTTATTTTATTGGATTTAATAAAACCTGATTTGATTCATTTAGAAAAACTACACAGAGTAATGATTCCAGGCATTATCACTTGGACAGCCTCTTGGCCACGTCCTGATAGGCTAGTTCTATCTCTGCATCAGCCGCGCAGGTGTTGGTAAACTCATCTCGCCTGTAGGCATTTTGAATGTAACGCCATACACCCTGCAGCTCTGTAGGGATCTCATAGTTACGGTATCTCTTAGCGACCACCTGGAGACAGAACACACACCATGGAGAGAATCACAATCGCTTCTGATACAGTAACCATAACCATATAAACCTATAGGTGACTCTAGCCAAAAGGAGTGCCCTGTATGGGCAGAAGGTGTTATTTGAGGTCATAAGAGTTTAGGGCACAACACTAAATCCTGGAACAGACAGCCTGACACAAACAGATCTGAATAAAACACCAAAGGTAAAGAGATACTGTATCTTGATACAGTCCACTTCTGTAATTGGTTGATCATCACTTTCTGTCTGTAGTTGGATAATAACAATAGGAATAATACCTTGACGACATGTAATTTGGGCAGCAAGTTGCAGTCGGCCAGTGTTAATGTGTCTCCGTCTAGATACTTCCGTAACGACCCCCCTTCTGCCACATCTCTGCCATCCTGCAGCTCCTCTGGCAGCGGGGACAGAAGGAACTCATCCAGCTTGGCTAATGCCTTGTTGAGACTTTTCTCTAGAACTGCAGGATGCACACACACATTACTACACACACACAAACCCAGGCAACCCACCTAGATCAGTGAAGTGTGTGTGTGTGTCTGTACCTGCGTTGTTCTCTGGCCTGATGTTTTTGATGTAGGCTGAAAACTTGGCGAAGATGTCGTTTCCTGACGTATTGGACTCCCGGTTCTTAGCTGCCAGTTTAGGGTACCTGAGGAACACCAGCGTTAACAAACACAATCTTATTTAGACTTTTTACAGTGTGTGTGCATGCACGTATGTGTGTATACCTGGGTGGAGCCAGCATGTCCTCTAGGTATTCTTCTATCTTATTGATGTCCGTCTTCACCTCTCCTTCGAAGGTCAGGAAGGGTGGGTGTGTGCCTGGAGCAAGGTTATGGAGGTCAGCCGGTTTTCTATAGGACAACACACACAGATGGGTTAGTGTATATCTGAGAGTGTGTGTGTATGTGCGTGCGTGTTTTACCTCTTCAGGTCGACTGTAGTGACGTTGAAGACGACTCCTTTTAGCCATAGGATCATGAAGAGACGCTGAGAGAACGGACAGTTACCTATACTCTCCCCATCACTCCCTGCCTGCACACGCACGCACACACACACACACACACACACACACACACACACACACACACACACACACACACACACACACACACACACACACACACACACACACACACACACACACACACACACACACACACACACACACACACACACACACACACACACACACACACACACACACACACACACACACACACACACACACACACACTGCAGACATTAGTACACATACAGTTATTGAAATATTGCTTGAGCCAGTATCATACCCTTTTCAAGTTGCACAATTTGTGCATGGATCTCAAAACAATACGATATGACTACAGCTACCTGTAATCTTTAGGCTACTAAAATCACTGCCCTATACACTCAGGCCTTGTCAGACTGGCAACACACACACACACACACACACACACACACACACACACACACACACACACACACACACACACACACACACACACACACACACACACACACACACACACACACACACACACACACACACACACACACACACACACACACACACACACACACACACACACACACACACACAATGGCGATGGCTGAAAGAGAATCCTGTAAGGGGACACCAGAAACACCATGAATAATATATCAACCTTCCATTACACACCTCACTGGACACACTGCCCTGGAGCAACTATCACATGATAACGACCCTACTGTACTAAGCTAACTACCCCTAGAATTACCTCATATACCAGCTAACTACCCCTAGAATTACCTCATATACCAGCTAACTACCCCTAGAACTACCTCATATACCAGCTAACTACCCCTAGAACTACCTCATATACAGCTAACTACCCCTAGAACTACCTCATACATCAGCTAACTACACCTAGAACTACCTCATATACCAGCTAACTACCCCTAGAACTACCTCATATACAGCTAACTACCCCTAGAACTACCTCATACATCAGCTAACTACACCTAGAACTACCTCATATACCAGCTAACTACCCCAAGAACTACCTCATATACCAGCTAACTACCCCAAGAACTACCTCATATATCAGCTATCTACCCCCTAGAACTACCTCATATATCAGCTAACTGCCCCTAGAACTACCTCATATATCAGCTAACTACCCCAAGAACTACCTCATACATCAGCTAACTACACCTAGAACTACCTCATATACCAGCTAACTACCCCCTAGAACTACCTCATATACAGCTAACTACCCCAAGAACTACCTCATATATCAGCTATCTACCCCCTAGAACTACCTCATATATCAGCTAACTGCCCCTAGAACTACCTCATATATCAGCTAACTACCCCAAGAACTACCTCATACATCAGCTAACTACACCTAGAACTAGCTCATATATCAGCTAACTACCCCAAGAACTACCTCATACATCAGCTAACTACACCTAGAACTACCTCATATACCAGCTAACTACCCCTAGAACTACCTCATATACAGCTAACTACCCCTAGAACTACCTCATATATCAGCTAACTGCCCCTAGAACTACCTCATATATCAGCTAACTACCCCTAGAACTACCTCATATATCAGCTATCTACCCCCTAGAACTACCTCATATATCAGCTAACTACCCCTAGAACTACCTCATATATCAGCTATCTACCCCCTAGAACTACCTCATATATCAGCTAACTACCCCTAGAACTACCTCATATATCAGCTATCTACCCCCTAGAACTACCTCATATATCAGCTAACTACCCCTAGAACTACCTCATATATCAGCTAACTGCCCCTAGAACTACCTCATATATCAGCTAACTACCCCTAGAACTACCTCATATATCAGCTATCTACCCCCTAGAACTACCTCATATATCAGCTAACTACCCCTAGAACTACCTCATATACCAGCTAAATATCAACATATACCTATCTTACTACTACACACACTGCCCGGTAACTAACCACTAAAAGGTCTACTACATATAGGCTACACCACAATATAACTACTCCTACTACAACTTCCCCTCAACTACACTAACTACCCCCAAACAGTCCATTACACACCTCAAAATTACAGGAGGCAAGTAACATGAACGCTAATGCAAATCCCTTGTTTATTTAGCATAACATACGCCCAAATCTACCTCATACTAACTACCCCACTATACCAACAACCATTACCTCATTAGACCTGCATATCAGGGAGCTAGGAATAAGTATAAATGAGTCTCATAAGAATGAGTCTGGCAACACTAGAGCCACAACATGACTGAACCATTTAACTAGTTAACCTCCTGCTTTCACTGCTTAGAGGACCAGAAATAATTCAGTAGATCTGATCTGTCGGACAGAGAAAGAGAGAGGGGGCAGCAGAGAATAGGAGGAGAAAGGTATAGGGGAGACAGGGGACAGGGGACAGAGAAAGAGAGAGGGGGCAGCAGAGAATAGGAGGAGAAAGGTATAGGGGAGACAGGGGACAGGGGACAGAGAAAGAGAGAGGGGGCAGCAGAGAATAGGAGGAGAAAGGTATAGGGGAGACAGGGGACAGGGGACAGAGAAAACACTCACAGGCGTGTTGGGTTACTCTGGCGCTGTGCCACGGGAAAACAACAACAACAAAACACACACACTACGCAGCAGATATTCATACAGCAGAAAGACATGATTCTCAAATACATACACACACACACAGACACACACACACCCCCCACCTTGACAAAAAGTTCAATATCAGGGTCCTTCTCCTCTTCAGCTGCAGACGTGTCAGTCATCTCCACTGCTCTAACAGGTGTGTGTTATCTTCTGCAATAGTGTGTATGTGTGTATTGTCCGTCTGTGTTCTCAGCCTGGGTTCTGGCCCAGTCACGTTTGTCCTGTTGTACCCAGCAACTCCTTGCTGTGCTGCGCGCTTGTGTGTCAGAGCTTCTGTCCTGACCGTGTCTCTTGATGTATGTGTATGTGTTTGTGTGTGTGTTTGTGTTTGTGTTTGTGTGTGTGTGTGTGTGTGTGTGTGTGTGTGTGTGTGTGTGTGTGTGTGTGTGTGTGTGTGTGTGTGTGTGTGTGTGTGTGTGTGTGTGTGTGTGTGTGTGTGTGTGTGTGTGTGTGTGTGTGTGTGTGTGTGTGTGTGTGTGTGTGTGTGTGTGTGTGCCCTGGTTGTTCTGATTTGTACTCTGAGTCCAGCTGTCTGAATGAGTGTGTCGGTCAAAAATAGTCAAGGGGGCGGGGGGTTGAGGTGTCAGTAAGAAGAGGGGGAGAGGAGGAAAGCAGTAGAGAGTGGAAAAGGAGAGGTGCTTTGCGATTGTAGTGTAGTATAGGGAAAAGGAGGACAGGTAGGTACGGATGGATCAGGTTCCCTCCCTTATCAACATAATTAGATCTGAAATGACCCCCTTTCCCCTATATACAGTACACTCCTAGAAAAAAAGGGTTCCAAAAAGGTTCTGTGCCTGTCCCCCATAGGAGAATCCTTTTTGGTTCCAGGTAAAAAAACTTTTTGGTTCCAGGTACAACTCTTTTGGGTTCCATGTAGAACCCTCAGTGGAAAGGGTTCTACATGGAACCCAAAGGGTTCTACCTGGAACCAAAAGGGGTTGTTCAAAATGTTCTCCAATGGGGACAGCCGAAGAACACTTTTTGGTTCTAGATAGCACCTTTTTTCTGTAGTGCACTGCTTTTGTCCAGAGCCTTTTTCCCTGAGTCTAAAAGTGGTGCCCTAAAATAGGAATAAGGGGACATTTGGGACTCCCTCTTCAACTCAAATGCACCTGTGGTGTCGGGAACGGAGGGGGTGTGTGTGTGTATGTGTGAGTGTGTGTGTGTGGATGTGTTTTACTGCTGACCTTGTTGTTATTTATTGAGGTGTGTTGTCATGTTAAATCCAATATAGATAACGTGTGAAGTGGACTTCAGAGCTCCATCAGATTGTAGGAGGATTATAAAACTATAGAAACTATAGAAAACATCAAACAGATCATCAACTACTACGCTTCCTCAAGGCCTCACCTGTACTCACACCTGCCCTAATCAATAAATCAATCAAACTTCCTGGAAGGAAGAAACCTTGAGAGGAAGCAGGATGACCTTACCTGTGATATCCCTCCACAAACACACATCAAATAAACACACAGACACATACAGTAAATGCACTCACAGGGCGGATTCACATGCTACTGGAACCCTCAGTTGAGTCATTGGGGTGGGATGGAATTCCAGTCAGTTCATTTTAAATTTAGAATCTTGGCAACCGCCCCCCCCCCACACACACACACAAACACAGTCTACACACACACACACACACACACACACACACACACACACACACACACACACACACACACACACACACACACACACACACACACACACACACACACACACACACACACACACACACTGCTGACTGTGGTAATGTCACCTAAACGGTCAGAGAAGTGCAAGGCTCTCTCTAGTGGTCTTCAGCCCTACTATCAACCTCAAACCTGTGTGTGTGTGTGTGTGTGTGTGTGTGTGTGTGTGTGTGTGTGTGTGTGTGTGTGTGTGTGTGTGCGTGCGTGCGTGCGTGCGTGCGTGCGTGCGTGCGTGTGTGTGTGTGTGTTTATACCCGATGTGTTTTATAGCCCACTTTATCTCAGACATGACCTTGAGAGGGCAACCTCCACTCTGATATCAGTCTACAGAGCATGATGAAACACATACACACCACACATACACATACGCACACACACACACACATGTTATGTTCTTCTATCCCTGTGGAGAGCTAAAATTTATTTCCATTCAAAATCCTATTTTCCATAACCCCTAACCCTTACCATAATCCTAACCGTAACACGTAACCCTAACCCTAATTCTAATCCTAACCCTAATTGTAACCCAAATCCTAACCCTAACCCCTAAACTTAAAATAGCCTTTGTCCTCATGGGGATGTGGGAAATGTCCCCACGAGGGAGAATCTTCCTTGTTTTACTATCCTTGTAGGGACATTTACTATCCTTGTGGGGACACACACATGAATGGGGTCTTAAACTCATACATCTTTCACAGTACGTCGTACCCTAATATCATTACCATGTTGTCTTACCCTGACGAAGAGTGAGATCACTGGCCCATCTGCTACTGGCATTGGTTCCTCAGGAGGGTTCCCCTGCTCTGACAATGATGATGAAGTAGAAATAGATGATGAAGAAGATGACAAAGAGGATCGCTGGGAAGAGGCTTCATCTGTGTTCACCTTCACCTGCAGAACCCTCCTCTCCAACTTCTTCTTCTCCTCCTTCTCCTCCTCCTCCTTCTCCTCCTCACTCTCCAGCCTCTCCTCCTTCTCCTTCTCCTCCTCACTCTCCAGCCTCTCCTCCTCCACCTCCTCCTCCTCACTCTCTTTCTTTTTCTCCCTTTCTCCCTCGTCTTCTGATGAGCTGGAGGACCTGAAGGAGCTGCTCTTGCTCTCCCGTCGGGGCAGTGGAACCGCAGGTGCCTCTCTCAGGCTCCCGGTGTTCTCGTACTCCACAGTTAGACCGTCTCCGTCTCCGTTACCGGATGCCTGGGGTGCTTCCACATCACAGTAAACAGAATCATTCACCACGTCACTGGGTGTCTCATAGATACTGCTGGTCTGGGTCTGGTTCTGGTGGGTATCCTCCGTTGGGCTGTCTGAGTCTCTGTCTAGGGGAGTCTCGTAAATGTTCTCACTCTGCTGCTCCATGTTCATGTTCTCACCGCGATGCAACAGGTGCTTCTGACAAGGAGGAGAGGGAGGGAGGAAGGGAGGTTGATGAGATTGTAAATGACCTGGGGGCCGTGTGTGCACATGAGCGGTCTGTCCTCACCAACACTTATTGCTGTGATTATCCGGGGACTTTGAACCTGGAGGACGAGTTCACTCAAGGAGGGGAGAGGAGAATAGAGCAGAGGAGAGCAGAGGAGAGGAGAGGAGAGGAGAGGAGAGGAGAGGAGAGGAGAGGAGAGGAGAGGAGAGGAGAGGAGAGGAGAGGAGAGGAGAGGAAAGGAGAGGAGAGGAGAGGAGAGGAGAGGAGAGGAGAGGAGAGGAGAGGAGAGGAGAGGAGAACATGATTGCCATCATTTTCAGATATAAATTAGCTGGACTCCTGGATCCAGATTCCCCAGACATAAAAATCAATTGAGAATCTCCAATAGGCTGCAGAAAGGGGAGAGGAGACCCGTAGATTAGCCCTCGGTCCACTGGGCCAATCAGGAAGCGTCTGTTGTGGGTGTGACGCGTCTGTCGACGTATCCTATATTACGATTGGTTTACCAAGCTGCTTGTTAAATGGAGCGCCTCTATTTTGAGGAAGTTTTAGGACATCGTCAAGATATTGAAATGACAACAGCTATTGTAGATAGCTAAGGATGTGAAAGCGGATCGATTTAAAACCAAATGAGAAAGCTGTGGAATTGTTGACAAATAAAAAAGGTGGGTATGACGATCTTGCGCAATCCTTGAGCCAGCTGGCTAGCTAGTAAACATCCAACGTTAGCTACCTGGCAGAGGTAGTAAATTAGCTACCAAACTCTAAGTTTGGAAAATAGTCGTCAGTTGTAGCTATATTTCTCTGTAGCTAGTAGGGAGCTATAACTGTCATTAAAATCACTAGCTAGCTACATAATGTGCTGTGGTGGTAGTAGCAGTGCATTGGTGGTAGCAGTAGTGGTGGTGGTGGTGGTAGTTGTCAATATAATGTAAGGGAAAGCCCCCCTGAAATGGACAAAAATGAATGGGAACATATTGGCACCGTACGAAACATATACACGATGTCCAATACCATTCAAATGGACGGCATTTAATTCAAAGCTTAAGGCAAATGTCATATGGCAAATTCCAAGTGTCACACAGCGAAAATCCAATAGATGGCGAGCGCGCTCCACAGTAAATTTTCATATTGCAAATACACATCAAGTCAAGACCCAAGGGTCAAATATTTTACATTTGAAAAAAAAAAAAAAAAACGTATCACCCCCTTAACTTCTTATGGCTGCAGGGGCAGTATTGAGTAGCTTGGATGAAAGGTGCACAGAGGTGCCCAAATTAAACGGCCTGCTCCTCAGTCCCAGTTGCTAATATATGCATATTACTATTCATATTGGATAGAAAACACTCTGAAGTTTCTAAAACGGTTTGAATTATGTCTGTGAGTATAACAGAACTCATATGGCAGGCAAAAACCTGAGAAGTTCCACTTCCTGTTTGAATTGTTTCTGAGGTGGCAGATTTTCAACCAAGCTCTCAATGAAATTACAGCGAGATATGGATGAGTTTTCTTCCTACGGCTTCCACTAGATGTCAACAGTCAACAGAACTTTGTCTGATGACTCTAATGTGAAGGGGGGCCGAAGGAGACAGGAATGAGTAATCACTGCCACGAGCTGATCACGCATTCACCATGCGCCTTCACATGAGGAGGACGTCCGTTCCACCGCTTTTCTGAAGTCAATCTAATTCTCCGGTTGGAACGTTATTCAAGATGTATGTTAACAACATTCTAAAGATTGATTCAGTACATCGTTTGACATGTTTCTACTGACTGTTACAGAACTTTTGGACATTTCGTCACGTTATAGTGGACGCGCTTTGTGACTTTGGAATTGTTTACCAAACGCGCTAACCAAAGTAGCTAATTGGACATAAATAACGGACATTATCGAACAAATCAAGCATTTATTGTGGACCTGGGATTCCTAGGACTGCATTCTGATGAAGTTCATCAAAGGTAAGGAAACATTTATCATGTATTTTCTGGTTTCTGTTGACTCCAAAATGGCGGCTAATTTTATTATATTTCTGAGCGCCGTCTCAGATTATTGCCTGGGTTGCTTTTCCCGTAAAGTTTTTTTGAAATCTGACACAGCGGTTGCATTAAGGAGAGGTATATCTATAATTCCATGTGTATAACTTGTATTATCATCTACATTTACGATGAGTATTTCTGTTGAAACGATGTGGCTATGCAAAATCAATTGATGTTTTTGGAACTAGTGAATGTAATGCGCCAATGTAAACTCCGATTTTTTTATATAAATATGAACTTTATCAAACAAAACATGCATGTATTGTGTAACATGAAGTCCTATGAGTGTCATATGATGAAGATAATCAAAGGTTAGTGATTCATTTTATCTCTATTCTGGTTTTTGTGAAGCTATCTTTAGCTGGAAAAATGGCTGTGCTTATTGTGGTTTGGTGGTGACCTAACATAATCGTTTGTAGTGCTTTCGCTGAAAAGCATATTTGAAATCGGACACTTAGGTGGGATTAACAACAAGATTACCTTTAAAATGATATAAGACACATGTATTTTTGAGGAGTTTTAATTATGAGATTTCTGTTGTTTGAATTTGGGGCCCTGCACTTCGACTGGCTGTTGTCATATCGATCCCGGTAGCGGGATGCAGCCATACGAAGTTTTAAGAACTGACTGATTTACAGAGGGTTGAATGAGTGTGTGATTTCAGAAAATCCCAGAAAATCCCAGAAATCTCGCAGAGCTCCGAAACCCACCTTAACGGATTCATCTGAACACGCCACAAATGGATCTGTAACTTGTTTGGGGGAAAAAACACATTTCTTTGACCATCACCAATTGTACATTGTACGATTTCTCATAAATTACAATAGATAAATGGCTGGTTCTTTCTTTCCTGACACCGTAGGTTCATGCACTTTGACGTGAAGTGGTCAAATTAGTGCTTTATATTAGTTTTTGACCTTTAATCCCAGAAAAATGGCCTTAACTCAAAAAGCGTTGAGGCCTCGACGCCATCTTGTTTCTGGGCTAACAGCCCATTAGTCCAAACCTGAGCTCACCAAGTTTTGTCTTCTAAGTCTTTTCTGTTTAGGAGAAATGGCCATGTCGTGATTGGTGATGTTTTGTATATTTGCAATAAGATTCCATTCACCATCTGGTGGAATTTACCGGGACAGCGGAAAAACGTCGGTGAATTTGACAAACATTCGCGTACGTCTAGTAAGGGACAGTACATTTGCAATATGGAGATTTTCATTGATCATACAGCAAATGCCGAAAAGGGCCCTTCATGTATGTAATGACTCAGGAGGCTGGCTAGCTACTAATTTCCTGATTTTCTAGTTAGCTCCATTAGCTTAGCAGTTGTCATTCGATTTCCATTTTAAACCCTAGCCTGCAGGCTTTGCATATGGGCTGTGAAATTCACTGGGACTTGTTTGACAATAACCACAGGGGGGGGGGGGGGTGTGTGTGTGTGTGTGTGTGTGTGTGTGTGTGTGTGTGTGTGTGTGTGTGTGTGTGTGTGTGTGTGTGTGTGTGTGTGTGTGTGTGTCACAGTGTGTGTGTGTGTCACAGTGTGTGTGTGTGACACAGTGTGTGTGTGTCACAGTGACACAGTGTGTGTGTCACTGTGTGTCACTGTGTGTGTGTCCTGTGAGCCCTGCCAGATCACACCAGTGGTAAAAATCAAATCAAATCGAATTTTATTTGTCACATACACATGGTTAGCAGATGTTAATGCGAGTGTAGCGAAATGCTTGTGCTTCTAGTTCCGACAATGCAGTAATAACCAACAAGTAATCTAACCTAACAATTCCACAACTACTACCTAATACACACAAGTGTAAAGGGATAAAGAATATGTACATAAAGATATATGAATGAGTGATGGTACAGAACGGCATAGGCAAGATGCAGTAGATGGTATAGTGTACAGTCTATACATATGAGATGAGTAATGTAGGGTATGTAAACATAAAGTGGCATAGTTTAAAGTGGCTAGAGATACATGTATTACATAAAGATGGCAAGATGCAGTAGATGATATAGAGTACAGTATATACATATACATATACATATGAGATGAGTAATGTAGGATATGTAAACATTATATTAAGTGGCATTGTTTAAAGTGGCTAGTGATACATTTTTACATAATTTCCATCAATTCCCATTATTAAAGTGGCTGGAGTTGAGTCAGTATGTTGGCAGCGGCCACTAAATGTTAGTGGTGGCTGTTTAACAGTCTGATGGCCTTGAGATAGAAGCTGTTTTTCAGTCTCTCGGTCCCCGCTTTGATGCACCTGTACTGACCTTGCCTTCTGGATGATAGCGGGGTGAACAGGCAGTGGCTCGGGTGGTTGTTGTCCTTGATGATCTTTATGGCCTTCCTGTGACATCGGGTGGTGTAGGTGTCCTGGAGGGCAGGTAGTTTGCCCCCGGTGATGCGTTGTGCAGACCTCACTACCCTCTGGAGAGCCTTACGGTTGTGGGCGGAGCAGTTGCCGTACCAGGCGGTGATACAGCCCGACAGGATGCTCTCGATTGTGCATCTGTAGAAGTTTGTGAGTGCTTTTGGTGACAAGCCGAATTTCTTCAGCCTCCTGAGGTTGAAGAGGCGCTGCTGCGCCTTCTTCACAACGCTGTCTGTGTGGGTGGACCAATTCAGTTTGTCCGTGATGTGTACACCGAGGAACTTAAAACTTTCCACCTTCTCCACTACTGTCCCGTCGATGTGGATAGGGGGGGTGCTCCCTCTGCTGTTTCCTGAAGTCCACAATCATCTCCTTTGTTTTGTTGACGTTGAGTGTGAGGTTATTTTCCTGACACCACACTCCGAGGGCCCTCACCTCCTCCCTGTAGGCCGTCTCGTCGTTGTTGGTAATCAAGCCTACCACTGTAGTGTCGTCCGCAAACTTGATGATTGAGTTGGAGGCGTGCATGGCCACGCAGTCGTGGGTGAACAGGGAGTACAGGAGAGGGCTCAGAACGCACCCTTGTGGGGCCCCAGTGTTGAGGATCAGCGGGGTGGAGATGTTGTTACCTACCCTCACCACCTGGGGGCGGCCCGTCAGGAAGTCCAGGACCCAGTTGCACAGGGCGGGGTCGAGACCCAGGGTCTCGAGCTTGATGACGAGTTTGGAGGGTACTATGGTGTTAAATGCTGAGCTGTAGTCGATGAACAGCATTCTCACATAGGTATTCCTCTTGTCCAGATGGGTTAGGGCAGTGTGCCGTGTGGTTGCGATTGCGTCGTCTGTGGACCTATTGGGTCGGTAAGCAAATTGGAGTGGGTCTAGGGTGTCAGGTAGGGTGGAGGTGATATGGTCCTTGACTAGTCTTCCAAAGCACTTCATGATGACGGAAGTGAGTGCTACGGGGCGGTAGTCGTTTAGCTCAGTTACATTAGCTATCTTGGGAACAGGAACAATGGTGGCCCTCTTGAAGCATGTGGGAACAGCAGACTGGGATAAGGATTGATTGAATATGTCCTTAAACACACCAGCCAGCTGGTCTGCGCATGCTCTGAGGACGCGGCTGGGAATGCCGTCTGGGCCTGCAGCCTTGCGAGGGTTAACACGTTTAAATGTTTTACTCACCTCGGCTGCAGTGAAGGAGAGCCCGCAGGTTTTGGTAGCGGGCCGTGTCAGTGGCACTGTATTGTCCTCAAAGCGAGCAAAAAAGTTATTTAGTCTGTCTGGGAGCAAGACATCCTGGTCCGCGACGGGGCTGGTTTTCTTTTTGTAATCCGTGATTGACTGTAGACCCTGCCACATACCTCTTGTGTCTGAGCTGTTGAATTGCGACTCTACTTTGTCTCTATACTGGGACTTAGCTTGTTTGATTGCCTTGCGGAGGGAATAGCTACACTGTTTGTATTCAGTCATGTTTCCGGTCACCTTGCCCTGGTTAAAAGCAGTGGTTTGCGCTTTCAGTTTCACGCGAATGCTGCCATCAATCCACGGTTTCTGGTTTGGGAATGTTTTAATCGTTGCTGTGGGTACGACATCGTCGATGCACTTTCTAATGAACTCGCTCACCGAATCAGCGTATTCGTCAATGTTGTTGTTGGACGCAATGCGGAACATATCCCATTCCACGTGATCGAAGCAGTCTTGAAGCGTGGAATCAGATTGGTCGGACCAGCGTTGAACAGACCTGAGCGCGGGAGCTTGCTGTTTTAGTTTCTGTTTGTAGGCTGGAAGCAACAAAATGGAGTCGTGGTCAGCTTTTCCGAAAGGAGGGCGGGGGAGGGCCTTATATGCGTTGCGGAAGTTAGTATAACAATGATCCAAGGTTTTACCAGCCCTGGTAGCACAATCGATATGCTGATAGAATTTAGGGAGTTTTGTTTTCAGATTAGCCTTGTTAAAATCCCCAGCTACGATGAATGCAGCCTCAGGGTGTGTGGTTTCCAGTTTACAAAGAGTCAGATAAAGTTCGTTCAGGGCCATCGATGTGTCTGCTTGGGGGGGATATATACGGCTGTGATTATAATCGAAGAGAATTCCCTTGGTAGATAATGCGGTCGACATTTGATTGTGAAGAATTCTAGATCAGGTGAACAGAATGACTTGAGTTCCTGTATGTTGTTATGATCACACCACGTCTCGTTAATCATAAGGCATACACCCCCGCCCCTCTTCTTACCAGAAAGATGTTTGTTTCTGTCGGCGCGATGCGTGAAGAAACCAGCTGGCTGCACCGACTCAGTTAGCGTCTCTCGAGTAAGCCATGTTTCCGTGAAGCAAAGAACGTTGCAGTCTCTGATATCTCTCTGGAAAGCTACCCTAGCTCGGATTTCATCAACCTTGTTGTCAAGAGACTGGACATTGGCGAGTAGTATGCTAGGGAGTGGAGCGCGATGTGCTCGTCTCCGAAGCCTGACCAGGAGACCGCTTCGTTTCCCCCTTTTACGGCGTCGTTGTTTAGTGTCGCCGGCTGGGATCAGATCCATTGTATTGGGTGGAAGGCAAAACACAGGATCCGCTTCGAGAGAGTCATATTCCTGGTTGTAACGATGGTGAGTTGACTTTGCTCTTATATTCAGTAGTTCCTCCCGACTGTATGTAATGAAACCTAAGATTACCTGGGGTACCAATGTAAGGAATAACACATAAAAAAACAAAATACTGCATATTTTCCTAGGAACGCAAAGCGAGGCGGCCATCTCGGTCGGCGCCGGAAGTATGGTAATTCAGTATATTAAGGAGATTTCACAGACCTGTAAAATATCATAGTCCTCTCTGTTCTCCTCAGTAAGATGAAACACAAACTCGAAAATGACATTTGGACATGGGAGAGTCTCCCTCAGGGAGAGGGAGCTTTTCAGAAAATGTCATCTTGAAATACATATATATTATACGTCTTTATAACAATATATTATAGCTAAAGGCTTTATTGGTATATACTCCACAACCATAATTTGGTATTTTTCCATTGCAAAGTTTGTGTTGACTTTTAGTTGAAGCATATGCACCTCCCCCGACTGCAGTCATCGACTTCCGTCTGCTTTCGTACGTACGTCACCTTGAACACGGCCATATAAAGGCTTTATTGGTTTTAAAGCTAGAATCCTTAGTTGTTGTATACATTTTTTTACTTCTAAATGAATGATATATACCCATTGATTCTTGAAGAATATAACTTATAAATGCCTCAGAAGGTTAGTCAAACTGTTACCCAAAATATAAGCTTGTTTTACTCCAATGCTTGTAAACAATGTAAACAAACACTTTATAGCCTCAAAACATTGTTAAAACTATCATTTTGATATCATGGATGGTTAGTCCTTGCATTCATAGCTCTGTCTATGAATTTGAGTGGTCACATTTCTCCAGGCCAATCCCTCAGCTTTATACCAAAACAGAGGTGGAGTGATCGCTTTATTGTTTCAACTAAGGACTCTAACTTTAGTGTGTACTCCACACTAATTTGGTCTCTCTCTCTCTCTCTCTCTCTCTCTCTCTCTCTCTCTCTCTCTCTCTCTCTCTCTCTCTCTCTCTCTCTCTCTCTCTCTCTCTCTCTCTCTCTCTCTCTCTCTCTCTCTCTCTCGCTCTCTCTCTCTCTCTCTCTCTCTCTCTCTCTCTCTCTCAGTCACTCACTCAGTCACTCACTCACTTTCTCACTCACTCACTCTTAGAATGTTAGCCCTGCTGTACTTCCTCTTTAGCGTTGCCTCATTGGCTGCTTTGTTGGGAAAGACAGAAAGTGTCTTGTGTTGTTGGTGTCGTTTGATGGTTTCAGAGCTGACTATCTCAGACGGTTCCTTCTACTCAACCTAAAGCTTCTGTACTCACAAGGAGTCCTGGTGGAACAGATTACTAATGTCTTTATCACCAAGACCTTCCACATCCATTACAGCCTGGTAATATATATATATATACTGTATATACAGTGAGGGAAAAAGTTATTTGATTCCCTGCTGATTTTGTACGTTTGCCCACTGACAAAGAAATGATCAGTCTGTAATTTTAATGGTAGGTTTATTTGAACAGTGAGAGACAGAATAACAACAAAAAAATCCAGAAAAATGCATGTCAAAAATGTTATAAATTGATTTGCATTTTAATGAGGGAAATAAGTATTTGACCCCCTCTCAATCAGAAAGATTTCTGGCTCCCAGGTGTCTTTTATACAGGTAACGAGCTGAGATTGTGCTCCTACTCTTAAAGGGAGTGCTCCTAATCTCAGTTTGTTACCTGTATAAAAGACACCTGTCCACAGAAGCAATCAATCAATCAGATTCCAAACTCTTGTTGAAAGTGTTGTGGTCAGATGAGACCAAAATGGAGCTCTTTGGCATCAACTCAACTCGCCGTGTTTGGAGGAGTGGGAATGCTGCCTATGACCCCAAGAACACCATCCCCACCGTCAAACATGGAGGTGGAAACATTATGCTTTGTGGGTGTTTTTCTGCTAAGGGGACAGGACAACTTCACCGCATCAAAGGGACGATGGACGGGGCCATGTACCGTCAAATCTTGGGTGAGAACCTCCTTCCCTCAGCCAGGGCATTGAAAATGGGTCGTGGATGGGTATTCCAGCATGACAATGACCCAAAACACACGGCCAAGGCAACAAAGGAGTGGCTCAAGAAGAAGCACATTAAGGTCCTGGAGTGGCCTAGCCAGTCTCCAGACCTTAATCCCAGAGAAAATCTGTGGAGGGAGCTGAAGGTTCGAGTTGCCAAACGTCAGCCTCGAAACCTTAATGGCTTGGAGAAGATCTGCAAAGAGGAGTGGGACAAAATCCCTCCTGAGATGTGTGCAAAACTGGTGGCCACCTACAAGAAACGGTTGACCTCTGTGATTGCCAACAAGGGTTTTGCCACCAAGTACTAAGTCGTGTTTTGCAGAGGGGTCAAATACTTATTTCCCTCATTAAAATGCAAATAAATGTATAACATTTTTGACATGCGTTTTTCTGGATTTTGTTGTTGTTATTCTGCCTCTCACTGTTCAAATAAAACTACCATTAAAATGATAGACTGATCATTTCTTTGTCAGTGGGCAAACGTACAAAATCAGCAGAAAACGGAGCAGAAAACACCACCCACATAGGACAGGCTCTTATAGAGCTGTGTGTCTAACACATTGGGCTTGTTTGAGTGGTAAGGCTGAAGCAATCGACTGCAGACAAGTCGAGGAGTGAGGTCGGGGAAGGTGCATCTGCGACAGCCTAAAATCAGACACTGATGTAGTTTTCCAACAGCAAGGCTCAGTGCAACATGGCACATACCCTTGCTTTTCTTTGGAATAAACTCCCACATATCACACACTCACAAACTGGAAATATATGTGTGTACATTGTAATATCAATTGGTGAGAGAGAGAGACTCAAATATCACATTAATTTGTACATATCCACACTGTATACAATCACGTCAAAGTTTGTTTCAGTCACGTCTTTGGTCACGTTCGCTTGGGTCAAACAAAAACACTAATGATTGGTTGACAATAGAGCCTTCCACAATGCAGGGTGATGCTGCAGGGTGAAGTTGGGGAAGAGAAACTTCAGAAACTTGCAGTCGACTCACGTAATGACGTTTGATCACATGGTTATTGTAAAGCTCAGGCAGTCGTAATGTGGCGCAAGTCTGACAATGGTTGCCTGCAAGGAGACACGTGCCGTCATCATTGCTTTGCACAAAAAGGGCATCACAGGCAAGGATATTGCTGCCAGTAAGATTGCACCTAAATCAACCATTTATCGGATCATCAAGAACTTCAAGGAGAGCGGTTCAATTGTTGTGAAGAAGACTTCAGGGCGCCCAAGAAAGTCCAGCAAGCGCTAAAGTTGATTCAGATGTGGGATCGGGGCACCACCAGTACAGAGCTTGCTCAGGAATGGCAGCAGGCAGGTGTGAGTGCATCTGCACGCACAGTGAGGCGAAGACTTTTGGAGGATGGATGGCCTGGTGTCATGAAGGGCAGCAAAGAAGCCACTTCTCTCCAGGAAAAACATCAGGGACAGACTGATATTCTGCAAAAGGTACAGGGATTGGACTGCTGAGGACTGGGGTAAAGTCATTTTCTCTGATGAATCCCCTTTCCGATTGTTTGGGACATCCGGAAAAAAGCTTGTCCGGAGAAGACAAGGTGAGCGCTACCATCAGTCCTGTGTCATGCCAACAGTAAAGCATCATGAGACCATTCATGTGTGGGGTTGCTTCTCAGTGGGCTCACTCACAATTTTGCCAAAGAACACAGCCATGAATAAAGAATGGTACCAACACATCCTCCGAGAGCAACTTCTCCCAACCATGCAGGAACAGTTTGGTGACGAACAATGCCTTTTCCAGCATGATGGAGCACTTTGCCATAATCCAAAAGTGATAACTAAGTGTCTCGGGGAACAAAACATCGATATTTTGGGTCCATGGCCAGGAAGCTCACCAGACCTTAATCCCATTGAGAACTTGTGGTCAATCCTCAAGAGGCGGGTGGACAAACAAAAACCCACAACTTCTGACAAACTCCAAGCATTGATTATGCAAGAATGGGCTGCCATCAGTCAGGATGTGGCCCAAAAGTTAATTGACAGCATGCCAGGGCGGATTGCAGAGGTCTTGAAAAAGAAGTGTCACCACTGCAAATATTGACTCTTTGCATCAACTTCATGTAATTGTCAATAAAAGGCTTTGACACTTATGAAATGCTTGTAATTATACTTCAGTATTCCATAGTAACATCTGACAAAAATATTTAAAGACACTGAAGTTGCAAACTTTGTGGAAATTAATATTTGTCATTCTCAAAACTTTTGGCCACGACTGTACAACCCTTCTCTCTCTTCTCTCCCTCTCCCTCTCTTCTCTCTCTCTCCCTCTCCTCTCTCTCTTCCTCTCCCCTCTCTCTCTCCCTCTCCTCTCTCTCTTCCTCTCTCCTCTCTCCCTTCCTCTCCCCTCTCTCTCCTCTTTCTCTCTCTCTCTCTCTCTCAGGTCTGTTCAAGTTGTGGAGGCCACGGCGTCAGTCTGCCTCTCATCCCTTCCAACACATCTCGATACAGGACGATGATGTTGATGATGCTGACTATACTGACCAACCACAGATCATAACAACAAGCCAAAGCTTACCACCATGCTCCAAACAACCAATCAGAACTCAAACGGGAATAAATAGGGAATAGTGTCATTTCAGACACAGCCATACTAGTTTTACAAGAGTTACAGAGCGGTAGTCAGATTTCAGATTTACACACTCCTCATTCTCTGTGGTACAATACTTACAGTATGGAGTATTCAAATAAATATGTAAACTATAAATAAACATATTGAACCATAAATAGATAAAACTAAAGAAATAAGACACTAAAGAGAACAGCCAATTAGTATAAACAGACTGGGGTTACTTGAATTTGTCTGTATACAGAGAAACCATCTAATATGATATAACACGTGTTTATATATTTGAACAAATGCTCTGTTAATTGTTTTGCAAGACGATCCTAAAAAGAAGAATACATGTTTGTTAGGAGAGCTTCTGTTAAAGGGATGTAAATTTGTATTTTGAAGGGTTTATTTCATAAAGAGTACCGCTATATTGCAGAAGTAGCAGTAGTAATTGTTTGAACAGCAGTGATGGGTTTTGTTAGCTACTTTGTAGACTGCTGAGCCAGGGAGTGGAGTCAGAAACAGGACTGAAGCTATGTTTCTGCTGTTTGTTAGTCAGTTAATTTGATTATATTTAGAAGTGTGTGTGTGTGTGTGTGTGTGCTGAGATAAGCTATAGCTTTGGTACTGTATGGTTTCCTGTAGTGTTAAAAGGAGACAAACGAGCTATACTGTTCAATTCAGGTCCTTTATCTGAAAATAAGTTATTGAAGGAAAAAAGTTTCAGTTTGTCTGATTCTCTGGTCAAGCCACTGTGTGTGCGTGTGCCAGCGTGTGTGTGTCGGCAGAGAAAGGGCGTGTGCCAGCGTGTGTGTGTCGGCAGAGAAAGGGCGTGTGCCAGCGTGTGTGTGTCGGCAGAGAAAGGGCGTGTGCCTGCGTGTGTGTGTCGGTGTAGAGAAGTCGAAGATCTGCTGTTACTATGGTTACTATAGCATAGTAACCATAGTACTATGATTAATATGCTGTAACTATGCTGTTATTATGGTTAATGTACAGTAACTCTACTGTTACTATGTCAACCGCCCGCGTTGGGCGGTCCAGGTGGCTACTGAACTGGTCCGCAGGGTGTTTCTGCTCATATTGTCATTGACTGACATATGAAAGTAAACCTAAATGTTGTGTCCACATTGTATCATTATTTTACAAAGCATCTATGCTTAATCATTACACTGGATATAATGACGTGTGTGTGTGTGTGTGTGTGTGTGTGTGTGTGTGTGTGTGTGTGTGTGTGTGTGTGTGTGTGTGTGTGTGTGTGTGAAAAAGAAGGGGAAAGAGTATGTGTCATTGGAACCACCAGGAAAAAAGAAAAGAACACAACCACACATGTTGGGAATGAATAGTTTACATACTCTTCATTTCAGTCACATTATAATGTATTAAAATGCAAAGATATAAAATTAAATAGATACTGACTCATGTAACATTTGTATATTTTTCTGATGAAACTACATGTTCTAAAATATGGGTTATCTTATCTCTTATTACCAATATCGCTATAGATACTACTACTATCTCTGTGGTATCTCATAGTATGTCTGAATTGTCACAGGTTAATAGTCTTTTCAGGAGGCAATGTTACAGTAATAATCCATCTCACAGCATCAACTTTAGTGCGACAATCTCCAAACATTAGCATCAGAGGGGTATGTCACCAAGAAAGATCAATAAGTTAGCCCGTCAAACCCTCCAGAGGGGTGTACCACAAAGCTAGATCAAGGAGTTAGCCAGTTAACTTTCCTGAATATTTTTAAACAGCTTTTTGGGGGGGGGGGGGCTTGAAATGGGGACGGTCTAATGGACTCTACAACCAAAAATACACATCTAGGTTTAGCTTTCTTAATGAACCAAAAAATCAACTGTTGTTTATCAACGTTAGCTGGCTAATTCATTGATAATGTTTTGTAATATACCCCTCTGGACACTCCCAGATACAGCAGACAGAGGATACAGCACTATATCAAAGTCCTATAAAACACTGTTTTCATCATTCTCATTCAGTTTGGACATTCTAAATGGAAGAACATAAATCAGCAGTACATAACTAGAATCAATATTGCTAGGGGCAACAAGAGATATGTCCAAGCTGAGGGACATGGACACATCAAAATTAGAAAAATGTAAACCCTCACCAAATAAAAACACTAATATATTTATTTATTAAACTCCTTGAGATGAACCAACTAACTCGTTTTCAAGGGGGTCCTGTGACTTCAAAGGAAGTAATGACTTATGTCATAACTTCTATATGACACCTGTACAATACATCCATGTTAAGTTTGGTTAAAGGTAGATTCAACAATATGACATCATCATCATACACAGTGGTAGGGATTATGATGTGTAACTGGGATCCAAGGACTGTCCCGCAAAAACAATTTATGACAAGACCCGAGAAATTAGAACATTTTCCCCCTTTGTCGCAGAAATGCATGGGCATCTCTGTCACAGACATGAAGTCTTAACAATTCAGAGAGACGTGAGGGAA
The DNA here is from genome assembly GCF_045679555.1 of Salvelinus alpinus. Classification (NCBI taxonomy): domain Eukaryota; kingdom Metazoa; phylum Chordata; class Actinopteri; order Salmoniformes; family Salmonidae; genus Salvelinus; species Salvelinus alpinus. Next base: position 26,441,790 of record NC_092119.1, read on the forward strand.
AATTCTATCTTGTCCTGTCCTAGAGCCTAGGCTGTTTTCCTAACCATTCTCAATCCCACTGAAACCCCAAATTCTGACACCTGTCTCGTGTGAAAATTCCTAACTTTATTATGTAAACCATAGGTTACATTATCAAGGCACGTCTCTCGCCTATGCGTGTCAAAATACCGCTATAACATTTCCCCCGCTTCTCTGAGATGTCTCCTACTGCTGCCCATATAAGAACTTCGGTAGAGAATGTGGGATCAACCAACAGTGTGAGAGTAGATATGGATATTTTTAAAACCGAGTTGGCCCCTGTTAAGATACCTTGATAATTAAACTATTTCCACTCGTCATCTGCCCGTTATTATTGAGCTATCTGTATAAACATCAACTCAATTCTGCCAAATATAGGAGATATCTAGCAAGTTTAGCAACTTTGGTCATTTGACTTTTGTTTGACTGCCGTTACGTTTGTATGATTCGACAACGCAATACTCGGGATGCGCTCTGTGTCGAGATGGGCTACTGCTGAAATGCTCTGAATTGATATGATAATGCTCGGAATTTATGAACGGACTGTTTCGCAATTCACAACGTCATTGGTGATTAAAGATATTTACTCTATCATTACTAAATATCAGTTTAATTTTCTCTGAAATCTTTACATAGTGCCACAGCCAAGCCGACAAGGTGGCGCAACGCCCCTCTTATTTAGGGATAACCCTGGCATTGTGACTATATCTTGGTTTTAAACGCTTTAAATGGGCACTTCTGATTTCCTGGGACTCTCGGGATAAATATGAATTATTCCCGATATTGAAACTTGGTAGATTTTTGGGAAAATATTCATCTCAACACAGCAGAGGGATTTCCAAATCTGTTCCCTCTCAATGTGTACTGTACCTTCCATTGAGACTATAGTGGCAGTGCCTACACTGACAGTCTTGGCAGAAATACATTTTACTGTTGATTTCTGTAAGTAGGAAGTTGACCCATATGATAATGTCATATTGCCGTGTACCTTTAACCTGCTCTGTGCTTATAAGAGCTGGCTCCAGCTCAGCCTGATGCCCTGACTGACTTAATTTTTTATAAAACTAGTTTCTGATATGAACCTGGATCAATACAGCCTAATCTCTGAACCGATTGCGTCTCAAACTTTGCCTACAAAGTTCAGAACCTTTACCTGCTGTTACTTTTGACCCAGAACAGAAACAGAGAGAGGTTAAAGGTCAAATGTAGAATGCTGAGTCCACTTGTGACTCCAAATGCATACGCTCAAGTGTATTATTGCTTTTATAAATAAAGTTAATATATATTTGCACCATATGAAGTTTATATATATTTGCCAAAAAAATAAGTTCATATTATGTTCATATATATTTGCACCAAATAAAGTTCACATATATACAGTACCAGTCAAAAGTTTGGACACACCTACTCATTACAGGGTTCTTCTTTATTTTCACTATTTTCTACATTGTAGAATAATAGTTAAGAAATCAAAACTATGACATAACACATGGAATCATGTAATAACCAAAAAAGTGTTAAACAAATCAAAGTGTATCTTATATTTGAGATTCTTCGAAGTAGCCACCCTTTGGCTTGATTACAGCTTTGCACACTCTTGGCATTCTCTCAACCAGCTTCATGTCACCTGGAATGTTAATTTGTGGAATTTCTTTCCTTCTTAATGCATTTGAGACAGTCAGTTGTGTTATGACAAAGTAGGGGTGGTATACAGAAGATAGCCCTATTTGGTAAAATACCAAGTCCATATTATGGCAAGAACAGCTCAAATAAGCAAAGAGAAATTACATTCCTTCATTACTTTAAGACATGAAGGTCAGTCAATCTGGAAAATGTCAAGAAATTCTAACGTTTCTTCAAGTGCAGTCGCAAAAACTATCAAGCACAATGATGAAACTGGCTCTCATGAGGACCGCTACAGGAAAGGAAGACCCAGAGTTACCTCTGCTACAGAGGATAAGTTAGAGTTAACTGCACCTCAGAAGTTGCAGCCAAAATAAATGCTTCACAGAGTTCAAGTAACAGACACATCTCAACATCAACTGTTCAGAGGAGACTGCGTGAATCAGGCCTTCATGGTCGTATTGCTGCAAAGAAACCACTACTAAAGGACACCAATAAGAAGAGACTTGCTTGGGCCAAGAAACACGAGCAATGGACATTAGACCGGTGGAAATTTGTCCTTTGGTCTGATGAGTTCAAATTTTTGATTTTTGGTTCCAACCGCCGTGTCTTTGTGAGACTCAGAGTGGGTGAACGGATGATCTCCACATGTGTGGTTCCAACCATGAAACATGGAGGAGGAGGTGTGATGGTACTTTGCTGGTAACACTGTCAGTGATTTATTTAGAATTCAAGGCACACTTAACCAGAATGGCTACAACAGCATTCTGAAACGATAAGACATCCCATCTGGTTTGTGCTTAGTGGGACTATAATTTGTTTTTCAACAGGACAATGACCCAACACACCTCCAGGCTGTGTAAGGGCTATTTGACCAAGAAGGAAGGTGATGGATTGCTGCATCAGATGTGCCTCCACAATCACCCAACCTCAACCCAATTGAGTTGGACTGCAGAGTGAAGGAAAAGCAGACAACAAGTGCTCAGCATATGTGGGAACTCCTTTAAGACAGTTTGAAAAGCATTCCAGGTAAAGCTGGTTGAGAGAATGCCAAGAGTGTGCAAAGCTGTCATCAAGGCAAAGGGTAGCTACTTTGAAGAATCTAAAATATAAACTATATTTTGATTTGTTTAACACTTTTTTTGGTTACTACATGATTCCATATGTGTTATTTCATAGTTCTGATGTCTTCACCATTATTCTACAATGTAGAAAATATTAAAAATAAAGAAAAACCCTTGAATGAGTAGGTGTGTTCAAACTTTTGACTGGTACTGTATATTCATATATATTTGCACCATATAAAGTTGATCGGTGGAAGGCTTAGTGTTGATTGGTGGAGGGATGGTCAGACGTAGTCAGGTAAAGGTCTCTGTCACCATGACTACCTCAGGGATGAGGTCATCAGAAAGAGAATCACATATCCGTATTCTACATGACAGAAAATCTTATCTGTTCTACACAATTCATGTCTATCTTAACGTTCTGTAATGTTGTGCCTTGCTGAGCAGACAAACAAGCAAACATAATTTACTATGACTCACAGCTCAGGCACAACACACACAGTACACACACATCTCTGTACATATAAATATATACACATTCAGTTAAAAACTAAAGAGATCACACACCCAGTTAACCAAACTAAAGAGAATACACACCCACTTAACCAAACTAAAGAGAATACACACCCAGTTAACCAAACTAAAGAGAATACACACCCAGTTAACCAAACTAAAGAGAATACACACCCAGTTAACCAAACTAAAGAGAATACACACCCAGTTAACCAAACTAAAGAGAATACACACCCAGTTAACCAAACTAAAGAGAATACACACCCAGTTAACCAAGCTAAAGAGAATAAACACCCAGTTAACCAAACTAAAGAGAATAAACACCCAGTTAACCAAACTAAAGAGAATAAACACCCAGTTAACCAAACTAAAGAGAATAAACACCCAGTTAACCAAACTAAAGAGAATACACACCCAGTTAACCAAACTAAAGAGAATACACACCGAGTTAACCAAACTAAAGAGAATAAACACCCAGTTAACCAAACTAAAGAGAACAAACACCCAGTTAACCAAACTAAAGAGAACACACACCCAGTTAACCAAACTAAAGAGAATACACACCCAGTTAACCAAACTAAAGAGAATACACACCCAGTTAACCAAACTAAAGAGAATACACACCCAGTTAACCAAACTAAAGAGAATAAACACCCAGTTAACCAAACTAAAGAGAATAAACACCCAGTTAACCAAACTAAAGAGAATAAACACCCAGTTAACCAAACTAAAGAGAATACACACCCAGTTAACCAAACTAAAGAGAATACACACCGAGTTAACCAAACTAAAGAGAATAAACACCCAGTTAACCAAACTAAAGAGAACAAACACCCAGTTAACCAAACTAAAGAGAATACACACCCAGTTAACCAAACTAAAGAGAATACACACCCAGTTAACCAAACTAAAGAGAATACACACCCAGTTAACCAAACTAAAGAGAATACACACCCAGTTAACCAAACTAAAGAGAATAAACACCCAGTTAACCAAACTAAAGAGAATACACACCTAGTTAACCAAACTAAAGAGAATACACACCCAGTTAACCAAACTAAAGAGAATAAACACCCAGTTAACCAAACTAAAGAGAATAAACTCCCAGTTAACCAAACTAAAGAGAATACACACCCAGTTAACCAAACTAAAGAGAATAAACACCCAGTTAACCAAACTAAAGAGAATACACACCCAGTTAACCAAACTAAAGAGAATACACACCCAGTTAACCAAACTAAAGAGAATAAACACCCAGTTAACCAAACTAAAGAGAATAAACACCCAGTTAACCAAACTAAAGAGAATACACACCTAGTTAACCAAACTAAAGAGAATACACACCCAGCTAACCAAACTAAAGAGAATACACACCCAGTTAACCAAACTAAAGAGAATAAACACCCAGTTAACCAAACTAAAGAGAACACACACCCAGTTAACCAAACTAAAGATAATACACACCCAGTTAACCAAACTAAAGAGAATACACACCCAGTTAACCAAAATAAAGAGAATAAACACCCAGTTAACCAAACTAAAGAGAATACACACCCAGTTAACCAAACTAAAGAGAATACACACCCAGTTAACCAAACTAAAGAGAATACACACCCAGTTAACCAAACTAAAGAGAACACACACCCAGTTAACCAAACTAAAGAGAATAAACACCCAGTTAACCAAACTAAAGAGAATAAACACCCAGCTAACCAAACTAAAGAGAATAAACTCCCCGCTAGGAGACAGCTTTCAGGCCGCTGTTTATATTACATTCACATTTTTTCTAATTTCATATTATCTTTTAGTATTATTCATGAAGACGTGAAAATAACATGACATGCTGTCTTCTGTCACTATCCAGTCTTCTCAGCAGAGTGAGAAATACAAAACAGAGATGAAGAGATAAAAAACAGAGAGAAGAGTCACATTTGTGTGTATCAGTGTCGCTTCCGTCCCTCTCCTTGCCCCAACCTGAGCTCGAACCAGGGACCCTCTGAACAGATGAACAACCATCACCCACGAAGCATCGTTACCTGTCACTCCACAAAAGCTGTGGTCCTTGCATAAGGGAAACAACTACGTCTAGGTCAGAGCGGGTGAGGTCACCGGTTGAACACTACTAGCGAGCACCACTAAATAACTCGCCATTTCACATCGGTTACATGTGCGCACTTGTAAATATGTGTGTTTGTCTATGTGTGTATGTGTCAGAAAGAAGACTCGTACTGCAGTAGTTCATAGAGCAGAGGTCTGTCCCTGTATCGTATGCCTGCGGCTGCAGGCGTCAGGTACTGTAGTAGGTTGATGGTCCTTCGCAGCCGTCTGTCCACGTAGTGAGCGTCCCAGGCCGGGTAACGTTTCCTGGGCATGTCAATCTTTATCAGAGGACCTTCGAAACGCCTCGAGGTGGGGGGCTCCAAACGCACCTGGAACACCGGCAGACAGCCTTCTGCGATGATGTCATCACTGTGAAACGGGGCAGCCAGGTGGGCTGGGGTGGGTGGAGCTGAGGGGGGCAAGGGGTTACCCCACAGCAGCTCATCCCACCAGGTCGATGCCGGGGTGGGGTGTGTGTGTGAGGGGTGAAGAAGGCCGTAGTACAGAAGCATCACCAGTACTCCACCCGCAAAGGACAGGTAGACACCACACAACGCTGGAACCGCGTAGCTGTCTGTCTCTTCATGGTCACGATACACATACCTGTAACACACACACAACTGTTAAGATATCCACGCACACACATTTGTCTCTGTACAATCATGAGATATACACCTATTCGAAGATAAAACACATACTGTAGGTGTGTGCCTGTCTGTCTATCTGTCTGTCTACATACCACAGTCCAGTGAGCAGTGTGTTCTCAGCCAGTACCACAGAGTAGTAAGCCACCATGCGTCCCCTGGTGTGTCCCTCCTTGACGTTGAACCAACAGAAGATGTAGACGATGCCCACCACCATGTTAAACAGCACCTCCTCCCAGCGAGACATACAGAAGTCTGTTCCGCCATGCACCACCCACAGGGCCATGCCACACCAGTGGAGCACCACGAAGATGCCAAAGTACAGGTGGAAGAGGGATGCGAAGAGGGCGAGAGAGAGAACGCGGGAGGAGATGGTGAGGAGGCGCCAGAGAAGGTGGAGGAGGGCACCGCGATAACTCAGACTGCGCTGGTCGTCTCTGGAGTCGCGCAGGAGCTTGTGGTACGAGGCCAACACCCAGGATAGAGACAGAAGAGAGCCTAGACTAGATATACCTAGGGAGAGAGATGGAGTGACTCATCTTGATAGCTGTAATACCAGTTGACCAGTGAGTGTGTGTGTGTGAACTGTGTGTATACGTACACTGTAGAGTCTCAGCCCGGTTCTGCTGTATCATAATACAGAGCTGTAGTACTAGTTGAGGAGCTGACTCCAGGAAGGTCTCCAGTAGCCGCAGCATGTTGACGTCTGCGTACTCAAACATCATGGCCCAGTAGAACCTCCTCTGTGCCTCCTTATGCTCCTTCATACGGTGGGACTGGATACCCAGGTATAACGTACGGATATACCTGGGGGTCAGAGGTCAATAATCATGGCAGAGAGAGAGAGAGAGTGAGACGGTTTGTGTAGAATGAATCAGATTAAACACTGAGTGCCCCAGGCTGTGCTTGTGGGGTTTGTGCGTGTCTGTGTATGTGTGAGTATGTGTGTAGACATGCTCATACAACCATCTGGGCTGCATCATATGAGCTAATTTCATACGACATCAATAATTCACTGGCCACATACAGTAGAAACACATGCACGCATGCACACATTTCACCAGATAAACCTGCAAGATGCTGCATCACAACAGAGTTTAATTTGGTAAAAAATTGTATGTCGCTATCCATTATTCCCCTCCCCCCTTCACTTCTGTTATGCGTGTTCAAGCTCTTGTTTCTGCCCATTCTACTCCCTCCCTCCATCTCACAGTGATCTAACTCAATCAGACTGAAACATTCCACACACACCAATCTTTGGGAAAGACTCTATTAGGGAGATTGTTACAAACGTACACACACACTAGCTCTTAAGCCCACTCAACATCTCCCTCAGGCACCTAGGCCATGAAAGATTAGTCTGACAGAGAGAGGGAGAGAAGGAGAGAGATGGGGGGGGGGGGGTACACACAGGATATCCGAGTGGAGTGGCATGGAGCAGCCTGGTTCCTCTCTAGACCTTTGGTGTTCAGTCAGGATGTTTTGATGTAGTGTTTTTCCAGTTTGATGGCTAACTAGCCTTGTGACTATCAGCTCCGCTAGCTAGTTAGCTATCCAGCTAATTATCTAGCTGTGTCAGACACAGACAGTGGGAGTGTAGAGAAAACACAAGAGAAGATGGAAATCGATTGAGCCCAAATAGGTTCAAACTGTTTTTACCGAATGAAAAAAAAAGAAAGCTTTGCTGGTTCTGCATATGTGCTGGTGCTATATGTGCCAGTGCTGGTTCTGCATATGTGCCCTTCCTTGCTAATTATATAAGCCATTTATTGTATGTTTTGAGTAGCCTAGCTAATACTTACAGCCAATCACATCCTAAATATCACCTCCTTCATTGACTTCCAGTGTGTGCGTGCATTTTTTTGTGTGTGTTTGTGTGTCAGCGGCAGACTCTTTCTTCTTTGTTCTCCACCTGTACACACACGGTGAGGTTAACACGTGATCTAGTACATGGACTTCATTAGATAGTAGAGAATAGAGAATGGGAGAGGAGAAGGGAGGAGAGAAGAGGAGAAGTGATGCGAATGACCTAAATGGCCATGTACTCCTGTAATCTCCACCAGGCACAACCAGAAGAGGACTGGCCACCGCTCACAGCCTGGTTCCTCTCTAGGTTTCTTCCTAGGTTCTGGCCTTTCTTGGGAGTTTTTCCTAGCCACCGTGCTTCAGCATTGCTTGCTCTTTGGAGTTTTAGGCTGGGTATCTGTATAAGCCAAGGGGAAAATTGTGGTGTAGATATTGGGGGATGAACAGTAGACGGGTGGTCCTGGTGGTCCACCCCGGATTTTCTTTATGACATTTTAAAACACATTCCCTGCAATTCTACACAGTTTGAAATGACTTATTATGCCTCTCTTGAGTGTTATTTTGAGGGGTATATGGAGGGGTATTTTGAAAACACAGCACAAGTGGAAGGATAAGTAGAAGGCCACCCAACCCCCCACAAAAAAGAAAATATAGATATAAACATATTTTTAGGAAACCAGCTAACTTCCTGCATTTCAACACCTTTTGTCATGGGGCAGGGAGAAAAATGTGCAGTTTTATAATGCTATTCTACACATTTTCTCTTGAGTCTGAGAACATTTAGCAGTTTTAAAGCAAATGTCCTGCAATTCTACAAATCCTTCCATGTGGCAGAGAGAAAAATGTGCTGTTTTATAGCTTATCTCATGGTATTCTTCACATTTTGACATGAGGCAGAGATATTTTTTTGCAGTTTTAAAGTAACTGTCCAGTGTAAATCTCACTTTTAAAAGTTAATAACTCATACCCAAATAATGTTGTTGACTCATCCTATACTTGTATTTGTGGCCAAAGCATAAATTGGAGAAGAAACACTTAAAAAAAAAAACATTTCACACTTGTATCTCAAACAGACCTTTTCAAAAATAATTCCTATTTCCTCATAGAGGATGATGTCATGATGAGCTGGCTAATCAGCGGTCTACTTGCATGAACATTTTAATGACTGGTATATGCCCACACCATTCTGTTGTTGGGGTACACCCTCACAATTCCAACGCAGAAACGCTGTGTTTTAACATACTTCATTTTCCTTCCAAATTAAAAAAAAACTCATATTGTAATTCATTCCAGGTCATATTTCATAGAAATCTGGAAACACTGGACAGTTAGACTTTGGGCAAAAACACAAAAATAATTCCTTTAAACTGTATAACTGATCAATGCACCATCACACAAGGTCATTTAATGCTTAAAAAAATTGCTGCATAAGATTTTGGCTACAGAAGTGGCATTTCGTACCGATCTCTACAGCTTACGTCCAAAAACATATCCTGTGAAATGACGTCAACACATAGTGGAGTTACTAGTTAGCTACAAGTGGCTAGCATAGCTAACAAAGTAGCTACATCGTTCACCACCAAAGGCAAACCCCATTTTGTGTTTGAAACTTGAGAAAGAGGAGTTGGAAAGTTTTTTGTGCCCAAAGTTCACAGTAAAAGCTAATTTCCTGCAATTCTACAAATTTTGCCATTGCTTTTGACATGTTCATATGCTATCTGGGGGCCCCACGACCCAATAAAATAAAAAAAATAAAAAGTATTTTAAAGAAATGATTGGGGGTAATGAATTAACCTATTCTGAATATTGGGTAGGACATATTGGGTGGCAAATGTGTCCTACCCAATATGGTATAAGCACTTTGTGACAACTGCTGATGTAAAAAGTGCTTTATAAAATACATTTGATTGAAATTTGATTGATTGAAGAAGAGAGGGGAGGTGAGAACAGGGGGCATGCTCTGTCCTTACCTCCAGACCTGTCCCAGCTGTAGAATGTGTATGGTGATCTGCCACAGCCACACTGAGGCCACTCTGACCCGGTCTGTTCCAGGATAAACCCCTCTGTGGCCGGCTGGCCCTTGCCTGGTCAGCTTTTCTCTCTCTCCTCCCCTGCTGCAGTCCACTGTCCCCAGCCAGGTGGTCAGACACTCTCCGCTGTAGTCCTGGACAAACCAGCGGAAGCTCAGTATCTGAACTACAATCGACGGCACCAGCACCAGGAAGAGCGTCAGGCCAAACCACAGATAGTCCTGTCTGTCATAGTAGTCCGCAGCGAGAAGTAGGTCTGTTCCCACATCCCAGAAGAAGACGAGGAGAGCCAGGATCAACCAGAGACAGTCCAGCCACAGTCCCTCTTCTGGCGGGCAGCGAGTCTCCCTCAAACTCCTACCACCGCCAACTCCGGTACCCTCAATCCTTCTATAATAATGATCATAATAATAATGGTAAAAGGCTCAAAATGAGAATAGCAGAGACAATTATCATAACACGCACGCACACACACACACTCTTACCCAGTAGTGTCTTTCCCCAGCAGGTTTCCCAGGCAGTTGGAGCGACAGCCCCAGTAGCAGACAGCAGAGTGACAGCAGAGGCAGATGTGGATAGCTGCAGAGTCCAGAGGCTGACAGTCTTCCTCTGTGTCTCCATCAAACACCCCCTCCCCCACTCCTTCCTCCGTTTCTCCCCCTCCCCTTCCATCAGACTGCGCTGCCATGTTCCTCCCCTTTCCTCTCGTCCCGAACCAAAACACAACCTCCTCTGATTCCACGTCACTTCCCAAATACCTCCTGTCCCTCCCAAGCCGCGGTGTTTCTGTCTCTGACTCTCCCGGGGAGCCATCAGAGCCGGTCACCGCACGAAGGTGGCTGCCCCTCTGCCTCCTCCTCCTCTCCCTTCCTCATTGCCCTCCTCTCTAGGAAACACTCTATCCCCTCTCCTACCAGGCGCTCCTTGCGACCAGTGGCAGCGGTTGAATCCGTTCCTATTCCTCTCCTCCTCCAGCCTCTCTTCATCTCCCAGTCTCTCGCTCCCTCTGCATCTTCTACATGGCTGTACTCACCACGGTCATCTAGGGAGACAGTGGCTTGTTATGACGTAATGCAGCATCTCCCTGCTAAGAGACGTGTGTGTGTGTGTGCTGAGACATGAGTGTGTGAAAAGCCAGTGAATTAATCCTCATCCATGTGGAGCTGTGGTAGCGTTTCAGCCTTCCCCAGCCTGTCTCTCAACCTGTCACACATACACCACAGCAGCCTATGAGCTGTCCGCTCCACCTCACTGCTTGAGCCCTCTGCGCTGCACAGCTCAGGTCAGAACGCACTCACACACACTCCGCCTCCTAGCGGCAAGACTAGACACAACATCTGCACATCTGTACATACACTCTCTCTCCCAACCCCCCTCTCTTCCCTCCCTCAGCAGGCTTCAGGCCAATAGCTCAGCCAGCCTAATCACCCAGAACATATGTGTGTGTGTGTGCGTGAGCTCTGCCAAGGAAGGAGAGGGGAGAAGAGATGGAAATAGAGAGAGAGGGAGAGAGGAAGGAGAGGGGAGAAGAGATGGAGATAGGGAGAGAGGAAGGAGAGGGGAGAAGAGATGGAGATAGAGAGAGAGGGAGAGAGGAAGGAGAGGGGAGAAGAGATGGAGATAGAGAGAGAGGGAGAGAGGAAGGAGAGGGGAGAAGAGATGGAGATAGGGAGAGAGGAAGGAGAGGGGAGAAGAGATGGAGATAGAGAGAGAGGGAGAGAGGAAGGAGAGGGGAGAAGAGATGGAGATAGGGAGAGAGGAAGGAGAGGGGAGAAGAGATGGAGATAGAGAGAGAGGGAGAGAGGAAGGAGAGGGGAGAAGAGATGGAGATAGGGAGAGGAAGGAAGAGGGGGTGGGAGATGGGAGAGATAGTGAGGGGGTAGGGGAGGAGCAATTATAAGGATTTAAGAAGAGGGGGATGAGGGAGGGATAAAGCACAAACCAGCCTCTTCACTCTTTCATTCTCTCCCTCTCTCTTTCTGTGTCCACTGGAGATTAGCCTCTATGTTGCCATGACTACCATCCCAGGGTGGCTGAAGGGGAGTCTGGTAATTTGGTCTGTGAAGGAAAGAGAGATGGAGAGAGAGAGAGAGAGGGGGAGAGGTAGTCAGGTGTAATTTGTTCTATAATCAATTCTCCTATTTCTCCATGTTTTTCCTAATGTGTATCAGATACAAACCACACTAGTCTACTGGCTACAGGGACTCTTATGCAATATCGATATTTGCATATTTCATAATGCCAATAACACTTTATATTAAATTGGACCGAGGGAGAGAGGAAGATGTACTGCTCACTTGAGATAAAATAAGAATTGTTTTTTAGAAGCGGGATTGTATGTGATTTTAATTGATGTGACACTTGGTGCTCTGCTTTGAAATGTAGTCCTGTGGACTGTTAGATAACTAGTGTGTTTCTGAATGCAGACATCTTGGCTGGGTTTCCCAAATTCAACGTTTTTTTACGATACATCGTTGGTTACTAAAGTGCAATATTAGTAACCAGTTTCAAATAAGCTTATGAAAATATATGATAACAGTGCCCCATAATAACACAAATGCATCAGGATTGACAAGTTTCAATATTGTTCATATAAACTTTTTTACCAATTACATTTTTTGTTTTGTTTTATTGTTATTGTTTGTGTGTGTAACCTAGACATCTTGCCAGATCCTCTTACCTAATCTTGGGTTTGTGTGTGTGAGGCTGCAAAGGGCCAGGATTCCATTCTAGAATCATAGTTTCGACTGATCCTACAGTTTTGTTTCAGTACTGCAGTTTAACTGTTGCCCAGCCCAGAAAGACAATTTCCACAGATGGCCACATAGAGAAGTCAGATTTGAAAATTCCTAATAAGACACTTTAGTCATCACCTTTGTGCACAAAACATCCATTGAATTCTTCAAATAATTGTAGCTGAGGCCAATTTTTTTTAATCACTCAAAGATATTAACAGCCGAACATATGAACATTTTATATTCATCCAATGTCTGCCATGTTTCTGGATGACGTCGTCGCTGCTCGCGTTGCACCCTGTGCACACTGAGTGCTAGTGTGCATGTGACGTTGGTCCGTATAAATCGGATACAACCCGAATATAGACGGTCTATGAATCAGTATATGCCAACATGAGTAAATTATCTTGAAAACAACGGTCCACCATCTTGGATCTTAATATACCTCAGAATTGTGATGTCAGGGTGCATGTGTGTGAATGCTTCCCCCCGGTGGTCAGGGGTATGTGTTGCATGCTGAGCTCTAGCAGGTCATACACCAGGCTGCTCTCCTTCAGCAGTCTCACCAGCAGCTGCTCTCTTTCAGCAGTCTCACCAGCAGCTGCTCTCTTTCAGCAGTCTCACCAGCAGCTGCTCTCCATTTATTGGACCAGGTCTCTCTTGGAAAAGAGATGTTATCTTAATGAGACAAAACGGTATAAATAAAAGGTAAAAAAAAAAAGTCTCACCAGCGGCTGCTCTCCTTCAGCAGTCTCCGACAATGCTGAATAAATGTTTTGCCTGCAGCTACTGATGGCTATATCAAGACTAGTAAAAGCCAAGTGCACTACTTTTGTGAAAAAATTATTTCGATTTGTATTTTGATTATTTCAGAAAAATATTGTGGTCTGTCAAAAAGCAGTGTCACTTGCCACATCATTTTGTCACACTTTGCTTTTTGAAAGACCAGTATCTTGAAAACTTGACTGCTGACATGCAAAACCTTTTTGGGACTGTTTCAGAGGCTTAATAAAAAAAAAATCAGAATTGGTTCAAATTAGGTTGAGGTTAAGGTAAAGGTCAGTTTTAGATTTTGGTAAGCCGTTTTACAGGTCAGAAGTGTCTTTATAGCTTCTCCCGTTGCATTCCACTTAAACAGCGACATTTGGTCTCCATCTTCTGGCCACAAACATTTGGTTCACCATACCCAATCAAACATTTGGAATGGGATTTTCCCATTCGTACTGACGGTTCACTGCACATAGTGCATAACTGTAGCTAAAATATCTGCAGGATAGTCTGAACAGAACCCACAAGAGGTCTGGAGTATAGTAACCTTCCCATTGCTCGCACACACAGCAACCAGGTTAAAGCTTTTTCTTTGTTGAGAAACACACAACTGTCACTTGACTCAAATCTAGAAAATCTGATAAATAACAGTAGGCTATACACAGTGTACAAAACATTAAGAACATCTTCCTAATATTGAGTTGCAACTCAACCTTTTGCCCTAAGAACAGCCTTAATTTCTTCGGGGCATGGACTCTACAAGGTGTTCAAAGCATTCTACAGGGATGCTGGCCCATTTTGACTCCAATGCTTCCCACAGTTGTGTCAAGTTGGTTGGATATCCTTTGAGTGGTGGACCATTCTTGATACACATGGGAAACTGTTGAGTGTGAAAAACCCAGCAGTGTCGCAGTTCTTCACACAAACGGTGCGCCTGGCACCGACTACCTAACCCCGTTTAAAGGCAGTTAAATATTTTGTCTTGCACATTCACCCTCTGAATGGCACACATACACAATGTCTCAATTATCTCAAGGCTTAAAAATCCTTTAACCTGTCTTCTCCCCTTCATCTACATTGATGGAAGTAGATTTAACAAGTGACATCAATAAGGGATCATAAACTGACCAGGTGAAATCTATGGTCATGGAAAGAAGTGCTCATAAGGTTCTGTACACTCATTGTATATGACAACGAAGTCAGATGTAAAATTGGATGGCTATGATTTTATTTTATTCAGAAATCAACACTTAAGAAATTCACAGTCATTTTATATACACTGATCTATTGCACATATAAAAAAAACAGGCTCGACACACCCAGCTCACATGGGTTTTAGACTATACATTTCTGATCCCCATTAAATTAAGATTAAAAAAAAGAATTAACCATGGTTTAGCATTACAATACATTATATAAGTGGATTTAAACCATCCAATACTTTTTAGTTCATAGGAAAATTTTCCAAAAACTGTTGTCATTGGGATGAATTTAGAAAAGCTGACACTTAAAATGAGATTCCTCATTCCAACTATACCATTGGAAACAAAGAAAAGGCAATGATTTAGAAGTAACCCCCACACTCATCAGAAAAAAGGTAATGAACCATAAAAGAAGTATCATAAATGATGACTTCAACGTGTTTGTTCTGACAACAACCATATAAAGCATGTATATCATATAATTCATGTTGGGGTTTCAGGGTTATTATTTTAAGCTGCCAAATAATAAGACTTACTATTTTGTTCAAAATATACATAAAAACAGTGCACATTTTTCTGTCAAAACCCATAGTGGCATGCACCACAGTAAACATCTATGTTGAAATTCACACGGCTTAGCGGTAAATGTACCTACGCTATCCACTGTACAGCAAGTCTAGGAACTATCCAGTGTTTTCCAGTTTTCCAGTGTTTTGTTTGTTGACGATTTACTGTCTGACCTCCAGTTTTTAAAGTGTTGTGTTAGAAGGTATGGATGTTGGTGTTAGTGCTCTTCCTTGTCTCGTCCTATCTTCTCCTTCTTCTCTTTCTCGTCCTGCAGGGCCGTGCCCAGTTTCTTGATGAGGACAGAGAGGACCTTGTCCAGGGGGTCCATCACTCCCCTCTGGAGCCATTTGGGAATTGTAGTCCTTGCGTGGTGGAAGCCTAGCTTCTGGAGAATGTAGTCCACGCCGACAGGATCGATCTTCCGTCCCGTCCAGGAGATGAGCCTGTGGAAATGAATTATTAAGACTGTGTCAAGAAACCTCAGAGATGTATGACTTAAGGGTTTAGGGTTAGTGTATAGGCCTAAAAGTGGGCTTATGGAGTAGTTGAAATGCTCAGGTGAGGGGTTAAGGAGTCAAACACAGGGATCACATACACATACTACAAATGTATGCACTTACTGTACTGTTAGTTTGGATAAAAGTGTCTACATAGTGGCATATATTGGGTCTGAGGGAAGGGGTCTGGTTTACCTGAGCGTGGGCTCCAGCTGCCAGGTGTTGCACATGAATTCTCTCCAGTCCACCGTAGTGTAGTTGATGCCATCCTCCTTGTCTGTGGAGTTCTCATCATTAAGGGCCGTTGGGCTCTTCTGACCAGGCCGAGTGACAAACATCCGGGGGTTGAAAAGGGCTTCAGACCAGGGAAGGGAGAGAGGGAGAGAAACTATAAAGAGTGCCTTGGTTCTCCTTTTTTTTTAGTTCCGCAATCAAACAGCACCTTCAACTGAAATTCTATTTTAGTTGTACCTTTGTTGCTCTTATTTTCTATATATAGTTCAGTGCTCTAATCTAATGTAAAGTACAGTTAATTGTTCTAGGTTGTGCAATGTAGTGTGCTGCTGCTGTTGACATTTCAGGTGCTCTCACCCTTCTCTTTCTCTTTCAGGTAGGCAGAGACCAGGTCATGCAGGAACATGATGAGCTCTGCGTCCATGGTGACACAGATGTGGTCGGTGAATTCAGTAACCAGGCTGCACTCCACCTTAGGCTTACTGTTGGAGTCTGAAACGGATGGGAAACAATAGTGTCGTTACCTTGCTTTCCAACAAAGATAGATATATATAAAGATAGATATATATCTACACACACAAAAGTATGTGGACACCTTCAAATTTGTGGACTCAGCAATTTCAGCCACACTGGTTGCTGACAGGTGTATAAAATTGAGCACACAGCCATGCAATCTCCATAGACAAACATTGGCAGCAGAATGGCCTTATTGAAGAGCTCAGTGACTTTCTACGTGTCGCCGTCATAGGATGCCACCTTTCCAAAAAGTCAGTTTGTCAAATTTCTGCCCTGCTAGAGCTGTGCCGGTCAACTGTAAGTGCTGTTATTTTTTGTGAAGTGGAAACGTCAAGGAGCAACAACGGCTCAGCCAGCTCACAGAACGGGACCACCGGGTGCTGTCCTCGATTGCAACACTCACTAACGAGTTCCAAACTCTGGAAGCAATGTCAGCACAACAACTGTTTGTCAGGAGCAGTTGCACACAAGCCTAAGATCACCATGCACAATACCAAAGTTCAGCTGGAGTGGTGTAAAGCTCACTGCGATTCGACTCTGGAGCAGTGGAAATGCGTTCTCTGGAGTGATGAATCTCGCTTCACCATCTGGCAGTCTGACCGACGAATCTGGGTTTGGTGGATGCCAGGAGAACGCTACCTGCCCCAATGCATAGTGCCAACTGTAAAGTTTGGTCTAGGAGGAATAATGGTCTGGGGCTGTTTTTCATGGTTCAGGCCCCTTAGTTCCAGTGAAGGGAAATCTTAACGCTACAGCATACAATGACATTCTAGACAATTCTTTACTTCCAACTTTGTGGCAACAGTTTGAGGAAGGTCCTTTCCTGTTTCAGCATGACAATCGAACACCTTTGGGATGAATTGGAACGCTGACTGCGAGCCAGGCCTAATCGCCCAACATTAGTGCCCGACCTCACTAATACTTGTGGCTGAATGGAAGCAAATCCCCGCAGCAATGTTCCAACATCTAGTTGAAAACCTTCCCAAAAGTGTAGAGGCTGTTATAGAAGCAAATAGGGGACCAACTCATTATTAATTCCCATTATTTTGGAACGTGATGTACGATGAGCAGGTGTCCACATATACTTTTGGTCTTGTAGTGTCTCTCAGATATATGTTAGAAACTTCCTTTAGATATTTTGGGGACTGTTGTTCCATGCAGTGAATCTGTTATTCAATGTGTTTGTATGGGCTAATAAAGGCCAAAAATAATTTTTCATACATTTTCAAGGGGTATTAAAATTCTAAATCAAATAGCTAAATGATCCTTGGGATGACCTTCTTAAAACAATTCCATATAGCTTAGTAGACCCCCCCCGACTTAGACTCTTATGGGTTAAGTGCCTTTGAACAGGGTATGGTAGTAGGTGCCAGGCACACCGGTTTGAGTGTGTGAAGGACTGCAACGATGCTGGGTTTTACACTCAACAGTTTACCGTGTGTATCATGAATGGGCCATCACCCAAAGGATATCCAGCCAACTTTACACAACTACTGTGGGAAGCATTGGCGTCAACATTGGCCAGCATCCCTGTGGAACTCTTTAGACACCTTGTAGAGTCAATGCCCTGACAAATTTAGGCTGTTCTGAGGGCAAAGGGGTGGGGGGGAGCAACTCAATGTTTTGTACACTCAGTGTATAACTCAACTGAGCCTACCAGTCAAGGAGGGTTCCTCGGGATCCTGAAAGTTTTTGGAGCTGAAATTCAGCTGCATCCTGGGAAGGGCGAAGATTGTCTCCGTCTCGTGGTTGTAGCTAGAAGAGCCGCTGAAGCTGCTGAGCAGGCTTGAACTCTTGGCGGCCGCCCCGCTCTCTGGGTTGTTGGCGTGTACGTTGCGCAAGAGGTTCAGTTCTGGGGAACAGGATACATTAGAATGAGGCAGAGGTCTTGAATAACATTGGGTCAAAGGAAACAATAGACCTTGAATTTGACATTGGTAGTATTTAGTACCCTTTACCCTCATTCCTCATGGCAGTTACGTAGTTGAACCACTCTTTGACCGTGGCTACTCCGTGAGGCGGGTTTTCGTGCCGGCGACGGGTGATTTTGGTGATGGTGGCCATGGGGCTCTCTAGCGCCCCGCAGGGTTTGGTTTCCATAGTGTTGTGACCCAGATTAAAAGCCAACGTCTGCACGATGTAGGTGGACTCATCAGTGGAGCCTGATTGGATAGAAAATAGGTTGAGGTTAGAGGTATTTAGGGCTTAACTTGCTTAGGGATGATGTGCCACTTTGTATGCCTATATGAATGTAATGTAGTTGTTCATAATTTTTTCTAGTCTTTGATCATTAGATGTTTGATTTTTACCATTGAGGACCACTTTGGAAACAAAAGTATCAATTAAAACACTTAAGTCCTATCCTCTGGGAAGACACTGTACATATTGTTGTATAGTTCTTTACCCAAATAAATCCAAATTCCCCATCCCTCCTCTCAGTCTCTTGAAAGCCTTACCGTCCTCCAATATCTTCTGAGCCTCAGTCAAAAAAGCTATGTTGGGCTCCTCCAGGTGGAATAAGGCCCAGGACTTGGAGCGGAAGTTGGGCCCGTGGAAGCAGGCCAGGGTCATGTGGTTGCCATGGAGACTAATGGAGCCACCCAGTTGCACTGCGTCTTCTGGAAGAGGCATCTGGAAGAGGGAGATGTGGCACCCGGCGATCACCTTCAGAACTCCAGGCCAGTGTCGATGGTGGGCCGCATCCATGTCTAGGAGAGAGAAAGGGAGAGAGCCGGAAGGTGCAATGGCAATAGAGGGGGAAAGGGACGGAAAGAGTGGATGAGCCTTCAGATAAAAAAACAGTCCATTTACTTGAACCCGGGAACCCAGTCACAATGGATACTTACACAGCTCTGCAGCACCTTTCTCAATGTTGATGACCGGTGCCTTGGGGGGCAGGTAGGGGACTGGACCCCATGTGGACAATGCTCGTTTGCTTGTGTCAAACTGCTGGGTGAAAAACTCCTGCAGCTTCAACCCAATCTTGATGAGGTCGGGGGTAGTGGAGCGCGAGATGATCACCTGGAAGATATCCCACTGCAAGTCCCCTTGGACAAATATCTTACTGGAGAGAAGGAGGGATAGGTAGAAAGAGAGGTAAAAAAAATAGGAACAAATAATATGAGAAGAGGGACAGAGGGAGAATGAGAACATACAAGAATGTAGCTTCCAGAGGTGTTATAGCTATACATTTTCTCTGGTAGGCTAGGCTAGCTTATTTACCTTTTCTCTGATAGGCTTGTCTCCACAGTGCACAGGTTGACCTTCCACTCATCCTTAAGCTTCAGGTCTGCGTTGCTGAAGACGCCCATGAGGATGCTGGAGCCCATGTAGTCCACACGGGCCTCCGTGGAACCCATGGTGATCTGGATGTTATGGCTGGGCTGCTGGTTGGGGTGCTCCGAGATGTGGGCTTCAACAAACATGTGTTGTTAGGATCGGCAGAGGGATTTCAAGTTCTACTCGTTTGACAGGGATATTTAAGTTAGAGCTGGATGCATTTATCATTTAAAAACACCAAGCCCGAGGCCAGAGTTCAATCTTTGACATCCATAACAATGTGTTTTGGAATCGCACAAAAACAGTACATGCCAGTGGCATAATACATGATTCCCCATCCCTGTACTTACAGACCATCTCCAGGGTGTTGACATCTATATTGCCACCCACCACGCCGCCTTTAGAGTCCAGTTTGGAGCGGCCCAGACCCACGGACATGCTGATTTCTCTGTCTCTGTTACTACCCACTGACAGACGACCCTGACTCTTCAGCCCACTGGTGGTCCAACTAGAGGTAAACAAGAGCAAAAAGTTAGTTCCACCCACCTCCTCATGAATAATCAACATCTGCTTTCTATGAGACATGGTATGTTTCAACAGAAATATTTCAATGTTTAGAATCATACTTTTGGTAAGGGTTATATGTCGGATTGTGTTATGTTTTTATAGGTAGTCAGATATAGACATTAAGTAATATGCTGATATGAATTATAAGGAATAGACTTAAATCTGTGTCTGGGAAACTGGCTCCTAGTGTGTAGAGTATAGTGTGTTGAGTGGGAGGGGTAAAAGGAAGACATACGTGTTGTTGCCCATGACATTGCTCATGTTCATCTGGACGTTGAGCTGCTTCAGGTTGATGGCGAACACCACTAGTGTCTCCCACGGGGTCCCCTGGGGGCCGGCTGCCTTGCCGCTCTTATTGAACGATGGTGTGGACGTCTTGTTCACAGAATCTGTATGGGAGGGAAATACATTACCATTCAAAAGTTTGGGGTCACTTAGAAATGTCCTTGTTTACGAAAGAAAAGCAAATTTTTTGTCCATTAAAATAACATCAAATTGATCAGAAATACAGCGTAGACATTGTTAATGTTGTAAATGACTATTCTAGCTGGAAATGGCTGATTTTGAATGGAATATCTACATAGGCATACAGAGGCCCATTATCAGCAACCATCACTCCTGTGTTCCAATGGCACGTTGTGTTAGCTTATCCAAGTTTATAATTTTATTTAAAGGCTAATTGATCATTAGAAAACCCTTTTGCAATTATGTTAGCACAGCTGAAAACTGTTGTACTGATTAAAGAAGTAATACAACTGGTCTTATTTAGACTAGTTGAGTATCTGGAGCATCAGCATTTGTGGGTTTGATTACAGGCTCAAAATGGCCAGAAACAAATAACTTTCTTCTGAAACTCGTCAGTCTATTCTCGTTCTGAGAAATGAAGGCTAATCCATGCGAGAAATTGCCAAGAAACTGAAGATCTTGTACAACGCTGTGTACTACTCCCTTCACAGAACAGCGCCAACCGTCTCTAACCAGAATAGAAAGAAGAGTGGGAGGCCGCGGTGCACAACTGAGCAAGAGGACAAGTACATTAGAGTGTCTAGTTTGAGAGGCCTTCTAGGCAGATTTGCAAAGAAAAAGACATATCTCAGACTGGCCAATAAAAATAAAATATTAAGATGGGCAAAAGAACACAGACACTGGACAGAGGATCTCTGCCTAGAAGGGCAGCATTCCGGAGTCGCCTCTTCAGTGTTGACGTTGAGACTGGTGTTTTGCGGGCAAAGTTATTACGGACGAAGTTATTCTCAGTCTTAATGAGGGATATAGTATTCATTCATCATTCTAACTGCATTTTAAGTCTAGCTTGTGAAAATAATCTCCATACTAAGCTAAAATAAATGACATTAACACAGGTTTAATTAGATAGTGTTCCTTGATGATGCTGAGCACTCATTTTTGAGTTGGTACCTCTTCTGGGGGCAGAGGAATCGGAGACACTCCTGGTGCGTCCGGGGGCCGGGGACTTGAGGTGGGAGGACAGGCCCCCGGGGGACATGTTGCTCCCAGTGGAGTGGTCTGAGAACACGTTGGGGGACTGGGGCATGTGCTGCCCAGTGCTACCGTCCCAGGTCCTCCAGTAGGCTTTACGGCTGGACTCTGGTGACAGGTGTTGGGCCATGTTCTCTACAGAGTCTGGGGTGGCTGGACCCGAGGCTGGAGGAGAGAAGCAGGTTCAGGTAAAGGGCATGTTTTGAAAACAACACAGGTTTGGGGAAAACATTCCTACGGTTTTAAAGGGACTGACATTAACAGAGTCGGAGAGTGAGAGAAAACAGAGTAACTAGGAAATAAACCCAGTCAGAAGTAAAAATGTTGATAATTTATTACACAAGGAAAATTACACTCTCAGGACTCAAAGGCCTATCGAGGAGTTGTGTTTCTACCTGTTGGCATGTTGATGGTCTGGTCTCCTAGGAAGAGGCGTCGGGCGATGCTGCGGCGGTACCAGGCTCTGGGGAAGGCCAGGATTTCACTCAGCCTCCGCATGTCATACTTGAAGGAGGCAGAGCCGATGTCACACACAGCTAAGAGAGAGAAAACATTCAAAGTTGGCCAGGAATACCAGTGTCTGTGGATTCAACCATCTTGGCAGGGGAATTGAAATGTCAAAATGGATCAGCTTCATTGTCAAGATATAAATGACATTCCCATTTTGAAGACCAAAGATTGAGCTCAGGTTAGACAGTGTCCAACCATTAACCCTGTTTCAAGAGCAGATAAGGCACCTGAGATATTGATGAGGGTGGTGTCCATCTTGCCCCCCTTGCCGGGTATAAAACTCTCGATAAAGGTTGGTCCTCCGGTGCGTCTCATTCTGGACAGGCTGACCTTGACAAACTCCAGATTGATGCTGAGGGAATCCTTCCTCCCAGTCACAGAGGACGGCTCCTCATCCACTGTACCTTAAAGGAAAGAACAGCAATGAGGCGACATTTCATAGCGCTGTTTTAATGCTACACATTGAACTGATGGAAGACCGAACAAGCCTGCTGTGAAAGTACACTATTACTATAAGGCATGCTGCACAGCGTAGTTGGTAGACTTCACTGCAATATAATGCACAGGACTAAACATGGGCTATAGAACAGGGGATAAGGAAGCCGACTGTACCGACTTCAGACAAGTCCCAAGATGCTTGTGGGGGTCGTACAGCAAAATGAACTATTGTGTTCGTGAGAGTCATCTTTCCATAGGGTCCATAATAGTTTGTAGGCCAAACCGTTTGGACGCTACAGACGATTTTGAGAGAAGACCGATTTTCGGGATGTCTCATGATCTGACAAACACTGCTCTAGCTCTGTCACCACAGATGCGGAAGTGCAACGTCGGCGGATGCGGTGGATTGAGATACCCGTATCAAATGCAAAAAAAAATATAGATATCTCTAGTTTAAACTGACAGATTTTTATGGGGATTTTATGATGCTAATTAGTGTCTTCAGAAAGTATTCATATCCCTTGACTTATTCCACATTTGTTGTGTTACAGCCTGAATTTAAAACGGATTTAAAAAAAAGTTCTCACCCATCTACACAATTTATTGAAAAAGAAATACAGAAATATCTCATTCTCACCACTGAGTCAATACATGTTAGAATCGCCTTTGGTGGCGACATACAGCTGAGAGTCTGTCTGGGTAAGTCTCTAAAGAGCTTTGCACACCTGGATTGTACAATATTTGCTAATTATTTTTAAAAATATATTCTTCCAGCTCTGTCAAGTTGGTTGTTGATCCTTGCTAGATAGCCAGTTTCAAGTCTTGGCATTGATTTTCAAGACGATTTAAGTAAAAAATGTAACCAGGCCACAGGAAAAGTCAATGTCATCTTGGTAAGCAACTCCAATGTATATTTGGCCTTGTGTTATGAGTGAATTTGGCTCCCAGTGTCTGTTGGAAAGCAGACCGAACCAGGTTTTCCTCTAGGATTTTGCCTGAGCTTAGATCTATTCCGTTTATTTTTATCTTAAACTCCCTAGTCCTTGCCGATGACAAGCATACCCATAACATGATGCAGCCACCACCATGCTTGAACATATGAAGAGTGGCACTCAGTAATGTGTTATGTTGGATTGGCCCCAAACATAAGAGTTTGTACTCAGGACATAAAGTTAATTTATCTTCATTTTTTTTTGTTGCAGTTTTACTTTAACGCAAACAGGATGCATGTTTTGGATTACATTTTTTTTTGTACATGCTTCCTTCTTTTCACTCTGTCATTTAGGTTAGTATTGTAGAGTAACTACAATGTTGTTGATCCATCCCACATTTTCTCCCATCACAGCCTTTCAACTCTGTTTTAAAGCCACCACTGGCTTCATGGTGAAATCCCTGAGCAGTTTCCTTCCTCTCGTTAGGAAGGATGCCTGTATCTTTGTAGTGACTGGATGTATTGATACATCAACCAAAGAGTAATTTATAACTTCATCATGCTCAAAGGGATATTTCATGTATTTTATTTATTTTTTAATCTACGAATAGGTTCCCTCCTTTGCAAGGCATTGGAAAACCTCCCTGGTCTTTGTGGTTGAATTTGTGTTTGAAAGTCACTGCTCGACTGAGGGACCTTACAGATAATTGTGTGTGAGAGGTACATAGATGCTGTAATCAAAAAGCATGTTAAATACTATTATTGCACACAGAGTGAGTAACTTACACAGAGTGTAACTTATTATGTGACTTGTTAAGCACATTTTTACTCCTGAAGTTATTTATGCTTGCCATAACAAAGGGATTCAATACTTATTGACTCAAGACATTTGTGCTTTTCATTTTTTATTAATTTGTAAAAAATTCTAAAAACATAATTCCACTTAAAAATTCTTGGGTATTGTGTGTAGGCCAGTGACACAAAATCTCAATTTGATTAATTTTAAATTTAGGCTGTAACAACAAAATGTGGACAAAGTCAAGGGGTGTGAATACTTTCTGAAGGCACTGTCTATATTTTTTTTGGATTTTAGTCTTAGGTAAAGAAATAATAAAAATCAGTTAAGAATAAGTTTAATTAAAAAAATCTGTTCCCAAGTATTACCATGAATAAATAAGGAAATGTGATCGTGTCTCAATGTAATAAAGGAATGAAATGGGCTTAGTTTCGGGTCAATGTTCCGGCACCCGACCATCTACTCCGAAAAAACCCACAAAAACATTCAAATTGCTATAGAATATTAGAATATACATGAGAAATGTTAAAGTTGAGAAACTTTCCACTAAACTTTTCCATACCTAGAGGTCCTGGGCCTGGTGCCTGCCCTGTGACAGCAGATTTCTGTTTCCCTGCCCCGTAAGGGTGGAACACGTAGAGGGAGAAGTCTGACATGCAGGCAGTGAAGCTGAGCCCTGAGGAGTTGCTGGGGGGGGCGGTGAGGTCTGACTGGCTGCTGCTGTGATGGGTTCGGCCCAGAGGGCTACCCAGAGATGGAGAGGGACCTGGAGGTTAGATCAAAGAGGTTTTATTATGGACCAGATAGGCTTAGAAAACAAAATTCATCCACTCACACACCTAGAAGTTGCTTTACAGGTGCATTGGAGTGTTCCTATCTATACCTCCTTTGCCAGGGGGTGGTTTGAGGATGTGTAGGCTCGGGGGGGTGGAGGAGGGTGTATGTGGGCTGTCGGTAGGTTGGGTGCTGGATGGGATCTCCATTTCACCGCGATTAGAGGAGAATACCAGGTCTAGAGATGGCAGTTTCAGCATACACTCCACTCTGGACATGGGCAAGCAGCTGAAGCGGATCTGAGAGGGCTAGAGACATTGAGTCATATTAGAATAGAATTTGAAAACGTCATTACTTTGAGTGTGGTGTCTCAGGGATTGGACATTATGACAGCAAAACATACTCATATTGTACAATGGAGAACAGAGTGACATGAACTGAGCTATGGGGGCCACAGTAAGGCGGGCAGACGGAGGTAGGTTACCTGTACTCTGACATAAACCACCACGTCCACAGGAAAGGAGGAGTAGGCAGAGGTGGATGAGGACACCAGGGATGTGGTGGACTCCTCCAGGGGCTCCACTGGATCAAACTGGCCTAAGTCCTCCTCCTGGGAGTTCAGATCTGAGACACACAGAGACAAAAAGGGGTCAGCTTTGAGCAACGGTTTTGTAAGTTGTTGATGTTTTAGGTCCAGCAAACATTTATGGATGTTTTGTACAATTAAAATCCAAAGAGGTGAGGTGAACAGGTGATGTATTTGCAATGGAATGACCCTACATACCAGTATAGTTCCTTTCCACCGGTGTGATGGGAATGGTCTCCAAGGCTTTCTCCAGGAAGTCCAGAAGACAAGGGCTTATGACCATCTCTTCTGGGAGGGTCTGGAGGGCCACCCAGGCATACAGCTTGGCTGTCTTCACCCCACCACTGCCCTTGCCTTTGGCTGCAGGGGAGACATGATTGGAGTTTGGACAGGGTCACACACACACACACACACAAGGCTTCACTACACCAACCAACATTGGTAAGAGAGTGAAAACACAAAGTGAAACAGATATTGGGACAGATTTAACAAATGTTTTTCGCTCACAAGGAAATAAAACCAAAAAGTTAAGAAATAAGATCTTGTGCTTTCATTTACTTTTTGGGTCTACATGTTACAGTGTCCAGAAAAAGTATGTGAACCCTTTGGAAATACCTGGATTTCTGCATAAATTGGTCATAAAATTTGATCTGATCTTCATCTAGGTCACAACAATATACAGTCTGCTTAAACTAATAAAAAAACAATTATACATTTTCATGTCTTTATTGAACACACCGTGTAAACATTCACAGTGCGGGGTGGAAAAAGTATGCGAACCCTTGGATTTAATAACTGGTTGACCCTCCATTGGCAGCAATAACCTCAACCAAACGTTTTCTGTAGTTGCGGATCAGACCTGCAAAACGGTCAGGAGGAATTTTGGATCGTTCCTCTTTACAAAATTGTTTCAGTTCAGCAATATTCTTGGGATGTCTGGTGTGAACTGCTCTCGAGGTCATGCCACAACATCTCAATCGGTTGAGGTCAGGACTTTGACTGGGCCACTCCAGATGGAGTATTTTCTTCTGTTGAAGCCATTCTGTTGTTGATTTACTTCTGTGTTTTGGGTCATAGTCCTGTTACATCACCCAACTTCTGTTGAGCTTCAATTGGAGGACAGATAGCCTAACATCCTCCTGCAAAATGTCTCGATAAACTTGGGAATTCATTTTTCTGTTAATAATAGCAAGCTGTCCAGGCCCTGAGGCAGCAAAGCAGCCCAAACCATGACGCTCCCTCCACCATACAATAAAGTTGGGATGAGGTTTTGATGTTAGCGTGCTGTGCCTTCTTTTCTGTAAGTCTTTAGCTGACACTCTAGGATTAGAGATGAACGTCATTGAGCATTCTGTGCTGTGCTCTTGCAGTCATCTTTGCAGGATGGCCACTCTTAGGGAGAGTAGCAACAGTACTGAACTTTCTCCATTTATAGACAATTTGTCTTACCGTGGACTGATGAACATCAAGACTTTTAGAGATACTTTTGTAACCCTTTTCAGCTTTATGCAAGTCAACAATTCTTAAGTCTTCTGAGATCTCTTTTGTTCGAGGCATGGTTCACATCACATCTCATTGATTGGACTCCAGGTTAGCTGACTCCTGACTCCAATTAACTTTGAGAAGTCATTAGCCTAGGGGTCACATACTTTTCCCAACCTACACTGTGAATGTTTAAATTATGTATTCAATGTAGACAAGAAAAATACAATAATTTGTGTGTTATTAGTTTAACTTCACTGAAAAGCGTGCCCAAATTAAACTGCCTGAAGCTAGGATATGCATATAATTAGTAGATTTGGATAGAAAACACTCTAAAGTTTCCAAAACTGTTAAAATAATGTCTGTGAGTATAACAGAACTGATATGGCAGGCAAAAACGCAAGGAAAATCCAACCAGGAAGTCCTATTATTTTGAAAGGCTGTTTTCCATTGAAAGCCTATCCACCATACAAAGACTTAGGACCCAGTTCGCGAGCTCTATGGCTTCTTCTACATGTGGCCAGTCTTTAAGCATTGTTTCAGGCTTTTACTCTGAAAAATGAGGGAGATACAGCACTTTCAATGAGAGGCCAGTGGAAATTTCCAGACATCAGCCTGATCGGGAACGCGCTTTTCTTGTTTCTTCTTTCCTATTGACAAAGCTTTTGTCCGGTTGAAATATTATTGATTATTTATGACAAAAACAACCGGAGGATTGATTTTAAACATCGTTTGGCATGTTTCTACTAACTTTTATTGAACTTTTTTTTTTGACTTTGTCTGGACTTGTGCATTCGGATTACTGGACAAAACGCGCAAACAAAAAAGGAGGTTTTTGGTCATAAAGAGGGACATTATCGAACAAAACAAACATTTATTGTCTAACATGGAGACCTGGGAGTGCCACCAGATGAAGATCATCAAAAGTAAGTGATTAATTTTAATGCTATTTCTGACTTTTGTGAGCCTTCTCCTTGGCTGGAAAATGGCTGTATGGGTTTCTGTAGCTAGAGTTTGACCTAACATAAATCGCAAAGTGTGCTTTCGCCGTAAAGCCTTTTTGAAATCGGACACTGTGGTTGGATTTACAAGAAGTTTATCTTTAAAATGGTTTATAATACTTGTATGTTTGAGGAATTTTAATTATGGGATTTCTGTTGTTTTGAATTTGGCGCCCTGCAATTTCACTGGCTGTTGTCGAGGTGGGACGCTAGCGTTCCACTTGTACTAGAGAGGTTAAGCACACTATGTTTGTCTATTGTTGTGACTTAGCTGAAGATTAGATCAAATTTGATGACCAATTTATGCAGAAATCCAGGTAATTCCAAATGGTTCACATACTTTTTCTTGCCACTGTATGTTTTCTTTCCTCTGGAGAATAACTTTGCAACAGCGTTTAGAAAAACAGCCACTCTGCGTCTGTCCACTCACCCACTAAGTGTTTGAAACGGAATGAAATCAAACCGGATCTTAAAACATTCCAACACAGAAATTACCACCGTCTTCAACATTCACAGATCAAAGCCTTGGACAAGACAGCTTGAGCATGCATTAGATTTTAATGGGTGGGTTGATTAAGGATGTCTATGGGCACGATGGAGACGTGGCGCTCTACTGCGGGTCAACACAGAAGGCGAAAGGGCATGCAGGTAATGATGAGAGCTCTCAGTACCTGATGGTAGAGGTGGGGATGGGGGAGGAAGGAGCGAGTTAGTCTTGCTTTGGCCAGCATTGGAAGGGTTGTGAGGGCCGCTATCATTCATACCATACAGCTTGGATTCTTTGGAGAGGGTGCGGGGGAGGGAGGATCCGCGCGAGGCATCAGGCGACTCGGTCTTTATGGTCTTGGAGTTGTAGTGCAACTGGGGTTGGAGGAAATTGAAAAATGGTTTTGCATCAGAATAGTTGAACTCTTAGGTCATCAACGGCAATATAGTTCCTACCATTTAATGCATCCGATTGATGGGTCATCATTTAAACTCATTATTTACACCATTCCATAGCTAGAGGGAAACAAACCAGTAATGGCCTGAAAACAAAATAACCGACCTTGACATCTACTCCCGGAATGTAAAAGACAGTGGTCTCCAGGTCACTGGATTTGGTCTGCAGAGAGGAGGGCACCTTCTTCCCGGCCAGGAGCTGGGTGGTGGAGGTATAGGTGGGCTGGAGCTTCTTCTTCTTGGGTGGAGATTCCTGGTCCAGACTCCTGGAGCTGCGGTCACAACTCCTACAGTACAGGAGGAGTAGGAACACTTTGGTTACATAGCATTCTTTGACTAAGAAACTTTGGTAACACTTTACTTAAAGCCTGCAGGTATAATGCTTTATAACTTGTCTAGATTATAATAAGGCATAGGTCTCTATATATATATCAAAATAGTTAGAAGATCCCTAGGGTTCAGGTGCCGTACCTTCTGAAGGAGACATCCTCGTTCTCCGGCTGCTGGGTAGTGGGGTGCAGGACACACTTGCCGCTGTCAATCTCCACGCGCACGTCCAGCTCAAAGTCGATGTTCCTCTCGGTGACCGAGCTCATGAGGCTGCGATTGGTGGGCGTGCTGGGCCAGCGCTCGCTGAACAGCTGGCTGACGGCGGCGAAGCCCGATGGCTTCCTGTGTGGTGGTTGGCTGTGACACAGAGAGGAAAGCAGGGTCATTAGGGGTTCAGCAGGCACAAAAACAGGAGGAATAAAATAATAAATTGTTTGAATTATTATTCTCCATTGAGCATGCTTTTTAGTCCAAGAGTAGGCTTAATCTGGGTCCAAGAAACAGGCCAAATAAACAGTAATGTTAGAGGACTCACACAGGCCTCCTGACGTAGCAGGAAGTCCTCTTGCGGTCAAACTCTTCCTCCTTGTCGGAATCCTCTGAGGAAGAGGAGGAGAGCTCGTCGCGGCGCATGTCGTCGTGCTGGAAGGGAATGCCAGGTGAAAAGACGGCAGGGGTGGCAGGGGCACTGAAAACTGAGTGGGGCCCTTCGCTAATGGATGGGAAATTATGAAGGTGATGAAGATGAGGATGGGGTCGCTCATCAATGGTGATAGACAACAGATCCATTTCTGTCTCCTCCGGAAACTTCAGCAGATGGGAGGTGTTGAGAGGGGGACAGTTAGACTCTCAATTAGAAAAGGTCAAACATTTTTTGTGATATAAACTCTGTAGCAGATAGCATCCTGCTCAAAGGAACTGTATGCACGTGTAGTACAAATTAATTTCACGATTGTGGATAGAAAATTGTCATAACCAACGTGTATGACTAACATCTACTCTAACTTAGCATATATACATACAGTACCAGTCAAATGTTTGGACACACATACTCATTCAAGGGTTTTTCTTTATTTTGACAATTTTCTACATTGTAGAATAATAGTGAAGACATCAAAGCTAGGAAATAACACATATGGACTCATGTAGTAACCAAAAAAAGTGTTAAATCAATATATATATATACACTGCTCAAAAAAATTAAGGGAACACTAAAATAACACATCCTAGATCTGAATGAATGAAATATTCTTATTAAATACTTTTTTCTTTACATAGTTGAATGTGCTGACAACAAAATCACACAAAAATTATCAATGGAAATCAAATTTATCAACCCATGGAGGTCTGGATTTGGAGTCACACTCAAAATTAAAGTGGAAAACCACATTACAGGCTGATCCAACTTTGATGTAATGTCCTTAAAACAAGTCAAAATGAGGCTCAGTAGTGTGTGTGGCCTCCACGTGCCTGTATGACCTCCCTACAACGTCTGGGCATGCTCCTGATGAGGTGGCGGATGGTCTCCTGAGGGATCTCCTCCCAGACCTGGACTAAAGCATCCGCCAACTCCTGGACAGTCTGTGGTGCAACGTGGCGTTGGTGGATGGAGCGAGACATGATGTCCCAGATGTGCTCAATTGGATTCAAGTCTGGGGAACGGGCGGGCCAGTCCATAGCATCAATGCCTTCCTCTTGCAGGAACTGCTGACACACTCCAGCCACATGAGGTCTAGCATTGTCTTGCATTAGGAGGAACCCAGGGCCAACCGCACCAGCATATGGTCTCACAAGGGGTCTGAGGATCTCATCTCGGTACCTAATGGCAGTCAGGCTACCTCTGGCGAGCACATGGAGGGCTGTGCGGCCCCCCAAAGAAATGCCACCCCACACCATGACTGACCCACCGCCAAACCGGTCATGCTGGAGGATGTTGCAGGCAGCAGAACGTTCTCCACGGCGTCTCCAGACTCTGTCACGTCTGTCACATGTGCTCAGTGTGAACCTGCTTTCATCTGTGAAGAGCACAGGGCGCCAGTGGCGAATTTGCCAATCTTGGTGTTCTCTGGCAAATGCCAAACGTCCTGCACGGTGTTGGGCTGTAAGCACAACCACCACCTGTGGACGTCGGGCCCTCATACCACCCTCATGGAGTCTGTTTCTGACCGTTTGAACATGCACATTTGTGGCCTGCTGGAGGTCATTTTGCAGGGCTCTGGCAGTGGTCCTCCTTGCACAAAGGCAGAGGTCCTGCTGCTGGGTTGTTGCCCTCCTACGGCCTCCTCCACGTCTCCTGGTAGCGCCTCCATGCTCTGGACACTACGCTGACAGACACAGCAAACCTTCTTGCCACAGCTCGCATTGATGAGCCATCCTGGTTGAGCTGCACTACCTGAGCCACTTGTGTGGGTTGTAGACTCCGTTTCATGCTACCACTAGAGTGAAAGCACCGCCAGCATTCAAAAGTGACTAAAACATCAGCCAGGAAGCATAGGAACTGAGAAGTGGTCTGTGGTCACCACCTGCAGAACCACTCCTTTATTGGGGGTGTCTTGCTAATTGCCAATAATTTCCACCTGTTGTCTATTCCATTTGCACAACAGCATGTGAAATTTATTGTCAATCAGTGTTGCTTCCTAAGTGGACAGTTTGATTTCACAGAAGTGTGATTGACTTGGAGTTACATTGTGTTGTTTAAGTGTTCCCTTTATTTTTTTGAGCAGTGTATATATATATATCAAAGTAGCCACACTTTGCACACTCTTGGCATTCTCTCAACCAGCTTCACCTGGAATGCTTTTCCAACCGTCTTGAAGGAGTTCCCACATATGCTAAGCACTGGTTGGCTGCTTTTCCTTCACTCTACGTTCCAACTCATCCCAAACCATCTCAATTGGATTGAGGTCGGGTGATTGTGGGGGCCAGGTCATCTGATGCAGCACCATCACTCCCCTTACACAGCTTAGGGGTGTGTTTTGGGTCATTGTTCTGTTGAAAAACAAATGATAGTCCCAGTAAGCGCAAATAAGATGGGATGAAGTATCACTGCAGAATGCTGTGGTAGCCATGCTGGTTAAGTGTGCCTTAAATTCTAAATAAAAATCACTGAGTGTCAACAGCGAAGCACCCCCATACCATCTCCTCCATGCTTCATGGTGGGAATCACACATGCGGAGATCATCCGTTCACCTACTCCACCGGTCTAATGTTCATTGCCTGTGTTTCTTGGCCCAAGCAAGTTTCTTCTTCTTTTTTTTTTTTTTTTTTTTTTTTAAATTTTATCCCCTTTTCTCCCCAATTTTTGTGGTATCCAATCGCTAGTAATTACTATCTTGTCTCATCGCTACAACTCCCGTACGGGCTCGGGAGAGACGAAGGTCGAAAGTCATGCGTCCTCCGAAGCACAACCCAACCTAGCCGCACTGCTTCTTAACACAGCGCGCCTCCAACCCGGAAGCCAGCCGCACCAATGTGTCGGAGGAAACACCGTGCACCCGCCCCCTCGGTTAGCGCGCACTGCGCCCGGCCCGCCACAGGAGTCGCTGGAGCGCGATGAGACAAGGATATCCCTACCGGCCAAACCCTCCCTAACCCGGACGACGCTAAGCCAATTGTGCGTCGCCCCACGGACCTCCCGGTCGCGGCCGGCTGCGACAGAGCCTGGGCGCGAACCCAGACTCTGGTGGCGCAGCATAGCACTGCGATGCAGTGCTCTAGACCACTGCGCCACCCGGGAGGCCCAAGTTTCTTCTTCTTATTGGTGTCCTTTTGTAGTGGTTTCTTTGCATTAATTCAACCATGAAGGCCTGATTCACACAGTCTCCTCTGAACAGTTGATGTTGAGATGTGTCTGTTACTTGAACTCTGTGAAGCATTTATTTGGGCTGCAATCTGAGGTGCAGTTAACTCGATTGATCTTATCCTCTGCAGCAGAGGTAACTCTGGGTCTTCCTTTCCTGTGGTGGTCCTCATGAGAGCCAGTTTCATCATAGCGCTTGATGGTTTTTGCGACTGAAGACACTTTCAAAGTTCTTGAAATTTTCCGGATTGACTGACCTTCATGTCTTAAAGTAATGATGGACTGTTGTTTCTCTTTGCTTTTTTGAGCTGTTCTTGCCATAATATGGACTTGGTATTTTACCAAATAGGTCTATCTTCTATATACCAACCCTACCTTGTCACAACACAACTGATTGACTCAAACGCATTAGGAAGGAAAGAAATTCCACAAATTAACAAGGCACACCTGTTAATTGAAATGCATTCCAGGTGACTACCTCATGAAGCTGGTTGAGAGGAATGCAAAGAGTGTGCAAAGCTGTCATCAAGGCAAAGGGTGGCTACTTTGAAGAACCTCAAATATACACGTTTTTGGTTACTACATGATTCCATATGTGCTATTTCATAGTATTTCATGTCTTCACTATTATTCTACAATGTAGAAAATAGTAAAAAATTAAGAAACCCTGGAATGAGTAGGCGTGTCCAAACATTTGACTGGTACTACACACACACACATTTAAACATGGCCAATGTCATGGCTATTGCTAGATGTAATATATATTACTAGAGGATACAAGGTTGCTATGTGTGTTAAGTTTCTTTCGCCCCACAGGAGGCTCAGAGATCATGCAATGCTCTGGGAGAGGACATAGGAGATACAGAGTGAGAGATAAAGAAGATGAAGAGGAGGATGTTAGGATGAAGACACCTGGGTAGAAAGAAGCTGCAGGACAACATCTGGTTTCAGGACAGTGGATGAAACTGACAAACTCCCAAAACAGAAGACATTATAAGCCCTCACAAAAGACAGTATTAGTCATAAACAACCACCAACTAAGAAAGAAAGAAAACTCAATGTCACCTCTAGTCATGGCTTTGATGCACACTTATTCTGAGGTTGGCCAACCTAAGGGTTTACAGTTTTAGGCTCAAACTATACAACCTAAGGTTTTGAAGTTGGCCATGCATAGCTGCTGTGGTTAGGAAAAGACATCTGTGGTTGAAGGAAGTTGATTAGGAACAACATGGAATTCCATAACAGGATGGGAAGGTGTGAATCAATTGTAATATTCAAATATAATTTTAACCACTTAGTACCTACATGCATAGCATACTTGCATAGCATACATGCATAGCATACATGCATGCATAGTATGCATAGCATACTATGCATGTAGGTACTAAGTGGTTAAAATTATATTTGATAGAATACTATGGAATACTATGCATGTATACTAACATGCACATGCATAGTCTATCCATATCTACGTAGCAGAAAAATATTGTCAATGACGTAACTGTAGCAATGCAGTGAATAAATCGTTTTCTTTGTAACACATAACCAGAGGCAACGGCTAGTTGAAAGCCTTGTTATTCCGAACATATTATTCCCTACTGACCATATTGCTATTAGAGTTGTATTTTGAATGCGTACAATTATTAACTAGAGTGCACTTGACTAGCTCATCTCTAGCTATTAAAGATGGCAAGGAATGACTCAAACCAAGATATGACAATCAAGCATTGATTGATAGTTCTAGCCTATATCCCACCATCCTGTTTGGAATGTCCACGTTTTCAGTTTTAACCAATTTATTAGAAGGAGAAAAAAATCTGGTTATTTTGGGATTTTCATTTGTTCGGGATAGTTTTTCGGGGGTTTTACAAATACCTTGAAGACTTCTCCTGGACTGACCGGTCGGTTTGTAGAGTCCTGATTATTAATCTTCAGTTGAACAGAAAGAGAACAATGGAATCCATCCAGAAAATGAAAGTATGGCATGTTCAGGATGGGATTTTGCGCTCAAAAAAGGCACACTTAACTCTCCCTCAAGCTACAAGCAAGCGAAAAAGTTAACACTTAGCTTCCGCTGACATAGAGCTTTTCCACAATGTTTAGACACACACACAGTCAAGAGGCCTGTCATAGTGAAAAACAAACAAGGACATGGAGGATGAAATGATGCCATAACTCAGGGCTGCACATCTCCAGTTCTCTTCAGCTGCTGTACAGCTGCCATCTTGGAGAATCCTATTGTTTACAGCCCTATCTCAGGGTCTACATGGTAATAGCTACCATGAAGACTATTGTGGACTATTTCTATACACTACCATGTCCTGGATGTTGAAGGTGACTCTCGGTCCTGGGGAGGACGCATCAACTCTGATGTCCGGTAAGTCATCAACGTCTCCTATTCTGGAACTGAAAGGGAAATAAGAATAATAACAATCCAACCCATTGGAAATTCAATTCACTTCCTGAATTCCTGATTGACCCCACGACTGCTAGGTTCCGGCTGCAAGCGAGGATTCCTCTTCCAGTACCTTTGGCGTTCAATCCTTTTGAGTGGAGGCCTCCCTGCTGCTGTAGAGATGCTCTTGGAACGGTTATAGCTGGGTTTGTATCCCAGACCCCACTTGTCCTTCAGAGACGCAGCCTGGTAGAAAAGCAATGATCAGCAGTCATGGTGTCCTTTCCATTTCAGCTCAGGTTAATGACATTTTACATTATAGACCGGAAAATGCCAGTAGAATAAAGGGTGGTATTAAATGCGTTCTCACCCTCATGCTGGAGCGTCGTAGTTTCTTGCGCACGTCTCTCCTGATGTCGTTGACGGCCACAGACTCCAGCTGCTGGTAGCGCTGGATCTCCTGGTTGATTGTGCCTTCACTCGCTCCCAGTTTCCTGTTGAAGGGTGGGAAAGGAAAACATGATTGAACCTTGTTTTAGGTGATAAAATATACAACATGAGGTTACAATTGCATTTGACATGAAGAACTCTTACTTGAGGTCATCAATGACTTTGGCCTGCTCGTTCAGCTCTCTGATGTCCACTATTCTTTTGTTTAACTTCCCCCTTCTGGGATCCAAGATCTGGTTGCCCACTGCCGTCTGCCGCCTGAGGTCTATGGTCTCCTGTGGAGTATAGAGGACAAATGATACCCTGTAATTCACATATTACACCACAGAATGTTTGGTTATTTATATAACCTAGATTACCAACATTAAATAACCTGAATTAGATTACACCTCCACCAACCTGGGTTACTGTATTACACCACAAAAAAAGTATTAAACCAAGCATGAATTATTACACCAAAGTTACATAGCTCATCACCTAATCCACATTTTATACTCACACCAATAATCAAGTTATACACACACATAAACAGCAGAGAAATACACAAAATGGAAGTCACCATCACCATAATCCTTGAGACCAATTGATGACCCAATTCTCAGATAAGGAAGTAATTACAACATGTGTAACCAGGTGACAAGGGAACCATAAGTGCTTAAACCCCACGAAGTCAATTGCTAAGTGATAGAATTTTGTTTGCCCTCTGAGATTACCACATTTCATGGTGTAATTTAGCAATTGAAATCTATTCTGCAGCTTGAAACATGGACGATAGAGACTTAATGCCACCCTAAACGTGATTGTGGGGCCCATTAGATAGGAGACTAAAGGGTGGGGCAGTACATACACATCCCCAGGATATGGGTCTGGGAGCCCTGGTCCTGTTCCCTCTGGACTGGGGAGGAGAATAGTCGCTTAGGTAGTCGGCTGGTACCGAGACGCTCTGGACACTGGGGCTTTTCAGGCCCAGGATGCTGT
Source organism: Salvelinus alpinus (assembly GCF_045679555.1). Lineage (NCBI taxonomy): Eukaryota > Metazoa > Chordata > Actinopteri > Salmoniformes > Salmonidae > Salvelinus > Salvelinus alpinus. The sequence goes on from NC_092119.1 coordinate 26,478,862, forward strand.
TTACTAGCCGCTTCCTGAACGTGAGCCTGGGACTGAGCCTTGGGCTGCTGCACTCTCCCTCTGGGCTCCCCTGCAAGCAACGGTAAGGATACACCCAAGGCAAGGTTCAACTGGGTGCATGGACTTAGATAGCTTGGATAGCTTTTAGCGCTGTCACAGTGGCTGGAAGGGGTTAACGTGGCTTGAACAGATATGCAAAGCCTTAACACGCACAGTGCATTTTTACATTTTTGACACAGACTTAGGGTTTTTACACCCACACAGAGCTACAATAATCTCTTACACAAACAGTCTTTTAAACCGTCTCGTGGTTGTACTGCAATAGAATCACAGGTATTAGCAAACTCTAACAGGTACAAATCTTCTGTCCTCGGTTGCAAGACTCACTACAGAGTTCAAACTGCTTCTGGAAGCAATGTCAGGAGTTTCATGAAATGGTTTTCCATGGCCAAGCAGCCGCAAACAAGCCTAAGATCACCATGCGCAATGCCAAGCGTCGGCTGGAGTGGTGTGAAGCTCACCGCCATTGAACACTGGAAAGTGGAAACGCGTTCTCTGGAGTGATGAATCACGCTTCACCATCTGGGTTTGGCTGATGTCAGGAGAACACTACCTGCCCCAATGCATAGTGCCAATTGTAAAGTTTGGTAGGAGGAGGAATAATGGTCTGGGGCTGTTTTTCATGGTTCGGGCTAGGTTGCCTTAGTTCCAGTGAAGGGAAATGTTAACGCTACAGCATACAATGACATTCTTGACAATTTTGTGGCAATAGTTTGGAGAAGGCCATTTCCTGTTTCAGCATGACAATACCCCCGTGCACAAAGCGAGGTCCATACAGAAATGGTTTGTCGAGATCGGTGTGGAAGAATTTGACTGGCCTGCATAGAGCCCTGACCTCAACCCCATCGAACACCTTTAGGATGAATTGGAACGCCGACTGCGAGCCAGGCCTAATTGCCCAACATCAGTGCCCAACCACACTAATGTTCTTGTGGCTGAATGGAAGCATGTCCCAGCAGCAATGTTCCAACATCTAGTGAAAAGCCTTCCCAGAAGAGTGGAGGCTGTTATAGCAGCAAAGGAGGGACCAACTTCATATTAATGCCCATGATTTTGGAATGAGATGTTTGACGAGCAGGTGTCCACATACTTTTGGTCAAGTAATTGTACCTTAAAAAAAGAAGTAGGGGCGTGGATCAGAAAACCAGTCACTATCTGGTGTGACCACCATTTGCCTCAAAGCAGCGCGACATCTCATTCGCATAGAGTTGATCAGGCTGTTGATTGTGGCCTGTGGAATGTTGTCCCAGTCCTCTTCAATGGCTGTGCGAAGTTGCTGGATATTTGCAGGAACTGGAACACGCTATCCAACACGTCGATCCAGAGCATCCCAAACATGCTCAATGGGTGACATGTCTGGTGAGTAAGCAGGCCATGGAAGAACTGGGACATTTTTAGCTTCCAGGAATTGTGTACAAATCCTTGCGACATGGGGCCGTGCATTATCATGCTGAAACATGAGGTGATGGCGGCGGATGAATGGCACGACAATGGGCCTCAGGATCTCGTCACTGTATCTCTGTACATTCAAATTGACATCAATAAAATTCAATTGTGTTCGTTGTCCGTAGCTTAAGCTTGTCCATACCATAACCCCACCGCCACCAAGGGGAACTCTGTTCAAAGTTGACATCAGCAAACCACTCACACACACTACGCTGTCTGCCATCTGCCCGCTACAGTTCATCCGTGACGAGCACACTTTTCCAATGGCCATCGAAGGTGAGTATATGCCCACTGAAGTCAGTTACGACACTGAACTGCAGTCAGGTCAAGACCACGGTGAGGACGACGAGCATGTAGATGAGCATACCTGATATGGTTTGACAGTTTTTGCAGAAATTCTTTGGTTGTGCATACTCATAGTTTCATTAGCTGTCCGGGTGGCTGGTCTCAGATGATCTTGTAGGTGAAGAAGACAGATGTGGAGGTCCTTGGTTGGCATGGTTACACATGGTCTGCGGTTGTGAGACCGGTTGGACGTACTGACAAATTCTATAAAACGATGTTGAATGAGGCTTATGGTAGTGCAATGAACATTCAATTCTCTGGCGACAGCTCTGGTGGACATACCTGCAGTCAGCATGGAAATTGCACACTCCCTCAAAACTTGAGACATCTGTGGCATTGTGTTGTGTGACAAAACTGCTTATTTTAGAGTGGCCTTTTATTGTCCCCCAGCACAAGGTGTACCTATGTAATGATCATGCTGTTTAATCAGCTTCTTGATATGCCACACCTGTCAGGTAGATGGATTAACTTGGCAAAAGAGAAATGCTCACGAACAGGGATGTAAAGAAATTTGTGCACATAATTTGAGAAATAAACTTTTTGTGTGTATGGAAAATGTCTAGGATCTTCCATTTCAGCTCATGAAACATGGGACCAACGCTTTACATGTTGTGTTTATATTTTTGTTCAGTATACAATTCACATGTTCAAAGTGATTTATACAAATATTCAGCATGGTTATCATGTTTAGGCAAAGACTGACCATATGGATGGTGGGCGACATGGTGTCGGCCTCATCCTCATCAGAGTCCACCATGTTGATGGAGTTGAGGTCAGCGATGTCGTCCACGTCCTCCTCGCCCGTCAGCGATGTCAGCGTGTTGCCCAGGGCGTTGAGCCGCTTGCCGATGTTGGGGTCCATGTGGACATCGATACCACACATCTTCCACAGCACGTTCAGTGCCCAGGTGCCCGCACTGCTGCTTTCTGAGGGTCGTAGAGGGAGAGAGAATATTACCCTACACTAGATCCATCTATCACACAATACAAAAATCTTGTTCACAGAGAAGTAGAAAACAGCTGTGCTGTGTCTTGGATAACAGCCTGACAATGTTCACACTGACCCCTTTCATAATAAACACAAGGTTCGATGCTCATTATCAGTGCATTACCTGCTGACGGCTGGCCTGTGGTTCTGGAGCAGACTTCATATGTGCCATCAGGAACAACACCTACAACAGCAAAACAAACAACATTACATCAAAAAGGGGAACAGCACAGTGTAGGGGACCACACTGCAAGTAGGGCACAAGTAGACCTTAATTAGGGTGGAATATCAAAAGGTATTGGTCCGTTTGATACACAGTATTTGGGTGAAGCTGAAGACCTTCCCTATGTAATTTTATCTACTTATTCTTAAACTTCAAAACTCAGCTTTCCCAGGCCCAGCTCTAAATACAGACAAGCAATCCTATTTTCATGCTTTTTTCAATCCCAGTTTACATGTAAAAGTCAACATTTCGCGGTCCAATCACTCACAGGCGTTCATGATCATGTCTCCTCGGATCTCGGGCTTCCAGTCGTCCCAGGACGTCTCAAAGCCCTCGGCAAAGCGGATGCAGAAGTTCTTGAAGTGGCCCTTGCTGACCAGCGACTCAGAGGAGCAAGCGGTGATCAGCGTGCTCTCGATGGTTAGCACCAGGGCCGAGCCAGTGTCAAAGTCAATGCTGTGGTTTGCCTGTGAGATGGAGGTTTAAAGGTGGAGTAAGATGTTACAGTTAGGCCATCAGATAAATCTTACACAGGGATAATATTTAGGCTGAAGTGTCAGTCGTTTGTTGGAAATAGTTAAAGGCTTAATGGTAACATTTTATTTGACAGTCTGCCTATAAACACTATTAAATAGTTTGTTAACAATTAAATGAAGTCGACACACACACACACACACAAAGGGTTCACCTCAAATAATGTAAGAGGGGCGTTGCGCCATCTTGTTGTTCGGCTACACCACTATGTAAAAAAATAATTATATAAAAATAAGTTACTTTATTTGTTATCAAGGCCAGGCACCACACCCTAATAGTATTTTTTTGCTTTAGATTGCAGGAAATGGCAGTTAAAAGGTGTTTAAAAATGCACAAACCCCCTTAATAATATAATGGTTTACAAATGGTTAAAAACAACGTAATAATTGTTTATTGGCAGACCCTCAAATAAAGTAGGTTACTGAGAATAGGAAACGTGCCTGTGTGTAATGTTGAAAAACACATTGCTCCTTGGAAACACCCATTTAGTTGCAGCCTGTTATCAAATGTTGCATAGTTGATGCAAGTGTGACATTGTGCGTGCCATAACACTCCATGATACATGAAAACAATAGAATATCTGTGCCAATTGACAGTAACCATTTAAGATTCTTGAAACGGTGAGACGTTAAACCAGTCAAACCATTTCAAGCTTAAATTAAGTTATCCCAGTAGTATCAATAAAATGGTTGGTTGTAAACTGCCATAACCTGTTATGTCAGCATTGTGTTAAGACTGCATCATAAACACTAATGACAGGTTGTTACAAGTAAAGCAGTAAGACCGCTGAATAACATCACACAAGTGTTCAAAAGAGATTGAATAGGTTGTAAGGTTACTTTTCGTGCATATTTTTTCTGGCCTACAGATCTGCTGGCCCCAGCTTCAGAGCGGATGCCTTCGAAACCTGGTATATGTCCTTTCTATGGAGATAAGGGATACAATTATAACTTTAACTAACTTGTAGGAGAACTCACCAGGGACAGTGGATGTAGTCATCAAATTCTAACTTTGATTAATCCCCAATAACTATTTTCCTATATCAGTCAGTCATTCACCAAGTCATAAATGCAATCTTTAGCATTTATGAAGATATTTATCTTGGATACATTTTGTAATTTGCTGCTAATACAAAGGAGGTCACTGCACTGACAAACATTTCTCCACCATTCCCATGTTTGCTACATTTCCAAGTTCATCAAGGTATGTCTAATTACATATATACAGCTACATACTACTGCAGAGAGCTATATATACACTGAACAAAACTATAAACGCAACATGTAAAGTGTTGGTTCCATGTTTCATGAGCGGAAATAACAGATCCCAGAAATGTTCCATAAGCACAATAAGCTTATTTCTCTCAAATGTTGGGCACTAATTTGTTTACATCCCTGTTAGTGAGCATTTCCCCTTTGCCAAGATAATCCATCCACCTGAAAGGTGTGGTATATCAAGAAGCTGAATAAACAGCATGATCATTAGACAGATGCACCGTATGGCCACTCTAAAACGTGCAGTTTTGTCACACAACACAATGCCACAGATGTCTCAAGTTTTGAGGCAGCGTGCAATAGGCTGACTGCAGGAATCTCCACCAGAGCTGTTGCAATAGAATTGAATGTTCATATCTCTACCAAGCTGCCTCCAACATCGTTTTTGAGAATTTGGTTGTAACCACGCCAGCCTAGGACCACATCCGGCTTCTTCACCTGAGGGATCATCTGAGACCAGCCAACCGGACAGCTGATGAAACTGAGGAGTATTTCCATTTGTAATAAAGCGCTTTTGTGGGGAAAAACTCATACTGACTGGTGTGCCAATGCCTTCCTAAGCCCACCCATGGACACGCCCCTGCCCAGTAATGTGAAATCCATAGGTTAGGGCCTAATGAATTTATTTAAATGGATTTATTTCCTTATATAAACTAACTCAGTAAAATTGTTGAAATTGTTGCGTTTATATTTTTATTCTGTATAGCTAACTATATTTAAATAAAATCAATGAAGGATTGTGAGAATGGTTGAGAAAAAAAACAAGACAATTTGGATCAGTTCTTTAGGGAATAAAATTACCTATGATTTGATGACTACTCACAGAGAGTGCCACTTTCAGACAAGCATATTTCTTACAATTTAGCTCATATGAATATAAACACACAAACAGTTCCAGGACAGGATCTGAAACAGAATCTAAGACAAAATGGGTCTAAGTGTATAAGACAAAATGGAGCACTGTCAGGGTTGGGGTAAAAAAAAAAATCCCACACCATTTTAACATGCCGCATTGCAAAGGTTTTCTCCTTAAAACATATATGCAATCTTTGGTTGCAAAAATCATTGTTCAGATCATCATTCTCCTCCTACCAGTGAGGTGTTGGTGATGGGCAGACAGATTCCCAGGTCGTTGACGGTGAGCTGCAGGAACAGGGTGCTGAAGGCCTGGGCAGAGGTCTGCTGGATGCCCGGCAGCTTGTCCACCACCTCCTTGGTGGCCATGTGAATGTCTTTGTTCAGTGCCAGACGCTGCTCATTCCAGTTGTCATAGGCCGCCTTGTAGTTCAGCCAGAAGAGTACAGCTGCAATGATAAGGGAAACAGGGATGACGTTTCACTATAGACGATTTTGTTGGAGGTTATACGATTTAGACATTTTTATTTTGAGAATTAGAAAACATAGTCTATTATCAAGACCTGACCTCTGTCAAAAGCCACAGGCTGAGCAAAGACGATTGGCCGGTTGAGTGTGATGAGGACTGCCTCTTTGTCTGAGGAGCCACTAATCTCCTCCTGAAGGGCGTTCCGTAAGCCAATACGAGTGCGGAAGTAGGCCACCTGGTGAAAGTCTGAACCTGCCTCCTCATAAACCTGTGGAGAAAAAAAAAGGGTTATATCTAACAAAACCTGATTGCAGCAGCCAATAGAAACTAACACAACCTATATTGATTTGCTGTAGCCTACCTGGTGTTTGACTATCTGGCCCAGGGCGAGGTTCAGATCCACTTGGCACTTCCCAAACAGTTTGAGATAGCTGCTGCTGCCGCCGGCCTGGGCTTTACACTGGATCCTGTTGGAGAGCTCCAGCTCTATCAGCCCTGTCTCGAAGCGCACCGCTCTCATGGACGGAGTGGTGGCCGTCATCTGGATCCCCTGCAAACCACAAGTGTTCAGGAAAGTCAATTTATTTCATTTTCAAATTATTAGGACACGTGGAGATAGGTGGGTATATATGCATATTGCAGGACTTTTCTTGCTTCTCATACTGGTACCTTAAACATCAGACTGAGTGAGTAAAGCAGAATCTTGGGCTTGTCAGCATCTGTCGAGATGTCGTGCTCATTCCATAGAGGGATGGGCTGCTCTCCTCCTGCATAGACACAAACAAGCATTTACCCAAAGTGTCTAAGCAAAATACTGAAACACAACATCAACAACTTTCAGTGTTCTTGTGTTATACAGCGGGACAGACCTGATACTTTCTGGATGACCTCATTGACTTCCTTCATGAAAACCTTCTGCAGGAACACCAGGTGGTTCAGGAGGTCCGTTGTGAGGTTGTGCTCAAAAGAACCAATCTAGGTGAAGGGGGATTGAAATCAATGAAAATAACAAAGGCATGCAAACTGAATATGCTCACAATTACCACATTTCAGGGCTCTACAATGTGACCATTTTACTCGCATATGCGCCTAAATATTTTGCTGTGCGAACTGACATTTTTATTTAGGAGCACCAGTGTACCTAGAAAAATTAAGGATTCTATCTTTATTACCTCAAATATTTGTAATTGTTCTCCTAAATTTCTTTGTGTGGGCCTACATTCTTCAACTTAGGTGCACACGTTCTCCTTGTAAAAAAGGTCAGCGTAGAGCCCTGGCTTTATTGACAATGTTTCAATCCACAAGGATCTTCGTCAGGTCAAACGGACTGAGTGCTCACCACAAATACACTGAGCATACAAAACATTAAGAACACCGGTGTCAAGAACTGCAACTGTGTTAGAGGATTCTTCAAAGTAGCCACCCTTTGCCTTGACAGCTTTGCACACTTGGCATTCTCTCAACCAGCTTCACCTGGTATGCTTTTCCAACAGTCTTGAAGGAGTTCCCACATATGCTGAGCACTTGTTGGCTGCTTTTCCTTCACTGTGAGGTCCAACTCATCCCAAACCATCTCAATTGGGTTGAGGTCGGGTGATTGTGGAGGCCAGGTCATCTGATGCAGCACTCTATCACTCTCCTTCTTGGACAAATAGCCGCTACACAGCCTGGAGGTGTGTTGGGTCATTGTCCTGTTGAAAAACAAATGATAATCCCTCTAAGCGCAAACCAGATGGGATGGCGTATCGCTGCAGAATGCTGTGGTAGCCATATTGTTTAAGTGTGCCTTTAAAATAAAAACAATTAACATTTAAACATTTTCTATGGCGGTTTTGGAGCAGTGGCTTCTTCCTTGCTGAGCGGCCTTTCAGGTTATGTCGATATAGAACTCATTTTACTGTGTATATAGATACTTTTGTACCCGTTTCCTCCAGCATCTTCACAAGGTTGATTTGCACTTTTCGCACCAAAGTACATTCATCTCTAGGAGACAGAACGCGACTCCTTCCTGACCGGTATGATGGCTGCGTGGTCCCATGGTGTTTATATTTGCGTACTATTGTTTGTACAGATGAACGTGGTACCTTCAGGCGTTCGGAAATTGCTCCCAAGGATGACCCAGACTTGTGGAGGTCTACAATTATTTTTCTGAGGTCTTGGCTGATTTCTTTTGATTTTCCCATGATGTCAAGCAAAGAGGCACTGAGTTTGAATGTAGGCCTTGAAATACATCCACAGGTACATCTCCAATTGACTCAAATTATGTCAATTAGCCTATCAGAAGCTTCTAAAGCCATGACATCATTTTCTGCAATTTTCCAAGCTGTTTAAAGGCACAGTCAACTTAGTGTATTTAAACTTCTGACCCACTGGAATTGTGATAGTGAAATATAAGTTAAATAATCTGTCAGTAAACAATTGTTGGAAAAATTACTTGTGTAATGCACAAAGTAGATGTCCTAACCGACTTGCCAAAACTATAGTTTGTTAACAAGAAATTTGTGGAGTGGTTGAAAAACAAGTTTTAATGACACCAACCTAAGTGTATGTAAACTTCCGACTTCAACTGTATGTATGTATGTATGTATGTATGTATGTATGTATGTATGTATGTATGTATGTATGTATGTATGTATGTATGTATAACATACAAAGTTGCACAGAAAAAGCCATATGTCAGACCTGCCAATAAAAAGAAAAGATCAAGATGGGCAAAAGAACAGACTGGACAGAGGAACTCTGCCTCGAAGGCCAGCATCCCGGAGTCGCCTCTTCACTGTTGACTTTGAGACTGGTGTTTGCGGGTACTATTTAATGAAGCTGCCAGTTGAGGACTTGAGGCGTCTGTTTCTCAAACTAGAAACTCTAATGTACTTGTCCTCTTACTCAGTTGTGCACCGGGGCCTCCCACGTCTCTTTCTATTCTGGTTAGAGACAGTTTGAGCTGTTCTGTGAAGGGAGTAGTACACAGCGTTGTACGTGATCTTCAGCTTCTTGGCCATTTCTCGCATGGAATAGCCTTCATTTCTCAGAACAAGAATAGACTGACGAGTTTCAGAAGAAAGTTCTTTGTTTCTGGCCATTTTGAGCATGTAATCGAACCCACAAATGCTGATGCTCCAGATACACAACTAGTCTAAAGGCGGTCAGTTTAATTGCTTCTTTAATCAGAACGGTAGTGTATGTATGTATGTATGTATGTATGTATGTATGTATGTATGTATGTATAAAAAGTATAGTCAGGAATACTGGAGCTACTCTACTTGACTGTGGCAGCCTCACCTCAGCCACACAGCGCAGGTAATTCCCCTGGAGGTAGTTTCCCTGCTTCATGGGGATTGGGAAGTCGTCTGTGAAATCCGAGTGGCCCTCGTGGTCCTCCATGATGTACTCTCCGGACATGGTGACTGGCGGGAGGTTGAGGCTGGCCGAGGGGGGCATGGCGGACATGGTGTCCACCGGAGACACCTTGGACTGAAAACATAGCTTGTGGTTGGGCAGCTCAAACGTGAACCTTGTCTGGGCTCCTGCACAGAGAACAAACAAGGATGAGGAAGTCCAATTGAAGTCAATAACTTTATCAATCAACTCAGAGGAAATTAAGAAAACATTGCCATTTCACAAATAGTAACATCATGTACATACACAGTAATACAAATACAATATCCCATTACCTAAATCAGGGGTTAAAGCTTGGTGCTACGCTACCTGTCATGCCGTGGCTCTTCATGCGGCCCATCTTGTACTCAGCCTTGAGGGAGGGCAGCAGGGCCGCTCCTATGGTGATGCCGTCCATCATGGCACTGAACTTGAGGACGATGGGCTTCTTCTCCAGCCCCTCCGGCAGCTGGGGGAACTCGTTGGCCTCCACAGGAGTCTGGTTGATGCTGGACGCCTTGTCAGAGGGCTGAGGGGTGGGAGTGTCCTCCCTGTTGGAGGGTGGCCTACAGAGAAAAGAACGTAGTTCGGAATGAAGAAGACAAGTATTGCTTAGTCCATGAAGGAGATACAGAGGAAAGGAAATTATGGTTTCTTCTCTAAATGTTACGATTCACTGAAGTGCTTTCCTCTCATACAGGATCCTTTTGGTGAGGACCACACTGAGCAAGCAGTTCTGCCTACTCAGCCCCAATTCATGGCCGGGGCTCCCCTAGGAGATACCTATAGATTTCAATGGGACTCAAAGTATATATAATACAACTTATGAATAATCCAACCATTTCCTCCCTGAGACTCACACGCTGGATGGCTGGCGGATGAGGTCGGAGATCTGCTTGGAGAGCTGGTGGGAGCTGCGGACCATCATGCTGTGCAGCGTGGCTGGGTGCTGGGGGATGTTGATCATGATGGCGCCCACCTTGAACACAGCGGCGTTATTGTTCTTTAGGCCCCGCTGGGCGCTGTACAGGGCCTGGGACTTCGCTATGTTGCATTTCACAACTGTTCTGGAATGGTAGAGCAGAGTGTCAGCGTTCCAAATATGACTGTTTGACTACAGGTTAACAAAGGACAACGTCGATAGAACAACAACAATGTACAAAAATGCTTGTTTGGGTCATGTTAGACACAACAAGCACACTTAACATTAACAGGCACACAACAACAACCATGTTATGGGGGCATAAGAACTACAGGGTTCTATATGACCTTGCATTACATTGCCTAAATTATCAACAAAAAACAAACAAAATAATAATATTGATCACGATTACAGGAGGAATCGCTGTCATATGGCTGATCTTTAAAGATGATCTACCCGCCATACACATAAAGGAAGGAACACAGAAACAGAGGAGAAAAGGAGTGGGTGATTATCAGACTAACATGAAGAGGGAGAATAACATAACTAGAGCTGTACACTGACAAAACACTGGGGTACCACAGGCTCGAGATAAAATGAAAGCTGTCCTAAACTTAGTACTACAGTACTGTGGCATTGTTATGATGTGCCAAGGTGCAGTAGTTATAAACACATACAGAAACTCTTGTTTGGCAGTGCTGGTAGGAGATGTAGGGAAATCCTCCAGTCTATTCAAGACGATGGAAGAGAAATCCAGGGGAAGTAAAAAAAAAAAAAAAAAGAGCAAATGAGATAGAACATTCACGCAGAGATATATGGAGACAACAGACTAGATTAGAATACTTATTCACCATTCTTCAACTGCCAAAAGTATTTCCAGTGTTGCCTGCCGAATATGTGCAGTCCTTTGAATATTTCTAGGATTTGTTTAGAGTGAAGTAACTGTAGGAATTACTCACACAGTAGGTTGACATGCAATCAGTAAGCAGGTTTCCATTGAACAAGATTTATTTGACAAACGCAAATGTCACAAAAAATAAAATCACTGCGACATGTGTAATGGAAACGGCAGATATGAGACATTTCTAAAAACAGACAATATTTTTATCCATTAGATTGGGGTGGATTTTTCTTCTTGACGAATAATTTTGAAGGTACGCTGGGCACGTGATCACGTAACTATAAAGCGCCACTTTAATTCTACATTTTTTCTGCTGGCAAAATCAAAATGTTCAACTATAAAAAAAATATATGTTTCTTTGCAGGATAGGGATTGTCCTGACGAAACTTCGCTTCTTCTCTGGTTGGCTGGCAAGTTTCACTATCCAATTATTTTAGATCTACAGGACTTCAAGTTTCACCATGGGACAGACAGTGGTGATACGTTGGCATGAGAATTATTAGAATGTCATATATTAGTCAATTATTGCATTCTATCTATTCTATTGCATTCTTTCGCGGGCTATTTGAGACATGAAACAGATTGGTCTGACGTCATTACATCCAGCTGTTTTTATTGACACAAGGGGTGCATTCGTAAATTCGCTCTGGCTATCTACTCCGATTTCAGAGCAGTCTCGTCTGAATGTACCAGAGTGCAGAATAACTGACGAATTTACGAACGCTCAACACCCGTTGAATATGGCCATATATGGTCAGTAAACATTGACAAAACAGCGTAATTAAATTGTTACCAGCATCAGTTGCAGTCACCAACGCTCTGGATAACCAGCTCTGTTAGGGTGAGTAAAATGGTCAGTGAGGTGTTCTCTCATTTTTGTAGCGGGAAAGCTAGCCAACGTTAGCCAGTTAGCTTGGGTGCATGACTGCCGTTGTGAGGTTAGAACGCTCGGATCAACCCTACTCCTCGGCCAGAGCGTTCAGTGTGCGCTCTGAACACTCCCAGAGCAAAACGCTCTGAATTTACGAAAGCCCAGAGGGCACTCTGAGCTCACTCTGGCACTCCAGATTGGCTTTACGAACACACCCAAGATAGTTAAATGGAAAAGCACCCAATTGTCGCATCTATTTTCTATATCGAGACAAATGTTAAATGTCGACACAAAATCACTGGACAAGTTAAATCGAAACATAGCTACAGACACAGTGAGGTAGGAAACTCAAACGTTCATAATTCATCTTACTGGTTACCAAAATGACAGGTAAACCAACTAGAAACAGAGTGTATTTTAGGTCTTATAATTAATTAACAAACCTAATGCACAGTATCAAACTTCAATCCTCAATGTGACAATACAAATTAAACAGTTATCAACTTAAATTGGAGCAGTCCTTACTGAATGTCTGGGGTTATACCCTCCAGGAGCACAATGTTAACTCCCCCTATGTGGGCTGATGCACAAGTCTCTGTCATCTTCTGGTGCAGTATGTCTGAAAAACAGATTTGGGAATTATAATCCAGATATGGCACTGAATAATGTAATACAAAGAGGCGGTGTATTGAACTAGTGACATAACCCAAGAGCTAAGAGCCTCACCCTTCATCTTCTCCTTAAGCGTGAAGCTGCCGTGTATCTTCTTTAGCTCTGCCTCCATGGTCAGGCCCCCAATGTCTGCCTCCAGGTGGGTGCGGTTCACAATGCCGATGCCAAACACGATGAGGGTGACGTGCTGTGGCTCACAGCTTACCAAGCTACGCCGTCGCCCCCCCGCTCCGAGCCCAGCCGGAGGCTTGTTGGTGGGGTCCTGCTGCTCGTTCTCAAACATCACCCTGCACAGGGGCTCCGAGGGGCTGCGGCCACCATCTGTACAGCACACATAACGCACACACACACAAATGATCGAACGATGAGTGTGAGGCTTTCCTACTTCTACACAAGAGCCTAGGGGGTAGGGGCTAGAAGTGGCTAAGTGGAAGGAGAGAGAGAGCCTTACCCGAGAGGCAGTTCTCAGGGGAGCTCTTCTCCAGGATACCGGTGGGGTCGGAGATGAGGGAGTAAAAGTTGAGCAGCTTGTACATGTTCTGCCAGCACTCTGCAGAGGGCTCGCTCTGCTCTGACACTGTGATGGAGTCTGAGTCGTCCATCTGGATGGTCATGTGGTCCGCCACATCCCGTGAGCCCTTCCGCGACACCTTGAGATCAATTGATTGATTGACTTTGTTTTAATCGGTATCTAATAGAGCACACATCATTTGATAGGTCACTTAGAAATATACAGTCTATATGATTATTGTGAAATAAAGATACATACTGGTTGGTGTACCTTGGAGGTACGGCGCTCCGAGCGAGCAAGCGTGTTGCGTCCCCGGGGCTCCCTCCTGCCCAGCGTGTCCAGTCCTGACTGGGGGCCGTTGGGCGGTTGACCCGCCCCTCCACCCCCCCCCCGCTTGCTCTTCTGAGCAGTGTTCCCGCCGCTGCCAGCCCCACTCCGCCCGGCTCCGTTGACGCTTCCTCGCGAGCTGCGGCTAAAGTCAGAGGAGCGGAAGTGGCGGTAGGGCCGCACTTTAAAGGTGGGTGTGGGGGAGGCAGAGCCGGCGGTGTAGCGGCTGAGCTTGATGTCTGTCTGTGTGGCCTTGATGTCGTCCACCATGGTGCTGAACTGGTGGATGAGGCGCACCAGGGCCATGTCCACGCGCTGGCTGATGGCCTGGCAGGCGATGGTGAAGTCGCAGTGAAAGGTGTTGTAGTGGCGACGATTCAGGTCGTGAAAGGCGAGGGGAGCAGCTGCAGCCGTGGAGTTAGGCGGGCCAGTGCTGGTAGACTTCTCCATCACCACAGCGTTCAGGCTGAACGTCTCGATCAGCAGGGCAGGCTTGAACTCCAGCAGAGGGAGGTTTGGCATGCCCTGTCTGGAGGGAGGGAGAGAGAAGATTACCTTTACATGGTAGGACATCTTAGAGCAGGGATCATTAACTAGATTCAGCCACGGGTAAGTTTTTCTTGAGTCGGAACACACCCCAAAAAAATTTTAGACTGCAAATTGACCGCAATAAGCACAAAAATATATAATATTTGTCTAAAACATAATCATTACAAAACATCATTGATTACATATGGGGACATTGCCCAGCGTAGGGTGCGGTCTTTTGGATGAGACGTTAAAACGGGTGTCCTGACTCTGGTCATTCAAAATCCCATGGCTTATTGTAAGAGTCGGGGTGTTCACCCCGGTGTCCACCCCGGTGTCATGGCTAAATTCCCAACCTGGACACATTCCATCATGACCACCTAATCATCCCCCTAATTGGCATAGATCCCTCCTCATCTCTCCACCTGATAGCTGATGTGATGAGCGGTCTGGCACAAAAATGGTCGCCGTGCATCAATAAGGTGGGTGCTACACATTGATGGTGGATGAAGTGAGTTTCCCCCTACTACAGTATGTAAAGTGCCTTGAGAAGCTCAGTTGGCAGAAAAGCACTACGTAAAACCAATAAATTATTATTAATTATTTGTATACGATCACGTCTCTCTACTATGCGAAAAAAAGAAAGAAACCCCCCCGGAAATATCACATTTACATAAGTATTCAGACCCTTCACTCAGTACTTTGTTGAAGCACCTTGGCAGCGATAACAGCCTTGAGTCTTCTTGGGTATGATGCTATAAGCTTGGCAAACCTGTATTTGGAGTTTCTCCCATTCTTCTCTGCATATCCTGTCAAGCTCTGTCAGGTTGGATGGGGAGCATCGCTGCACAGCTATTTTCAGGTCACTCCAGAGATGTTTGATCGTGTTCAAGTCCGGGCCACTCAAGGACATTGAGACTTGTCCCGAAGCCCCTCTTTCGTTTTCTTGGCTGTGTGCTTAGGGTTGCTATCCTGTTGGAATGTGAACCTTTGACCCAGTCTAAGGTCCTGAGCGCTCTGTAGCAGGTCTGTACTTTACTCCGATCATCTTTCACACGATCCTGACTAGTCATCCGGTCCTTGCCGCTGAAAAACTTACACACAGCATGCTGCCACCACCACGCTTCACCGTAGGGATTGGTGCCAGGTTTCCTCCAGATGTGATGCTTGGCATTAAGGACAAATAGTTCAATCTTGGTTTCATCAGACCAGAGAATCTTGTTTCTCATGGTCTGAGAGTCCTTTAGGTGCCTTTTGGCAAACTCAAAGCGGGCTGTCATGTGCATTTTACTGAGGAGTGGCTTCCGTCTGGCCACTCTACCATAAAGGCCTGATTGGTGGAGTGCTGCAGAGGTGGTTGTCCTTCTGGAAGGAACTCTGAAGCTCTGTCAGAGTGACCATCGGGTTCTTGGTCACCTCACTGACCAGGGCGCTTCTCCCCCAGTTGCTCAGTTTTGCTGGGCGGCCAGCTCTAGGAAGAGTCTTGGTAGTTCCAAATGTCCATTTAAGAATGATGGAGGCCACTGTATTCTTGGGGACCTTCAATGCTGCAGAACTTTTTTGGTACCATTCCCCAGATCTGTTGCTTGACACAATCCAGTCTCTGAGATCTACGGACAATTCCTTCAACCTCATGGATTAGTTTTTGCTCTGACATGGAATGTCAACTCTAAGACCTTAATCTAGACAGGTGTGTACATTTCTAAATCATGTCCAATCATTTGAATTTACCACAGGTGGACTCCAATCAAGTTGTAGAAACATTTCAATGATGATCATTGGAAACAGGATGCACTTGAGCTCAATTTCAAGTCTCATTGCAAAGGGTCTGAATACTTATGTAAATAAGGTACCTCTGTATAAAAATTGTAATATTTGTCAATATGGGGTACTGTGTGTAGATTGATATGGATTTTAGAATAAGGCTGTAACGTAACAAAATGTGGAAAAAGTCAAGGGGTTTGAAAACGAATGCACTGTATATTTTTTGTTTTGCTCAGAAAACTTGGGGGCAAAATAAAACCACCTCTGGGCCAAATTCATCCCGAGGGCCACCAGCTGGGGAACCCAGTCTTAGAGATTGCACCTTTAAGACTATTGGGACTCGCTAAACATGATATATTTTAGATACTTGGTTTATTTACCTTTTCAACCGTTTATTTTTCCGCTCTTTGGATGTGTCAGAGTCCACAATGTCTGCTCTGAGACACTCCAAGGTGCCAGAGAAGGAGAGGTGCTCCCCAAAGTACATCTTGTAGCTGAGAGGAGTGGTGTCCTGGGCCTGGATCCCTGTGTGACTCAGCAGAGGCTTGAACACAACCTGTGTGTTGTGAGGGAGGGGAGAGAGAATCATCAGAATTATAACTCACTCACTCACTCACTCACTCACTCACTCACTCACTCGGTTACCTGGGCGTCTGCTAGCTGAACAGCGGCGGGACACTGGTTGCCCTCCTCAATGTCGGCCATCATTATGTCATCTTGGCTGGTGCTGTGCTGAGAGTGCTGAGACTGTGTTCCATCAAGAGTGTTCTGGTCGCTGGACAGCACCGTGTTGAAGTCTGACGCTGATGGGATGGTGTGGAGGTTACAGGTGATGCCTGAGGAGCAACAGAAAGACACTTATGGTGACCTTATTTAAGAAATTATTTTACTGTGAGCATTCAGGGTTGGTTACGTCACCAACATTTCCCCCAACATTCACAGAAGATTCTCACAACATTCCCCCTACCTGTCTGCAGGATATTGTGCTGGGAGCAGTTGACCGGGGACTCCTGGGGTACAGCGGTCCCTCCGCCCCGGTTGCCCACAGCGTTGGACATCCAGTTGTAGAAGCTGACGGAGGAGGGCTCAGACAGCAGGGGGTGTTCCGTCACCACATCTGGGCCCACACTGTTACCTAAAGGGGGGAGCAAACATAATGTCATGTTGCAGTCCAATTATATACCAATTCTCTATCATGATAGCTTGAAAAGGAATCAAAGTACTATAGAAATACGGTGGAAATTCCCTATAACCCATGCTTTAGGAGAATGTTCACACTTTCGGGAATGAGGGTATGGAATTGGAACCCAAACCAAGTCAGAAGCAGGATAATGTGAGCGTACCTGTGCTCTTGGTGGTGGTTTCATTCCTCTGGGGCGTGCCCTCCAGCAGGTTGTGCAGGCTGGGGAAGCTGCCTGTCAGGTAGCTCAGCAGACTCTCCTTACGGGGACTGTCCTTGGCAGTCATGCCCACGCGACTCACATGGGCAGGAGAGTCAGCCGCTGTGTCCCCGCTGGTGTAGCTGAGGGACTGGTATGGGTGGGAGCCCTGAAGAATACACACCAATATCATTATTGTGAAAACAAATACATTCCTATGGTATACTAATGGCAAGTGGTACCGCCCTGTCGCCCCTGTCCACACATTATATAATTATAATGGTACAATGTTAAAGTAGAAAATGCAGACAGACATACCTTTACCTTTATTTTGAGGGCAGATTCACTGTGTGTGTGGGACTTGGAGAGCTTCCTCATGATCTCCACCCCACTAACTGGTCCAGATTTGTCTCCTGTGGGCAGGGGGCGGCTGCATGCTCCCTCCAACAGCATGGTGTGTTCACTCACTGTGGCTGGACAGCAGTTACAACCCATTGGACCAACATACTGCATGCATTATTGCCATCATTATGATCATTATCAAATTCATTAACACGTGGGGGGACTTTTCAGTACAATTGGTTCAAAAAAAGTATATCTGTCATGTATTCATTTACCAGAAATGTCATCGTCCGTAAAAAACATACGTTCTTACCTGCGTCAAACTCAAACTCAGCCCCGTCAGCACTAGTGTCACTCTGCAGCGCAGCTCCGTTGTCCAGGCCCTGGCTCTGGTCCTGGAAGGTCTGCTGCTGGGGGGTCTCCTTGGGTTTGGGCAGCTGGTTGGGCCTCATCAGGCCGATGGCCTTGAAGCCCTGGGTCACCACAATAAACTTCATCCACTGCCGGGCCAGAGCCACCAGCCCCTTCTTCAGGGTCACCAGGGCAGGCAGCCCGTCATTCTAGTGAGGACAAGATCAGATGGGTTTAATGGTTAATTAGGAGGTAACTTAAGGTAGATCCATAAGAACTATTTCCAGCCCAGCACTAGCATACATGATTCAGTCAATCATGGTCCAGACTGAAGTTCTCAAGCCTCTAAACACACACACACACACGTCTCACCATGGTGGCCTCCTCTATCACAGAGTAGTTAGCCTGCTGTAGGTAGCGATGCAGGATGTTACACAGCAGACAGGAGGGGTTCTCGTGAAGGTAGCGTGCTCGCTTGGTCACCCTGTTGTACTTGCTCCGAAAGGGGATGTGGATACTCTTTTTCTGTACAGAACAAGGGAAAGAAAAGGAAATGTGTCTCATATAGAATAAGAATCACCGTTATTTGCCAAGGACATTTACATGTACCCTCCATTTGACCTGGTGAAATGGTGCTGACAGCAATAGACAAAATATACAGACAAAATATAGCCAGAGGAATATACACAATCACCATACAGTATATACAATACGTGGAAAGGGCATTGGAACCCTCAATCTGTGCAGTACTGACCTCCAAGGCTTCAGTCATGATGCAGCCCATGACAGCACACACTCTCAAAGTGCCCTCCATGTCAAGCTTACGCAGAGAAGACTTGAGCTGGTCGATGGGGACCAACCAGGCGCCAATCGCTGGCGTCGCTGTGCTTAGGAGATTCAGCTGCCTGGAGATGGCCTGTGAGGGGGAGCGTACGTTGGTGGGGGCAGCGAAGCTGAACCAAATCTCCTTGATGGTGAGCTTCATGCTGCTGGAGTCAGGGGGCGGGGGCATGAGGAGGAGGTCCTTCTTCAGGTCGTCAGACTCCACCCCTTCATCCTGCAAGAGCAATCCACACAGCATAAGCCAATGAGAGAACGGGAGCAAGAAAGAGAAGCAAGTCTATTTTTTTTGTGAACGCTTTCTGTTACTGCAACGAGGTTGTATCAAGTACTTGTACAACAGTTCAAAGTGACGGACAGTGATGAGTTACCTGATCGTCAGAGTCTGAGTTTCTGTTGGCATCAGAGTTGGGTCTTGTCACGTCGTTAGGCAGATTGTCATCAGATACATCGGTGCTGTAGCCGCTGCCAGTCTGAGAACACGATGAGCCATTAGATTTGGACATGCCAGTCTTCACGCCCGTACCAGACTGTCCCATGATGCCAAACGCACTGTACAGCACTGCACCCGACTGACGCCCACCTGCACAAAGACAGGCACACAAATCAGGCAACAGTGTTCAGTGACGGGGTTAATAACATTAATTTAATACATTAAAATTAAATTCAGTTTATTCAAAGTGAATCTAAATGCCAATGTCTATATACAGTGCCTTCAGAAAGTATTCATACCCTTTGACTTAATTCACATTTTGTTGTGTTACAGCCTGAATAAAAAAAACATTTCTCACCCATCTACACACAATACCCCAAAATGACAATGTGAAAACATGTTTGTAGAAATGTTTGCAAATTTATTGAAAATGAAATACAGAAATAACCCATTTACATAAGTATTCACACCCCTGAGTCAATACTTTGTAGAAGCACCTTTGCCAGCGATTACAGCTGGATTGTGCAACATCTTCTCATTATTATTTTCAAAAGTCTTCAAGCTCTGTCAAATTGGTTGTGGATCAGTTCCAGACAACCATTCAGGTCTTGCCATTGATTTTCAAGTAGATTTAGGTCAGAACTGTAACTCGGCCACTCAGGAACATTCACTGTCTTCTTGTTAGCATGATGCAGTCAGCACTATGCTTGAAAATAATGAAGAGTGGATCTCAGTAATGTGTTGTATTTGCCCCAAACATAAGAGTTTGTATTGAGTACTACTTTAGTGCCTTGTTGCAAACAGGATGCATGTTTTGGAATACTTTTATTCTGTACAGGCTTCCTTCTTTTCACTCTGTTAATTAGGTTAGTATTGTGGAGTAACTACAATGTTGTTGAGCCATCACAGCCTTTCAACTCTAACTGTTTTAAAGCCACCACTGTCCTCATGGTGTAATCCCGGAAGCGGTTTCCTTCCTCTCTGGCAACTGAGTTAGGACGGACGCCTGTATCTTTGTAGTGACTGTCTGTATTGATACACCATCCAAAGTGTAACTAAGAACTTCAACATGCTCAAAGGGTTAAGCACCATTTTACTCCTGAACTTATTTAGGCTTGACATAACAAAGGGGTTGAATACTTTTAGCTTTTAATTATTTATACATTTGTAAACATTTCTAAAAACATAATTCCACTGACATTATGGGGTATTGTATGTAGGCAAGTGTACATATATTTGGCAATGACACATTACCTTTGACAGTGAGGTTCTCAATGCCGCACTCAAACATGATCCAGCCCCACTTCTCCAAGGATGCGCCGGTCCGGGCCAGGTCTGCAGCCACCTGGTTCTCTGTCTCATCCACCAGGGAAAACTCATCCATTTCCTCCAGGCTGAACAGCACTTTGGACTTCTCAAAGGGGATGGCCGTGATTGCACATGTTCCTATGTCTAAACCACAGGACAGGAAAAAGGAGAAAATATGAAAGTTCTGTTCACAACTGTCTAACACGTAATATTTTATTAGGGCAGGGGTCTCCAACTCCAGTCATGGACAGCCTGCTGGGTGTGAAGGATGGTGTTCCAGCCTAGCACATGTAGAAAGAAAAAAAGAAGAAGCTGTAGAGCATAACATTTAAAATAGCAAATTCTTACCTGTGGAATCCAGGCCTCGTAGTTGGCTGTGGATGCGGTGGATGTTAAGCTTGGCAGCGATCTCCTTGCCCTTCTCGATGCCAGCGTTGGAGCGCAATGAGCCTGAGGACTGCGGCTGCATCTTGGTGGCCGATGCGTACTTTTCCAAGTTGACGGAGGGACGGCCATTCTCTGCTGTGTTGGGTGTCTCCTCCACTATTCCCCTATGAAGACAGACAGTAGGGTACGCATGTGTAATAATAATAATTTGGTGGGTGCTTTTATTTGTCCTATTTCATAGTTTTAAAAAAAATATCCCAACTCCCCCTAAGACACCATCGGAGTGGGGTGACGGCCAGGGTCTGCCATTATCAACAGCAACCCTGGAGCAATTAAGCAATAAAGCCGAGGGGGTGTGGTATATGGCCAATATACCACGGCTATGGGCTGTTCTTAGGCAGGACGCAATGCGGAGTGTCTGGACACAGGCCTTAGCCGTGGTATATTGGCCATATATCACAAACCCCCGAGGTGCCTTATTGCTATTATAAATTGGTTACCAACGTAATTAGAGCAGTAAAAATAAATTATTCATCATACCTGTGGTATACGGTCTGATATACCATGGCTGTCAGCCAATCTGCATTCAGGGATCGAACCACCTAGTTTATAATTAGGTTCAAGTACCTTGCTTAAGGGCACAGAGATTTTTCAGCTAAGGGATTCGAACTAGCAACCTTTCAGTTACGGACCCATGACGACTACCTGCCACCCGCAGGTGCGGTGTAACTGTGTGTGTGTGTTTGTTGTAAGGAGACCCGTGCAGGCTGGTGGAAGTGAGGTTACCTGTTCATGCGAAACTGTGTGGCGATCCTGTCGAAGCACAGAGCAACCAGGGAGACGTGTGTGATGTGGCTCTTACTGGAGTTGGAGGGAGAACACTCTTCTACCGAGGCCTGGAGCAGACACAGGTTCACCTGTACAGTCAGAGACAAAGATGTGTTGGACTTTTGAAATGCAACTCAGGACTCCTGATAAGTTCACTTCAAATTAGTGCGAAATCTGTTTAAGCCCAATACAATTTTCTTGGCACAATGACACAATTCCATGGCACAATTCCTACCTTGGGAATTGACACATTAGCTTGCAGGCCCTTGATCTTCACGTTGTCTGGTTTGACCGTCAGGTCCGTTTGGCCATGGGGCGTGTTGAGGGAGCCTGTGGTACCCTCCGTCTTTGATAGCTTGTTCTCCTGCTTGGCTGAGCTCTATAGTGGGGGAAAAAAAATTCAAAACAGGACAAACTTAGGGTTAATCTAAAATCGCCCTCTATTCTCTTTATAGCGCTACTTCTGGACAGATTTGCCGATTGGTGAGGTTCACCTACGGATTCAGTTACTGTGGACTTGCTGATCTGATAGGCTTCATTGAGGACCTTCCCATGCAGGTCATCCAGAATGGCTGCAGGGTGACGGACACTGACGTAGTGGACCATGGACTCAATGTACCTGAAAGAACATCCCATACATTGTCACTGACTTGAGTAATATACTATTCCTGCAATATGCCAAGGAGAGTGGTTGGGCACAGTTGCAGTGGGGAGACACTGATTGCAGATGGAAAGCTAATATGGTCAGTATTTTCTATGAGGAGCTGTTCTATAACATTACATATAATGGTATTTCCACAAAAGCCTTCGGTGGCTATGGCATACCAGAATTGAGTATTAACCCAGTAGCTGTTACCTGTCCAGAGCTTCAGCCACCAGAGGGGTGAGCACCACATTGATGGCCCCCTTCACCTCCACGATGGCGGTAGTTCTGGTCTGGGAGAGGGGCTGCTCCATGGTCCAGTCGTCAGTGGTGGTGTCGTCTGTGTTCTCCATAGCCTTCTTATCCAGAGGCGTGTAGGGTTGGCTATAGTCACAAAGCGAGAGATGCAGTTACAGATGTGTGTGTGAAACACATGTCGAGCAGACCATAGAGATCCAAGTTAAGCAAAATAAATTCTAAATACTTGTTTGTGTCTCCCATCAACGAAAGGCCTCTGTCAAGTAGAGAGCTGGCAGAGAGGCCTTGTTTCACCACCTACAACATAAGATGACGGGCTATGACTTTAGGGTACACCATGGATGAACAGACACACACAGTAACACACAAAAACACACACAGTCTATAAAATCTGCCATACTCAGACAGACCGCAGTCTGGATCCGGACACAGAACAGGATCAATACGTCCCGCAGGTCGATTTATACAGTACAAGTCAAAAGTTTGGACACACCTACTCATTAAAATATTTTTATTTGTATTATTTTACCATCTACTACATTGTTGAATAATAGTGAAGACATCAAAACTATGAAATAATACCTACAGAATCATGCAGGGGAAAAAAAGGTTAAATCAAAATACATTTCATATTTGAGATTGTTCAAAGTAGCCACCCTTTGCCTTGATGGCAGCTTTGCACACTCTTGGCATTCTCTCAACCAGCTTCATGAGGTAGTCACCTGGAATGCATTTCAATTAACAGGTGTGCCTTGTTAAAAGTTAATTTGTGGAATTTCTCTCCTTCTTAATGAGTTTGAGCCAATCAGTTGTGTTGTGACAAGGTAGGGGAGGTATACAGAAGATAGCTCTATTTGGTAAAAGACCAAGTCCATATTAGGGCAAGAACAACTCAAATAAACAAAGAGAAACAACAGTCCATCATTACTTTAAGACATGGTCAGTCAATACGAAAATGTCAAGATCTTTGAAAGTGTCTTCAAATGCAGTCGCAAAAACCATTAAGCGCTACGATGAAACTGGCTCTCATGAGGACCGCCACAGGAAAGGAAGACCCAGAGTTACCTCTGCTGCAGAGGTTAAGTTTATTAGAGTTACCAGCCTCAGAAATTGCAGCCCAAATAAATGCTTCACAGAGTTCAACAGACATCAACAACAACGGTTCAGAGGAGACTGTGTGAATCAGGCCTTCATGGTCGAATTTCTGCAAAGACACCCCTACTAAAGGACACGAATAAGAAGAAGAGACTTGCTTGGGCCAAGAAACACAAACAATGGACATTAGACCAGTTGAAATCTGTCCTTTGGTCTGATGAGGTCAAATTTTAGATTTTTGGTACCAACCGCCATGTCTTTGTGAGACGCAGAGTAGGTGAACGGATGATCTCTGCATGTGTGGTTCCCACCGTGAAGCATTGAGGAGGTGTGATGGTGCTTCGCTGGTGACACTGTCTGATTTATTTAGAATTCAAGGCACACTTAACAGCATGGCTACCACAGCATTCTGCAGCGATACACCATCCCATCTGGTTTGAGCTTAGTGGGACTCTCATTTGTTTTTCAACCGGACAATGACCCAACCTACCTCCAGGCTCTGTAAGGGCTATTTGACCAAGAAGGAGAGTGATGGTGCTGCATCAGATGACCTGGCCTCCACAATCACCCGACCTCAACCCAATTGAGATGGTTTGGGATGAGTTGGAATGCAGAGTGAAAGAAAAGCAGCCAACACGTGCTCAGCATACGTGGGAACTCCTTCAAGACATTTGGAAAAGCATTCCAGGTGAAGCTGGTTGACAGAATGCCAAGTGTGCAGAGCTCTCAAGGCAAATGGTGCCAACTTTGAAAAATCTAAATTCAAAAATATATTTTGATTTGTTTAACACTTTTTTGGTTCCATATGTGTTATTTCATAGTACTGATGTCTTCAACCTTATTTTACAATGTAGAAAATATTAAAAATAAAGAAAAATCCCTGAATGACTTTTGACTGGTACTGTGTGTATACAGTATATAGACAGTTGAAGTCGGAAGTTTACATACACCTTAGCCAAATACATTTAAACTCGGATTTTCACAATTCCTGACATTTAATCCTAGAAAAATTCCATGTTTTAGGTCAGTTAGGATCACCACTTTATTTTAAGAATGTCAAATGTCAGAATAATAGTAGAGAATGATTTATTTGAGCTCATTCCCAGTGGGTCAGAAGTTTACATACACTCAATTAGTATTTGGCAGCATTGCCTTTAAATTGTGTAACTTGGGTCAAATGTTTCAGGTAGCCTTCCACAACCTTCCCACAATAAGTTGGGTGAATTTTGGCCCATTCCTCCTGACAGAGCTGGTGTAACTGAGTCAGGTTTGTAGGTCTCCTTGCTCGCACACGCTTTTTCAGTTCTGCCCACACACATTTTCTATAGGATTGAGGTCAGGGCTTTGTGATGGCCACTCCAATACCTTGACTGTGTTGTCCTTAAGCCATTTTGCCACAACTTTGGAAGTATGCTTGGGGTCATTATCCATTTGGTAGACCCATTTGCAACCAAGCTTTAACTTCCTGACTGATGTCTTGAGATGTTGCTTCAATATATCCACATAATTTTCCTACCTCATGATGCCATCTATTTTATGAAGTGCACCAGTCCCTCCTGCAGCAAAGCACCCCCACAACATGATGCTGCCACCCCCATGCTTCACGGTTGAGATGGTGTTCTTCAGCTTGCAAGCCCCCCCCCCTTTTTCCTCCAAACATAACAATGGTCATTATTTTTTGTTTCATCAGACCAGAGGACATTTCTGCAAAAAGTACGATCTTTGTCCCCATGTGCATTTGCAAACCGTAGTCTGGCTTTTTTATGGCGGTTTTGGAGCAGTGGCTTCTTCCTTGCTGAGCGGCCATCCAGGTTATGTCGATATAGGACTCGTTTTACTCTGGATATAGATACTTTTGTACCTGTTTCCTCCAGCATCTTCACAAGGTCCTTTGCTGTTGTTCGGGGATTGATTTGCACTTTTCGCACCAAAGTATGTTAATCTCTAGGAGACAGAACGTGTCTCCTTCCTGAGCAGTATGACGGCTGCGTGGTCCCATGGTGTTTATACTAGCATACTATTGTTTTTACAGATGAACGTGGTACCTTCAGGCGTTTGGAAATTGCTCCCAAGGATGAACCAGACTTGTGGAGGTCTACAATTTATTTTCTGAGGTCTTGGCTGGTTTCTTTTGATTTTCCCATGATGTCAAGCAAAGAGGCACTGAGTTTGAAGGTAGGCCTTGAAATACATCCACAGGTACACCTCCAATTGACTCAAATGATGTCAATTAGCCTATCAGAAGCTTCTAAAGCCATGACATCATATTCTGGAATTTTCCAAGCTGTTTAAAGGCACAGTCAACTTAGTGTATGTAAACTTCTGACCCAATGGAATTGTGATACAGTGAATTAAAAAGGGAAATAATCTGTCTGTAAACAATTGTTGGAAAAATGACTTGTGTCATGCACAAAGTAGATGTCCTAACTGACTTGCTAAAACTATTGTTTGTTAACAAGACATTAGTGGAGTGGTTGAAAAACTAGTTTTAATGACTCCAACCTAAGTGTATGTAAACTTCCAACTTCAACTATATATATATTTATATAAATAAATAAATAAATAAATAAACAGTTCAAAAGTTTGGGGTCACTTAGAAATGTCTAGTTTGAGAAACAGACCCCTCACAAGTCCTCAACTGGCAGCTTCATTAATTAGTAACCGCAAAACACCAGTCTCAACGTCAACAGTGAAGAGGCGGCTCCGGGATGCTGGCCTTCGAGGCAGAGTTCCTCTGTCCTGTGGCTTAATCTCTTCTTTTTATTGGCCAGTCTGAGATATTGCTTTTTCTTTTGCAACTCTGCCTATAAGGCCAGCATCCTGGAGTCTCCTCTTCACTGTTGAAACTGGTGTTTTGCAGGTACTATTTAATGAAGCTGCCAGTTGAGGACTTGTGAGGCATCTGCTTCTCAAACTAGACACTAATGTACTTGTCCTCTTGCTCAGTTGTGCACTGGGGCCTCCCACGCCTCTTTCTATTCTGGTTAGAGCCAGTTTGCGCTGTTCTGTGAAGGGAGTAGTACACAGCGTTGTACAAGATCTTCAGTTTCTTGGCAATTTCTCGCATAAAATAGCCTTCATTTCTCAGAACAAGAATAGACTGACGAGTTTAGAAGAAAGTTCTTTGTTTCTGGCCATTTTGAGCCTGTAATCGAACCCACAAATGCTGATGCTCTAGATACACAACTAGATTAAAGAAGGACAGTTTTATTGCTTCTTTAAGCAGTACAACAGTTTTCAGCTGTGCTAACATAATTGCAAAGGGTTTTCTAATGATCAATTAGCCTTTTAAAATGATCAACTTGGATTAGCTAACACAACGCGCCATTGGAACACAGGAGTGATGGTTGCTGATAATGGGCCTCTGTACGCCTACGTAGATATTCCATAAAAAAACTGTCGTTTCCAGCTACGATAGTCATTTACAACATTTACAATGTCTACACTATATTTCTGATCAATTTGATGTTTATTTAAATGAACAAAAACATTTAGCTTTTCTTTCAAAAACAAGGACATTTCTAAGTGACCCCAAACTTTTGAACGGTAGTATGTATGTATGTATTTTTTTTTAAAGGAAATCAGTCAGGCTTTTAACTTACTGCTCTTGATAGCTGTAAAAGTAGAAGGCACAAGGAGGAATTTCTAAATGTGGTAGAGCATGGGCCGTTTTCTCATGTCATTCACTGATAGAACTTGTCAGAAATGTCCAGTTGATCAACTAGAGCATGTTAGCTAGGTAGGTAAGATAGCTGGTTAGCACATCTAAATATGGTTGTTATCATGTCCAGATTACATGCCCAGTGGCCTCGACCCCAAGGGGGCCCATAATGATTCTGTTGAGTCACTGTGTAGGGTGTGTAGGGTTGCAGGAAATGTGCTTTAAAACGGCAAAATGTTCTGTCTACCAACAAGACGGGTGTGAACAGTTTGTGGTAAAATGCTTTGCAAGGTGGGGGTTTGTTACTATGCCAAAAATGACAATATTCATCCGGACCCTTGCAACCAAGGAAATTTGCCTGACCGGACCTTCTCAAATAGTAGTTGAATACCCCTGATCTATATAGTGTGTGTTTCTTACCTTAAAGCTGGGAACAGAGAGCTGGTCGAAGGAGGCGGAGCTCTCCTCACTGGTGGGCGTGTCCAGGTCCAGGGGGCGATGTAGTGAGGATTTGGAGGTCCTCTTATTGGTGGGCTGCTTCTGAGACCAGTTGGACACCTGGGGTGTATTCAGAAGGATAAACGGTCAGAAGGTTGAAGACATAATGAATAGAGCAGACATGATTCCCTATTCTACCTGACAGACAATCATACAGGGGTGTCACATTGCCGTACGATACATGTCTTAATTTTCTGATCAAATCATAGAATAATAATATTTAGTTCAGGGATAATACACTATTGTGTACCAGCCTTACCTGGTAGTGGGCCAGGTAACTCTGGTAGCAGGCCATGACATGGGGCTGTCGAGACACCAGGCCTGGCTCGGGAGTCTTCTCCACCTCCACCGAGCCCACCTCCTCCAACCCCATGGCTGACACAAAGGAGGCCTGCGACTGGTGGCCGGGGATGGGGTGGGCTGGCAGCGGGGGCAGCATGGGGGGCATGGGCAGGGGCCTGGGCTCTGTGATGAGATCCCCATTCAACACATAGGTGAGAGGTCCCTCCACACTGTGGTAGATGGAACTTCGGCTGGAATCAGATTCACAACAGATTGGTTTAACTACTGTAATCATGCATTGTTTCCCTTTATTTTATGAAGTAAAATGACAACACATTCTCTAAGAAAGAAAAAGGTTAGGTAAGAGGGGGAAGGTTCGGACTGGAGGGGCAGTCATTTAGCAGGTACAGGTCCAACCTGTAGTGGTCCATGTGGTAAGGCTGCTGCTGGGGCTGATACTGCATCTGCTGCTGCCTCCTCTTCTTCTTCCTGCCAGGGTAGGTGCCTGGACCTTCGTCTGCACTGCTGATGGGCTCAAAGTCCTCTGTTGCTGAAAAGTAAGCCTCGCTGTCCGCCACCGACATGCTGGAGTCTGCTGAGCGATACTGGTGGAAGGTGCTAGAGTCTGCGGACGGCGTGAACGGGAAGGAGCTGTAGCTCCGGCGCTGGCGAGGAGAGTCCAGGACGTTCTCGTCGCTACGGGAGACCTCACTGCTGAACTGGACGCCAGAAAGGGGCGGTGGGGGCTTGTCGGTGAAGACTGCCGCCGACAGGCTCTTAGTGCTGCCCAGCCGGCCAGATTGCACAGAGGACTGGCGCTTAAGGGGTGAGCGGAGAGAGGAGTGCTCCTGGGCACTGTTGGGGGACACTGGGGTGCCCTCAGGGAGTTCTGTAAGAGTACTGTGAGGAGAGAAGGAGGGGTTGAGAATATCAAGATAATGCACTTTTGTCAGCTACTTCACTAGTATATGGGCTGTTGGTGAATTGTGAATGTGTGTAAACACTGTATGCATGTTGCACCCGTGCTGCACTCATCTGCTACTCACTCTGCAGTGCTCTTGCCGTTCATGGGGAACATGCGTTCCTCAGTGCTAGGAGACGGGCTGTCCCTCTCCCCGGCCAGTAGGGGCAGTGCTGCGCTGGAGGAACTATTTTCCTCGGAAGAGGAGGCCGAACTGTGGGAGCGCAGAGGCACCTGCAGGCTCAGGTGTTGGCCCCGTATTCCGAGCTCCGGGGCCGGACTGGGGGTACAGGTGTCTCCCTTCACCCCCACACCCTTACCTACAAGAGGGAATACACAGTATGTCACAGTACTGTAGGTTGGGTGTGTTCCAGATACACAGATCAAAGCTAAAATGGAACAGACCAGCAACCCTATCATTTAACACAACTTTCAAAGTGAACCCAGATATGAACCTCCGTGTCAGTCTCCAATCCCAGTGAAAATGTTTTATTTATTTTGATAAATACATTGAAACAGTCGTACCGTTAGACAGCTTGGGCGTCTCCTTGGTGACAATCCACTCTCCAGGCTGCAGCAGTGATTGGCCGTAGCACATGTCTGACTCAACACTGGAGGAGGAGAAGGCCAAGCTGCAGGAGGGGGTCATCTCCTCCAGATGGAAGAAGTCCAGGCCCGTGTTGGTGCCCCCATAGAAACGACAGCCCCCCAGGCAACCACACTTGTTCCTGCTGCGCTTGTTGCGACCAGTCTCATCTGGCCACAGGAACCATAGCCTGGGAGGAAAGGAAAGCGAGAGAGAGCGCTCATGTCTCTGTGATCTGATGTATGCATGTGTGTCTGTCTAGTCTATGTCTGTGATTGCTACTGGTGGTGGCAAGACCAATTTTCTCTAGGGATCCATGTCTCCCAAATTTCTTTGGGATCAATAAAGTGTATTCATTCCTCCATTCCTACCTCTTGGTGTAAGCATCATGGAGCTCCAGGAATAGCCTCTGCACCTCGTACTTGGCCGGGTGGTCCGCAGCCAGTGCCACGTCAGCTGTGATCAGGGCGAAGTTGACTGAGCCAGCCTCCAACCAGAAGGATCTCCGCAGTACAGCGGGCTGGCCCAGCCCTAAGCCCTGACCTGGAGAGGGTCCTGGTCGGACCCCGTCTGACTGAGGCTGCTGCTGTTCGATGTACTGGTGGATATGGACATCTTGCACCACAGCACTGATCCCTTCTCCCACCGCCTGGTTGTGCAGGTTGCAGTTGGCCAGTCGGATGGCACCCGTCTAGGTAAAGGCAGAATTGGAGCAGTGTTTCTCAACTCCTGTCCTCAAGCCTGAGAGCGTGTGCCCTCAGGCCTGGAGGGAAGCTAAAGTCATTCCGCTACCCAAGAATAGTAAACCCCCTTACTGGCGAAAATAGCCGACCAACCCTTACTAAAATTATGTTTGACCAGATACAATGCTATTTTACAGTAAACAAATTGACAACAGAATTTCAGCATGCTTATAGGGAAGGATGCTCAACAAGCACAGCACTTACACAAATGACGATTGGCTGAGAGAAATTGATGATAAAATGATTGTGGGTGCTGCCTTGTTAGACTTCAGTGCAGCATTTGACATTATTGATCATAGTCTGCTGCTGTTAAAATGTACGTGTTATGGCTTTACACCCTCTGCTATAATGTGGATAAAGAGTTACATGTCTAACAGAACACAGAGGGTGTTCTTTAATGGAACCCTATCAATTAGAATACAGTTAGAATCAGGAATTTCCCAGGGTAGCTGTTTAGGCCCCTTGCTTTTTTCAATTTTTATTAACGACATGCCACTGACTTTCAGTAAAGCCAGAGTTTCTATGTATGCGGATGACTCAACACTATACACGTCAGCTAATACAGCGACTGAAATGACTGCAACACTCAAATCAAAGTTTATTTGTCACGTGCGCCGAATACAACAGGTGTAGACCTTACAGTGAAATGCTTACTTACAGGCTCTAACCAATAGTGCAAAAAAGGTATTAGGTGAACAATAGGTAAGTAAAGAAATAAAACAACAGTAAAAAGACAGGCTATATACAGTAGCGAGGCTATAAAAGTAGCGAGGCTACATACAGACACCGGTTAATCAGGCTGATTGAGGTAGTATGTACATGTGCTATGGTTAAAGTGACTATGCATACATGATGAACAGAGAGTAGCAGTAGCGTAAAAGAGGGGTTGGCGGGTGGTGGGTGGCGGGACACAATGCAGATAGCCAATGTGCGGGAGCACTGGTTGGTCGGCCCAATTGAGGTAGTATGTACATGAATGTATAGTTAAAGTGACTATGCATATATGATAAACAGAGAGTAGCAGCGTAAAAAGAGGGGTTGGGGGGGGCACACAATGCAAATAGTCCGGGTAGCCATTTGATTACCTGTTCAGGAGTCTTGCGGCTTGGGGGTAAAAACTGTTGAGAAGCCTTTTAGTCCTAGACTTGGCACTCCGGTACCGCTTGCCATGCGGTAGTAGAGAGAACAGTCTATGACTGGGGTGGCTGGGGTCTTTGACAATTTTTAGGGCCTTCCTCTGACACCGCCTGGTGTAGAGGTCCTGGATGGCAGGCAGCTTAACCCCAGTGGTGTACTGGGCCGTACGCACTACCCTCTGTAGTGCCTTGCGGTCAGAAGCCGAGCAATTGCCGTACCAGGCAGTGACGCAACCAGTCAGGATGCTCTCGATGTTGCAGCTGTAGAACCTTTTGAGGATCTCAGGACCCATGACAAATCTTTTTAGTTTCCTGAGGGGGAATAGGCTTTGTCGTGCCCTCTTCACGACTGTCTTGGTGTGTTTGGACCATTCTAGTTTGTTGTTGATGTGGACACCAAGGAACTTGAAGCTCTCAACCTGCTCCACTACAGCCAATGTCGATGAGAATGTGGGCGTGCTCGGTCCTCCTTTTCCTGTAGTCCACAACCATCTCCTTAGTCTTGGTTACGTTGAGGGATAGGTTGTTATTCTGGCACCACCCGGCCAGGTCTCTGACTCCGCCCTATAGGCTGTCTTGTCGTTGATCAAGCCTACACTGTTGTGTCGTCTGCAAACTTAATGATGGTGTTGGAGTTGTGCTTGGCCATGCAGTCGTGGTTGAACAGGGACTACAGAAGGGAACTGAGCACACACCCCTGAGGAGCTCCAGTGTTGAGGATCAGCATGGCAGATGTGTTGCTACCTACCCTCACCACCTGGGGGCGGCCCGTCAGGAAGTCCAGGATCCAGTTGCAGAGGGAGGTGTTTAGTCCCAGGATCCTTAGCTTAATGATGAGCTTTAAAGGGTACTATGGTGTTGAACGCTGAGCTGTAGTCAATGAATAGCATTCTCACATAGGTGTTCCTTTTGTCCAGGTGGGAAAGGACAGTGTGGAGTGCAATAGAGATTGCATCATCTGTGAATCTGTTTGGGCGGTATGCAAATTGGAGTGGGTCTAGGATTTCTGGGATAATGGTGTTGATGTGAGTCACTACCAACCTTCCAAAGCACTTCAACGCTACGGACGTGAGTGCTACGGGTATGTAGTCATTTAGGCAGGTTGCCTTTGGGTTCTTGGGCACAGGGACCATGGTGGACTGCTTGAAACATGTTGGTATTACAGACTCAATCAGGGACATGTTGAAAGTGTCAGTGAAGACACCTGCCAGTTGGTCAGCACATGCCCAGAGCACACGTCCTGGTAATCCGTCTGGCCCCGCAGCCTTGTATGTTGACCGGTTTAAAGGTCTTACTCACGTCGGCTACGGAGAGCGTGATCACACAGTCGTCCGGAACAGCTGATGCTCTCATACATGCCTCAGTGTTGCTTGTCTTGAAGCGAGCATAGAAGTGATTTAGCTCGTCTGGTAGGCTCGTGTCACTGGGCAGTTCGCGGCTGTGCTTCCCTTTGTAGTCTGTAATAGTTTGCAAGTCCTTCCACATAAGATGAGCGTCGGAGCCGGTGTAGTATGATTCAATCTTAGTCCTGTATTGACGCTTTGCCTGTTTGATGGTTCATCGCAGGGCATAGCAGGATTTCTTGTAAGCTTCCGGGTTAGAGTCCCGCACCTTGAAAGCGGCAGCTCTACCCTTTAGCCCAGTGCAAATGTTGCCTGTAATCCATGGCTTCTGGTTGGGGTATGTACGTACAGTCACTGTGGGGACGACGTCCTCAATGTCATCGGAAGAATCCCGGAACATGTTCCAGTCTGTGATAGCAAAACAGTCCTGTCGTTTAGCATCTGCTTCATCTGACCACTTTTTAAAGACAGAGTCACTGGTGCTTCCTGCTTTAATTTATGCTTGTAAGCAGGAATCAAGGGGATAGAGTTGTGGTCAGATTTACCAAATGGAGGGCGAGGGAAAGCTTTGTACACATCTCGTGTGTGGAGTACAGGTGATCTAGAATTTTCTTCCCTCTGGTTGCACATTTAACATGTTGATAGAAATTTGGTAGAACTGATTTAAGTTTCCGTGCATTAAAGTCTCCGGCCACTAGGAGCGCCGCCTCTGGGTGAGTGGTTTCCTGTTTGCTTATTTCCTTATACAGCTGACTGAGTGCGGTCTTAGTGCCAGCATCTGTCTGTGGTGGTAAATAAACAGCCACAAAAAGTATAGCTGAAAACTCTCTAGGAATGTAGTGTGGCCTGCAGTTTATCACAATATACTCTACTTCAGGCGAGCAAAATCTAGAAACTTCCTTAGATTTCGTGCACCAGCTGTTGTTTACAAATATGCACAGACCGCCCCCCCTCGTCTTACCGGAGTGTGCTGTTCTATCCTGCTGGTGCAGCGTATATCCCGCTAGCTGAATATCCATGTCGTCATTCAGCCACGATTCCATGAAACATAGGATATTACAGTTTTGATGCTCCGTTGGTAGGATATTCGTGATCGTACCTCGTCTAATTTATTGTCCAATGATTGCATGTTGGCGAGTAGTATTGACGGTAACGGCAGCTTTCCCACTCGCCTTCTGCGGGTCCTCACGAGGCGTCCAGCTCTTCGTCCTCTGTACCTGCGTTGCTTCCTCTTGCAAATAACGGGGATGTCGGCCCTGTGGGGTGTTTGGAGAATATCTTGTGCGTCCTGCTTGTTGTAGAAAAAATCTCAGTCTAATCCGAGGTAGTGATCGCTGTACTGATATCCAGAAGATACGGTTGCAGAAACATTATGTACAAAAAAGGTTCAAATAACGCGAAAAAAACTACATAATATCACAATTGGCTGGGCGACCGTAAAACTGCTGCCATTTCATCCAAATTTTATCCAAACACTCAACAAAGAGCTGCAGTTAGTCTCAGAGTGGGTGGCAAGGAATAAGTTAGCCCTAAATATTTATAAAACTAAAGGCATTGTATTTGGAACAAAACACTCACTAAACCCTAAACCTGAACTACATCTTGTGATAAATAAATGTGGAAATTGAGCAAGTTGAGATGACTAAACTCCTTGGAGTAACACTAGATTGTAAACGGTCATGGTCAAAACATATTGATGCAGTAGTAGCTAAGATGGGTAGAAGTCTGTCTATAATAAAGCGATGCTCTGCCTTCTTAACAACACTATCAACAAGGCAGGTCCGACAGTCCCTAGTTTTGTCGCACCTTGACTACTGTTTAGTCGTGTGGTCAGGTGCCACAAAAAAGGACTTCGGAAAATTGCAATTGGCTCAGAACAGGGCAGCACGGCTGGCCCTTGGATGTACATAGAGAGCTAATATTAATAATATGCATGTCAATCTCTCCTGGCTGAAAGTGGAGGAGAGATTGACTTCATCACTACTTTTATTTATGAGAGGTATTGACATGATGAATGCACCAAGCTGTCTGTCTAAACTACTGGCACACAGCTCGGACACCCATGCATACCCCACAAGAGGTCTCTTCACAGTCCCCAAGTCCAGAACAGACTATGGGAGGCACACAGTACTACATAGAGCCATAACTACATGGAACTCTATTCCACATCAAGTATCTGATGCAAGCAGTAAAATTTGATTTAAAAAAAACAGATTAAAAAACACCTTATGGGACAGCGGGGACTGTGAAGCAACACAAACATTGGCACAGACACATGCA
The DNA here is from genome assembly GCF_045679555.1 of Salvelinus alpinus. Taxonomy (NCBI): domain Eukaryota; kingdom Metazoa; phylum Chordata; class Actinopteri; order Salmoniformes; family Salmonidae; genus Salvelinus; species Salvelinus alpinus. The sequence goes on from NC_092119.1 coordinate 26,514,284, forward strand.
TACACACACGATAACATACGTACTCTACATACACATGGATTTAGTACTGTAGATATGTGGTAGTGGTGGAGTAGGGGCCTGAGGGCAACAGTGTGTTATGAAATCTGTGAATGTATTGTAATGTTTTAAAATTGTATAAACTGCCTAGATTTTGCTGGACCCCAGGAAGAGTAGCTGCTGCTTTGGCAGCAGCTAATGAGGATCCATAATAAATACTAACATTACACATTTTGTTCTAGTGTGGAAGATTTGTGTTACCTTGATGTTGGCTGCACAGCTGTGCTCCACTATGAAGAGGTCAGCCCCATCCACAGCCAGACGGGTCATGGTGTACTTGAGCTCCTCAGATGTCCGACAGTGTCCAGGCAGGCAGGACATCTACGAAAGTAGAGAACAGAATAGTTACAATGGTTAATTATTGCCTTCGGAGGTCAGACTCACATTTTTACACAAATATACAAAACCAGTAGATTTGACAAACTACAGATTTTCAAGTGTGTGATTTCCATGCGCAGAAAAAGTGGGAACGTATTACCTTGGAGTCACACACACGGCGGTCCACCCCGTGCTGGCAGATGACAGAGGGCTTGGGCTGCTCCAGCTGGAACTCCCGGGAGAAGACGTGGAACATGTACGTCTCACCCCACTCCATCACACTGGCCAGCTGAGGAACAACACATTCATTAGATATACACAAAATAGAAAACGCATACACACACACACAGCCAGAAGAGGACTGGCCCCCCCTCATAGTCTGGTTCCTCTCTAGGTTTTTTCCTAGGTTTTGGCCTTTTTAGGGAGTTTTTCCTAGCCACCGTGCTTCTACACCTGCATTGCTTGCTGTTTGGGGTTTTAGGCTGGGTTTCTGTACAGCACTTTGAGATATCAGCTGATGTAAGAAGGGCTATATAAATAAATTTGATTTGATTAGCACACACAGACCTGTGGCACGGTGACTCTCCCCGTGAGGGCCCCAGCCTGCATGTCTATGAGCCAGGCGTACTCCAGGGTGTCTGTGCCTAGAGGCAGCCCCTGGGCTGAGAACATGGCGTGGGCACGCATCTGCAGGCCAGACAGACTCAGGTGGCCGTCCCTCAGAACACCATCAGACGTGGGCCGCTGTGTGGACACAGGTAATAATATTAATAATAATAACTTTTTGCAGTGTAAAGACAGATGGAATTAGCTTCAAATATGCATATATACGCATCACAGAAACAAACATTTTGTGGTTCTATATTATGCATGCACATGCACAGGTAACAAAATAAAGGAAACACTTGAGTAAATGAGGGATACAAAGTATATTGAAAGCAGGTGCTTTCACACTGGTGTGGTTCCTAAGATAATAAAGCAATTAACATCCCTTCATGCTCAGTTGACAATTATTTTGCTGACCATGGCTAGAAGAGATCTAGGGGGTTTAAATGGTGTGTGTGTGTGTGTGTGTGGTGTGTGTATGTGTCTCAGTCACCAGATCTCAACCCAATTGAACACTTATGGGAGATTCTGGAGTGGCGCCTGAGACAGCGTTTTCCACCACCATCAACAAAACAACAATGATGGCATTTCTCATGGAAGAATGGTGACACTTCCATCCAATAGAGTTCCAGACACCTGTAGAATCTATGCTAATGAGCATTGAAGCTGTTCTGGTGCCCAACGCCCTATTAAGACACTATGTTGGTTTCCATTATTTTGGCAGTTACCTGTACATCTATCATACACCCATCACATGCAGACATCACAAAAAGACCTCTTAGAATGGCTATTTTCTGCAGTTTGACTGTCAAATGGTAGTATTGTGCAATGTGCTTCTGTGCCATTCAAATTTTTAGCCAGCTGATCCGACATTCACTGTACTCTCAAAACACTGAGTAACAACAAAACTCAGCTGTCTATTATCCTCAGCAGAAATCAGTTCTGAAGGTCATTGCATGAGGGAAGAGATTACCAGGGCATTTCAGGTAAAGCTCTAAGCTCTTAGCTCTGAGGCTCCTGTAATAACAAACCCAGGGCTACTGCTTAAGCATACAATCATAAACCATGTACTGCGTCATATCTACACCAATCCAATGCTTTTAAATCCTTGTGAACATGAACAAATGCACCCTTTGGAGTGAATGTAGAGGGTTCCTGTATGAATGCATCCCTAAAGATGGTCCCATCGATTGTGGTCGACTCACCTGGTAGTTGTCACTGATGAAGATATGAGCCGGGGAGAGCACAAGCTGGAGCATGGTCTCCTTATAGCCCTTCTTCATCTCAAAACAGAGCCTCTCTAAGAACCCAGAGGGGCCCTCAGGACTGTCGCTGCCGCAGTGCTGTCCAGACACGTGGAAAGAGTTAGAAGAATGGGTGGGTTTAGGGGTATCTCCAGTCCTAGAACTGGCGCAAAGTGGTGCTGGTAGACCCATGTGTTATGTGTTGATACAAATGGGTGGTTGTTGGATGGGTGGGTGGGGGTGGACTTACCATGGGCAGGCGTCCGTGCACCTTGTAGAGGTTGATGAGGACGGTGATGTCCCAGGGACGCAGGGCCAGGGGGTGAAGGGTGGCGGCAACCCTCCCGTCACCATCCTGGCCCAGTGGAGACCAGCCCAGGATGGAGGAGGTGGACAGGTAGGACAGCACAGGGCTGGACACCGCCTCCTCAAAGTCTGTGTACATGTCGTCCTCGCCAAAGTAGTTCTCCTGCAGAAAGGAGGAGGGAAGGGTGGATGGATCAATCTTATGACTCATCCCTCAGATTTACTAAAATTTCCCATTTACCATCCCTGGGAAAGTTTAGGATGAGTCACTGGAGTCTGTGTGTTGTGTCCCTGACTGTACCTTGATGGAGACGAGGGCCTTGAGCAGGGGCCCGTAGAGGATGATCTGGGAGTCGGGGGACATCTCCATCTCCACGTGGAGCCTGTCAGGGGTCAGCTCCGAGGGGTCTGTGATCACTCTGCTGTTAGGGGCAGAGCGGCGAGGCGGAGGAGGTTGGGGTACAGACGAGTGCTCAGGGGGGCGCAAGGACGACAGCATGGCATCCTCCATCTCCGACACTGCAGGGAAGGAGAAACACTTGCATACATAAGCACAGATTAAGACCATATAAACCAGCGGTCACCAAACGGTGGATCGTGATTGACTGGTCTATCTCCAAGGCATTTCTAGTCGATCACAAAACATTTATTTTAAAAAATCTGACGATAAAGCCTTGCCATCAGCTGGAAGACGGTGTCCCCTTTTGGTCAGTCTTAGCGAAGGGGGAGAGCTGAGGGACGATCAGACCGTGAGAGGCAGACCCTCTGATGCTCTCCCTCCACTAAGACTGACCATCAGATGCAGGCACCATCAGTCCAGTAAAATAAAGCAAATTGTTTAAATTCATGCTCACTCAGCTGTGCCTCACAAGTAATACAACAAATTATGCTATATTACCAGTGTGATCATATACTTCAGGTTTTGAAATATAATTTTTAAATGGCCTAAGAAGATTAACATTGGCAGGGTAATTCTAGCATAGCCAATATGCAGTGATAATGAACTGGGCCTATAGCCTACTGCACAAACCTCATTGCTACAGAACTGGTTTTAATAGGTTCATGTTGCATAGGCATACTGTTTTAAGTGATGTTTTTAAAACATTCTGAACAGTAGATCTCGGCTCAGCGGTAGACTCAGAAAATGAAAATTTTGGTGACCACAGATATAAACAGACATATGAACAGTATACACGTATTAACACAGACATGAACTTAAAACATAGGAGGCATCTGTTTACAGGACTGCTTGAGCTGTTCGTCTGCTTTCTGAGGATAGATAGGGTGCCAGGTGTAATCAATGATGAGCAGGAAGTTTGGGACAGTCCAACAGTCCACCCAGCCAGCCCTGGAGAACAAGAAACAAATGATTTACTTATTTCTCAATTAAACAAGCACCACAAGGCACAACCACACAATTTGTTAGTAAATGATGGGTAAATACTGGTGGAATACTGTAAAATAAAAGTGCTAGTGGGTCTAACTCACTCTGCATGGGTGATGTTCCTCCAGCGGGACTTGTTGAGTTTGGGCGGGCCGCTATGGCTCTGACTCTCCACAGGCATGCACATGTCAGGGGGCAACTTGCTGTTCTGGTATTCCTTGGCCAGGGTGAGCAGCGGGTACCTGCTGGGGTGGCAGTCTGGCAGGGACAGCCGCAGGTCTGTGTCTTCAGCCTGGGGTTTACACAGAGACGGAGACTTATGAGTGCCCACATGGATTAAGTACAGTAAATGCGCCAGCATGCTTCAGTTAGGCAGCCGCTAGGCGAACCGAACGAGTGTGCTCACGGACTCCCTTAAAGTGAAAAAAGCGGCAATAGTACTGTTTGCCCATTTTGAGATTTATATATATATAAAATATATATAAAAAATAAAAAAAATAAAAAACTTTATTTAACCAGGTAGGCCAGTTGACAACAAGTTCTCATTTACAACTGCGACCTGGCCAAGATAAAGCAAAGCAGTGCGACAAAAAAACGACAACACAGAGTTACACGTGGGATAAACAAAAGTACAGTCAATAACAAAATAAAAAAATCTATATACAGTGTGTGCAAATGGCGTAAGGAGGTAAGGCAATAAATATGCCATAGTATCGAAGTAATTACAATTGATCAAATTAACACGAGTGATATATGTGCAGATGATGATGATGTGCAAGTAGATATACTAGTGTGCAAAAGAGCAAAAAAAAGTAAATAAAAACAATATGGGGATGAGGTAGGTAGTTGGATGGGCTATTTACAGATGGGCTGTGTACAACTGCAGCGATCAGTAAGCTGCTCAGATAGCTGAAGCTTAAAGTTAGTGAGGGAGATATATAAGTCTCCAACTTGAGCAATTTTTGCAATTCGATCCAGTCATTGGCAGCAGAGAACTGGAAGGAGAGGCGGCCAAAGGAAGAATTGGCTTTGGGGGTGACCAGTGAGATATACCTGCTGGAGCACGTGCTACGGGTGGGTGTTATGGTGACCAGTGAGCTGAGATAAGGCGGAGCTTTACCTAGCAAAGACTTAGAGATGACCTGGAGCCAGTGGGTCTGGCAACGAATATGCAGCGAGAGCCAGCCAACGAGAGCATACAGGTCGCAGTGGTGGGTGGTATATGGGGCTTTGGTGACAAAACGGATGGCACTGTGAGACTGCATCCAATTTGCTGAGTAGAGTGTTGGAGGCTATTTTGTAAATGACGTCGCCGAAGTCGAGGATCGGTAGGACAGTCAGTTTTACGAGGATATGTTTGGCAGCATGAGTGAAGGAGGCTTTGTTGCGAAATAGGAAGTTAATTCTAGATTTAATTTTGGATTGGAGATGCTTAATATGAGTCTGGAAGGAGAGTTTGCAGTCTAGCCAGACACCTAGGTATTTGTAGTTGTCCACATATTCTAAATCAGAACCGTCCAGAGTAGTGATGCTAGTCGGGCGGGTGTGGGCAGCGATCGGTTGAAGAGCATGCATTTCATTTTACTAGCTTTTAAGAGCTGTTGGAGGCCACGGAAGCGTTTGGAGGTTTGTTAACACGGTGTCCAAAGAAGGGCCAGATGTATACAGAATGGTGTCGTCTGCGTAGAGGTGGATCAAGGAATCACCCGCAGCAAGAGCGACATTGTTGATATATACAGGGAAAAGAGTCGGCCCGAGAATTGAACCCTGTGGTACCCCCATAGAGACTGCCAGAGGTCCGGACAACAGGCCCGCCGATTTGTGAACCAGGCGAGGCAGTCATTAGAAAAACCAAGGCTGTTGAGTCTGCCGATAAGAATACAGTGATTGACAGAGTCGAAAGGCTTGGCCAGGTCGATGAAGACGGCTAAACAGTACTGTCTTTTATCAATGGCGGTTATGATATCGTTTAGGACCTTGAGTGTTGCTGAGGTGCACCCATGACCAGCTCTGAAACCAGATTGCATAGCAGAGAAGGTACAGTGGGATTCGAAATGGTCATTGATCGGTTTGTTAACTTGGCTTTCAAAGACTTTAGAAAGGCAGGGTAGGATGGATATAGGTCTGTAACAGTTTGGGTCTAGAGTGTCACGCCCTTTGAAGTGGGGGATGACCGCGGCAGCTTTCTAATCTTTAGGAACCTCGGACGATACGAAAGAGAGGTTGAACAGATTAGTAATAGGGGTTGCAACAATGGTGGCGGATAATTTTAGAAAGAGAGGGTCCAGATTGTCTAGCCCAGCTGATTTGTACAGGTCCAGGTTTTGCAGCTCTTTCAGAACATCTTCTATCTGGATTTGGGTGAAGGAGAAGCTGGGGAGCCTTGGGCAAGTAGCTGCAGGGGGTGCGGAGCTGTTGGCCAGGGTTGGGGTAGCCAGGAAGAAAGCCGAGATGAAAAGCTTATTGAAATTCTCAATTATTGTGGATTTATCGGTAGTGACAGTGTTTCCTAGCCTCAGTGCAGTGGGCAGCTGGGAGGAGGTGCTCTTATTCTCCATGGACTTTACAGTGTCCCAGAACTTTATGGAGTTAAAGCTACAGGATGCAAATTTCTGTTTGAAAAAGCTAGCCTTTGCTTTCCTAACTGACTGTGTGTATTCGTTCCGGACTTCCCTGAAAAGTTGCATATCGCGGGGACTATTCGATGCTAGTGCAGTACAAACAGGATGTTTTGTGCTGGTCGAGGGCAGTCAGGTCTGGAGTGAACCAAGGGCTATATCTGTTCCTGGTTCTACATTTTTTGAATGGGACATGCTTATTCAAGATGGTGAGGAAATGACTTTTAAAGAACAACCAGGCATCCTCTACTGACGGGATGAGGTTAATATCCTTCCAGGATATCCGGGCCAGGTCGATTAGAAAGGCCTGCTCACAGAAGTGTTTTAGGGAGCGTTTGACAGTGATGAGAGGTGGTCGTTTGACCGCGGACCCATAACGGATGCAGGCAATGAGGAGGTGATCGCTGAGATCCTGATTGAAAACAGCAGAGGTGTATTTGGAGGGCAAGTTAGTCAAAAGATGCCGTAGCCATTATAGACTTACTCAAAATAGTCAGAATTAATCGAAGATAACTCAAGAAATCGGTCATTTCGCAATGCTAGCTGTGCCACTAGAGATTCTGGGTTCGAGTCAAGGCTCTGTCGCAGTCGTCCGGGAGACCCGTGTGGCGGCGCACAATTGGCCCAGCGTCGTCCGGGTTAGGGAAGGGTTTGGCCGGCAGGGATGTCCTTGTCCCATCGCGCACTAGCGACTCCTGTGGCGGGCCGGGCGCAGTGCACGTTGACACAGTCGTCAGGTGTTACGGGGTTTCCTCCGACACATTGGTGCAGCTGGCTTCCGGGTTAAGTAGGCATTGTGTCAAGAAGCAGTGCGGCTTGGTTGTGTTTCGGTGGACGCATACCTCTCGACCGTCGCCTCTCCCGAGTCCGTACGGGAGTTGCAGCGTTGAGACAATTGGATACCACGAAATTGGGGTGAAAAAGGGGTAACAATGTTTTTTATAATAATAATAATAATTAATAATGTCATTAATTTATGTTTTTGACTCATTTTACATCTAAGAAGTTTGTTGCAGGATTTCTCATTAAAAAAACTGCAGGAAAACAAGTCATCTCTCATTGAATGACAAAATACTTTATTGAAGAATCCCTACAGTACACCAATCACAGACGAATGGGCGTAGACTTCAGCTCTCGAACTTTGGCTGAAAAAAATCCTTATCGAAGTCCAAAACAAACTAAAACATTACACAATGTCGACATAATATATGCACAAACTCTTCCGAACTGTTTCGGCTGGGAGCTTGCGGACGCCTTAAGGCAGGGGTTCTCAAAGTGGGGTCCGCAGAGGTACTGCAGGGGGTCCGCAATATCTGTTCTTAACCCTGTTCAACATGGGTCTGGGAGGCTCACAGGGATATTGGTATCCACAGTAGTCCTATACTTCACCAATTATACATTTTTCAACTCAATACTTCTTGTATACCGCTGTAATTTAAGCTTTAAAATGCACTATAATTTAAGCTTTAAAACTGCTAAGTTCTTTGCCGTATGGACAAATGTGTAGAATTACAGAATATTAGCTTTAAAGCTGCAACAACAAAACATCACGCTGCCACATAAATCTGTAGATTGCTGAACATTTGATTTAAAATGTTAATTCCCAGGGCCCCAAGACTTGGTTTGTCCGGACATGCACTGCCGAAGTCATAGCCAAACTCTTTGTATGTTATTTTTATCTAACTCGATTTGTGTTCTGATTATGAGGGGGTCCATGATACATTTGCTATCACAAAAGGGGTCCCAGGAGTGACTGATATGGCGCCAACAGAGATGGTCGCCTCGCTTCGCGTTATTAGGAAACTATGCAGCATTTTGCTTTTTATGTATTACAAGCATTTCGCTACACTCGCATTAACATCTGCTAACCATGTGTATGTGACCAATAAAATTTGATGAGGCAAAAAGTTTGAGAACCCCTGCTGTAAGGGTTTTCCATTCTTCACATGATCAGAAAATCATGAAAAATCCCATCTGCTATTAACTACTCACCCTCAGACAGAACTTTGTATTGCAGGTGGTAGGGACATACTCATTAAAAGGCAATGTGAAATCAATGATCAGAGTCTCCCCACAAGCAGCCAGGTACACTGAAAGACAAAGGGATAATATCAAAAGTGCAGCCAAAGTGTAAACGTTCACTAAATGAACTATTTTGTTTACTCCTTGCGAATTATTGAGTTTGTTCATCATTGAATTCCAACAGCCCTCTCACCATTCTCCTGTTGCTTGGTGGAGCAGTCGATCCAGTTGTGCTGGTTGGCAGCCCAGATCATCTCAAACTGATGGAAGAGGATCTTGAACTTCCAGGCGTAAGGGACAAATGAGTAGATATCTGGGGCGCTGTCGCTGGCCCAGTCCCCGATCAGGTCTGGACATGGACAGAAACAAACCAAATGCATGATGTTAAAGGGATAATCCATAATCCACCCTAGAAATGATGGTATGGGCATACTGATTCTATATATTTAAGAATTAAGGAATTCCTCGACCACGCTCACAAATTGGGGAAGACAAACATTCTATCCCATTGACCCCCATTATAAAAAAGAGCCAACTTGGCCGTAGATTTTTTGTTATACAGAAATAACAAAACTTGCTTATTTTTTTGTATTTAACTAGGCAAGTCAGTTAAGAACAAATTCTTATTTACAATGACGGCCTACCCCAGCCAAACCCGGACGACGCTGGACCAATTGTGCACCACCCTATGGGACAACCAACCACGGCCGGATGTGATACAGTCTGGATTCGAACCAGGGACTGAAGTGACGCCTCTTGCAGTGAGATGAAGTGCCTTAGACAGCTGAGCCACTCGGGAGCCCTGATAAACTGCTGTGTTGTTCAATGTACATGTAACCAGGTCTAAGAAGAGCCATGTGGCTTCAGCTACCCGGCATATGTGGGGACCCAGTGTCCAAGAATCCTACACATAGCTGTGTGTGTAAAATATTTAATCACAGGTATGACACATTTAACTTAATTTGTATAGTCCATTTGTAACTCCACTCACTACTTGTCGCTGTATAGTCTGTTTGTAACTCCACTCACTACTTGTGGCTGTATAGTCTGTTTGTAACTCCACTCACTACTTGTAGCTGTATAGTCTGTTTGTAACTCCACTCAATACTTGTGGCTGTATAGTCCATTTGTAACTCCACTCACTACTTGTAGCTGTATAGTCCGTTTGTAACTCCACTCACTACTTGTAGCTGTATAGTCCATTTGTAACTCCACTCACTACTTGTAGCTGTATAGACTGTTTGTAACTCCACTCACTACTTGTAACTGTATAGTCCATTTGTAACTCCACTCACTACTTGTAGCTGTATAGACTGTTTGTAACTCCACTCACTACTTGTAGCTGTATAGTCCGTTTGTAACTCCACTCACTACTTGTAGCTGTATAGACTGTTTGTAACTCCACTCACTACTTGTAGCTGTATAGTCCATTTGTAACTCCACTCACTACTTGTAGCTGTATAGACTGTTTGTAACTCCACTCACTACTTGTAGCTGTATAGTCCGTTTGTAACTCCACTCACTACTTGTAGCTGTATAGTCCATTTGTAACTCCACTCACTACTTGTCGCTGTATAGTCTGTTTGTAACTCCACTCACTACTTGTGGCTGTATAGTCCATTTGTAACTCCACTCACTACTTGTAGCTGTATAGTCCATTTGTAACTCCACTCACTACTTGTAGCTGTATAGTCCATTTGTAACTCCACTCACTACTTGTAGCTGTATAGACTGTTTGTAACTCCACTCACTACTTGTAGCTGTATAGTCCGTTTGTAACTCCACTCACTACTTGTAGCTGTATAGTCCATTTGTAACTCCACTCACTACTTGTAGCTGTATAGTCTGTTTGTAACTCCACTCACTACTTGTAGCTGTATAGTCCGTTTGTAACTCCAATCACTACTTGTAGCTGTATAGTCTGTTTGTAACTTCACTCACTACTTGTAGCTGTATAGACTGTTTGTTTGTGATGTTGGTCTTTGCATGAGGGAAGCCCCACAATATTTCGTTTTTCTAAGTAGTTAGAACTTTTTGTTGTTGATGCTTTGAGTAAAATGGGTAACCTAGGTAACCACAGGTTGTTTTCCCCACAGGTGTGCAACTTCTATCCAATACCGACTGGGACTATACTGGTCTAGAACACATCCATCTATCTGTATCGTCATAAGAAATTATATATGTTGTTCAAATGTACTCAGTGCGCTGCCAAATTAATATCCTTTCTTCAACTACCATGGCGCAAAGCGTTTTTTCTCCACCGTCTCCCTGCACGCAGGGCCCTTGCACGTTGCCAGAGCAACCTGACACACAGCTTTGAGCTAGAAACACAATCTCTACCAGGTTGAACATGGTGAGATTGTAACTCCTAAATTGAGTGCCGTTTGCTTCAGGGATTTTACAACTACTTCACATGCTGATATTGACTGGTATTATTGTGTGTAGCTATGTTTTCTAGCTAGCTACCTACCTAGTTAGCCAGCCAGCCTCCCTTTCTAGAGAGAATTTGCATTGCGGTTTTTGTCGTCGACTCTGCAGACTTCCACAATTTTTACTTTGCTCCCTAACTTATTATAACCATGAAATGCAAAACATTTTCACAACATATATTGTTCTCAGTTGTGTTATTTAACAATGTAAATCACAAGGAATTGGTGGTTTTGAGTGGATTATTCCTTTAAGGGCAGATCTGTACAGTGCATTCAGAAAGTATTCAGATGCCTTTTTCCACATTTTGTTACGTTACAGCCTTATTCTAAAATGTATTACATAAATAAAAACCCTCAATCTACACACAATATCCCATAATGACAACGCGAAAACAGGTTTAGAAATTCTAGAAAATGTAGGGGGAAAAAAGAAATACCTTATTTACATAAGTATTTAGACCCTTTGCTATGAGACTCGAAATTGAGCTCACCCTGTTTGTGCACCCTGTTTTCATTGATCATCCTTAAGATGTTTCTACAACTTGGAGTCCAGTCCACCTGTGATAAATGCAATTGATTGGACATGATTCGGAAAGGCACACACCTGTCTATATAAGGTCCCACAGTTGGCAGTGCATGTCAGAGCAAAAACCAAGCCATGAGGTCGAAGGAATTGTCTGTAGAGCTCCAAGACAGGATTGTGTCAAGGCACAGATCTGGGGAAGGTTACTAAAACAATTCTGCCACATTGAAGGTCCCCAAAAACACAGTGGCCTACATCATTCTTAAATGGAAGAAGTTTGGAACCACCAAGACTCTTCCTAGAGCTGACCGCCCGGCCAAACTGAGCAATCGGGGGAGAAGGTCCTTGGTCAGGGAGGTGACCAAGAACCCTATGGTCACTGACAGAGCTCTAGAGTTCCTCTGTGGAGATGGGAGAACCTTCCAGAAGGACAACCATCTTTGCAGCCCTCCACCAATCAGGCCTTTATGGTAGTGGCCAGACAGAAGCCACTCCTCTGTAAAATGCACATATCCTTCAGGTGCTAAAAGCTATCTGAAGTACTCTGATCATGAGAAACAAGATTCTCTGGTCTGATGAAACCAAGATTGAACTCTTTGGCCCCAATGCCAAGCGTCACTTCTGGAGGAAACCTGGCACCATCCCTACGGTGAAGCATGGTGGTGGCAGCATCATGCTGCGGGGATGTTTTTCAGCAGCAAGGACTGGGAGACTAGTCAGAATCAAGGGAAATATGAACGGAGCAAAGTACAGAGAGATCATTGATGAAAACCTGCTCCAGAGCGCTCAAGACCTCAGACAAAGGTTCACCTTCGAACAGGACAACAACCCTAAGCACACAGCCAAGACAACGGAGGACTGGCTTTAGAACAAGTCTCAGAATGTCCTTGAGTGGCCCAGCCAGAGCCCGGACTTGAACCCAATCGAACATCTCTGGAGAGACCTGAAAACAGCTGTGCAGCGACGATCCCCATCCAACCAGAGAGCTTGACAGGATCTGCAGAGAACAATGGGAGAAACTCCCCAACTACAGGTGTGCCAAGCTTTTAGCGTCATACCCAAGAAGACTTGAGGCTGTTATCGCTGCCAAGGTGCTTTAACAAAGTACTGAGTAAAGGGTCTGAATACTTATGTAAATGTGATATCAGTTTTTTTTATTTTTAATACATTTCCAAACATAACAAAAAACTGTTTTTGCTTTGTCATTATGTGGTATTGTGTGTAAATTGATGAGGCTGTAACGTAACAAAATGTGGAAAAAGTAATGGTCTGAATATTTTCAGAATGCACTGTACACACAGTAGCTTTCATTCAGTTTAATATACAGTACCAGCCAAAAGTAATGCCAAGAGTGTGCTAAGCTGTCATCAAGGCAAAGGGTGGCTACTTTGAAGAAACTAAATTATAAAATATATTTAGATTTGTTTAACATTGTTTTGTTACTATATGATTCCATATGTGTTATTTCATAGTTTTGATGTCTTCACTATTATTCTACAATGTAGAAAATAGTAAAAATAATGAAAAATGAAAAAAACTGGAATTAGTAGGTGTGTCCAAACTTTTGACTGGTACTGTACAGTCGTGGCCAAAAGTTTTGAGAATGACACAAATATTAACTTCCACAAAGTTTGCTGCTTCAGTGTCTTTAGATATTTTTGTCAGATGTTACTATGTAATACTGAAGTATAAAACAAGCATTTCATAAGTGTCAAAGGCTTTTATTGACAATTACATGAAGTTGATGCAAAGAGCCAATATTTGCAGTGTTGACCCTTCTTTTTCAAGACCTCTGTAATCCGCCCTGGCATGCTGTCAATTAACTTCTGGGCCACATCCTGACTGATGGCAGCCCGTTCTTGCATAATCAATGCTTGGAGTTTGTCAGAAGTTGTGGGTTTTTGTTTGTCCGCCCGCCTCTTGAGGATTGACCACAAGTTCTCAATTGGATTAAGGTCTGGGGAGTTTCCTGGCCATGGACCCAAAATATCAATGTTTTGTTCCCCGAGACACTTAGTTATCTTATGGCAAGGTGCTCCATCATGCTGGAAAAGGCATTGTTCGTCACCAAACTGTTCCTGGATGGTTGGGAGAAGTTGCTCTCGGAGGATGTGTTGGTACCATTCTTTATTCATGGCTGTGTTCTTTGGCATAATTGTGAGTGAGCCCACTCCCTTGGCTGAGAAGCAACCCCACACATGAATGGTCTCAGGATGCTTTACTGTTGGCATGACACAGGACTGATGGTAGCGCTCACCTTATCTTCTCCGGACAAGCTTTTTTCCGGATGCCCCAAACAATCGGAAAGGCGATTCAGAGAAAATGACTTTACCCCAGTCCTCAGCAGTCCAATCCCTGTACCTTTTGCAAAATATCAGTCTGTCCCTGATGTTTTTCCTGGAGAGAAGTGGCTTCTTTGCTGCCCTTCTTGACACCAGGCCATCCTCCAAAAGTCTTCGCCTCACTGTGCGTACAGATGCACTCACACCTGCCTGCTGCCATTCCTGAGCAAGCTCTGTACTGGTGGTGCCCCAATCCCACAGCTGAATCAACTTTAGGAGACGGTCCTGGCGCTTGCTGGACTTTCTTGGGCGCCCTGAAGACTTCTTCACAACAATTGACCAGCTCTCCTTGAAGTTCTTGATGATCCGATAAATGGTTGATTTAGGTGCAATCTTACGGGCAGCAATATCCTGGCTTCGCGCCCTTTTTGTGCAAAGCAATGATGACGGCACGTGTTTCCTTGCAGGCAACCATGTTTGACAGAGGAAGAACAATGATTCCAAGCACCACCCTTCTTTTGAATCTTCCAGACTGTTATTCAAACTCAAATCAGCATGACAGAGTGATCTCCAGCCTTGTCCTCGTCAACACAAAGACCCGTGTTAACGAGAGAATCACTGACATGATGTCAGCTGGTCCTATTGTGGCAGGGCTGAAATGCAGTGGAAATGTTTTTTGGGGGGGGATTCAGTTAATTTGCATGGCAAAGAGGGACTTTGCAATTAATTGCAATTCATCTGATCACTCTTCATATCATTCTGGAGTATATGCAAATTGCAATCATACAAACTGAGGCAGCAGACTTTGTGAAAATTTATATTTGTGTCATTCTCAAAACTTTTGGCCACGACTGTATGTGTATAATACATTTGTCTATAGACAGAGGAAAGGGGGGTCTTACCTGTGAAGAAGTTCTTCTGGGCGTAAATGAAGTGATAGGTGGCCTTGTACACCTCTATCTCACAGTTCCAGGACTGGGGCATGTTCCATACACAGGGATAGCTGGCAATCACATGGAACTGAGGGGACATGTAAAGGTAATCATTTTTTTGGATGGGCTATGTCTGATTTATCTTTTTACTGTCTTTTTTGCCATTTATGAATGTGTTATTAAATGTGTTTCTATGGGCTATAGTAGTAAAGGCCACATTTTTGTATATAATTTTTTATACCTAAAGGGGTCCTAAAATTCTAAATCAAATAGTGAAATGATCCATGGAATGAATTTGAATCCCAAAAATCACTCTATTGCAGGTCAAAACTTGTATTGGAAATTCAGGCTATGGCTTGTGGTAGAATAGGACCCCTACAGATTCCTATTGTACGGTACTTACAGCCAGCATCTCAGCCTCCAGTAGGGTCCTGTACTGCATGCTGGTGGTGGTGTCAACATGGAGCAGCTGACCTTTGATTGTGGGAGAGTAGCCTGGGGAGAGAGAGGAGAGAACGAATGCTCACAGACAGTCCAAGTTTGAACTTTATTGATGGTAATATTGATTAATGAGTCAGGATTAATGCATGCTTTCATGGCATCCCTCCTCTGTCTTACCCTGTAACCATAGACCTAAAGACTAGTGGTGTGCCGAGTAGTCGGATAAAACAAGAATTGTAACGGATATGGGCAATTGTCCTGATACGATTATGATCCAAGTATTTTTTGTTATTATCCGTGATCGGAAAGTAAGTCATTTTCGGGTGCCAGTGCGTATCTTTCAATCAAATACAAGGTGCTATGTGGTCTAAATAACTCAAATGGCTAGTTTTCCTGTCTGTAAAGAGAAGGGCGGGCTCTACGTTGATCCTGCTGCTCTGATTGAATAGAGCGAAGCTGTATTTCACCCGACCACTTCTCCTTGCATCTTTTGGTTTGATAATTTATTGATGCTGCATTCTGTTAGCCTCCTATGGGTAGGAAATTTGCTCAAGCTATCAATGTGCATAGTATCTAACAAGCAGGCCGAGGGTAGGGAGAAAAGATGACTGAGTGACAGCAAACTGCCTTCTGCAAGTTGAGGTCAGACACACACACGGCTCCTAATCTGCAGTTTATTTTGCAGGGAGATTGGTATTTTGACAACATCTATTTAGGCATATTTAAACACTGTGTTTTCAGATCACGAATATCATCCGATCCGACTATCAACTGTTAATTATGGATACGATTATGAATATGGTCAGGTCGGCACACCCTTACTAGACACACTTTCTTCTAACCTCAGTTGTTTCGCTCAGTGTCCCACTCACCAGACTCCCCCACAGTCATGGGGATATTCACTTCCAGATAAGAGCCTGCTCCGACATTCACATGGACAGCATTGGTTTCCTAAGAGCAGAAAAATCAACAGAGCGCATAATGTGAGAAACACATGATCCCATTGTGGAATGGATTATAATAGTTTAGAGCTATTTAGATCTGCCATTATCTAATACATGGAGCTTTTAACAAGAGGAGAGAGAGTGAGAAGCCTGGTCTCCTAGTACCCTGTTTTTGGTGAAGAGCAGGTCTATTGTGGCGTCTGCGATGATGTTCATGCGCAGCTCAAAGGCTAGGATCTGTCTGGGTTTGCCAGGCTGAGCCACCTCCGTAACACCCAAGGACTGGTAGTCTGCCGGGAGGAAGAACTTCCACAGGCAGTCCCTGCATACAGAAATATAAATATTAGTAATTATATTCCTATGGTCTCTGCACACAGGAGCGAATGCTGCTGAGTCTGGTGAACAGCCAATTATGTTTTATGTAGTAGTGTGTGTGTGTGTGTGTGTGTGTGTGTGTGTGTGTGTGTGTGTGTGTGTGTGTGTGTGTGTGTGTGTGTGTGTGTGTGTACCTCTGCCTGTCTGCCCAGGGTCCATAGTTGAAGTCAGTTCCTTTTCCACAGACTATGTCCAGACCCCAGCAGGGAGGCAGATCTTGCAGTTTGGTGCCCTCTCCACACAGCTCTGGATCCCCACTCTCCTGCTCCTCTGGGACCAGGCCTGACAATACACACACAAGAATATTAATTACTAATGACTTTACAGGTATAAAAAAAAAAACGATTCAGGACTCTTCGATCCTGGCAAACAGACCAGAATTCTACACAATATGGTCATACCTGGTTCATCCTGGTAATAGTAGATGTCCACGTCATTAGACTGCATGACCACAAATCCTTCTCCCATCAGTCTGGGCGGCCTATGGAGGACAATAGAGGTTGTATTCTTTTGGATTAAGAGGCTAGGGTTTAGGGTCGATGGTCAGCTCACTTATCGTTCAGCGGGCCCATGTAATGGGGGTTAGGGTTTAGGGTCAAAGGTCAACTTACTCGTCGTTCTGCATGCCCAGGTAGCGTGGGCTGGGTACGAGCATGACGCGGACATTCTCCAGAGAGCCCTTGACGATGTGCATGTATTGGTCCAGGTGGCTGGAGGGGGGTTTGGTGGCGTAGGTCAGGAAGGCATCCTCAAAATTCACACATATCGTCTGTGGGAGGTGGTGGTTCCCAAATGCTAAGCGACCCTGGAGAAATGCACACGATACAGTGATGAGAATTAAACATAAGTGCACTTTCAGATAACCTAACTATTGACTAGCGTGTGTGGGTATGATGTCTCAGATGTAGCTGAGCTAACGGGAAACTCACTGTGCTGATGTTGACTTTGATGACGGGGATGAGGGATCTCCAAGATGACGACGGGTCTGGAGACTCTGCTTTGATGTTAACACTGTCCATGCTCTTTTCTCGTTCCTCTCTTCCTCTCTCCTCGTCTTTTTTGGGAGGTATGAGGGTGGGGTCCAATCCGAAGGTCTCCTGTAGCCGTGCGTAGAGGTCTGTGCGGTTGTAAACGTGGAACTCAAATCCATTTACGGTCACGTAGAGCCTGGTCTCAGCCTTGGGGTCTGGAGAAGAGAAGAACAAGATCATCTGTAATTTTGATACGATGGTCAAGAAGAGTACAAGCCATTTGAGTTATTGTGGCCTCCCACCACTCCTACACCTATGGACTTGTTTCCCATATCAAAACAATAATGTCTCTTGTACAATCCACTGACCGTGCTGTTTCTGCTTAGGGTTATACATTTTCCACCAGCGGAATATAAGGAAACCATCTTGTATTCTGCAACACAAAATACATTGAAGGTAGAATAAAATAGTATTAGAATATAAGCATGTACTGTACAGAGAGTAGAATACATAACACTGTAAAAGTAAGCACCTGATGGACATGTCTTCGTTGATGAAGTACACATCTCTGAACATGACCTTCCCCGACAGCACCGAGAAGGAGAAGGAGCCTGTGGAGAGAGAGAGGACAGACAGTCAGACAGTGATGCTAAAACTGATGCAAGTAGGTCACAGATTCACACTAAATTTCAGACACGCAAACATTAGATTCTTCACACTGAATTCCATAAATAGGGCACCTGTAGCCAAGTCTGAGTCTGCAAGTCTCTGGCAAGGTTCATAATTCACGCATCTGCAAGCTTGTTTCATTACATTATTTACACTCACCAATGTGAATGTAGCCATTCTTGTAGAGTCTGTTGGTGATGAGGGTTAAGATGAGGCCGATGTTACGGGAGTTGTAGTAGGTCAGGTAGATGATCCATCCACAGGACAGAATGGTGGCTGGAAGAGAAAACAGAGTACAGTCAGCTAGCGTCACTGATGTCCCACCATCCTTAGTTCGGGAGAAAATGTTTGGTACTGTCGTAACGACTTCATTAAGGTTGTCACAACAGTGACATAATAGCTGGTCCACGTCCTGCCATGACTCAAGTGAAAGATGGGTTACCATTAAGAACGGAATTACACCCCTGGTTACCACTGACTCATAGAGGGTTTAAACTATGTCTCATATCGTTATGATAGTGTTAAATGAGGCTTCACGCCTGTATACTTGGAGTTAAGTGCTCCCCATGCATCAACTCTAATTTGAGAAATGGGTGCGATTCACTGCAGCCAGTCCTCTAACTCAGGTGTTTTTCCACTCCCACTCTTCGTCTAGAAAATTTCCTCAACACTTACCCACAAGTAGCCACACAAAATTGGAGTCGTGCTTGGTGAGGAAATCATCTAAGTCTCCAAAACTAGGGAAGGTGCTGTCGTTGGCTTTGGCATCCATGACTACAGCTGCGGCTCAGTATGACAAACAGCACTGAAACAGACCAAATGGTATCATAAGATGAGTTTACTGATTATCACAGCAGAAAGCCAAATAACTGTGTTTCAAAATAAATTACTCTGGGAAAACGCCAGACATAACACTCTTCTAGCACTAACGCAGATTCTACTAGTCAATGAACCATCAATGCCTTTGCTTGGTTGAATTAGGTGTGCTGCTACAAAAATGATCAAACGTGTGCAATAGCTGAGGGACCCTAAGCCTAACTAGTTGCCAACATTGTTAAAAGAATTGCATGACATGTTAGTAAAGGGTCATTCCATTTGATTTCAATCACTTTTTGAATGGACCCCTTTTGATTTGAATGAAACTTTCATACATATTTGCTTATGGTAGAGATGGTCAGAAAGTGACTTTTTGGACTTCAATGCAAAAACATTTTAGGAGATAGAGGTGCTCAGTTGACCCATTTTGCATACACCACCCTCCCATGAGACATCCCAGGTCTTCATCACTGGAAAAGATAAACAGTTGAGTGTGATATAATTTAAAAGCTTACAAGCAGGGTTTTCAAACTATTTTATTATTAAAAAATGATTAATCCTTTAATTTAAATTGTCAACAAAAAACGGCTAAAATCCAAATGTTTTAATTTTCACATATTATGTTGTAGTTTGACTAGAGTTGGGCGGTATCCCGATTGTCATACCATTTCTGTACTATACGGTATTTCCGGAAGTGCACACAAGGGGCGCTATTTCTAAAATAATATGTATGGTTTTCTTGGACGCACAAAAAAATTTAGGCAACAGGGATCTTGATCCAGGAGGGGATTGAATGTCTCTAGTCTGTGTACCAGTCTTCTTTGCTAACATTCCACTCCATGTCATTGCCAAACACTGGCTTTACGGCAATTTCAAAGTTCAATATGCAGCTGGATTTATGACAGAGTTGCTCATTGGTTGTTGGAAATTACATAAACATTTTCCATGACAACACGTGCAGCCTGAAAAATATAATTAGAAATGATAACAAAGTCAAAAACAAACATTTAGCTGTTAGCTAGGCAAGTTGTTGTATTTTGAGGCTTAAAATCAAAACAGAGGTTTTGTGGTTGGATTTGCAATATGTATTTAGTTTGAGAACTTAGACATGAGATAGCAACTTTTGACAGACTGGTTTCATCTGGACAAAAAAAAAACGGTTGCTTAGCAATGGGATACAAACGTGTTCTGTTGAGAAAAAAAAAGTATAGTTCCAATATTTGGATAATTGTTGTGATTGGAGGATAGCTGTGAGGGTTATCGAATCAGAATCAACTCCTCTGTCCTCCTCGAGCTCATTAATGATAGAATGTTCATATCTGAAGATGGCAGAAAGGCCAGTCTCTTTGGCAATGACAAGGAGTGCAATATTAGCTAAAGAAACTGGTACTCAGGCTAGAATGTCTCTGCTGTAACCAAGAAGCTTGATCTCGAAATATAGTCACTTAGCTAGCAAGTTAACAAACCAAATGCATAGCTGGAGCCCTGAGCTGGATTTAATTTATTTGAAACATTTTAGATATCTAATAGTTATACTTAACCTATAGTTAGTTATAAGCAGTGACTTAACACACACACACACCCACGAGGTGGTGATTTTCAATAAACGGTATTGAAAATCATACCGTCAGTATTTCAAATATACCATTTATACCGAGGTGTGGCCCAAGCCTAAATTTGACCCTATTTTACATATTCTGAGGTGTGTGTGTTATGCTCGCCATCAGTTGAGACACAGCATACTCTTGAATACAGGGTAGGTGTAGGGCTGTGGTGGTCACGAAATTTCTTCAGCCGGTGATTGTCAAGCAAATAACTGACGGTCTCACAGTAATTGACCGTTAACTAACATAAACACAATCTCCTGGCTTCCACTGATGCAGACCTTTGGAACATCTACATTTTAAAGTCTAATAAATCCATGTAATCTAGTCTACACCATCACAATACAGGCATTATTTATTTTTAGACAGGTCTAAAGGAACATGTGAAGAAAATGTAGTCTATATTTCAGAAGAACAGAATAGCATTCTCTGAGTTGTCCTTATGTTAGACCCTGAGCTGGCTATGCCAAATGGCTATGGGCTACACTAGTTCATTTAGCAGACAAGATTTGCTTAAAATCCATGGCATTATTTTATGGTATGAAGAATACAATTGAACAAAGCTGAATAAAATAAAGGATATTTTCTCCAAACGATTTGAGGGAGTGCGCACATGCATGTATTCTGTGTTGAGCGGTTAACAAAGAAACAGGTACTTCTATATGCTTGATTAGCATTATTAATGTAACTTTAGTTGTGATACAAACATTGGGCTATATGTTTAGATTTTTAATACATTGTAAGACTGCATGATGCAACTAATGATGATTTGTTTTTTGCGCAGGCTGTACACACTTCATCAGTCACTCATTCACAATTTGACAAACACTTGATAATGCCTAGAGTTTCACGGCGGCATCCCCTTTGTGTGGTCGTAATGCACCATAAAAAATCCATGCCTTTAGTGGCTAGTGGCCGTTGTGACCTTCTCCCTGAGTGCTGCGTGCTCAATAACGTGATCGGGTCTTTCTCACAGGCTACAAGTGAAGAGAGACACATTGGCAATGCAAATGCATGTGTCTTTATCCAATTCCGAGGTGCATATTGAAGATATTGGAAGAAATGTCCACATTTACTGAAAATTATCTTCCCCAAACTTCAAACTCACACGCCGCTTATGTATGCCAGTTAGGCTCTACACCCCTTGTAAAGCGGATTAATGTGATTAATGTGCTTATTTTAAGAAGTTATTTGACCACTTTAGTTGTGATACAAACCTTATCAAAACATATAGGCCTATGGGCAAGGCCACATGAAGTGTGAGAATTTGATTCGAAAAATGTGCTAATTTTTTAAATTTGTTTCTTATTCTGGGGATCATTCACAAGCGACAATACATAATTCTCAAGTGATAGGCTAAGATTTTCACCCATCAGACTATTCTTGATTTAATCTGATCTTTACATACACTAAATAATAAACTCAGCAAAAAAAGAAACGTCCTCTCACTGTCAACTGTGTTTATTTTCAGCAAACTTAACATTTGTAAATATTTGTATGAACATAACAAGATTCAACAACAGACATAAACTGAACAAGTTCCACAGACATGTGGCTTCATGCATGTTAGCATTAGAAGCCTACTCCCTAAGTTTGCTTTATTCACTGCTTTAGCACATTCTGCCAACCCGGATGTCTTAGCCGTGTCTGAATCCTGGCTTAGGAAAACCACCAAAAACCCTGAAATTTCCATCCCTAACTATAACATTTTCCGCCAAGATAGAACTGCCAAAGAGGGCGGTGTGGCAAACTACTGCAGAGATAACCTGCAGAGTTCTGTCTTACTATCCAGGTCTGTACCAAAACAATTCGAGCTTCTACTTCTAAAAATTCACCTTTCCAGAAACAAGTCTCTCACCGTTGCCGCTTGCTATAGACCACCCTCTGCACCCAGCTGTGCCCTGCACACCATATGTGAATTGATTGCCCCCCATCTATCTTTTGAGCTCGTGCTGCTAGGTGACCTAAACTGGGACATGCTTAACACCCCGGCCATCCTACAATCTAAGCTTGATGCCCTCAATCTCACACAAATGATCAATGAACCTACCAGGTACAACCCCAAATCCGTAAACACGGGCACCCTCACAGATATCATCCTAACTAACCCGCCCTCCAAATACACCTCTGCTGTTTTCAACCAAGATCTCAGCGATCACTGCTTCATTGCCTGCATCCGTAATGGGTCCGCGGTCAAACGACCACCCCTCATCACTGTCAAATGCTCCCTAAAACACATCAGCGAGCAGGCCTTTCTAATCGACCTGGCCAGAGTATCCTGTAATGACATTGATCTCATCCCGTCAGTAGAGGATGCCTGGTTGTTCTTTAAAAGTGCCTTCCTCACCATCTTGAATAAGCATGCTCCATTCAAAAAATGTAGAACCAGGAATAGATATAGCCCTTGGTTCACTCCAGACCTGTCTGCCCTTGACCAGCACAAAAACATCCTGTGGCGTTCTGCATTAGCATCGAATAGCCCCCATGATATGCAACTTTTCAGGGAAGTTAGGAACAAATATACGCAGGCAGTTAGGAAAGCTAAGGCTGACTTTTTCAAACAGAAATTTGCATCCTGTAGCTTTAACTCCATAAAGTTCTGGGACACTGTAAAGTCCATGGAGAATAAGAGCACCTCCTCCCAGCTGCCCACTGCACTGAGGCTAGGAAACACTGTCACTACCGATAAATCCACACTAATTGAGAATTTCAATAAGCATTTTTCTACGGCTGGCCATGCTTTCCACCTGGCTACCCCTACCCCGGTCAACAGCCATGCGCTCCCCACAGCAACTCGCCCAAACCTCCCCCACTTCTCCTTCACTCAAATCCAGATAGCTGATGTTCTGAAAGAGCTGCAAAATCTGGGCCCCTACAAATCAGCTGGGCTAGACAATCTGGACCCTCTTTTTCTAAAATGATCTGCCGAAATTGTTGCAACCCCTATTACTAGCCTGTTCAACCTCTCTTTCGTATCATCTGAGATTCCCATAGATTGGAAGGCTGCCGCGGTCATCCCCCTCTTCAAAGGGGGTGACACTCTAGACCCAAACTGCTACAGACCTATATCTATCCTACCCTGCCTTTCTAAGGTCTTTGAAAGCCTAGTTAACAAACATTTAGAATCTCACCGTACCTTCTCCGCTATGCAATCTGGTTTCAGAGCTGGTCATGGGTGCAACTCAGCCACGCTCAAGGTCCAAAACGATATCATAACCGCCATCGATGAGACATTATTTTGCAGCCGGATTCATCGACCTGGCTAAGGCTTTCTACTTTGTCAATCACAACATTCTTATTGGCAGACTCAACAGCCTTGGTTCCTCAAATGATTGCCTCGCTTGGTTCACCAACTACTTCTCCGAAATAGTTCAGTGTGTCAAATCGGAGGGACTGTTGTCCGGTCCTCTGGCAGTCTCTATGGGGGTACCACAGGGTTAAATTCTCGGGCCGACTCTCTTCTCTGTATATATCAATGATGTCGCTCTCGCTGCTGGTGATTCTTTGATCCACCTCTACGCAGACGACAGCATTCTGTATACCTCTGGCCCTTCTTTGGACACTGTGTTAACTAACCTCCAAACGAGCTTCAATGCCATACAACTCTCCTTCCGTGGTCTCCAACTGCTCTTAAAAGCTAGTAAAATGAAATCCATGCTCTTCAACCGATCGCTGCCCGCACCTGCCCGCCCGTCCAGCATCACTACTCTGGACGGTTCTGACTTAGAATATGTGGACAACTACAAATACCTAGGTGTCTGGTTAGACTGTAAACTGTCCTTCCAGACTCACATTAAACATCTCCAATCAAAAATGAAATCTAGAATTGGCTTCCTATTTCGCATCAAAACATCCTTCACTCATGCTGCCAAACATACCCTCGTAAAACTGACCATCCTACTGATCCTCGACTTTGGCGATGTCATTTACAAAATAGCCTCCAACACTCTACTCAGCAAATTGGATGCAGTCTATCACAGTGCCATCCGTTTTGTCACCAAAACCTCATATACTACCCACCACTGCGACCTGTATGCTCTCGTTGGCTGCTCCTCCCTTCATACTCGTCGCCAAACCCACTGGCTCCAGGTCATCTACAAGTCTCTGCTAGGTAAAGCCCCGCCTTATCTCAGCTCACTGGTCACCATAGCAGCACCCACCCGTAGCACGCGCTCCAGCAGGTATATCTCACTGGTCACCCCCAAAGCCAATTCAACCTTTGGCCGCCTCTCCTTCCAGTTCTCTGCTGCCAATGACTGGAACGAACTGCAAAAATCTCTGAAGCTGGAGACTCTTACGTCCCTCACTAGCTTTAAGCACCAGCTGTCAGAGCAGCTCACAGATTACTGCACCTGTACATAGCTCATCTGTAAATAGCCCATCCAATCTACCTCATCCCCATACTATATATATTTATTTATCTCGCTCCTTTGCACCCCAGTATTTGTACTTGCACATCCATCTTCTGCACATCCTACCATTCCAGTGTTTAATTGCTATATTGTAATTACTTTGCCACCATGACCTATTTATTGCCTTACCGCTCTTATCCTATCTCATTTGCACATGCTGTATATATATTTTTCTACTGTATTATTGATTGTATGTTTGTTTATTCCATGTGTAACTCTGTGTTGTTGTATGTGTCGAACTGCTTTGCTTTTTCTTGGCCAGGTCGTTAAATAAAAGGTGAAATAAAATAAATAAATGTAACTAACAGAAATGGAATATTGTGTCCCTGAACAAAGGGGGGGGGGGTCAAAATCAAAAGTAACAGTCAGTATCTAGTGTGGCCACCAGCTGCATTAAGTACTGCAGTGCATCTCCTCCTCACGGACTGCACCAGATTTGCCAGTTCTTGCTGTGAGATGTTACCCCACTCTTCCACCAAGGCACCTGCAAGTTCCCGGACATTTCTGGGGGGAATGGCCCTAGCCCTCACACTCCGATCCAACAGGTCCCAAACGTGCTCAATGGGATTGAGATCCGGGCTCTCGCTGGCCATGGCAGAACACTGACATTCCTGTCTTGCAGGAAATCACGCACAGAACGAGCAGTATGGCTGGTGGCATTGTCATGCTGGAGGGTCATGTCAAGATGAGCATGCAGGAAGGGTACCACATGAGGGAGGAGGTCATCTTCCCTGTAACGCACAGCATTGAGATTGCCTGCAATGACAACAAGCTCAGTCCGATGTGACACACCCCCCCAGACCATGACGGACCCTCCACCTCCAAATAGATCCCGCTCCAGAGTACAGGCCTCAATGTAACGCTCATTCCTTCGACTATAAACGCGAAACCGACCATCACCCCTGGTGAGACAAAACCGCGACTCGTCAGCGAAGAGCACTTTTTGCCAGTCCTGTCTGTTCCAGCAACGGTGGGTTTGTGCCCATAGGCGACGTTGTTGCCGGTGATGTCTGGTGAAGACCTGCCTTACAACAGGCCTACAAGCCCTCAGTCCAGCCTCTCTCAGCCTATTGCGGACAGTCTGAGCACTGATGGAGGGATTGTGCGTTCCTGGTGTAACTCGGGCAGTTGTTGTTGCCATCCTGTACCTGTCCCACAGGTGTGATGTTCGGATGTACAGATCCTGTGCAGGTGTTGTTATACGTGGTCTGCCACTGCAAGGACGATCAGCTGTCCGGCCTGTCTCCCTGTAGCGCTGTCTTAGGTGTCTCACAGTACAGACATTGCAATTTATTGCCCTGGCCACATCTGCAGTCCCCATGCCTCCTTGCAGCATGCCTAAGGCACGTTCACGCAGATGAGCAGGGACCCTGGGCATCTTTCTTTTGGTGTTTTTCCAGAATCAGTAGAAAGGCCTCTTTAGTGTCCTAAGTTTTCATAAATTTGACATTAATTGCCTACCGTCTGCACCGTTCCACAGGTGCATGTTCATTAATTGTTAATGGTTCATTGAACAAGCATGGGAAATAGTGTTTAAACCCTTTACAATGAAGATCTGTGAAGTTATTTGGATTTTTACTAATTATCTTTGAAAGACACGGTCCTAAAAAAGGGGCGTTTCTTTTTTTTCTGAGTTTATGTGTGAAATTTGTTTTGATTTAGAATGGACCATTATCATGCACCTGTATCGAAACAGGGGCAGCGGGGAAAAAATACATGTCATCTATACACTTAAATAGCGAATAGAGGACGCTTTTCCCTGTGGTTTGTTTTCATGCCAGCCAGGTAGGCTATACTCCTGTTGTAAATATAAGCAACATGCTTAATATTAGGAAAGTTGAAAAATAAATATAGTAGGCCTAGCCTATAGAAAGCTGATTCTCCTCTTTTTAGTAGAGGCCATCACTCTGTTCTCACGCAATTGCATAGCCTATAGAAATGTTGTGCAACATAAGCTCATGGGCTCTCATGAAGTGTTTGATTTGATTTTCGATTACATTTGCATTGCTGTCAGGGTGATTAGAGGGACAATAGAGTGCTGAGTACCAGGCAGTTAGCAAGTTTAGTATGCTACTAATGACCATCAGCAGCATCAGAGATTGGAGAGAGCCTAATTAACGTGATTAAACGGTCATGTGGAATTTGACTGCTTTCATGACTCATGACCGCCGGTGTGACAGTAATACGGTCACAGCAACAGCCCTAGGTGAGTGTCATTTCAATCATACAAATATAATTAATTCTGTGGACATATCCCTTCAGAATACTGCAATTTAACTGGTACATCATTTAAATATAATTTGAATTATAATTTTTACTTCCAATTACTACCACAAAGGTGGCTGCCGGTCCATCCACCATAGAATGTCAACTTAATAGGAATGTCTATTCAATTATCTATATGATTTCAGTAAGTTATTTTTCTGCACTGGTCAACCAATCCAGTAAATTCCCACCATTTACACTTGTGGGAATTGGCCTACATTGATAAGGATAAATTCAAATCTTTCTTACATTAGAAATATGAAATGCATAACCATTGTAGCAATTGAAAGGGAACAGTTGAGATAATGGGGAAATTATTAGACCAAAGGTGAGTACACGACAGTTCACCTGACAAGACTGAATCCAAACATTACACTGTTGATTTTATGTGCATTTGACATTTTCTGTACTTTTCCGCATTTGTTGATAACGAAATCTAAAAATACTCTGGATACATTCAGAAACATTATAGAACCATTCCTGGAAAATGTGGGGTAGCTGCAACATAAGACTAAAACATTAGAAGAGTTTAAGTGAGAGGACTAACATGTGTCTCCAAGTGGCCACACACCTCTTCAAAGTACACCGTTCCTAAGCAATTTGAATGCACTTTTATGACTCAAAGAAGAGTCTTCAACTATAAGGTACTTTCTTTTTTTTTTACTCTCCTAGCTGTTAAAGAACTATAGCAAGGACACTTGTATTTGTCTGGAACACAACGCTGCTTCCCCGCCATCACACAATTACTGTTGTTCTTTACTCAATACAAAAAAAGCCAATTATAAATCACAATCCAGGGAAGGTGGGCATGATTTGAAAGCTTGTTTTATTGCCAACATTACTAGCTAAGTTATAAAATACAAGCTTACCGTGTTAAGCTTTCACAAGGATATTCAACTTTTTTTTATTTTTTCGCATGGAAAGGAGTCATGCGTGCATTCATGAGCATATGCCGCAGCTCATTTTCTTCACAATAAACAAACATATGCTCATTCTGTTCAAAACAACCCCAGGGTATGAAAACATGTAATCTTGTAACTGTACATCAAAACATAGAGATCATAAATGTTGACACTGTGTATGACATGACTTTTATGATTTGGAAATGTTTAGTGTACATTTGGACTCACAGGTGTTTGGCTTACTTGTATGAGATCAAAGCGTTAATTATTATAATCCTCAACATCTGATCTTTCAAAATACATCAAGTCAGCTTAATTTACAGCATTTCTCTCACTCAAAACAAAACATTTGCAAAAGTTGCCCAATTACTAGGAGGGATGGAGGCAACTTCTTGTCACGCGGTGCTCAAGTTCAGAACGGCTATCAGTCAAACCCCATAATGTGCTGTGATGTGCAGAGCCAGAACGCTGATGTCATGTACAGCATGTTGCTGTACAGCCACTACGTTCCAATTTAGGTGCTTATTGATGCCCAAATCTGCCATTTTCAACCTGTATACGAGTACGAGTGTAAAGAGTTAACATCCAAAAGTAGAAGTAGCGTCATAGGCTCTCTTTCATTTCCCCTGAAAACCGGAACATCTAGTTGCTGGGGACTCAGCAGAGGCTAAGTTACAACATATTCAAAAATGAAAAGAATCTGAGTTTAAACGCTTTTAGATAATTGATGTGAATGCGGCAATTAGCAGTTGAAACATTACAAAAGTGTCCTCCTCGCCACTGTTAAGGTAAAAAGCTGAGGGATTGGGCTGGAGAAATCTAACCATTCAAATTCATAGACAGAGCTATGGATGCAAGGACTGACCATCCATGATAACAAAATTATTAGTTTTAACCATGTTTTGATGGTATACAGTGTTTGTTTACATTTACTTTGTTTACAAGCGTTGGAGTATTTTGGGTTCATGAGACATTCATAAGAAGTTATTTTCATAAATCAATGAATACATCATTCATATATAATTTAAAAAAATGTAGCAACTGCAGATTGACCCTTTAAAAAAGGTAGAAATATTTTATAGATTTTTAAATTCTAGAAATGAAAAAATAGTTTGACAACCCGGTTTGTAAGCTTTTAAATGATAATCAAACTCAACTGTTTATATTTTCCAGTGTTGAAGACATGGATGTCTCATGATAGGGTGGGGTGTGCAAAATGGTTCAACTTTGTTCTCCTAAATGTTTTGGCATTCAGGTACAAAAAGTTACTTTCTGACCTCTTCTACCATGGGCAAATATGTATAAAAAGTTTTGTTCAAAAAGTGTTCGAAATCAGATGAAACGACCCTAAACTGACCAGACATAGCCTAGTCTGCAGCCCTTGTGGTTCAGGCGTAAGCTTACTCTCTTAGCTATCTGTGTGTGAGTGAGGCTCAACGCAAAAGCATGGTGTGGGTGTAGTCCAGTTGTTACGTTGAAAAAGAGGTCAGTAGTTGTGAACACACACAAGCAAATCCCTACCTAATCCACCTTAGATCATGCTGTGTAGAGGGGGGGGGGATGCACAGGACATAAGCACTGCCGTTCATAAACACTCCTGTGTGTGTGTGTTAGTCCGGTTGTGTGAAACCAGAACTGTGAATCGGGCTTGTCTGATGAAGCGACAGTTTTTCCTGAAAGTTCAGTGATCGTATGCCTAATACTACAGGAAGTTGATGAATCAGATCTGAGGAAAGTGATACGAAGCATGCCATGGTAGTAGATTATGAGCAACAGTTATGACGAAAATAGAATACTATCTAGGTCCTGCCAGGCACACTATCTGAAAATCTACATTTTCAACCTAGGACATCACGTGACAATGTTATTTCCTTGTGTCGGTGAGGCTCATCATGTTGGCCCAGTATGCTGACAGCAAGTCATCTCACGCAGACAACAAAAGAGGATTCATTCTTTGAATCTTTCAAGGCAGGCTCAGACATGTTGCAATAGAAAATTGGATGTTTGATAACAGCACAATCAGTGAAGCAACCATAATGACAAATAGTTTTGTACTAACTAGCCACGTGATTATGTGATAGTCATAAATTTGAGTATTTCTATTTGTTTGCAAGTTAGTAGGTAGGAAGTTAGTTGGAGGCAAGCTAGCTTAGTCAGCCAGCTAGATAGGTGGCTTTCAGAACAACAAGTAAACCTTGCACTCTCGCTAGTGCAGCGTATCCCAAACTCCGTCCGGAGGACCCAAAGGGGTGCACGTTTGTGTTTGCCCAAGTACTACACAGCTGATTCAAATAATGAAATCATCGAGCTTTGATTATTTTAATCAACGCTGTGAGGCTCAGGCAAAAAACTAAACGTGGTACCCAGGACCGAATTTGGTTCGTTTAACCTTGTACTAGCGACTTATTCCATCACCATTTTCATGGATTGCAATAAATACAGCTAGTTGCTGTTCACGATGCTTAGCCTGGGGTCCCCAGATCGATAGTATTTAACGACCAGGTGAAGGCCCCCCGGCTAACCCGCGATGAACGTTCTGAAAACGTATTTACTAAGTTAACTAGTAGCTAATGTTAGCTAGATTTGTTTGTTGTGGGCACGAACGTTAACTTGTACGGCCTTCCGCAAACAATTAATTTGAGATTTGCGGTATTCTCAGGTCATTAACTTAAACTATGGACAAAACACATAAATATGTGGAAATTTGATGTAAACCGACAGATAATTGCTGCGTCTGTCTCGTAACATATTTTTGACAGCCGTGGTTCCCCACCGCTTCAGGTAAGATAATGACGTTAGCTAGCTACTGTTACAACAGGCCGCACCCAACGACTTGGTATTATTTATCCTTATAGAAAGTCTAAGGGCAAAAAGAGAACACAAACCTTAATATACGTTGTATGACATTAGATTTCATTTTGCGCCAATTCTTCGGGAATTACTATTCCTTTGTTCTTTTAGACATCCTTAGCAGCTCTCCAAAATATCTGCATGGCAGCAAACTAGTTGATAGTTCTTCCTTTCGCAGACACCAAACACAACATTCGACCAATGGGTAAATTGTGGGCGATAAATCAACCAATTAAGACAACGGATTTGACAAAGTACAACCCACTTTGAAGATTGACATTTATTTCAGCGTATCAACTGTAATGTTTTTATTATTATGCACGACCTGAGTACTATCTAATGCAGGGTTTCCCAACTGGCCGCCCAGGAACCGAATTTGCCCCGCGGGTCGTTTTATTTGTCCCGCCGTGTTTTGAGCGCAAAATAAATACAACTAAAACTTTTGTGGAATATAATTTTTGGATATAATACTGTAAAAAACCCAGAATCAGCTCCAATTGATTTTTAAATTAGGAAATATGTTCCCAAATATTCCTAGGCATAATAGAGACATGTGATTGTATATAAATAATAATTGATTGGATTAAAAAAAAAATATATATATAGCACTTTTCTACCAGCTGAGGTACTCAAATTGCTTTACATAGTAGGGGGAAACTCCCCTCATCCACCATCAATGTGTAGCACACACTTTAGTGATGCATGTGTAACAGTTTAACTTTAGTCCGTCCCCTCGCCCCGACCCGGGCGCGAATCAGGGACCCTCTGCACACATCAACAACAGTCACCCACGAAGCATCATTACCCATCGCTCCACAAAAGCCGCGGCCCAACGCTCACCATACATCAGCTATCAGGTGGAGAGGTAAGGAGTGATATACTGTATGTACATTAGGAATGAGGGAGATGATTAGGTGGCTACGTTGGGAATTTAGTCATGACACCAGGGTGAACACCCCAATGTTGTAGTGGCGGGTATAATCAGGTATAACCGCTTATTTTTCAGTGTCGCCACTGATACTTATCAAAGTAGTGAAGGTATACGCGTATCAATCAATAGGACTGATAGAACAGATCGGAATGTTTAGCTTAACATGTTGATAAACTAAAATACCGTTCTAAAATTCGCACCGCACATGCAAGTGGTTTCATGGACAGAGATGGAAATATCCGTTAGAAAGAGGGGGGATTTAAAGATGCAACAACTATCAGGGGTTGCTAATATGATTAGGATAATGCCTTTGGCTGCTAGACAGTGAAATAAAGTTGAAATTAAACCAATAGAACAGGGGAACGCATATGAGTGAGTCTTTATACAAATAATTGCCTCCACGTTTCTATGGTGGGATTTTGGCTATAGGCTATTTTTAAGTAAGGTAAGACATGCCTCATAATATGAAGTAAAACATCCAGGTTTTAAACAATTCAAACAGGAAAAATATAGCGATACCGTAGGCCTAACCGTCTTCTGCTTGATGGTAGCCCATGTCAGAATGATATCATGATGATTATTTGAATCAATCCAGTGGCCATTCCTTTTGCAAACTCCATCTCATGCTACAGAAACACCACTAATCAAACAATAGTGCTAGGTGCCTGCACACTTGAATTAAAGGGTAACTACTCAACAAAAACGGGTCTCCTGGTGTGTTTTAAGAATTATTATGGGCTTAAAAAATACTGAGTTTTTCTGTGAAAAAAAAAAAGGTGTGACTTTCAGAATGAAAACAGACACTTGTGAATTTCTGAAACAGTTTGTTTCAATAGTTGGCCTACTTTTAGCCTACTGCAGAGTACAGCTTGGGTTGGCCTGACTGTGAAAGACCAATAGGAGATTTATCATTTTAGGTCATTCAGAGTGTATGTCACTGTTTCTCATATAATTACAAACAAAAAAATCCTTCGCCAAGGGAGCTGTATTTTTTTCAGCTAAATGTAACTATACCCACTTCTCCAGGCACCCCTGCTCTTACAATAAGAGCCATGGGATTTTGAATGACCACAGAGTCAGGACACCTGTTTTAACGTCCCATCCGAAAGACGGCACCCTAAGCAAGGCAATGTTCCCAAATGTAATCAAAGTCTGAAATGATTGATTTAGTCAAATATTACATATGTTTAGGCTTCTTGCGCTCAATCTGGCCCCCCGGCTATCTGCTCAAGAAAAAATTGTCCCGCGGCTGAATCTAGTTGATGATCCCTGATCTAATGCATTTATGTATAAAATGTTTGATCATACAATCACAAATGTCTTTTTACATTGTCTTATGTAATGTACTGTATACAGCACATTTGGAAAGTATTCAGACCCCTTGACTTTTTTCACATTTTGTTACATTATAGCCTTATTCTAAAATTGATTAAATTAATGTTTTTCCTCAATCTACACACAATACTGACTAATAACAAAGCGAAAAACAGGTTAAACATTTTTGCAAATGTATTAAAAATAAAAAGGATGCCTTATTTACATAAGTATTCAGACCCTTTGCTGTGAGACTTGAAATTGAGCTCAGGTGCATCCCGTTTCCATTGATTATTCTTGATGTTTCTACAACTTGATTGGAGTCCACCTGTGGTAAATTCAATTGATTGGACATTATTTGGAAAGGCACACACCTGTCTATATAAGGTCCCACAGTTGACAGTGCATATCAGAGCAAAAATGCTGTGTTGATGTTTTTCAGCGGCAGGGACTAGGAGATTAGTCAGGATCGAGGGAAAGCTGAACGTAGCAAAGTACAGAGAGATCCTTGATGAAAACCTCCTCCAGAGCGCTCAGGACCTCAGACTGGGGCGAAGGTTCACCTTCCAACAGGACAACAACCCTAAGCACACAGCCAAGACAATGCAGGAGTGGCTTCAGGACAAGTCTCGGAATGTTCTTGAGTGGCCCAGCCAGAGCACGGACTTGAACCCGATTGAACATCTCTGGAGAGACCTGAAAATAGCTTTGCAGCAACCCTCCCCAATCAACCTGACATAGCTTGAGGCTCTGTGGAGAAGAATTGGAGAAACTCCCCAATTACAGGTGTGCCAAGTTTGTAGCGTCATTCCCAAGAAGACGTGAGGACTGAGTAAAGGGTCTGAATTCTTATGTAAATGTGATATCAGTTTATTTTTTAATTAGCAACAATTTAAAAAAAACTGTTTTTGCTTTGTCATTATGGGGTATTGTATGTAGATTGAGGATTTCTTTTTTTTAATCTATTTTAGAATAAGGCTGTAATGTAAATGTGGAAAGTCAAGAGGTCTGAATACTTTCCGAATGGATTGTAAATCATTTAGACATCGTTTCTATGCACATTCTGTAAGACTAGTAAATGTGTAAACTAATTGTAGTAAATATGCATACCATTTTGTATTGACACATTTATTTATTATCATGGATGCATTGACAAATGTTAGAATACAATTTGAACACTGCATCAGCATGAAGGCCAGTGGGGTGAACAATATTAAGTTCTCATTGGCATACGCCATAAACCACATCTGCCAATGAAAGTTTGTGAGAAAATAAGTTAAGGCCACTTGAGTCAAAGTTGATGAGTCAAAGATGCTATACGATAAAACATTAAACATTAAGATGCATTTAGAATCATCAATGGCAACTATATGATGACAAGTATGGCAAGACATGATACCGATATGATATGGCCTGGTGTATCACATTATACCTCATAAGTTACATTAATAATTCATTCTATAACCATCAAGATGTACATGTGAAAAACAATTACTAAAAACTACCTGTCTCTTGTCAACAATCAGCATGCATGCTCAGAACTACAGTATATATCCATAATTGCAATGTGCTCAAATTCAAGACCATATCTCATGCAAATGGTTCATTATAACAAAACCAGAGGGTGTGTTGACCATACGTGCATCAGATGAAGTTGTCCCTCTTGTAATTATCATTTTGCCAACCTAAAGCTCTACAATAGGCTACCATGTAAGCATGAAGTATTGGCACTGCAAAGGGCAATTATGGTTCATAACCTAGACATGGCTGTTCTAGTCTGTCACTCAACAGAAAGACTACATTAACTCTGGATTTCCACCATGTAATTAAACATGTTGTACAATCAGTGTGCTAACATTGATATGAAAGGTATCCAAACATTCAAGTTTCACAAATAAAGTGAAGTCCAGTCAAGTGCTTGTTGTACCAAACAGACACTGAAGACACCAGACTCACGCTTTCAATAAGACATTGAGTGTTTGGACTTCAAATAGGACAGAGATCCTCCAAAAATTCAACATCTGAAATGTGGACCTTTGGAAATTCTGTATTGTTTTTGCACATTTCAAACACTGTTTAGTGGACAGAAAATGTCTCCCTAATAAAAGGCAGCTTTTGGACAAATCACATGTAAATGTCTTACCCATTTCAAGACATGATAGTTAAGTTTTATTAGTCTTATGTACAGGATACGTATGGTATACGTCAAGGTTATTATAGTTTTGTGATTTAATATTAGTTATTTCTATTGTTTGTTTTTAATTTGAAATTCAGTTTAGTTTGTTAAATCAGACTTGGTTTACTTGTTTTTATTTAGTTTAAGAAAAACAATTCTATTGTTTTTAGTTTTAGGGACAGAAAGCCTGTGTGTTGTAGGTCTATAGTTCGTTTTTTTGGGGATGTCACTTCTTGCCAGGGGGGGGGGGCAGTAATACATAAGGGGATAGGCTTTGAATCATGATGGCTTCTGTGAGAGCATGGGCAGCGCAACTGAGGCCACCTCCCATATTGAAATAGTACATTTTCTTCTTAACAAGTAAACTTCATTGGCTGATCCCACCCGATGACCCGGCTATCATGACTCCCACCGGTTCATGAAGAGGGATCAAGTCTATGGCCCAGGACCGAGTTTGGGAAACCCTACACTAGAGGCCTCCATACAACTCCATGTCCAGGAGATAGGTTTGGTTAGGTTTAAATTATAAATCAATCCTAATGTGACTTGGATTTAAAAGGATAAACACCAAGACTGGTGTAAGAAATATGGTGGAAGGAAACTCTTGCCCATGTTAACACAAATCCAATGCTTTTTTAAATTTAGTAAATATAAGAATCAAGTACCTTTACCTGACAGAAAGGAAAAAACAAATGAAGTCATGGCACATTTGACATGTTATGTTTATGTAATATTAAACACGTATCACTGACTAAGCCCTTCAAATAGGTTAATAAAAATGGCTGCAACAGCAAAAACATAAGCAACACATTCACAAATCTATCAGTTCAAAGCCAGCCAGCTTGTGTGTGTGTTTCTGGTCCACCAAACAAGATCTTCTGGTTCATTCTCAAGAAGACTGCGTTCCAGAGAGGTGGTCGTTCGGTTTCTCAAGCCTGATGACAGTTGCCCACGGACAAAGAATATCCTCTCCACGAACTCTTGGGATGCAGGGGCAGAAACCAGATCCAGTGCCACAGCTTAGGATAAACAGCCATCCTTGCCGGAGGTGACTTTCTCATCCTCTCCCCCAGTAGTAGTAGATTGCAAGTGAGAAGGCACGGCACCCCATCAGACAGCGACTGGCTGTCAGTCTGAAGTTTGTCGTTGTAGATTGTGAACGGCTCCAACTTCACAAGCTGTTCTAGCTTAGCCCAGTCCGGCTCTGCGCTCACCCTCAGATTTCTTCCCTGTTAGCTAGTGATAGCAATGCACAAACTAAGCCTATTTGAAACCTCGGCATCTACTGGCAGTACTTACCCACCATATTCAGAAGCTCAAAAACCCCATTAGAAAAAAAGGTTACATCGTATTAGATTTGTTTAGAAGGGAAAAAAACAAATAATTTATGATGGCCTCTATTTTGTTTTAGTTCGTTTTGCAGTATATTATACGTTTCAGCATATGTTTATTTGTTTACTATATTGTTTTTACAATTTTAGTTTACTATAATAACCTTGGTATACACCGTCCAATTAAATGCTTACTTGCAGGTTCCTTATTGACAATGCTACAATAATAAGAAATAATTAAAGATAAGAAACAAACATAAGTCATGAGGATAAGAGTCAAAAACTCATGAGCACATCTCGCTCCTGTACACTGGTGTAGAATGGCTTCCCAAATACAAAGGAGTGCAGTCCAGCCCTCAGCTTCTCAGCAAAAGCCATGACAATATTCAGGTCACCTTCCACCATCAGGTCGAGGTCTGTCTTCAAGCTGCGCAAGGAGCGGAAAGGCTTCTTTCCCTTTTGCCTGAGGGTGGGGAATTCAAACATAAAAAAAGTTGTATTACACGGTGTCCTGCTGTGCTGGGACAAAAGTCCTATTGAAACCAATTACATCTGCTTCCATAGCGGGAGGTAACTTACGTTTCATCTTCAATGTATTTGAGTAGCGTGAGAGCCTTCCTGTGAAGGATCAGCAAGAACTGGGCTAAGTAAGTACTTCGCAGATTGAGGCCTGGCTTCAGCATGAACACCTGAGAACAAAACCGAGAATCAACTATTATTGTTGGCCCTGATAAGCCAACAAAAGGCCGACATATGAGGAGACCATTTTTCAGCACCACAAATATTGTTGCTTCCTTTTTTCTGGTGTCTTACCTCATCTATAAATAACTTCACCAGAGTGTCTTTATGCATAACGTCCTGAAAAATATTTCTGAGAAAAGAGTGGAGCTTTTAGTGGTCATAAAAACAGAATAACATCCACATCTTTCATGAATGTTAATGTAAACAAGACATAAAATGTTTATACATATGAAATAAATCAATCAATGCTGTTAGGCATCTAAATAAACACAGGCAATTCCAATCTAATTGGAATAACAGAACAGGAGAGAAGAAAGCATACAGGTTGGGGGTGAAGGACTCATCGGTGTGAATGACAGCATCGGGGGCGATGTCATCCTCGCTGGCCGCCTTCCAGAGCGTGCTGAGCTCCGAGCGCATGTAGAGGCGCTGGTTGTACGTGTGCTCATGGCAGGGTGGCATCTGCTTCACCGTGTTGATGTCCACGTCGATGTGCGTGGTCGGGTAGGGCGAGTACAGCACCTGGCGGAAGGGCAAGACGAAGCTGCCAGTGGAGTCCTTGGTTTGGAGAAAGGAGGGGGAGAGTAATGAGGGGGATCACAATGCCAAACTAGCAGTCTGTTAAGCTATGACCTTTTGTTCATTTTTTGAGGCCTTGGTTTGAAATAAAATACTTACTTTGCATGACTATTAATTTGCATGCACTTACAATGGGATAATCAAGATGTGAGAAAACAAAAGTAAGTAACCCTCATTGAACACATTGGACCGAAGATCGCTTTTAGTGCGTTAGTGCTAAAAATAAATATATACAAAAATTGCCTGCACATCCACTGGCTCTCCAGGACCAGCATTAGAGAACTGTAATTTAGAGTGGCGTGGTACCTTGAGGAGGCCTTGTACAAACAGTCCTGTGTCGTACTTGAAAGAGGAGTCAGCTTTACAGAGCCGAGAGCACTTCCTCTCAGCAGGGGTGAGGAAAAGGCTCAGTGTTCGCACTATCTAGAGCACAAGAAAACACAAATAAATATCAACGTGGAATTCCTCACAACACATCTGCATTTTAGTGAGGGAGAGAGGATTTGGAGGAGAGTGTGGGTGTGTGCGCGTGTTAACCTGTAATGTCAGATTTTGTATGCTGCAATTTGTTTGTAGATACACAATAACATATGCAGACACGCCTGTGTATAGACATTTTTTATACAAGTACTGTGTGCATGAGTGTGAATACATATGCTGATACAGCAGCCAATGTATGTATGTATGTATGTGTTAAGCACAGAGTATTGGCAGCCTGTCAGTACCTTGTTGACTTTGTCTGGGTTGCTTCCGACCACCATGGAGCAGCCACACGTTTGGAGATGAGAACTGATTGCCCTGAGAGACGGAGGCAATTTCATTGGTGTGTATTTTTTATTAATGCCAAGGATGAGGAATAGTCACTTGATATTAATTTAGCATAATGAGAACATGAGCAACATTAAAATGTGTCCACGTGTTTGTCATAAAAATATGACTTTAATATAGGTCTCTAAAGTGACATAAGTGTTTCCTGACTACTGCAAGAACACTTAAAAGCTGAGTAAAGAAATTATGACTTGCAGTGCATTTGTCATCTCCACAGGCAGTTAAGATAATGATGTTTAGACAGATTTGTCAGGGGGTGCATAACTGCATTCCCCTGATAACTACAATCTCATCACAAATATAGTGTGCAAGGTAAGCAATGTGTACCTAATGGACCTGCCCAGTTTGGATAAAACAGAGAGAAAAGCTGTTAACCTGAAGGAGAGTGAAATTTTTTTTTAACCCTGTGACTATCCCACAAAAAGAAAAGCAGGGGCACTCAAGGTTGTTTCTTGATAATGTGCAGGGTTTTCCACTTGTTGGCAACATTAGTTAATAGAGATTACTTATCAGTCTCAGAGCTCAATTTAGTCAACACTGCATTGCAGTATTTATAATTTTCCTATGGTTAAATAGTCACAGAATGGTTCTGGGTACTGTAAAAAAAAACAAAAAACAGGTAGACAACTTACAGGCAGATGCTTCCAATTTTCAGAATGAAGCAGATAGGCCTACAATAAAAGTGCTTACTTATGCAGGAAATCTTCATGGCAGCTGTCTCCAATGTCGTCATCATTTAGGATGGTGTCCTTGATCTAACACAGATGGAACAAACAAGAGTTCTTTGGTGAAATAGTCCTCAACATGAAGGACAAGATAAAAATGTTTGCCTACTGTAACATTAGTGAGACAGAGTAGTTATTGCCCGAATTTGAGTAGTCTAATCCTCAAATTATTGTGGAATTGTGTGTGACTTAGCACATTTTTACATCTCATTGATGAACATCAAAATGATAATTAAAGCGTCAGTGGAGCCTCAGTGGTTAGAACTTTCAGCTTTCTTTTCCACAGAAATTGTGGAGGCTTTGAAGTTTTAGTTTCATTTTCAACTGGGGTTTTTGCATGGTAATGAAAGCTGTGCAAGACTTAACATATCAGTGAAACTAGTTGGATATCATTCTTGGATACCCATGTGATAATGTGACAGTGAACTGCAGGCATAATAGTCTCCTTCTCATGGACATACAGTGGGGTCAGAAATGATTGACAGCTTTGATAAAGATGAGCAAAAATGACGATAAAAAATAAATACAATATAGCTAAAAATTTGTATGCTCAAAAAAAAGGGGGGGGGGGAAATTATATTATACTAACATAATTGCTCAGAAAATAGATTTTGTTTTACAAGTAATAATCTTTCTCAAAAAGGTATGGGTAAAAATGATTGACACCCGTTTTCAATACCTCACCTTGCGAGGATAACAGCACTGAGCCTTTTTCCTAAAATCTTTTATGAGTTGGAGAACACATTGGGAGGGATCTTAGACCATTCATCCATACAGAATTCTTCCAGATCCTTGATATCCTTCGGTCCAAGCGTATGAACTACCTTCTTCAACTAAAAACATGGGGGTTTCAAGACCTGAGATAACTATGCTTTGTGGAAAGTAACAATTTTTCCAGTGGAACAACTACTTGAATATAGATCCCAAAAAATAACTACTTTTTAAAACAATTTGAATACACATCTCAGAAAGTATTACTTTTTAAAACAATTTGAATACAGATCTGAGAAAACTACTACTTGATATAACTACTTGGAGATTGGGTGGTGGCTGTTTTAATCTGGCTTTGGCCAGATCAGTTTTTTGGTCTGGAGCAGCAGGAGCTGCTGGAGCGGCAGGTAGCCTAGTGGTTAGAGCGTTGGGCCAGTAACCGAAAGGTTGCTGGATCGAATCCCCGAGCTGCTGTTCTGCCCCTGAACAAGGCAGTTAACCCACTGTTCCTAGGCTGTCATTGAAAATAAGAATTTGTTCTTAACTGACTTGCCTAGTTAAATAAAAGGTAAATGAAAAATATATAAATTTAAAAAAGAAATTTAAAAAAAAGCTGACATGCACTGGGAGGGATATCAAACCCACACTGGACAGGAACCTACCGGATGTTACTTGGCTGTAGACCTAAGGACAATACTGTTGGATTTTTTTTTATTTTGTTGGATATGCCGGTAAACAGCTTAGATGTCCGGTAGCAGAGAGGGACCGGAAGACCTGTGTAGAAAGGCTCAAAGACGAGCTAGGTGGGGTTTGGTTTTATTGCTACCCAGCGCCGTGGCGCATTCTGTTGTTTCGTTCCCTGAATAAAAGTCCTGGGTCATTTCCCTGGAGAAAGGTCCATTTTGGTCTACGCTTGTGTTATTTCACACTCTCATCAGTTGTTGGCCAGCCCCCCTGCCCAGGTCTGCTTGAAAACCTGTTGAAGAGGACAGTCAGTCCATAAGCCCAGATGTAGGATATCAAGGATCTGGAAGGAGAAGTGGTCTAAGATCCATCCCAATGTGTTCTCCAACTCAAAGCATTTTAGAAAAAGGCTGTGTCATTATCCTTGCAAGGTGAAATATTGAAGACAGGGGTGTCAATAGTTGAGGACAACAAAATCTCAGAAATTGTATTAGTAAAAAAAACAAAAGGTTGTCAAGGTTGTCAATTTCAGACCCCGCTAACTTTTAAAAAGCAAAGTTGTAACATAAATGGGTCTGCAGAGTATAGTGAGCTTTACTGTATTTTTTGCACGATGAAAGTGTTGCCAAATGTGCACAATGGCTTCTGATACTCACGTCTATGTCCTCTGGGACACTGTGTGTCTTCATGGAGGACAGCAGCTCCATGATGGGGACAATCTCTGATGTCAGCACAGAAATTATGTTGTAGCCCTGTATGTCAATGACAAATACCGGCATGGCAGGCTAGGTGATTCAGGTGATAGTACTGGCCTATAATGATAGTCAATTTCACCAGTGATGGATTGAGAAACACTGCCTTAAGGGGATGGCCTAGTAGGGGATAGACTTGGAACTTAAAATCTGAACACTTACTTTCTGCATCCAGATGCGTCCCTTGCGGATTATGTGTTTGAGCCTCTCCACACAGACAGTGTGCAGGGGCAGGTAGAAGGCCAGCTCTGTCTGTGGAAGAATAATGGACAGGGCACACGTGTTCTTGTCACCCTTCAGCTCGCCGTCAAAGATCAGCGAGACAATGATGACACCCTTCTCAGCTAGGACGAAGAACTTGACGTCCACCGCTCCACACTCGGCACTGCGCAGAATCTCCCCGTTCAGCGTGTGATTGGCCAGGAAGGTGACTTCACCGTCACTCAGCAACAGCGGCTGCTCACACCTGGGAGCCCAGATGTGGCGCACCCGTGGGCCCAGGATGTTGTCCCAGTAGGCAAAGGTGGCGGCGAGGAGAGGGCATTCTCCTTCGACAGTCACCTCTGTCTTAGCCACTGCGGGCGACTGAGGTGGGCCAGAAGACATGTTGTTACTGTACCTGGGGGTGGGTTGGAAGACCAGAAAGGTGGAATGTAGATCACGCCTGGCTGGTAGAATTATACATCTATTTATTGTTCAAGCTATCTTATAGGAAGAGAAAATAGATGTCAGACAAATAGAGTACATCCCACAAACTAACAATATTGAACTCTTGCACCTTCATAAATACAAATCTCCATTAAAAACATAGTGTATAAGTCCACACAAGACATAATACTTTTTAACAATCTAAAATAAAATAAAAATTGGTGTGTATTTTCCAGTGTTGTGTTCGGGAGCAAATCGAGTCTGAGTCAAGACCATGATTGTAAATGGTCAAATCACCATAATAAGAGTTCAAAATGTCCAGTATTTCTGTGTTCATATTTCAGAACATATGGATTCTTTAGACATTCAGAATAGTGAAACAATGCATGCTGAGGGAAAATAGAGCCACTCTATTAATTAATTATTATTATAATAATAATTATTTTCAATGATGTTCTGATTTAATCTCTTTAGTTTTGTTGGAAAGGGTTAACACTAAAGAGAGAAAAAATATCCAATTAGGATTTTTCTGTGCTGGTCTCTGGGGAGATAAATCTAGCTATCCA
Organism: Salvelinus alpinus; assembly: GCF_045679555.1. Lineage (NCBI taxonomy): Eukaryota > Metazoa > Chordata > Actinopteri > Salmoniformes > Salmonidae > Salvelinus > Salvelinus alpinus. Next base: position 26,557,240 of record NC_092119.1, read on the forward strand.
AGTCAGCCATTGGCTAAGCCATCAGAAGCTAGATAAAAAGGCATCTGCCATTCAAATCAAATCAAATTTTATTTGTCACATGTGCCAAATTCAACAGGTGTAGTAGACCTTAAGTGAAATGCTCAACTGTATTAGGTAACATTTTTGGAGTGACAGTGGAATCAACCAATCACATTTTGACTTAATAAGTGGGATCGTTTTTACAAAAACTTCTGCCTTCTTGAAGGCCAATAGGTCACTGTGCAATAGCGAGCAGTAGTTTTCCCACGGTCTAGCTAGCTAGTTTGCAGCGGCTGCAGCAGGTGTTATCAAAGAGGATGTTGTTGCTAATTTGTTAGCTTCTCCCTTTTCAAGAATAACTTTCAACAAGAAGTTAAGTTTCAAATGATCATCATCTGGTGAGTGGAACTGGATTTTTTACTGCAGCATGCTTGCCGTTAGACATCTCTTTGAAAATAACTTGTGTGCGTGTGAAACATTGTTGCATTTAAAGTGAAACGGACAGCATTTTAGCAATATGAAACCTTACTCAAATCTGTTCATATACACCCCTAGAAAGAAGGACACTTTAAAATGGTCTGACAAGCTACCACTTAGTCATTTTCATAAATTCTTAGAATGTTTGGGAAGGCATTTGTTAAAATGCTATAGCAATATAGAGTGGGAAAGTGGCCGTGCGTTTGGACAATTAATAGACACTGCAGCAAATAAAACCGAATAAAAACACTCAGACCGGTGCGCTGTAGCCAATCAGAGCGACAGTAGACCTTTACAAACAAGCCATTTGCCACCCGGGGCTACCATCATTCACTTTGAACTGGACTGTGTGTTTACAGGCAGTTGAACAGCGCGACTTTAGATCATTAGAACGCATTCGCCAAAAGCCACAAAATAAACCCGAATGGATTTCTGCAAATATGTAAACACCACAGGAATCCTCTTACATTTTGGAACTTTACAGTCCTATTGACCAAACAACCATGAAAAGGTAGACTCTCTCCCTCAGTTATGAGCAAGATAAGCTCAAATCTAATGAAGGAACATTAGATAAACACTCAAACTTTTTCGGCTAGTTGGCCGTAAAAATTGCACTGATAAACCATAGGGAATTGTAACCTACTCTTCCTTCTGTAGCTTGCCTGACAATGCATGCTTGTCCCCAAGCTAACTGGCTAAAGTTGGCTAGCTTGCTACTCCCAGACACAAATGAGAACACCTCACTCTGACCATTTTACTCGGCGTAGTAGAGTTGCTTACATGTAATCTACAGCGTTCTTGATTAACTATAACTTTTTCCCCCCTACGTTTACTGATATCGGTCATATTCAGCAGGTGTTCCGCGTTCATAAATTCATCAGTTCTGCGCTCTGGCACACAGACGAGAGTGCTCTGAAATTGAAGTAGATGGCCAGAGTGAATTTGCAAACGCAAGAGATATGCTTACTGTATAATCGTTGTACAAATTCTTGCTAGCTAACCAAATGAAACCTGCTTCTCTAGCGGTGTATAGCCACCAAAAAACAATGAGGGGGAAAAAGTCAGTCACTCACCCACCCACTCCTCCAATGGCATGTCATCCTCCTAGCTAACATTAGGCTGTGTTTTTAGCGTGCTACATAAATAGATACATTAGCCTATTAGCCACATTATGACTGACTTGTGATCATTGCTAGTTTGAATGTATTGACATTCCCAGCCTTGGTTACATTTGTCAGTTTTTGTCCAGAATATTGAGTCATTGAAACAGTGCATCCGAATGGAGGCAGCAAACAATGTACCAGGCCAGATGTAATTTACAACCTGATAAAAATACTTTCTGGACTACCAAGAAATGTATTGATGAATTATATTAATCATGCATTGAACTGTATTAATCTATTCTGCCAACAATGCCTTAGCGTATGCCATGGAACGTTGAGTCAAATATAACCTATTTTTAAAACCTCTTGACTGATATTATGATTGTCTGTTTGTTTCATATCAGCAAAGCAATTGAAAGGCTGTCAGTTTCACTTTAAGTCACTGGTTACTTTGTATGCTAACTGTTTCATGCAACGGGAGTAATAGTTGTACATTTTGATTGGGAAACGCTTAATGGCTGTTTTTGTATTCTTATGATTGGGATCTACTGGCTTATTATGTCCGAGTTCATGGACTGCTTATCCTTTAACATCATACTGTGTGTGTAACTGCTGTCTTTCCATCGGCCCTATACAGTGGTGTAGCGGTGCCTGGAGAAGTGGGTATACTCAAATTTTGCCAAAAAGTTCCCAAATGGCCCACGCAGCGAAAGGCACCCTGTGTGAAAATCTAGTTTTTGTTATGGTTTTCCAGACCACCCCCCCCAAAAAAGTACACTTTATTTAATAGAAAATACAATTTTGATGGTCTAAGTCCACAACAATGCTGAAAACACATACATCTGATTGGGTGGGCCTGTCAGGGTCTGGCTCCCCATTGGGTGGGCCTCTGTCCGCCCAGGCCCATCCATAGCACTCTGACATAGGCTGGATAACCTACGCGGAAGATTAAACTACCAACGGGACATTCAAAACTGTAATAGATTGTTTCACTGAGTCATGGCTGAACGACGACATGATCAACATACAGCTGGCTGGTTATACGCTGTATCAGCAGGATAGAACAGTGGCGTCTGATAAGACAAGGGGCGGCAGACTATGTATTTTTGTAATTAACAGCTGGTGCACGATACCTAAGAAAGTCTTGAGGTTTTGCTCGCCTGAGGTAGAGTATTTCATGATAAGCTGTAGACCACACTATCTACCTAGAGTTTATCATCTGTACTTTTCATAGCGGTCTACATACCACCACAGACTGAGTCTGGCACTAAGACCGCACTCAATGAGCTGTAACGCTCACGCAGAGGCGGCGCACCTAGTGGCCGGGGACTTTAATGCAGGGAAACTTAAAGCGGTCTTACCAAATGTAAATTAAGTTTTATCTTGTTATTAACACTTTATTCTAGCTAGCTATTTGTGTAGGTAGCTATCAAGTAAACTAAATGATACAGTGTCAGAGGAAGGCCCTAAAAATTGTCAAAGACTCCAGCCACCCTAGTCAGACTGTTCTCTCTGCTACCGCAACGCAAGCGGTACCGGAGCGCCATGTCTAGGTCCAAGAGGCTTCTAAACAGCTTCTATCCCCAAGCCATAAAACTCCTGAACATTTAATCAATAGGCTACCCAGACTATTTGCATTTCCCCCCCCACCCCCTCTTTTACACCACTGCGACTATGTTTATTATCCATGCATAGTCACTTTAATAACTACCTAAATGTACATATTACCTCGACTAACCACTGCCCCCGCACATTGACTCTGTACCGGTATCCCCCTGTATAGTCTCGCTATTGTTATTTTACTGCTGCTCTTTAATTACTTGTTACTTTTAATTCTTATTCGTATATATAGATATATATTTTTTAACCACATTGTTGATTAGGGGCTCATAAGGTCTACCTACACCTGTTGTATTCAGCGCATGTGACTAATAAAATGTGATTTGATTTATTCCGCTGAAAGTAGGCTGAGTGTGCGGCGTGCATGTTAATATATTTCACGGGTTGCGATTGTGTAGGCTACTTTGTGCATGATTTCTCTATTGTAATACATAATTGATATGTCCTATACCGCCACTACACTACATTCATACGCATCAGTAGGGACTAAGTAGTGTGTATAAGCAATGTTGACTGTATTTTCTAAATCACGAACCTGTCACACTCTGAAGGACTATTGGTTCAATACTGCGCAAACATTAAGATTTGTTAAGATATTCATGTTTCAAGAAAGGAATATATACAGTACCAGTCAAAAAAGTTGCCACACTTACTCATTCAAGAACCGCATGTGTGGTTCTGACCGTGATGCATGTAGGTGGTGTGATGGTGTGCATTTGCTGGTGACACAGTTGGTGATTTATTTATAATTCAAGGCACACTTTCCCAGCATGTCTACCACAGCATTCTGCAGCAATACGCCATCCCATCTGGTTTGCACGTAATGGGACTATCATTTGTTTTTCAACAGGAAAATGACCCAACAACACCTCCAGGCTGTGTAAGGGCTATTTGACCAAGAATGAGAGTGATGAGTGCTGCATCAGATGACCTAGTTAAATAAAGATTAAGTAAAAATAAATAAAACCCGGCTTCCACAATCTCCCGACCTCAACCCAATTGAGATGGTTTGGGATGAGTTGGACCGCAGAGTGAAGGAAAAGCAGCCAACAAGTGCTCAGCATGTGGGAACTCCAAGCATTCCAGGTGAAGCTGGTTGAGAGAAAGGGTGGCTACTTTGTGTGTGCAAAGGGTGGCTACTTTGAAGAATCTCAAATATAAATTATATTTAGATTTGTTTAACATTTTTTGGTTACTACATGATTCCATGTGTTATTTCATAGTTTTGATGTCTTCACTATTATTCTACAATGTAGAAAATAGTAAAAATAAAGAAAAACCCTTGAATGTGTAGGTGTTTCCAAACCTTTGACTGGTACTAATACACTGCTCAAAAAAATAAAGGGAACACTAAAATAACACATCCTAGATCTGAATGAATGAAATATTCTTATTAAATACTTTTTTCTTTACATAGTTGAATGTGCTGACAACAAAATCACACAAAAATGATCAATGGAAATCAAATTTATCAACCCATGGAGGTCTGGATTTGGAGTCACACTCAAAATTAAAGTGGAAAACCACACTACAGGCTGATCCAACTGATGTAATGTCCTTAAAACAAGTCAAAATGAGGCTCAGTAGTGTGTGTGGCCTCCACGTGCCTGTATGACCTCCCTACAACGCCTGGGCATGCTCCTGGTGAGGTGGCGGATGGTCTCCTGAGGGATCTCCTCCCAGACCTGGACTAAAGCATCCGCCAACTCCTGGACAGTCTGTGGTGCAACGTGGCGTTGGTGGATGGAGCGAGACATGATGTCCCAGATGTGCTCAATTGGATTCAGGTCTGGGGAACGGGCGGGCCAGTCCATAGCATCAAAGCCTTCCTCTTGCAGGAACTGCTGACACACTCCAGCCACATGAGGTCTAGCATTGTCTTGCATTAGGAGGAACCCAGGGCCAACCGCACCAGCATATGGTCTCACAAGGGGTCTGAGGATCTCATCTCGGTACCTAATGGCAGTCAGGCTACCTCTGGCGAGCACATGGAGGGCTGTGCGGCCCCCCAAAGAAATGCCACCCCACACCATGACTGACCCACCGCCAAACCGGTCATGCTGGAGGATGTTGCAGGCAGCAGAACGTTCTCCACGGCGTCTCCAGACTGTCACATGTGCTCAGTGTGAACCTGCTTTCATCTGTGAAGAGCACAGGGCGCCAGTGGCGAATTTGCCAATCTTGGTGTTCTCTGGCAAATGCCAAACGTCCTGCACGGTGTTGGGCTGTAAGCACAACCCCCACCTGTGGACGTCGGGCCCTCATACCACCCTCATGGAGTCTGTTTCTGACCGTTTGAGCAGAGACATGCACATTTGTGGCCTGCTGGAGGTCATTTTGCAGGGCTCTGGCAGTGCTCCTCCTTGCACAAAGGCGGAGGTAGCGGTCCTGCTGCTGGGTTGTTGCCCTCCTACGGCCTCCTCCACATCTCCTGATGTACTGGCCTGTCTCCTGGTAGCGCCTCCAAGCTCTGGACACTACGCTGACAGACACAGACACAGCAAACCTTCTTGCCACAGCTCGCATTGATGTGCCATCCTGGATGAGCTGCACTACCTGAGCCACTTGTGTGGGTTGTAGACTCCGTCTCATGCTACCACTATAGTGAAAGCACCGCCAGCATTCAAAAGTGACCAAAACATCAGCCAGGAAGCATAGGAACTGAGAAGTGGTCTGTGGTCACCACCTGCAGAACCACTCCTTTATTGGGGGTGTCTTGCTAATTGCCTATAATTTCCACCTGTTGTCTATTGCATTTGCACAACAGCATGTGAAATTTATTGTCAATCAGTGTTGCTTCCTAAGTGGACAGTTTGATTTCACAGAAGTGTGATTGACTTGGAGTTACATTGTGTTGTTTAAGTGTTCCCTTTATTTTTTTGAGCAGTATATATATATATAGCCTGGTGAAGCGTTTTTATGAGCTGACAATGGGTCTCGGGAAGAAATTACGTCCTCACTGTCTGAGACGAGTACAAATGTATCTGACACAGAGACAATACCGAGACACTCAATATGACCAGACTTTACAACACAGGTATTTTCTGTAATTCAGGGCTCATCTGTGAAAGAGACTATAGTTTTAGTATGACTCCCTGATAAAATAAAGGTTCAATAAAATTACATTTTGACAGCTGTCATCTAGCTAGCTGCGTTACCGTTAGCTCTCGAACACTAGGCGTTATTCAGCACTAGTTCCAAAAAGTTCTGGGACACTAAAGTCCATGGAGAATAAGAGCACCTCCTCCCAGCTGCCCACAGCAATGAGACTTGGAAACACTGTCACCACTGATAAATCCACGATAATCTAAAATTTCAATAAGCATTTCTCTACGGCTGACCATGCTTTCCACCTAGCTACCCCAACCCCGGCCAACAGCTCTGCACCCCCCACAGCATCTGGGCCAAGCCCCCACCCGCTTCTCCTTCACCCAAATCCAGACAGCTGATGTTCTGAAAGAGCTGCAAAATCTGGATCCCTACAAATCAGCTGGGCTAGACAATCTGGACCCTCTCTTCCTAAAATTATCAGCCGCCATTGTTGCAACCCCTTTTACTAGTCTGTTCAACCTCTCGTATCATCTGAGATACCTAAAGATTAGAAAGTGGTCGCGGTCATCCCCCTCTTCAAAGTGGAGACACTCTAGACCCAAACTGTCACAGACGTACAGTGGGGAGAAGAAGTATTTGAAACACTGCCGATTTTGCAGGTTTTCCTACTTACAAAGCATGTAGAGGTCTGTAATTTTTTATCATAGGTACACTTCAACTGTGAGAGACGGAATTTAAAACAAATCCAGAAAATCACATTGTATGATTTTTAACTAATTCATTTGCATTTTATTGCATTACATAAGTATTTGATACATCAGAAAAGCAGAACTTAATATTTGGTACAGAAACCTTTGTTTGCAATTAGAGATCATACGTTTCCTGTAGTTCTTGACCAGGTTTGCACACACTGCAGCAGGGATTTTGGCCCACTCCTCCATACAGACCTTCTCCAGATCCTTCAGGTTTCGGGGCTGTCGCTGGGCAATACGGACTTTCAGCTCCCTCCAAAGATTTTGTATTGGGTTCAGGTCTGGAGACTGGCTAGGCCACTCCAGGACCTTGAGATGCTTCTTACGGAGCCACTCCTTAGTTGCCCTGGCTGTGTTTCGGGTCGTTGTCATGCTGGAAGACCCAGCCACGACCCATCTTCAATGCTCTTACTGAGGGAAGGAGGTTGTTGGCCAAGATCTCGCGATACATGGCCCCATCCATCCTCCCCTCAATACAGTGTAGTCGTCCTGTCCCCTTTGCAGAAAAGCATTCCCGAAGAATGATGTTTCCACCACCATGCTTCACAGTTGGGATGGTGTTCTTGGGGTTGTACTCATCCTTCTTCTTCCTCCAAACACAGCGAGTGGAGTTTAGACCAAAAAGCTCTATTGTCGTCTCATCAGACCACATGACCTTCTCCCATTCCTCCTCTGGATCATCCAGATGGTCATTGGCAAACTTCAGACGGGCCTGGACATGCGCTGGCTTGAGCAGGGGGACCTTGCGTGCGCTGCAGGATTTTAATCCATGACGGCGTAGTGTGTTACTAATGGTTTTCTTTGAGACAGTGGTCCCAGCTCTCTTCAGGTCATTGACCAGGTCCTGCCGTGTAGTTCTGGGCTGATCCCTCACCTTCCTCATGATCATTGATGCCCCACGAGGTGTGATCTTGCATGGAGCCCCAGACCGAGGGTGATTGACCGTCATCTTGAACTTCTTCCATTTTCTAATAATTGCGCCAACATTTGTTGCCTTCTCACCAAGCTGCTTGTCTATTGTCCTGTAGCTCATCCCAGCCTTGTGCAGGTCTATAATTTTATCCCTGATGTCCTTACACAGCTTTCTGGTCTTGGCCATTGTGGAGAGGTTGGAGTCTGTTTGATTGAGTGTGTGGACAGGTGCAGTTAATACAGGTAATGAGTGGAGAACAGGAGGGCTTCTTAAAGAAAAACTAACAGGTATGTGAGAGCCGGAATTCTTACTGGTTGGTAGGTGATCAAATACTTATGTCATGCAATAATGCAAATTAATTACTTAAAAATCATACAAGGTGATTTTCTGGATTTTTGTTTTAGATTCCATCTCACAGTTGAAGTGTACCTATAATAAAAATTAGACCTCTACATGCTTTGTAAGTAGGAAACACTGCTGATTTTGCAGGTTGTCAAATACTTGTTCTCCCCACTGTATATCCATCCTGCCCTGCCTTTCTAAAGTCTTCGAAAGCCAAGTGAACAAACAGACCACCGACCATTTCGAATCCCATCGTAACTTCTCAGCTATGCAATCTGGTTTCCGAGCTAGTCACCAGTGCACCTCAATCACGCCCAAGGTCCTAAATGATATAACCGCCATCGATGAAAGACAATACTGTGCAGCCGTCTTCATCGACCTAGCCAAGGCTTTCGACTCTGTCAATCACCGTATTCTTATAGGCAGACTCAACAGCCTTGGTTTCTCTTATGACTGCCTCACCTGGTTCACTAACTACTTCTCAGACAGAGTTCAGTGTGTCAAATCGGAGGGCCTGTTGTCCGGACCTCTGGCAGCCTCTATGGGGGTGCCACAGGGTTCAATTATCGGGCCGACTCTTCTCTGTATATATCAATGATGTCGCTCTCGCTGAAATCCAAAGTTAAATCTAGAATCGGTTTCCAACAAAGCCTCCTTCACTCATGCTGCCAAACTTACCCTCATAAAACTGACTATCCTTGACTTTGGCGATGTCATTTAGAAAATAGCCTCCAACACTCTACTCAGACTGCATCCAATTTGCTATCACAATGCCATCCATTTTGTCACCAAAGCCCCATATACTACCCACCACTGCGACCTGTATGTTCTCATTGGCTGGTCCTCGCTACATATTCGTCGCCAAACCCACTGGCTCCAGGTCATCTATAAGTCTTTGCTAGGTAAAGCTCCGCCTTATCTCACCATAGCAACACCGACCGCGCTCCAGCAGGTATATTTCACTGGTCATCCCCAAAGCCCCCTTTGGCTGCCTTTCCTTACAGTTCTCTGCTGCTAATGACTGGAACGAATTGCAAAAATCACTGAAGTTGGAGACTTATCTCCCTCACTAACTTTAAGCGTCAGCTGTCGGAGCAGCTTACCGATGCTGCAGCTGTACACAGCCCATCTGTAAATAGCCCATCCAACCAACTACCTACCTCATCCCCATATGTTTTTCTGCTCTTTTGCACACCAGTATTTCTACTTGCACATCCTCATCTGCACATCTATCACTCCAGTGTAAATTGCTCAATTGTAATTACTTCGCCACTATTGGCCTATTTATTGCCTTACCTCCTTACTTCATTTGCACACACTGTATACATATTTTTCTATTGGGTAATTGACTGTACGTTTGTTTATCCCACGTGTAACTCTGTGTTGTCGTTTTTTTGTCGCACTGCTTTGCTTTATCTTGGCCAGGTCGCAGTTGTAAATGAGAACTTGTTCTCAACTGGCCTACCTGGTTAAATAAAGGTGAAATAATAAAAAATATAATCTGCCTTCTCCCTAGTTTTAAGCCATTAGCTTCGCCCACGACTGGCTCATGTGAACTACAATCCCGACGCTGTGTTTTAGCGTTTAGAAACGTCAATAATCATTGCTTGCGATACGGCGTTCGAAACATATGGCCCTTAACCTGCATCTGCGAGAATGAATCCTTCAAAAAAAAGAGATACACTTACTGTAGCAGTTTTGCACAGATCCATACAGCTATGGGTGCCTCCATCCAACAAAATTACACAGTCAGGTGCATGCTAGATGGCTAATTAGCACAAGTGGTTACCACTGTCTATTTTCTGTAAACAAGCGCTGTAACATGGCCTGAGTGGGAACATGAACCCTATCCATATCAAGGTGTGTATCAATGCAACCTTTGTCTTCTTCTTGCTGATATGAAAGATAAAGTTCTTATACATACAAAACCTTACCGTGGCGTAAACTACGACTGTTAATGTTCAGATTGAGTGTCGGGGCTCTTAACCAAACTCCCACAGAAGACGTCTTCGTCCAATGAGCTATGTTTAATGGCACTGAGAGTCATGATCAAAGGCTCGGTTACTGTCTACAACAAGTGGTCAAGGTTAATGTTTTTCAGGGGTTTAAATAATGTGAAACATAAAAGGAGAACTACACATCTTAATACAGAGCCAGTAGCTGGCTCATTACTAGTTAGTTAGGCGTATGTATGCATTACCAGCAGTAGCTAGCTAGCCAAGCTGTAACGTTAGTGCATATAATGTTGGTAAACCTGTTGTAAATAGAAACTGGCATGCCCGAATACATTTTCAATTATATCTGCATTTAAAAGAGGCGTTACTCACCAAAGTCTCAATGTACTTTGTTTGTAGCTCGCATAAATAGTGTGGTATGACGGCACAAACATATGTTAAAAGTGCACTCTGCCACCTACTGTGTGGGGGTGCAAACTGTGGAACGTTAAGCAGAGAGGAAGAGAGGCCCAATTCAGCGGAAAATCTTTCTCCCTCCCATTGCTCGGGCTGAGAGACATGTATCTTGTCAGTATATCCATACTATTTGCTTTAACAGAAAAACACGGAGAAATAGAATCACTTCCTCATTCGTCAACACTACATTATATGCCGTGAAGGCACACTGCCTTCTAGCGAAATATTATGGGTATCTAAGATAGATGATGTAATTTTACATGCAAAATAAATAAATAATATTGAAGGTTGATTCATACACTGAGAATACCAAACATTAGGAACACCTTCCTAATATTGAGTTGCACCCCCCTCCCTCAGGGCATGAACTCTACAAGGTGTCGAAAGCGTTCTACAAGGATGCTGGTCCATGTTTACTCCAATCTTACACATAGTTATGTAAAATTGTCTTGATGTCCTTTGGTGGATCATTATTGATACTCATGGGAAACTGTTGAGCTTGAAAAACCCAGCAGCGTTGCAGTTCTTAACACTAACTGGTGCACCTGGCACCTACTACCATACCTCATTCAAAGGCACATAAATCTTTTGTCTTGCCCATTCTCATCTGAAGATGATGCAATCTCAATCGCACTCCACACTGCCCTTTCCCACCTGGACTAAAGGAACACCTATGTGAGAATGCTGTTCATTACTACAGCTCAGCGTTCAACACCATAGTGTCCACGAAGCTCATCACTAAGCTAAGGACCCTGGGACTAAACACCTCCCTCTTTAACTGGATCCTGGACTTCCTGACAGGCCACCCCCAGGTGGTAAGGCTAGGCAACAACACGTCTGCTACGCTGATCCTCAACACTGGGGCCCCTCAGGGGTGTGTACTTAATCCTCTCCTGTACTCCCTGTTCACCCACGACTGCGTGGCCAAACATGACTCCAACACTATCATTAAGTTTGCTGACGACACAACAGTGGTAGGCCTGATCACCAACAACGATGAGACAGTCTATCGGGAGGAGGTCAGAGAACTGGCAGTGTGGTGCCAGGACAACAACCTCTCCCTCAATGTGAGCAAGACAAAGGAGCTGATCGTGGACTACAGGAAAAGGCGGGCCCAACAGGCCCCCGTTAACATCAACGGGGCTGTAGTGGGGCAGGTCGAGAGTTTCAAGTTCCTTGGTCTCTACATCACCAACGAACTATCATGGTCCAAACACACTAAGACAGTCATGAAGAGGGCACGACAAAACCTTTTCCCCCTCAGGAGACTGAAAAGATTTGGCATGGTTCCCCAGATCCTCCAGAAGTTCTACAGCTGCACCATCGAGAGCATCCTGACTGGTTGCATCACCGCCTGGTATGGCAACTGCTCGGCATCTGACCGTAAGGCGCTACAGTGGGTAGTGCATATGACCCAGTACATCACTGGGGCCAAGCTTCCTGAAATCCAGGACCTATATAATAGGCGGTGTCAGAGGAAAGCCCATAAAATTGTCAGACTCCAGTCACCTAAGTCATGGACTGTTTTCTCTGCTACCGCACGGCCAGTGGTACCAGAGCACCAAGTCTAGGACCAAAAGGCTCCTTAACAGCTTCTACCCCCAAGCCATAAAACTGCTGAACAATTAATCAAATGGCCACCGGACTATTACATTGACCCCACCCCCTCCATTTGTTTTGTACACTGCTGCTACTCGCTGTTTATTATCTATTGATAGTCACTTCACCCTTACCTAGATGTACAAATTACCTCAACTAACCTGTACCCCCGCACACTGACACGGTATCGGTACCCCCTGTAAATATCCTCGTTATTGTTATGTTATTGTGTTACTTTTTATAATTTGTATTTTTTATTTTATTTGGTAAATATTTTCTTAACTCTTCTTGAACTGCACTGTTGGTTAAGGGCTTGTAAGTAAGCATTTCACGGTAAAGTCTACACTTGCTGTATTCGGCGCATGTGACAAATAAAGTTTTATTTGATTTTGACATACACTATCCATGTCTCCAGGCTTAAAAATCATTATTTAACCTGTCTCCTCCCCTTTATCAACACTGATTGAAAGGGATATAACAAGTGACATCAGTAAAGGATCATAGCTTTCACCTGTATTCACCTGGTCAGATCTATGTCATGGAAAGAGCAGGAGTTCTTAATGTTTTCAAATCAAATTTTATTTGTCACATACATGGTTAGCAGATGTTAATGCGAGTGTAGCGAAATGCTTGTGCTTCTAGTTCCGACAATGCAGTAATAACCAACGAGTAATCTAACCTAACAATTCCACAACTACTACCTTATACACACACAAGTGTAAAGGGATAAAGAATATGTACATAAAGATATATGAATGAGTGATGGTACAGAACGGCATAGGCAAGATGCAGTAGATGGTATAGAGTACAGTATATACATATACATATGAGATGAGTAATGTAGGGTATGTAAACATTATATTAAGTGGCATAGTTTAAAGTGGCTAGTGATACATGTATTACATAAAGATGGCAAGATGCAGTAGATGATATAGAGTACAGTATATACATATACATATGAGATGAGTAATGTAGGGTATGTAAACATTATATTAAGTGGCATTGTTTAAAGTGGCTAGTGGTAAATTTTTACATAATTTCCATCAATTCCCATTATTAAAGTGGCTGGAGTTGAGTCAGTATGTTGGCAGCGGCCACTAAATGTTAGTGGTGGCTGTTTAACAGTCTGATGGCCTTGAGATAGAAGCTGTTTTTCAGTCTCTCGGTCCCTGCTTTGATGCACCTGTACTGACCTCGCCTTCTGGATGATAGCGGGGTGAACAGGCAGTGGCTCGGGTGGTTGTTGTCCTTGATGATCTTTATGGCCTTCCTGTGACATCGGGTGGTGTAGGAGTCCTGGAGGGCAGGTAGTTTGCCCCCGGTGATGCGTTGTGCAGACCTCACTACCCTCTGGAGAGCCTTACGGTTGTGGGCGGAGCAGTTGCCGTACCAGGCGGCGATACAGCCCGACAGGATGCTCTCAATTGTGCATCTGTAGAAGTTTGTGAGTGCTTTTGGTGACAAGCCGAATTTCTTCAGCCTCCTGAGGTTGAAGAGGCGCTGCTGCGCCTTCTTCACAACGCTGTCTGTGTGGGTGGACCAATTCAGTTTGTCCATGATGTGTACGCCGAGGAACTTAAAACTTACTACCCTCTCCACTACTGTCCCGTCGATGTGGATAGGGGGGTGCTCCCTCTGCTGTTTCCTGGAGTCCACAATCATCTCCTTTGTCTTGTTGAGTGTGAGGTTATTTTCCTGACACCACACTCCGAGGGCCCTCACCTCCTCCCTGTAGGCCGTCTCGTCGTTGTTGGTAATCAAGCCTACCACTGTAGTGTTGTGCGCAAACTTGATGATTGAGTTGGAGGCGTGCATGGCCACGCAGTCGTGGGTGAACAGGGAGTACAGGAGAGGGCTCAGAACGCACCCTTGTGGGGCCCCAGTGTTGAGGATCAGCGGGGTGGAGATGTTGTTACCTACCCTCACCACCTGGGGGCGGCCCGTCAGGAAGTCCAGTACCCAGTTGCACAGGGCGGGGTCGAGACCCAGGGTCTCGAGCTTGATGACGAGTTTGGAGGGTACTATGGTGTTAAATGCTGAGCTGTAGTCGATGAACAGCATTCTCACATAGGTATTCCTCTTGTCCAGATGGGTTAGGGCAGGGTGATTGCGTAGTCTGTGGACCTATTGGGTCGGTAAGCAAATTGGAGTGGGTCTAGTGTGTCAGGTAGGGTGGAGGTGATATGGTCCTTGACTAGTCTCTCAAAGCACTTCATTCTTCTACTTCCGGCGCTGACAGAGATGGCTGCCTCGCTTCGCGTTCCTAGGAAACTATGCAGTATTTTGTTTTTTTACGTGTTATTTCTTACATTGGTACCCCAGGTAATCTTAGGTTTCATTACATACAGTGGGGAGGAACTACTGAATATAAGAGCAACGTCAACTCACTATCATTACGACCAGGAATATGACTCTCCCGAAGCGGATCCTGTGTTTTGCCTTCCACCCAGTACAATGGATCTGATCCCAGCTGGCGACCCTAAACAACGACGCCGTAAAAGGGGCAAACGAAGCAGTCTTCTGGTCAGGCTCCGGAGAAGGGCACACCGCGTTCCACTCCCTAGCATACTACTCGCCAATGTCCAGTCTCTTGACAACAAGGTTGATGAAATCCGAGCAAGGGTAGCATTCCAGAGAGACATCAGAGACTGTAACGTTCTTTGCTTCACGGAAACATGGCTCACTCGAGAGACGCTAACGGAGTCGGTGCAGCCAGCTGGTTTCTTCACGCATCGCGCCGAGAGAAACAAACATCTTTCTGGTAAGAAGAGGGGCGGGGGGGTATGCATTATGATTAACGAGACGTGGTGTGATCATAACAACATACAGGAACTCAAGTCATTCTGTTCACCTGACTTAGAATTCCTCACAATCAAATGTCGACCGCATTATCTACCAAGGGAATTCTCTTCGATTATAATCACAGCCGTATATATTCCCCCCCCAAGCAGACACATCGATGGCCCTGAACAAACTTTACCTGACTCTATGTAAACTAGAAACCACACACCCTGAGGCTGCATTCATCGTAGCTGGGGATTTTAACAAGGCTAATCTGAAAACAAAACTCCCTAAATTCTATCAGCATATCGATTGTGCTACCAGGGCTGGTAAAACCCTAGATCATTGTTATTTTAACTTCCGCGACGCATATAAGGACCTCCCCCGCCCTCCTTTCGGAAAAGCTGACCACGACTCCATTTTGTTGCTTCCAGCCTACAAACAGAAACTAAAACAAGAAGTTCCCGCGCTCAGGTCTGTTCAACGCTGGTCCAACCAATCTGATTCCACGCTTCAAGACTGCTTCGATCACGTGGATTGGGATATGTTCCGCATTGCGTCCAACAACAACATTGACGAATACGCTGATTCGGTGAGCGAGTTCATTAGAAAGTGCATCAGTGACGTAATACCCACAGCAAAGATTTAAAACATTCCCAAACCAGAAACCGTGGATTGATGGCAGCATTCGCGTGAAACTGAAAGCGCGAACCACTGCTTTTAACCAGGGCAAGGTGACCGGAAACATGACCGAATAAAAAAAAAAGTGTAGCTATTCCCTCCGCAAGGCAATCAAACAAGCTAAGTGCCAGTATAGGGACAAAGTAGAGTCACAATTCAACAGCTCAGACACAAGAGGTATGTGGCAGGGTCTACAGTCAATCACGGATTACAAAAAGAAAACCAGCCCCGTCGCGGACCAGGATGTCTTGCTCCCAGACAGGCTAAATCACTTTTTTGCTCGCTTTGAGGACAATACAGTGCCACTGACACGGCCCGCTACCAAAACCTGCGGGCTCTCCTTCACTGCAGCCGAGGTGAGTAAAACATTTAAACGTGTTAACCCTCGCAGGGCTGCAGGCCCAGACAGCATTCCCAGCCGCGTCCTCAGAGCATGCGCAGACCAGCTGGCTGGTGTGTTTACGGACATATTCAATCAATCCTTATCCCAGTCTACTGTTCCCACATTGTTCCTGTTCCCAAGAAAGCTAAGGTAACTGAGCTAAACAACTACCGCCCCGTAGCACTCACTTCCGTCATCATGAAGTGCTTTGAGAGACTAGTCAAGGACCATATCACCTCCACCCTACCTGACACCCTAGAACCACTCCAATTTGCTTACCGACCCAATAGGTCCACAGACGACGCAATCGCAACCATACTGCCCTAACCCATCTGGACAAGAGGAATACCAATGTGAGAATGCTGTTCATCGACTACAGCTCAGCATTTAACACCATAGTACCCTCCAAACTCGTCATCAAGCTCGAGACCCTGGGTCTCGACCCCGCCCTGTGCAACTGGGTACTGGACTTCCTGACGGGCCGCCCCCAGGTGGTGAGGGTAGGTAACAACATCTCCACCCCGCTGATCCTCAACACTGGGGCCCCACAAGGGTGCGTTCTGAGCCCTCTCCTGTACTCCCTGTTCACCCACGACTGCGTGGCCATGCACGCCTCCAACTCAATCATCAAGTTTGCGCACGACACTACAGTGGTAGGCTTGATTACCAACAACGGCGAGACGGCCTACAGGGAGGAGGTGAGGGCCCTCGGAGTGTGGTGTCAGGAAAATAACCTCACACTCAACGTCAACAAAATCAAGGAGATGATTCTGGACTTCAGGAAACAGCAGAGGGAGCACCCCCCTATCCACATCGACGGGACAGTAGTGGAGAGGGTAGTAAGTTTTAAGTTCCTCGGCGTACACATCATGGACAAACTGAATTGGTCCACCCACACAGACAGCGTTGTGAAGAAGGCGCAGCAGCGCCTCTTCAACCTCAGGAGGCTGAAGAAATTCGGCTTGTCACCAAAAGCACTCACAAACTTCTACAGATGCACAATCGAGAGCATCCTGTCGGGCTGTATCGCCGCTTGGTACGGCAACTGCTCCGCCCACAACCGTAAGGCTCTCCAGAGGGTAGTGAGGTCTGCACAACGCATCACCGGGGGCAAACTACCTGCCCTCCAGGACACCTACACCACCCGATGTCACAGGAAGGCCATAAAGATCATCAAGGACAACAACCACCCGAGCCACTGCCTGTTCACCCCGCTATCATCCAGAAGGCGAGGTCAGTACAGGTGCATCAAAGCAGGGACCGAGAGACTGGAAAACAGCTTCTATCTCAAGGCCATCAGACTGTTAAACAGCCACCACTAACATTTAGTGGCTGCTGCCAACATTCTGACTCAACTCCAGCCACTTTAATAATGGGAATTTATGTAAAAATATATCACTAGCCACTTTAAACAATGCTACTTAAAATAATGTTTACATACCCTACATTACTCATCTCATATGTATATGTATATACTGTACTCTATATCATCTACTGCATCTTGCCATCTTTATGTAATACATGTATCACTAGCCACTTTAAACTATGCCACTTTATGTTTATATACCCTACATTACTCATCTCATATGTATATACTGTACTCTATACCATCTACTGCATCTTGCCTATGCCATTCTGTACCATCACTCATTCATATATCTTTATGTACATATTCTTTATCCCTTTACACTTGTGTGTGTATAAGGTAGTAGTTGTGGAATTGTTAGGTTAGATTACTCGTTGGTTATTACTGCATTGTCGGAACTAGAAGCACAAGCATTTCGCTACACTTGCATTAACATCTGCTAACCATGTGTATGTGACAAATAAAATTTGATTTGATGATGACGGAAGTGAGTGCTACGGGGCGGTAGTCGTTTAGCTCAGTTACCTTAGCTTTCTTGGGAACTTTCTTGTGTAGTGCGTACAGACAGTACATCAATGGGGCCAAGCTTCCTGCCATCCAGGACCTCAATACCAGGAGGAAGGCCCGAAGAATTGTCAGACTCCAGCCACCCTAGTCATAGACTATTCTCTCTGCTACCGCATGGTAAGCGGTACCGGAGTACCAAGTCTAGGTCCAAGAGGCTTCTAAACAGCTTCTACCACCAAGCCATAAGACTCCTGAACATCTAATCAAATGGCTACCCAGACTATTTGCATTGCCTCTCCCCCACCCTCTTTTACACTACTGCTACTCTGTTTATTATCTATGCATAGTCACTTTAATAACTCTACCTACATGTACCAATTACCTCGACTAACCGGTACCCCCTGTATATAGCCTCGCTATTGTTATTTGACTGCTGCTCTTTAATTCTTTGTTACTTTATTATTTATATTTTTTTGTATTTTTCTTATAACTGCATTGTTGGTTAAGGGCTTGTAAGTAAGCATTTCACTGTAAGGTCTACACCTGTTGTATTCGGCGCATGTGACAAATAACATTTGATTTGATACTTTTGACTCGACTTGCACCTGATATGCAAACAATCACTGCATAGATGAGGTAAAGGAGTTGGCGCACATTAAACATATCTGATCAAACAAAGTGGATATCTGTCAAATTCATCATGATTTATGTATTATGACATGCCCACAATGTGATTGCTTAAGTCCAATTTTGATATATTTGGCTGTTTTTGCTGCATAACATATAGAAGTGGCCCCTTTTAAGGTTTAGAAGAACTGACTGCTAAATGCTAACTCCCGTTCGTATAAGCTAGTTAGCATAGCTAGCATACATACATCGGTGGTGCTAGTCAGTCGTTTTTAACTGTACTAATGCTGTTGATTGGTAATGATGACATAAACATATGTTAGGGTTGACATCCATACAAGCATTACACTCAGAATTTTTACCTCAACATAGTGTGAAATACATGTATAAACAATAGCCTAAATGTAGGTTAATTTTGCTGGGGGACAATGATGAGACTTGGGATCTTTCCCCACGAACCTTTCCCATGGCAATTCCATTTTATTGTTGTATGTTTTTACTTAACCTTTATTTAACTAAGCAAGTCAGTTAAGAACAAATTCTTATTTACAATGACGGCCTACACCGGCCAAACCCTAACCAGGACGACGCTGGGCCAATTGTGCGCTGCCCTATGGGACTCCCGATCATGGCCGGTTGGGACACAGCCCGGAGTCAAACCAGGGTCTGTAATGACACCTCTAGCACTGTGATGCAGTGCCTTAGACTGCTGCGCCACTCAGGAGCCCCATTGTTTTGGTCTTGGTCGAGATTTATTGACCTCTACCGCATCTATGAGCAGCAGGAATTAGGGTTGCATTGAGTGAGGCAGGGATGAGTTTGTTTTGAACAAAGGTCATTTAATTATGCCTCCAGCCAGGGCCATTTAAAATTACATTATAAATCCCTTTTAGCAATGTAGGATAATCTTACCCTCCCCAATCCATTAGGGGTGGAAATGTGCAACTGACATTGTATTACTGAGTGTCTAGGGGAGCAATTCATCCACTCCTCTGCCCATGCCCTCTTTACCATCCTCTTTCTCGTAAAACAAACTACACTGGACTGTAGACCATCAACACTTTCACTTCAAATTATTGTGATTGGATTAGTTAAAACAATCTCATGGTATCCTTGATTATGTCGCAAGTTGACAGATTGATGAGGCAGGCTGCACAAATCACATCAACACGTTTTCCTTCAAGTGATGATAGGCAACTTTGCTCAGACTTTTCAACAGGGCTCAACTGCCACATTTCAAAGGAGGAACTGTGGGTCGTAGGCACAATTATAACCCAGAGCCCTTCTCACTATGATTCCAAATGAGGCACGCACAAGCATCTCTGTAGTGGTTGGTAAAAGAGAACTTCAAAGAGTCCCGTCTCAGCTGAATTGAATCCCTTTGCGACAGCTGCACTTCGACGCCATACTGGAAAAACAAACAAGCCAATAAATTGGATTTTAGATAAGACTATCAGAGAGACAAAGATCAGTGACACACAGCAGGCCATCTCTCAGGCATCATCTTGGGTTAGAGTATTTGAAAGCCCAATAACACCCATGAATAGACGGGTGATGAGTGGGTGGCATTTATCCTGTGCTTCTCAATGTATTTAATATTGGGAAATGTACTTCATCCACTACCAATGTACAGTAGAGCACTCACATAGGCGATGCATAGCAGCCATTACAGTATGTGCCAGATTGAACACCACATGTCGGGTATCACAGGGGAGAGATGAACTGCGAATTCTGTCCATTTTAAGTACAGGATAATTGGAAGAGTGCATTTTAGGTACATGATAATTGAATGGCCATTGAAGCACTGAACGTGGGGCTAGATTGGGAATCATGTTGAGGGTTAACAGTAACACCACTATTCCTGCAATAAATGTCATGGCATCTTTATAATGAGGGCTTGAGTTTGGTCGCTCCTGAACGACAGCATATTTCACAGGGCCGTGTCTCCATCACTAGCCTGGGCCGCTGATCCCAGCATCTGTCTGATTTAGCCAGGGGGTCTCCCATCCAAGCACCGACTAGGCCCTGCCCTGCTTTAGCTTCAGCTGTGGGATGCATGGACCTGAGTGGAATGGTTGTATTCAATGAAAACCTCATCCCACACAGATAAACAATTTAAATGCTAATATTTGTCTTTGACTTGAGGTAATATTAGGAGTTTAAAGGTAAAACTTTCCATTGCTGATAACTGGTGCCTTATCTCCTCTTGCATACTTTTTAATTTAGTCAGTAATTGTGTTTCGACCTAAAGGCCATAAGCATTACTTCTCGCTAATTAGCCTTCATGACACCTCTAAGTGCCGCTATGACCTCTTCATCAGCTAAAGGGCTTGACGTCGACCTCACTGCCTGGACTGACAAGCAACCACTTACCAAAATAAAGGTCTAGCTGTTTTGTTTCTTCAACCTATCCTCAAAGTTATTGGCCCTCTTATTGCAACCAAAATATACTTATTTCATAAAACTGAACACATCTGTGTTTTGCAAGAGGAATCATGTAAGGAAAAGGCTATACCAGCTCAAACAAACATCAGTAGATCAATGGGCCTATTTAAAGCACACTTTCAAGATAGATCTAAGGAGAATTAAAGCTTTAATTAATCAGAACCTAGCATTGTGATTTTCTTCCTCTATGATTTAATATCTGCAGTAGGAGAAGGGGGCAGAAAGTCACACTCGCTAATTAATCATTCATACATTAAAACTTGGAGACGAACTGCAGCGCAGCTTTAAATGATTTCATAATACATTGATATTAATTTCATAATTATGTTAATTTCGTACTCGTCTCCAGTCTCTCTCTCGCCCTTTGTCCTTTTAAGTAAAATATATCCTAGTGTTCTAAAAGCTGTCACACTGTGATGCGTATCTAAATATGCACCCATTGTTCAGTTGCCTATAGGGTTATGTTATCACATAGCCAGGGCATGTTCGTATCCAAGCCCAGAGGACATCCCTAATGTGATTGTAGTCCTCTGCAATCGAGCACAAATCACATCCCTAGCCCCAGGCTCTCTCTATGCTTAAGGAGTAAGAACCTGGGCTTGATGACGTCATAGTGGACTCTCCCTCCAGTGCTTTCCTTGTGTGTAAATCCATATTCTGATAAACAACGTCAATGTATAATGCGATGCTCTTCGATCCTTTTATTGCTCTCATCTTTCACAGTATGCATCTTACTGACACTTGCCACAAGCCTTGTTTTAATGGGGAATTGCACAGGGAAGCAGTGAGGTTTGTGATCTAGACCCTTTGTGGGGTTAAGCAGGAAGCTCAAGCTAATGGTGTGCTTGGGGCCTCATTCTAAGTAGAGCTGAGGACGTAATTCTGCCAGGCTGCGTGCTATTAAACCAGTTGAATGATAGGACAGATAAAAGATTTCCGCCTAACTAGACATAACCAAACATAATTATTTTTTATGATTTCTTTCGTATTCAACAAAAGTGGGACAATAGCTAGGTCTTGAAATGACTGAAAGGCTTTCTAAATACAGTACAAGTCAAAAGCTTGGACACACCTAATCATTCAAGGGTTTTTCTTTATTTTCTACTATTTTTGCTAATAATAGTGAAGATATCAAAACTATGAAAAAACACATATGGAATCATGTAGTAACCAACAAAGTGTTAACAAATCAAATCAAAATATATTTTATATTTTAAATTCTTCAAAGTAGCCATGCTTTGCCTTGATGACAGCTTTGCACACTCTTGGCATTCTCAACCAGCTTCACATGGAATGCTTTTCCAACAGTTCCCACATATGCTGAGCACTTGTTGAATCCTTTTCCTTCACTGCGGTCAAACTCATCCCAAACCATCTCAATTCGGTTGAGGTTGGGTGATTATGGAGGCCAAGTCATCTGATGCAGCATTCCATCACTCTCTATGGTCAAATAGCCCTTACACAGCCTGGAGGTGTGTTTTGGGTCATTGTCTTGTTGAGAAACAAATGATAGTCCCACTAAGTGCAAACCAGATGGGATGGCGTATTGCTGCAGAATGCTGTGGTAGCCAAGTGTACCTTGAATTCTAAATAAATCACAGATTGTGTCACCAGCAAAGCACCCCCACACCTCCTCCTCCATGCTTCACGGTGGGAACCACACATGCAGAGATCATCCATTCACCTACTCTGTGTCTCACAAAGACACAACGGTTGGAACCAAAAATCTCACATTTGGACTCATCAGATCAAAGGACAGATTTCCACCAGTCTAATGTTCATTGCTCATGTTTCTTGGCCCAAGCAAGTCACGTCTTCTTATTGGTGTCCTTTAGTAGTGATTTCTTTGCAGCAATTCAACCCTGAAGGCCTGATTTACACAGTCTCCTCTGACCAGTTGATGTTGAGATGTGTCTGTTCCTTAAACTCTGTGAAGCATTTATTTGTGGCTGGTAACTCTAATGAACTTATCCTCTGCAAAGGAGGTAACTCTGGGTCTTCCTTTCCTGTGGCGGTCCTCATGAGAGCCAGTTTCATCATAGCACTTGATGGTTTTTGCAACTGCACTTGAAGAAACTTTCAAAGTCTTGGAAATTTCCAGATTGACTGACCTTCATGTCTTAAAGTAATGATGGACTGTCGTTTGTCTTTGTTATTTGAGCTGTTCTTGCCATAATATGGACTTGGTCTTTTACCAAGTAGGACTATCTTCTGTATTCCACCCCTACCTTGTTACAGCACAACTGATTGGCTCAAACACATTAAGAAGGAAAGAAATTCCACAAATTAACTTTTAACAAGGCATAACTGTTAATTGAAATTCATTCCAGGTGACTACCTCATGAAGCTGGTTGAGAGAATGCCAAGAGTGTGCAAAGCTGTCATCAAGGCAAAGGGTGGCTACTTTGAAGAATCTAAAATCAACAATTTTTTGGTTACTACATGTATTATTTCATAGTGTTGATGTCTTCACTATTATTCTACAATGTAGAAAATAGTAAAAAAATAAAGAAAAACACTTAAATGAGTAGGTGTGTCCAAACTTTTGACAAGTACTGTATAGTAACAATGAAATTATAAAACACTTACTATAAGATTTCAGATTTCTTACAACTGTAAATAAATAAATACATAGTGACAGTACAATTAACCAATATTGGCACTATTTGAGGGGCACAGAGACACCATTCAAATGTGTGCAGACTCATTACAACTTCAGCTTTAAGGACTAAGTGATTTCTTTCGTCTATGATCAAGAGAAAGTGGTATTGTTTCAATGAAATCATTTAGTATTTTTTCATGTTGAGAGCTCTTAACCCGGTTGAGAATATCACAGTGAGATGAAACCACAATGGCTGGATCCGCTAGACTGTTACCGTTCATATGCCGTCTCACAGGCTGGCCTCACTCGGTCTTTACTAGTTATCACAGTCATAAACCCCGCAGATTATTATTATTATTTTTTTAATCTTCTTAAAATGGGATTTTAAACCTAACCTTAACCACACTGCCTACCCCAAACCTTAAATTAAGACCAAAAAGCAACAAAAACTAAAATCATGAATTCTTTCAACACGTCACTCCCTACGCAAATGTAGGCTGTGAAACCTGACACTTTCCATACAGCTCCAGTAGGAGAGTGAAAGGGGAGAGCAGACAGATGAGGCTTTCTGGCATTATAAGGCACAGGACCCTACAGCATTCACGGTGCGCTTTCGTACACACAAATGTCAGTCAGAACCGGTCCAGAAGCGCTCAAAATCTAAGAGGTTAATTAACAGAATGGATGCCATTAGTGTTGTAGGTGATATTATTTGGTCTGTCTCTTTATAAAAAAGCTTTAAGAAGTGGTTTTGAATGTTTCCCTGCATTATTTTCTATTTAATTTCACTGCAGGCACAATATGCTCGCTATAATCCATGTAGACACCAAGTTTAATCACAGGCATAAAATAAAGCTAATAACAATGTTTCCTCCCCAGATAGCAAAGCACGCTTAGCACCAATCATTAAAGCACTGATTACCAAATCCTCTTCATCTAGAGAAATGGCCTACGGAAATTAGAGTAATATTATCCATGTGGTATTTCTTTCTCCCCATTGTTTACTGGAGCCCTCTTTCTTTCCCAAGTTGTGGAGAAACCACTGTAACAAAAGTGATAAAAGCCCATCGGTGGGACTTTGATCTTGTCTTCTTGAATATTCCCTGTGTGCCGACTCCAAAGATAGAACTACTTTTAACCATTAACGTGTTAGCATCAAGTGCACCCTTCACAGATCTCTGTAAAGAGAAGTGTGCTGAATGAAGACATCAGGAGCAGCTACATTTATCAGATTTTCAGGAGAGATTCAGGCTCGTCGGGTATAGTAGGTGTGGTTTAAGAAGAGTTGAATTAAACATCTGGTGGGAAATGAAAATATTCCCGTTTGTCACCTTTCCTTGGCCTGCGTCATAGGCTACAACCAATCTATATCCTTGCTACAACACACCATGTTTGTTTCTAGTTCACATTTTTCTAAGGAGTCTGCACATCTGTGGTTTGCTATTACAAATGTTTGAGACATCAAGTAAAATTGTAAAAACTTAAGTAAAAAGTACTGATATGACATTGGAAATTACCACATAAAGCTGTATGATTACGATTTATTTCCGTTGAAAATATACCCATAAATTTATCATATGAAAACATTTATACAACCTTTAACATTGTATCACACATGTTGACACGCACATCCCTGCATTTACAAAGAGTTGCCCTTAATACATCCTTTAATATATATATATATTTTTTACAGTTAAAACATTTAAACAAAAACACCACAACTTTCAAATGTCATCAATTAAATACCCAGAAACCCCTTTTAGCCCATGGGAGGCATCAGGACATGCCAGCTTGAAGCATTGGGATAAAGAAATTAAGAGGGGATACAATACAACCCATAACTCAACGTGGCTGAGATTTGTCCTGTTCCAAGGGGGACATTGGTCAGTAAATCTTTACTATTGTGTCTAGTCTAGTCACTGACCATTTTTTTATGTTACATCAGGAGAATTTGCTGAGAGGAAAATCTGCCATTGATTTATAAGGTAATAAAAGGGGATTTAACATACAAATTTTATCACCTGTGGTCTTTTTCCAAGCAATAACCAACATTTTCAGCTGCTACTATTTCTTCAGCAAGAAGTTGTCTTGTGTTTTTCTAGTGATTTGAGCTGAAATCCCACTTAAAGTTGTAAATATCGTGTGTATAAATGTTCCTTGAGTTGAAGGTTGATTTGCTAAAATCCCTCTATACCTATCTTGAGGTGGTACAAAGGGAAACAATGACCTAGTTGAAAATATATGCAACAGGTCTCTTGGATAATGTTTGGAGGGATTTGCATGTGCATACAAACATACGTTATTTTACTGAACAGTGACAATACTGTTGTTACAATGAATTAACAAATACAAAGGCAGGTCAAACAACTTTGGACCCTATTATCCTTGATGATTACCCTGTCACACAACAAAGGCAGTACACATACACGCACGCGCACACTCACACCTGCAGCTCAGATGGGTATTAGACACAATTTACTCCACTGTCATCTCAACTTCTCCCGTCATTCCAAGAGACTTCCTTTCTCACCTTGGTGTCACGCGAGTCCACAACATCATTAGTCATTACATCACCAACTAGCACATGCCCAGCGGTGTATCACTGCATCACTGTCATATTGATATGTGGATTATATAGTATTATATCCAGTGTATTGTATGATTACATCATTTTATATAAACACGTCCACAGTATCATTGATAACTTTTCTATCAACATGTCCACTGAATCACTAGATCATCTTCATATCAACACCACTACATCGGTACATCACAACCATTTTCACGACTCCACTGTATCAAAGAAATATTTGCAAATGAGATGCACTGTATTTTGTTTGTTACTATCATATGAGTTGGTCCGTTTGTTAAATTAAATCATTTTCATGTTGACTCGTCTGGGCCCGCTTGTCTCAGTTGCCTCCGCTGCTGTCCCGTTCGATTTGCGGGGAACGTACTCCATGTCAAAGTTGCTCTTGTGCCTTCCCTTCCCACGACTCCATGCAAACAGGAGGAGGAAACAGAATATGACCACGCCCAGGAAGGACAGGCAGCCCATTGCTGTGGAGATGATGATGGTCTTCAGGTCTATGGGGTTTGTCATATTGTACAGGACGGTCCCGTTGGCCCAGGTCCCGTTGGAGTCCGCCAGGAGTCCAATCTTGTTGGCGTAGAGCGATGTGTCGCTGATACCCAGGCTCTTAACCGCCAGCGAGGCCGACAGGCTGGCGTTGCCCGCCGCATTGCTGGCCACACACAGGTACACGCCGCTATCGTGCAGCTCTGCAGCCTTGATCTCCAGGGTGCCGTCGGTATGGACCGTCACTCTACCGGTGCTTTTCACTGTGACATACTGTCTGTGTGGCGTCACCCAGGCCATGGAGGGCCGAGGAGCCCCGTCTGCAATGCAGTTGAGCCGAACAGGCTTCCCCTCATCTGCCAGCAGCAGCTGGGTGGTGTTGGGCCCAATCCGGGGCTTGGTGCAGATCACGTACCGTGTCACCAGCGGCTCCTTGAGGTCCAGCAGGGGTTTCCCACGGAGGCGCTCAGGGGCACTGCACTCGGGCTGGGGGTCAGGGAGCTGCAGAAAGGGTGGCTTCCGGCCACTCAGCAGCCATAGGAGCCGGCAGTCGCACACCAGTGGGTTCCCCCCCATGAGCAGCGTCTGCAGGCTGTCAGGGGACTTGAACACAGCTCGCTCCACTGAGTCCAGCTGGTTGTGGGACACGTCCAACATATGTAGTGCTGGGAGGCCCAGGAAGGCCAGGGGTTCAATGTAAACCAGTTGAGCTCCTCGCAGGTGCAACTCCTGCAGTCGCGGAAGCTGGTCTAGCACCCCTTGCTGGATGTGCTGGATGTGGCAGAAGGACAGGTTGAGGTGCGTGAGGTAGGGCAGGTTGCGTAGAGCATGGCCGGGGAAGGACGACAAGTTGGTATTGGTGACAGAGAGCGTGGTGAGGTTGAGGCTATGTAGTGACAGAGCGGGTAAGACTTCCAACCAGGGCCAGTAGTCGATCTCCAGGTGGCGAAGACGGGGAAGTCTCTTGAAGGAATAGGGCTTCAGGGTGCCGATGCCCAAGTGGCGCAGGCGGAGCTCCACCAGGCTGTGCAGGTGCCCCAGGGCATCGGTGGGCACCACAGTCAGGTTGCAGCGCTCCAGGGTGAGGCTCTGTAGGCCCAGCAGGCCCGTGAAGGCCCTCTGGGAGATGAACACCAGCTCATTGTCGCCTACCTCCAGGGACACCAGCCTCCGAAGGTCCTGGAAGCCATGGTCCAGCAGCACCACCAGCCTGTTGTGGCTGAGGTCCAGACTTGTGAGGTTGGCCAGGCCGGAGAGCACGCCGGCAGGGACCAGCTGGAGGAGGTTGCTGTGGAAGTTCAGCGAGCGCAGGGAGAGCTGAAATTTGAAGGAGCCCGGTTCGACCACGCCAATCAGGTTATCGCTGAGGTCCAGATCCTCCAGTTGTAGGAAGGAGGAGAAGTTGTCTGGGGTGATGCTCCGCAGCTTGTTCTTGCTCAGGTCCAGAAGCCGGGTCTCGATGGGGATGCCCTCAGGGATGGTGGGCAGGCGCTTGCGATGGCAGCTGACTGACTTGGTCTGGGCGGAGCAATCGCAGCGGGCGGGGCAGCCCATGGCGCAGCTAGCCAGCAGTAGCAGCAGAGCCCCACCCAGAAGAGGGTGGCAGTGGTACAGGGCGAAGCGCCGCATAACTTTTACCCACGCTGCCCTCTGATACGACACAGCTTCGTATCCTTGCAGACCACCATCACTGTATAGCCCTGCAACACAAACACAGGGAGGAGTGCATTAGAATACCTACCATGAATTATCCTGCAAAATAGCACTGTTTGTTATACAAAGCTTTACTGCCAACAAAGCTTTGCCCTGATGCTATTTTTCCCCCACCATGCATCACTCTGTTGTCCATTTCTTGCTCTCTCTCCGTCCTTTCTCACCCTTTCTTTCCTATTACACTATCAACACTTTTCTTCTTTTATCAGCAGTATTCTTTTCCGCCAAAAGGAAGTATACTGAAATTTAAATCTAATCAAACTTAATTTAAAGTGAATTAAAACACCAATACACTTTACGGAAAATGGGCAATAACATTGAGCTGCAACAGAGTGGGACAGCTTATGCAAAATACAAATACTAATCAATGTGTAAGCAAAAGGTTGAAGGGTATCTAGTGTGTTAAAAAACAAGGAGCAAGTTGTTCTAAGGCTTGTGGCCAAGACTGACCCTGGTCACATCATAAAGACTAGGCAGAAACCCTATTGGACGCAAGGAGGTGGGAGACGGGAGTTGACCCAGGGGCAATTCTGTTCCCCCAGGAGCCGCACTTTAAATGGAGAAGGATGGGAAAACCCCTCCTATAGACAACAGGTTGTTGGCATAGCAGATGGTCTGAGATGTTTACCTGAATGCATCTGTTTTGTATTCTGTTAACCTTGCCTATTATGGATCATACTCTGACTATTTTTTCCTGTTACACATTTTTTTAAAGAATAAAGCATAGGCTACAGTAAGGGAAAAAACTATTTGATC
The DNA here is from genome assembly GCF_045679555.1 of Salvelinus alpinus. Lineage (NCBI taxonomy): Eukaryota > Metazoa > Chordata > Actinopteri > Salmoniformes > Salmonidae > Salvelinus > Salvelinus alpinus. The sequence continues at coordinate 26,586,447 of NC_092119.1, forward strand.
CCCTGCTGATTTTGTACGTTTGACCACTGACAAAGAAATGATCAGTCTATAATTTGAATGGTAGGTTTATTGAACAGTGAGAGACAGAATAAAAAAAACACATGTCAAAAATCTTATAAATTGATTTGCATTTTAATGAGGGAAATAAGTATTTGACCCCTCTGCAAAACATGACTTAGTACTTGGTGGCAAAACCCTTGTTGGCAATCACAGAGGTCAGATGTTTCTTGTAGTTGGCCACCAGGTTTGCAGGGGATCAAATACTTTTTTCACTCACTGTATATAGCAAAACACTGTAACGCAGTTTAGGATTGGTAGCAGCACACATTGTCAAATCATTGTAAACAAGCACAAAACACTGCAGAGGTGAGCAGTTGGTAAGCATAAATACAGATATATGTGTATATGCTGCTGCTGAGGTGGGTAACAATTACTAAATAGATGGGCCGAGTACATACATACACACGTCATACACACACACACAAACACACACAGCACTCACCCCGACTCTGAATAGCTGCACTCTGGTGTCTTCCCTCCCATCCTTCTCCCTTTTCCACCCTATATATCTGCTGCTGCTTCTCTACTGTTCTCTCATCTTCTGGTCCTAATTTTTCACACCCCTTCCTCACTCCTTTTTTCTCTTTCTCTCTCTCGTCGTCATTGCCTGGGAGAAGCCCCATACTCTCCATTTTCCATTCCCCGCAGGCTGTGTTTTATCGATCGTGACACAGATCAGATGCCAGGAATGTATCCTTTTAACAAAGAGCAGGCCATTGCCATAGCAACCACAAACCCTCCCTCCCATCCGCTCTTTGTGGTCTGCCAATCAAATTAATGAAAAAGAATAAAGGAAAAAACATGATTTGAATATATTTGAAATAGTTGCTTCATTAACTTGCAAGCATCAAGTTTACAGTCTCTCAACTGTCAGCCTGCCTGGCTATTTGTCGAGCTGTCTGATTGCCTATCCCTCTGCTGGTCTCTGGGTATCTATCTACCTTCAATCTGTCTGGGTCTTCTTATTGGTCTGCCTTTACCTATCGGGTACTTGTCTGTCTGTCTCTCTTCAGACTGTGTATGTGTGTGTGTCTGTGTGCCAATTAGTATTTCCGACAATCTGTCAGTGAGTCTAAGTCTGTCTCTGGATCTGTCCATCTACCTGTCTCTATCAGTCTATCAAGTTACCGGTCTATACGTCTCACTGCTGGTGTATCTATTGGTCTGTACAGAATGTCTTGTCAATTAGTCAGTCTTCTAACAGGATGCCAGTGTGCTTGGTCTGGTCTGGCACATCCTGACTCCCTTGGAGCTGTGCCATACTTTTAGAGCCCTTTGGACCACCAGACTTGTTGGACAGTGGAAAACATACCTGAGAAGGCTGGGTTAGAAGAGAAGGGTAAGGAGTCATTCAGTAGGGCAGACCCACAGGGTATAGAGCTTTTTGGGATTATGTTTAGAATTGGATTAGAGACGCAGTGAAACTGTAGAAAATCTGACAGGCAAATGAGAGCCTAGGGGAGACGCATGAGTCACGGTGGGAGAGAGAGAGAGAGAGAGAGAGAGAGAGAAATGCAGACAAAGATAACAGGAAATATGTTTTAAAAAATGGAGGCAGAGCTAAGCCTGTGGTAGATTGGATGAAAGCTTAATTTGCTTGCTGAGTTCATTGGAGTTTTATAATGTGATTCATTCCAGCAACACAAGTGTAAAGAATTTAATAGGAACCTGCAGATACTTCTAGACTCTGAATTATATATATATACAGTGGGGCAAAAAAGTATTTAGTCAGCCACCAATTGTGCAAGTTCTCCCACTTAAAAAGATGAGAGAGGCCTGTAATTTTCATCATAGGTACACTTCAACTATGACAGACAAAATGAGAAAAGAAATTCCAGAAAATCACATTGTAGGATTTTTTATGAATTTATTTGCAAATTATGGTGGAAAATAAGTATTTGGTCACCTACAAACAAGCAAGATTTCTGGCTCTCACAGACATGTAACTTCTTCTTTAAGAGGCTCCTCTGTCCTCCACTCGTTACCTGTATTAATGGCACCTGTTTGAACTTGTTATCAGTATAAAAGACACCTGTCCACAACCTCAAACAGTCACACTCCAAACTCCACTATGGCCAAGACCAAAGAGCTGTCAAAGGACACCAGAAACAAAATTGTAGACCTGCAACAGGCTGGGAAGACTGAATCTGCAATAGGTAAGCAGCTTGGTTTGAAGAAATCAACTGTGGGAGCAATTATTAGGAAATGGAAGACATACAAGACCACTGATAATCTCCCTCTATCTGGGGCTCCACGCAAGATCTCACCCCGTGGGGTCAAAATGATCACAAGAACGGTGAGCAAAAATCCCAGAACCACACGGGGGGACCTAGTGAATGACCTGCAGAGAGCTGGGACCAAGTAACAAAGCCTATCATCAGCAAGGTCATTGAAGATGAAACGTGGCTGGGTCTTTCAGCATGACAATGATCCCAAACACGAAGGAGTGGCTTCGTAAGAAGCATTTCAAGGTCCTGGAGTGGCCAAGCCAGTCTCCAGATCTCAACCCCATAGAAAATCTTTGGAGGGAGTTGAAAGTCCGTGTTGCCCAGCAACAGCCCCAAAACATCACTGCTCTAGAGGAGATCTGCATGGAGGAATGGGCCAAAATACCAGCAACAGTGTGTGAAAACCTTGTGAAGACTTACAGAAAACGTTTGACCTCTGTCATTGCCAACAAAGGGTATATAACAAAGTATTGAGATAAACTTTTGTTATTGACCAAATACTTATTTTCCACCATAATTTGCAAATAAATTCATTAAAAATCCTACAATGTGATTTTCTGGATATTTTTTTCTCATTTTGGCTGTCATAGTTGAAGTGTACCTATGATGAAACTTACAGGCCTCTCTCATCTTTTTAAGTGGGAGAACTTGCACAATTGGTGGCTGACTAAATACTTTTTTGCCCCACTGTATATACACACACAAAAGTATGTGGACACCCCTTCAAATTGAGGGATTTGGCTATCATAGCCAAACCCGTTGCTGACAGGTGTATAACATCGAGCACACAGTCATGCAATCTCTATAGACAAACATTGGCAGTAGAATGGCCTTACTGAAGAGCTCAGTGACTTTCAACGTGGCACTGTCATAGGATGCCACCTTTCCAACAAGTCAGTTCATCAAATTTCTGCCCTGCTAGAGCTGCCCCGGTCAACTGTAAGTGCTGTTATTGTGAAGTTGAAACATCTAGGAGAAACAACGGCTCAACCGCGAAGTAGTAGGCCACACAAGCTAACAGAACGGCACCGCCGAGTGTTGAAGTACGTAAAAATCATCTGTCCTCGGTTGCAAAATTCACTAACGACTTCCAAACTGACTCTGAAAGCAACGTCAGCACAATAACTGTTCATCGTGAGATTCATGAAATGGGTTTCCATGGCTGAGCAGATTACCATGCGCAATGCCAAGCATCGGCTGGAGTAGTGTAACGCTTGCCACCATTGGACTCTGTAGCAGTGGAAACACCTTCCCTGGAGTGATGAATCACGCTTTTTCATGGTTCGGGCTAGGCCCCCTAGTTCCAGTGAAGGGAAATCTTAATGCTACAGCATACAATGACATTCTAGACTATTCTGTGCTTCCAATTTTGAGTTAACAGTTTAGGGAAGGCCCTTTCCTGTTTCAGTATGACAATGCCCCAGTGCACAAAGCGAGGTCCATGCAGAAATGGTTTGTCGAGATTGGTGTGGAAGAACTTGACTGGCCTGCACAGATCCCTGACCTCAACCCCAATGAACACCTTTGGGATGAATTGGAACGCCGACTGCGAGCCAGACCTAATTGCCATACATCAATGTCCGACCACATTAATGCTCGTGGCTGAATGGAAGCAAGTCCCCACCGCAATGTTCCAACATCTAGTTGAAAGCCTTCCCAGAAGAGTAGTGGCTGTTATAGCAGCAAATTGGCTATCTTCAAATAATAGATAATAAACATATCAAAAATGTAAAATTAAACTACCGGTCAAAAGTTTTAGAACACCTAGTCATTCAAGGTTTTTCTTTTATATTTACTATTTTCTACATTGTATACTAATAGTGAAGACATCAAAACTATGAAATAAATAACACATATGGAATCATGTATTCATCATGTATGTATAACAAATAATCACTATTATTTGTTTCAATGTTCATACAAGCAGTATACGACATACTCTCAGAACTTCATCTCCATTTTCTGTAGTCAACAATCCATATTCACTCAATTCCAGATCAGTTACATGACCAGCCAATTAGTGTGGTTTTTTTTTCTGACACAAGTGCACAATGCATGATAGCACAGGGAGACCCAATTAGTTCATTAGAATGAATGTTCACCAGCCATGCTTAATTATTGATTTAGAAGTAATTATTTTGCAGATGATTATTCATTTTATTGATGTGCCTGGGACTTGCTGGAGGGTATTTATTAGACCCATGTTCTGCCTTGCGTGATGTAGCTACAGTTCTGGCCTCAAAGATATGCAGCAATGTGGTATCATCATACACAGTGTGGCGACTTCCTGCTTACAATAGTACAATTTAAATCTGATAAGACTGACACGGTTAGCTCTTCCCATTTTGGACATGCCTCAAGAGAGGGTGCAAATCTGGAAAAGCCAATAGCAACCATCTTGGCAGATTTGAAGTTTGTTCTTGTTGCTCATCCCATTCAGTGGTGGAAAAAGTAAAAGTAAAGATACCTTAATAGAAAATGACTCAAGTAAAAGGTTAAGTCACCCAGTAAAATCCAACTTGAGTAAAAGTCTAAAAGTACTTGGCATTAAATATACTTACATATCAAAAGTTAAAGTAAAAGTATAAATAATTTCAAATTCCTTATATTAAGCAAACTAGACGGCACCATTTTCTTGTTCTTGTTTTTGTTTAATTTACAGAGCCACGCTCCAACACTCAGACATAATTTACAAACAAAGCATGTGTTTAGTGAGTCCGCCAGTAGGGATGACCAGGATGTTCTCTTGATAAGTATGTGAATTGGACCATTTTCCGGTCCTGCTAAGCATTCCAAATGTAACGAGAACTTTTGGGTTTCAGGGAAAATGTATGGAGTAAAAAGTACATCATTTTCTTTAGGAATGTAGTGAAATAAAAATATATATAGTTAAGTAAAGATACCCCCCAAAAAACTACTTAATTAGTACTTTCAAGTATTTTTACTTAATTACTTTACGCCACTGATCCCATGAATGATGTCATATCGCTAAGTCTATCTTTGACTCAGTAAAACGGAGCTCCAATATATAGCTCTAGTCTCAACTGTAGCTATGAACAGCTTTCCTATTTGGTTACCCCTGGCTTTAGCTATAATATTTTTAAATAAAATATATTTGCCGTAAACAATTATTGTGGCCATGTACTGCAGAGCACACAATATTTATACAACAGTACTGTCTCTTAATGTTAAATTAAGCCCAAAGGTTCCATTTAGTTAATTTCCTACTATAATAGTGGCATGTATAATGAGATTATTGCACATGAGTGAGTTCACATGTATGCATTTTAGCGCAGCGACGTGAGCACAACCCATAACATGTTCTGCATGATAACACACATTTGCCTGGCTGACTTGGAGTGAGACATCATTGGGCTAGACATAATAATTGCTCGACATAATATTTTGTATTCACCTACTGTAGAATAGATTAAACAGATGTGTGTGCAGAATAACTGCACATGTTTACTTACCAATTACTGAGTACTTAGATAGGTCGTTTAACTGTTTAGAAGACTGGAACTTATTGTCCATGCATTATACACGGAGTATACAAAACATTTCCATGTGATACACTAACCAGGTGAATGCAGGTGAAAGCTATGATCGCTTATTGATGTCACTTGGTAAATCCACTTTAATCAGTGTAGATGAGGGGAGGAGACAGGTTAAAGAAGGATTTTTAAGCCTTGAGCCAATTGAAACATGGATTGTGTATATGTACAATTCATTCAATTCATTTATACAGTTCTATATATATACCAACTGTATGTATGTGTGTATATATATACACTGCTCAAAAAAATAAAGGGAACACTAAAATAACACATCCTAGATCTGAATGAATGAAATACTCTTATTAAATACTTTTTTCTTTACATAGTTGAATGTGCTGACAACAAAATCACACAAAAATGATCAATGGAAATCAAATTTATCAACCCATGGAGGTCTGGATTTGGAGTCACACTCAAAATTAAAGTGGAAAACCACACTACAGGCTGATCCAACTTTGATGTAATGTCCTTAAAACAAGTCAAAATGAGGCTCAGTAGTGTGTGTGGCCTCCACGTGCCTGTATGACCTCCCTACAACGCCTGGGCATGCTCCTGATGAGGTGGCGGATGGTCTCCTGAGGGATCTCCTCCCAGACCTGGACTAAAGCATCCGCCAACTCCTGGACAGTCTGTGGTGCAACGTGGCGTTGGTGGATGGAGCGAGACATGATGTCCCAGATGTGCTCAATTGGATTCAGGTCTGGGGAACGGGCGGGCCAGTCCATAGCATCAATGCCTTCCTCTTGCTGGAACTGCTGACACACTCCAGCCACATGAGGTCTAGCATTGTCTTGCATTAGGAGGAACCCAGGGCCAACCGCACCAGCATATGGTCTCACAAGGGGTCTGAGGATCTCATCTCGGTACCTAATGGCAGTCAGGCTACCTCTGGCGAGCACATGGAGGGCTGTGCGGCCCCCCAAAGAAATGCCACCCCACACCATGACTGACCCACCGCCAAACCGGTCATGCTGGAGGATGTTGCAGGCAGCAGAACGTTCTCCACGGCGTCTCCAGGCTCTGTCACGTCTGTCACATGTGCTCAGTGTGAACCTGCTTTCATCTGTGAAGAGCACAGGGCGCCAGTGGCGAATTTGCCAATCTTGGTGTTCTCTGGCAAATGCCAAACGTCCTGCACGGTGTTGGGCTGTAAGCACAACCCCCACCTGTGGACGTCGGGCCCTCATACCACCCTCATGGAGTCTGTTTCTGACCGTTTGAGCAGACACATGCACATTTGTGGCCTGCTGGAGGTCATTTTGCAGGGCTCTGGCAGTGCTCCACCTGCTCCTCCTTGCACAAAGGCGGAGGTAGCGGTCCTGCTGCTGGGTTGTTGCCCTCCTAAGGCCTCCTCCACGTCTCCTGATGTACTGGCCTGTCTCCTGGTAGCGCCTCCATGCTCTGGACACTACGCTGACAGACACAGCAAACCTTCTTGCCACAGCTCGCATTGATGTGCCATCCTGGATGAGCTGCACTACCTGAGCCACTTGTGTGGGTTGTAGATTCCGTCTCATGCTACCACTAGAGTGAAAGCACCGCCAGCATTCAAAAGTGACCAAAACATCAGCCAGGAAGCATAGGAACTGAGAAGTGGTCTGTGGTCACCACCTGCAGAACCACTCCTTTATTGGGGGTGTCTTGCTAATTGCCTATAATTTCCACCTTTTGTCTATTCCATTTGCACAACAGCATGTGAAATTTATTGTCAATCAGTGTTGCTTCCTAAGTGGACAGTTTGATTTCACAGAAGTGTGATTGACTTGGAGTTACATTGTGTTGTTTAAGTGTTCCCTTTATTTTTTTGAGCAGTGTATATATACACACACATACATACAGTTGGTATATACAGTGGGGAGAACAAGTATTTGATACACTGCCGATTTTGCAGGTTTTCCTACTTACAAAGCATGTAGAGGTCTGTAATTTTTATCATAGGTACACTTCAACTGTGAGAGACGGAATCTAAAACAAAAATCCAGAAAATCACATTGTATGATTTTTAAATAATTAATTTGCATTTTATTGCATGACATAAGTATTTGATCACCTACCAACCAGTAAGAATTCCGGCTCTCACAGACCTGTTAGTTTTTCTTTAAGAAGCCCTCCTGTTCTCCACTCATTACCTGTATTAACTGCACCTGTTTGAACTCGTTACCTGTATGAAAGACACCTGTCCACACACTCAATCAAACAGACTCCAACCTCTCCACAATGGCCAAGACCAGAGAGCTGTGTAAGGACATCAGGGATAAAATTGTAGACCTGCACAAGGCTGGGATGGGCTACAGGACAATAGGCAAGCAGCTTGGTGAGAAGGAAACAACTGTTGGCGCAATTATTAGAAAATGGAAGAAGTTCAAGATGACGGTCAATCACCCTCGGTCTGGGGCTCCATGCAAGATTTCACCTCGTGGGGCATCAATGATCATGAGGAAGGTGAGGGATCAGCCCAGAACTACACGGCAGGACCTGGTCAATGACCTGAAGAGAGCTGGGACCACAGTCTCAAAGAAAACCATTAGTAACACACTACGCCGTCATGGATTAAAATCCTGCAGCGCACGCAAGGTCCCCCTGCTTAAGCCAGTGCATGTCCAGGCCTGTCTGAAGTTTGCCAATGACCATCTGGATGATCCAGAGGAGGAATGGGAGAAGGTCATGTGGTCTGATGAGACAAAAATAGAGCTTTTTGGTCTAACTCCACTCGCCGTGTTTGGAGGAAGAAGAAGTATGAGTACAACCCCAAGAACACCATCCCAACCGTGAAGCATGGAGGTGGAAACATCATTCTTTGGGGATGCTTTTCTGCAAAGGGGACAGGACGACTGCACCGTATTGAGGGGAGGATGGATGGGGCCATGTATCGCGAGATCTTGGCCAACAACCTCCTTCCCTCAGTAAGAGCATTGAAGATGGGTCGTGGCTGGGTCTTCCAGCATGACAACGACCCGAAACACACAGCCAGGGCAACTAAGGAGTGGCTCCGTAAGAAGCATCTCAAGGTCCTGGAGTGGCCTAGCCAATCTCCAGACCTGAACCCAATAGAAAATCTTTGGAGGGAGCTGAAAGTCCGTATTGCCCAGCGACAGCCCCGAAACCTGAAGGATCTGGAGAAGATCTGTAGGGAGGAGTGGGCCAAAATCCCTGCTGCAGTGTGTGCAAACCTAGTCAAGAACTACAGGAAACGTATGATCTCTGTAATTGCAAACAAAGGTTTCTGTACCAAATATTAAGTACTGCTTTTCTGATGTATCAAATACTTATGTCATGCAATAAAATGCAAATTAATTACTTAAAAATCATACAATGTGATTTTCTGGATTTTTGTTTTAGATTCCGTCTCTCATAGTTGAAGTGTACCTATGATAAAAATTACAGACCTCTACATGCTTTGTAAGTAGGAAAACCTGCAAAATCGGCAGTGTATCAAATACTTGTTCTCCCCACTGTATATATATATATATATATATATATATATACATACACATACACACACATATATATATATATAGTCGGAAGTTTACATACACCTTAGCCAAATACATTTAAACTCAGTTTTTCACAATTCCTGACATTTAATCCTAGTAAAAATTCTCTGTCTTAGGTCAGGTAGGATCACCAAATTATTTTAAGAATGTGAAATGTCAGAATAAAAGTAGAGAGAATGATTTAATGATTCAGCTTTTATTTCTTTCATCACATTCCCAGTGGGTTAGAAGTTTACATACCCTCAATTAGTATTTGATAGCATTGCCTTTAAATTGTTTAACTTGGGTCAAACGTTTCAGGTAACCTTCCACAAGCTTCCCACAATAAGTTGGGTGAATTTTGGCCCATTCCTCCTGACAGAGCTGGTGTAACTGAGTCAGGTTTGTAGGCCTCCTTGCTCGCACACACCTTTTCAGTTCTGCCCACACATTTTCTATGGGATTGAGGTCAGGACTTTGTGATGGCCACTCCAATACCTTGACTTTGTTGTCCTTAAGCCATTTTGCCACAACTTTGGAAGTATGCTTGGGGTCATTGTCCATTTGAAAAACCCATTTGCGACCAAGCTTTAACTTCCTGACTGATGTCTTGAGACGTTGCTTCAATATATCCACATAATTGTTCTTCCTCATAATGCCATCTATTTTGTGAAGTGCACCAGTCCCTCCTGCATAAAAGCACCCACACAACATGATGATGCCACCCCTGTGCTTCACGGTTGGGATGATGTTCTTCGGCTTGCAAGCATCCCCCTTTTCCCTCAAAACATAACGATGGTCATTATGGCCAAACAGTTCTATTTTTGTTTCATCAGACCGGAGGACATTTCTCCAAAAAGTACGATCTTTGTCCCCATGTGCAGTTGCAAACCGTAGTCTGGCTTTTTTATGGTGGCTTTGGAGCAGTGGCTTGATGTCAATTAGCCTACCAGAAGCTTCTAAAGCCATGACATCATTTTCTGGAATTTTCCAAGCTGTTTAAAGGCACAGTCAACTTAGTGTATGTAAACTTTTGACCCACTGGAATTGTGATACAGTGAATTATAAGTGAAATAATCTGTCTGTAAACAATTGTTGGAAAAATGACATGTGTCATGCACAAAGTAGATGTCCTAACCGACTTGCCAAAACTATAGTTTGTTAACAAGAAATTTGTGGAGTGGTTGAAAAACAAGTTTTAATGACTCCAACCTAAGTGTATGTACACTTCCGACTTCAACTGTGTGTGTGTGTGTGTGTGTGTGTGTGTGTGTGTGTGTGTGTGTGTGTGTGTGTGTGTGTGTGTGTGTGTGTGTGTGTGTGTGTGTGTGTGTGTGTGTGTGTGTGTGTGTGTGTGTGTGTACAGTCGTTGCCAAAAGTTGAGAATTACACAAAAATTTATTTTCACAAAGTCTGCTGCCTCAGTTTGTATGATGGCAATTTGCATATACTCCAGAATGTTATGAAGAGTGATCCGATGAATTGCAATTAATTGCAAATTCCCTCTTTGCCATGCAAATTAACTGAATCCCCAAAAAACATTTCCACTGCATTCCAGCCCTGCCACAAAAGGACCAGCTAACATCATGTCAGTGATTCTCTCGTTAACACAGGTGTGAGTGTTGACGAGGACAAGGCTGGAGATCACTCTGTCATGCTGACTGAGTTCGAATAACAGACTGGAAGCTTCAAAAGGAGGGTGGAGCTTGGAATCATTGTTCTTCCTCTGTCAAACATGGTTGCATGCAAGGAAACACATGCCTTCATCATTGCTTTGCACAAAAAGGCTTCACAGGCAAGGATATTGCTGCCAGTAAGATTGCACCTAAATCAACCATTTATTGGATCATCAAGAACTTCAAGGAGAGCGGGTCCAATTGTTGTGAAGAAGGCTTCAGGGCTTCCAAGAAAGTCCAGCAAGCGCCAGGACCGTCTCCTAAGGTTGATTCAGCTGCGGGATCGGGGCACCACCAGTACAGAGCTTGCTCAGGAATGGCAGCAGGCAGGTGTGAGTGCATCTGTACGCACAGTGAGGCGAAGACTTTTGGAGGATGGCCTGGTGTCAAGAAGGGCAGCAAAGAAGCCACTTCTCTCCAGTAAAAACATCAGGGACAGACTGATATTCTGCAAAATGTAGGGATTGGACTGCTGAGGACTGGGATAAAGTCATTTTCTCTGATGAATCCCCTTTCCGATTGTTTGGGGCATCCGGAAAAAAGCTTGTCCGGAGAAGATAAGGTGAGCACTACCATCAGTCCAGTGTCATGCCAACAGTAAAGCATCATGTGTGGGGTTGCTTCTCAGCCAAGGGAGTGGGCTCACTCACAATTTTGCCTAAACACAGCCATGAATAAAGAATGGTACCAACACAACCTCCGAGAGCAACTTCTCCCAACCATCCAGGAACAGTTTGGTGACGAACAATGCCTTTTCCAGCATGATGGAGCACCTTGCCATAAGGCAAAAGTGATAACTAAGTGTCTCGGGGAACAAAACATCGATATTTTGGGTCCATGGCCAGGAAACTCCCCAGACCTTAATCCCATTGAGAACTTGTGGTCAATCCTCAAGAGGCGCGTGGACAAACAAAAACCCACAAATTCTGACAAACTCCAAGCATTGATTATGCAAGAACGGGCTGCCATCAGTCAGGATGTGGCCCAGAAGTTAATTGACAGCATGCCAGGGCGGATTGCAGAGGACTTGAAAAAGAAGGGTCAACAGTGCAAAGATTTACTCTGCATCAACTTCATGTAATTGTCAATAAAAGCCTTTGACACTTATGAAATGCTTGTATATATGCTTCAGTATTTCATAGTAACACCTGACAAAAATATCTAAAGACACTGAAGCAGCAAACTTTGTGGAAATTAATATTTGTGTCATTCTCAAAACTTTTGGCCACGACTGTATATACATCCAGTTGAAGTCGGAAGTTTACATACACTTAGGTTGGAGTCATTAAAACTCGTTTTTCAACCACTCCACAAATGTCTTGTTAACAAACTATAGTTTTGTCAAGTCGGTTAGGACATCTACTTCGTGCATTACACAAATCATTTTTCCAACAATTGTTTACAGACAGATTATTTCACTTATAACTCACTGTATCACAATTCCAGTGGGTCAGAAGTTAACATACATTAAGTTGACAGCTTGGAAAATTCCAGAAAATTATGTCATGGCTTTAGAAGCTTCTGATAGGCTAATTGACATCATTTGAGACAATTGGAGGTGTACCTGTGGATGTATTTCAACGCCTACCTTCAAACTCAGTGCCTCTTTTCTTGACATCATGGGAAAATCAAAAGAAATCAGCCAAGACCTCAGAAAAATAATTGTAGACCTCCACAAATCTGGTTCATCCTTGGGAGCAATTTCCAAATACCTGAAGGTACCGCGTTCATCTGTACAAACAATAGTATGCAAGTATAAATACCATGGGACCGCGCAGCCGTCATACCGCTCAGGAAGGAGAAGCGTTCTGTCTCCTAGAGATGAACGTACTGCGAAAAGTGCAAATCAATCCCAGAACAACAGAAAAGGACCTTGTGAAGATGCTGGAGGAAACAGGTACAAAAGTATCTATATCCACAGTAACACGAGTCCTATATCGACATAACCTGAAAGGCCGCTCAGCAAGGAAGACGCCACTGCTCCAAAACCGCCATAAAAAAGCCAGACTACGGTTTGCAACTGCACATGGGGACAAATATCGTACTTTTTGGAGAAATGTCCTCTGGTCTGATGAAACAAAAATACAACTGTTTGGCCATAATGACCATCGATATGTTTGGAGGAAAAAGGGGGATGCTTGCAAGCCAAAGAACACCATCCCAACCGTGAAGCACAGGGGTGGCATCATCATGTTGTGTGGGTGCTTTTATGCAGGAGGGACTGGTGCACTTCACAAAATAGATGGCATTATGAGGAAGAACAATTATGTGGATATATTGAAGCAACGTCTCAAGACATCAGTCAGGAAGTTAAAGCTTGGTCGCAAATGGGTTTTTCAAATGGACAATGACCCCAAGCATACTTCCAAAGTTGTGGCAAAATGGCTTAAGGACAACAAAGTCAAGGTATTGGAGTGGCCATCACAAAGTCCTGACCTCAATCCCATAGAAAATGTGTGGGCAGAACTGAAAAGGTGTGTGCGAGCAAGGAGGCCTACAAACCTGACTCAGTTACACCAGCTCTGTCAGGAGGAATGGGCCAAAATTCACCCAACTTATTGTGGGAAGCTTGTGGAAGGCTAACCACAACGTTTGACCCAAGTTAAACAATTTAAAAGCAATGCTACCAAATACTAATTTAGTGTATGTAAATTTCTGACCCACTGGGAATGTGATGAAAGAAATACAAACTGAAATAAATCATTCTCTCTACTATTATTCTGACATTTCCCATTCTTAAAATAAAGTGGTGATCCTAACTGACCTAAGACAGAGAATTTTTACTAGGATTAAATGTCAGGAATTGTGAAAAACTGAGTTTAAATGTATTTGGCAAAGGTGTATGTAAACTTCCGAATTCAACTGTATATATATATATATATATATATCGGTACTTTGCTTGTGTACATATGAGACCACATTTCAGGCATAATGTAATTTTTGCTTCGGAAATTGCAAACATCAATTTAAATGTCCTGCAGAGTGCACAATCACGTAACTAAACAAAAATAAAAAACTATACTATGGAACAAAGATAAATTTATATAAAGAATGATAGTAAAAAGCTCTGGAGTACTTTAAATAAATTCTAGGCAAGAAAGAAAACTCGGCTCCATCTTTCATTGAGGCAGATGGCTTGTTCATAACAAAACCCTTTGATATTGCCAACCACTTTAATCACTTTTTTGTTGACAAGATTAGCAAACTTAGGTATGACATGCAGAAAACAAAATGTTGAGAGTTCATATTCATGCATAATGAACCAAATAATGAAAGACAAGCACTGTAGTTTTGAGTTGCACAAAGTGGGTGTGGAAGAGGTGAATTTATTTTTGCTATCTATAAATAAGGACAAGCCACCTGGTACTGACAACCTGGATGGTAAATTGCTGAGGTTGGTAGCGGAATACATTGTGACTCCCGTTTGCCACATCTTCAATTTAAGCCTAGAAGACATGGGAGGCAAAGGTCTTTCCGGTACCCAAGAATAGCAGAGCATGTTTGATGTGGACCCCAGGAAGAGAAGCTGATGCTTTTGTAGTGGCTAATGGGGATCCTAATAAATACCAAACGTCAACCCGGTTATCATAGCGGTGCTGAGATTTTACAGTTAATCTGTACGCTTCTGTGCTAATTAGTGCTTGTGCATTCGCAACAATTAAACAGCTCCTTTCTGCAACACTGGACCTGCCTGCTCTCAAGCATTGTGTTGTAGAACAATCAACTCAACAGCCTCTCTCTCTCCTACAGCCCTATAGATTATACAAGGTCTGTTGCAGGCGGCTTACAATGCCCCTAGTTTTTCTATTCAAAAACACAATGTAAATATTTGTCTGTTGTTGTTTTCGAGTGGATGGGTGAATAAGGGTTTTGAGCAAATTTCCTTAAAAGGGAACTTCATGCTCAAAAGCAAGCAATGCATTAAACAGACATAAGCATTGCAAAAGTGCTTAGGGATGCTTAGTCTACCAGCACATGTTGACATGGGGTATACTGTGACATAACCACCTGTATTACCTGATGCAAGTAATTATGTCATGCAGTAGATCATACAGGGAGCTTGCATGATAGTTTTGCTATTTGTATTCTCTCCAGAGAGCGATTACGATAATTATAAAATAAACCAGGCTGTGGTTGGAAAGATTGTGTTTTTTCTTAGGTTCCAGCAACAGGAAAATAAAACATTTTCCATGGCGTGTCGACTGGCATTACATTTTTCCCACCGATCTTGTCCGGATGTTCTGTTGAATGCCAGATTTATTTCCTTGTTTGTAAATCAAGTGTGACTTGAAGGACACTGTGTATTAGGTTTCGCTCTAATTTTAGTCTCAGAAGGTAGAACTCATCCATTTTTCATGGTGTATACCGCCACTGTTTCAGAGCCCACTTTCTTTCTAACCCACTTGAGGCTCTTAAAAAAGACTGTCACACCAAAAGTTTTTCCACCTTTCTATATAAAACACAGAGTATTGATTCATACACTGTTAACAGAGCTATGTAGCATGAAACAGCACTATAAAGGATGTAAAAGTCCTAACATGATGGTTAGCTTTTATGAATATTGCCATTTGCAGCCTGAAACAGCAGTGAAATGTGGTAATATTTTGCCTTCTTAAAGGCTTTGTGTCTGCAACTGTCAACATAAACTGACACAGAAAGATGACAGAAATGGACCATTTCAAAGGTTAAGTGTCAGCCTCTATCCAGAGGCTATAACAAATAAAACAACTATTTAAAGTGCACTCTCTCCTTGTAAACATTTTATGGTTCCCACAAAGCTCTGGGGAAACATTTGTATATGCCCACGTGGAAGGATGTTGCAGTTATGTGGTGCCATATAAAATATTGATCCAAAATATTGACCACCCAAGTTCTGGGTTATGAGATTCAACAGTGGATTTCAGAGCAAATGAGAACAAGGGAAGCTTGCCGGAGCCGTAAAACAGTGGGAAATATGTCATGGCTTGTTCATCCAATATTCATTGTTCCAACTCCTCATCCGGGTTCCTTTTTTTATTAAATTTTATTCATATGTTACCATGCATCTGCAAAAAAAATTGCTCAGATGTGCGAGTGCCTTTCGAGTTTCCAACTCGTCATAAATGTAAAATGCCTGGCTGTGAATGTCTTGAGTGCAGTGATTCCACAAACAAAGTTATATGATCAAAATATGACTCTCTGATGGTGAATGTAGATTTAATGAATCTATGAATGAATAAATAAATAATTACATCCATTAAATGCATTATTCCATGTAGTCTATTTCATTGTCACGAAGGCTTGAAAAGGCAATTCCAGCACGTCATTCATGTAAAATCCATGGATATTCATCTTTTGATCAAAATGTTGGATTGAGATTCATTGAAGTTCCAATGCAGCTGTTTTTATCTAAATATTAAATCATTTCTGGGTAACAATGAAGTACCTTACTGTGATTATTTTAAATCAAAATGGTCAAAAATAAACAAAAATAGAAAGAGCATGTCTGGGAGTGGTCTGAGTGGGGAGTGGAAAACTGAAAACTAGCTGTTATTGGCAGAAAGGTTTGGAACTCTCTTTCTTATTGGTCTATTAACTAATTTACCACCTGGCTATGTCACCAGGCAGGCCAAAACCGTCCTAACAAAACAGGCTATATTTCAGGCGGTCTTTTCAAACAGCTCTAAGGGCATTATCATCATTTTCACAGTATTATTCCAAACTCATAGTGTGGAAATATGTATAAAAACACAGGAAAATCACATTTTTGACTGCACTGGGCCTTTCAAGCATTCATTTTCACCTGAAAGAACTACAGAAGATGCTGACAACCCTCCTTGAATTGATATAACAACAGGAAGTCCATTGGAGAGATAACAGGAAGTCCATTGGAGCGACTGGCCCTGCTTCCCGGCATGCTCTTGTTTTATTCCTGAAGAGCCAGTTAGCATCCCTTCCTCTTCCATCAGACTCATGCCAAGGGATTAAGCAGTCCTCACTGGCACTGAATCATATCAAAGGATTAACACTCTCCCGTCATCAAATCATACCAAGGGATTAGCAGTTTATACTGTTAGTCACAGAATTTGTCCTGACTGGCTTCCATTATTCTCTGTGTGAAAACTACATTGAGTGGAGAAAGACCACCGCTTCTGTCATTTCTCTGTCACTGCTTGGCAGGGTAATACACAACTTTAAGATAAATGTTTCAGTTCCACTTCACTTGAAGTGGATGAATGCCCACAATATTCTGTTGTATGACCTGTAAAGCTGTTATGTAATTTGGCACTAGGATTTAGCCCTACTGTCTGATATTGGCCTACAGGTGTGACTGATGTAAAACTGAAGCAAGACGTTTAAATAAAGAATGGAAAATCCCTAAACTCTATTCCAGGGTTGGGGAGTAACGGATTACATGTAAGGGATTACAAAAAAACGGTAACTAACCGGTTACCCACAAAAATCTTGTAATCAGATTACAGATACTTTTGAAAAACTTGATTACTTCGATGATTACTTTTAAATTCAGAAAGGATGTTTGCGGAAAATAATAATAATCAGACACTTCTCTGTTCTCAATTATATTCAAATCAGCATTGAAAAAAAGGCGCAAGTTTAGATTTGTCCACCTGAGCAAGTCTGACCACAAGTCAGAGACCACTATGATGACACACCAAATGTGTTTGATGGATCGCGGGAAAATAGCTTTTGTAGGCTCCAGTCCAAGCTTTATCTTCCAATGGTGCGACTGCTGTCGGCATCCAAAGATTACTGAACTTGAATAAACACTTGAAGTTAAGAATGACAGTGGTGTAGTCTACGGCGATACGGCTATCACTTACTATTGATATCTACATAGCGCATTGATGTGAATCACACTGCTGCTCTCTCATTTAGCTATTTGCACCTTACGGATTGTGGATGGCTGTCCACACATCTAAATATGTATTTGAGCCCAATAATGGTTGAATTCAAGAAGTTTAAGCTGCCTATCAATCGTTGTTTTTGAAACCAGTGGACAGCCAGTGAAAAATGCGCTCTTGCAACAGCTGCATAGTGCGGATGCCAACCTGTGGAATAAAGTGGGGCTTTTATTAATCAATCTAATTAATGCTCATAAAAAAATCCATAGGCCTAATGGATACATGCTAAAACTCGCACACTTTTGATGGACTTAAAAGCGTCAATCTGTAGTTGCTACATCCATTTTTGGACTAATAAATTATAAATATAGTACCAGTTAAAAGTTTGGACACAGCTACTCACTCCAGGCTTTTTCTTCATTTTTTAACTATTTTCTACATTGTAGAATAATAGTGGAGACATCAAAACTATAAAATAACACATATGGAATCATGTAATAACCAAAAAAGTGTTAAACAAAACAAAATATATTGTATATCTGTGATTCTTCAAAGTAGCCACACTTGATGACAGATGACAGCTGCCTTGATGACAGCTTTGCACACGCTTGGCATTCTCTCAACCAGCTTCATGAGGTGGTCACCTGGAATGCATTTCAATTAACAGGTGTGCATTGTTTAAAGTCAATTTGTGGAATTTCTTTCCCTAAATGTGTATGAGCCAATCACTTGTGTTGTGACAAGGTAGGGTTGGTATACAGAAGATAGCCCTATTTTGTAAAAGATCAAGTCCATACTATGGCAAGATCAGCTCAAATAAGCAAAGAGAAATGACAGTCCATCATTACTTCAAGACATGAAGGTCAGTCAACATCTCAACATCAACTGTTCATAGGAGAATGGGTGAATCAGGCCTTCATGGTCGAATCGCTGCAAAGAAATGTATTTTTTCTTCAAGTAAAGTCGCAAAAACCATCAAGCTCTATGATGAAACTGGCTCTAATGAGGACCACCACAGGAAAGGAAGACCAATTGTTACCTCTGCTGCTGAAGATAAGTTCATTAGAGTTGACTGCACCTCAGATCGCAGCCCAAATAAATGCTTCACAGAGTTCAAGTAACAGACACATCTCAACATCAACTGTTCAAAGGAGACTGAGTGAAACAGGACTTCATTGTTGAATTGCTGCAAAGAAACCACTACTAAAGGACACCAATAAGAAGAAGAGACTTGCTTGGTCCAAGAAACACGAGCACTGGACATTGGACCGGTGGAAATCTGTTCTTTGGTCTGAGTTCAAACGTGAGATTTTTGGTTCCAACCGCCGTGTCTTTGTGAGATGCAGAGTAGGTGAACGGATGATCTCCGCATGTGTGGTTCACACTGTGAAGCATGGAGGAGGTGGTGTGATGGTGTGGGGGTGCTTTGCTGGTGACACTGTCAGTGATTTATTTAGAATTCAAGGCACACTTAACCAGCATGGCTACCACAGCATTCAGCAGCGATATGCCATCCCGTTTGCGCTTAGTGGGGATATAATTTGTTTCTCAAAAGGACAATGACCCGAAAACACACCTCCAGGCTGTGTAAGGGCTATTTGACCAAGAAGGGGAGTGATGGTGCTGCATCAGATGACCTGGCCCCCACAATTACCCGACCTCAACCAAATTGAGATGGTTTGGGATGAGTTGGACCGCAGAGTGAAGGAAAAGCAGCCAACAAGTGATCAGCATATGTGGGAACTCCTTCAAGACTGTTGAAAAAGAATTCCAGGTGAACCTGGTTGAGAGAATGCCTCTTTGGTTATTTGAGCTTTTTTCTTGCCCTAATATGGACTTGGTCTTTTACTAAATAGCGCTATCTTCTGTATATCACCCCTACCTTGTCACAACACAACCGATTGGCTCAAACCAAGGAAAGAAATTCCACAAATTAACAAGGCACACCTGTTGCATTCCAGGTGACTACCTCAAGAAACTAATTGAGAGAATGCCAAGAATGTGCAAAACTGTCAAAGCAATGGGTGGCTACTTTGAATAATCTCAATTATAAAATATATGTTTGACTTGTTTAACACTTTTTTTTTTAGTTACTACATGATTCCATGTGTCATTTTTTAATGTTGTTGTCTTCACTATGATTCTACAATGTAGAAATAGTACAAATAACGAAAAACTCTTGAATGAGTAGGTGTCCACACTTTTGACTGATACTGTATATCCATTGATTCTTGAAGAAAATAACTTCTAAATGCATCATGAGCTTAGTTCAATTGTCACACTCCATGAGAACCCAAAATATAAGCTTGTTTTACTCCAATGTTTGTAAACATTGTAAATGTAAACAAACACTGTATAGCCAGATAACATGGTTAAAACAATTTTGATATCTTGGATGGTCAGTCCTTGCATCCATAGCTGTCTATTAATCTGAGAGTGGTTACATTTCTCCAGGCCCATCCCTCAGCTTTTTACCAAAACAGAGGCGGGGTGGCCATTTTGTTATTGTTTCATCTGTGGATTTGCCCTTTAAACAGCTGCATATTATCAAGATGTCAAAGTGTCACTAACAAAAAGGTAAACAATAGGCCTATAGCAAATGCAGCATATGGCATTCATTTGTCACATGTAAAAAGCACTTTTCAGTCGTGCTCAAAGCATGCCATTCCATGAGCGCAGCATTTATTTTTCAACTCTAATCAATCAGCCCAATCAGTCCTCCATGACAACAAAATCATAAACAACAGAGTAGGGCTGGCTAATAAGTCCTTAGTTTTGGGGTTATGCTCAGGTAAAACAATTTGGCTAATCTATATATTCATATTTCCAAGTCCTATTCTTGAAGATCAAGAGGCATAACATTTATTGGAATGACTGGAATTCTAATAGACTTAGGTTTTAAATGTAACAATTTAATTTAATCATATTATATGTAGTAGAAAGCTATGGGTTAGAAGAAGCCTACATAACCAAACCATAAAGTAAAATGTATCATCCATATATGGCCAGCCATGTAAACTTTAACATTGATTTATCCTGCAATAGATGTTGTTCAATTGGTAACATACATTTTTGTCTTCTTCTAATGCCTCTTAAGGGGAAAGAAATTACAGAGTTTGGGTAATCCAAAGTTACGTTACTGATTACAATTTTGGACAGGTAACCTGTAACTAACAGATTTCATTTAGAAAGTAACCTACCCAACTCTGCCCTTTTCAACCTATTGTGCCAACCTGAATCGTAACAGTTCTGGCTCAGATCTGTTCTTTTCATATTGTCCTTTCTCGTATGGTTTCATAAACTATTACTGCATCTGACTGTCACTGTAAATGTGTGCCTTAAGCTAAAGAAAAAACACCAATTACCACGGATCCAGATTTCCACCAGCAAGCCAGAAAACAAGCCTTGTTTCACTGTGCCTGAAAAATAACTGTTTGCTTTACAGTGAGTGCGCTGTCTGTTTCATTTACTGTAATATGATCAAATTACTATGCCTTGTTGCTTGCCAAATATATCTGGTATTCACAAGATGTAGATTTGCATGGTAAATAGGATTCATAAAAATATAATAAGCATTAACTGTGGTAGCCATCTCGTTCGCCATGTACAGTATTTGTAGTCATCTTATAAAGTAATCTAGCGCCTAATTAGTTCCTCCTGATTAAGTTTTGGAAGATGGTAAATTAAGTCATGTAGATGATTATTCAAAAAGTTGGCTAGGGTCTGTTATGAGTTCTATCACATTGGTCTTCTTTTGCAATGACTCAGTCATCTCTCTCTCTCCACAGAATTGTGTTTAATGCGAATGATCCAAGAATGAGCTATTGAAAATGTTAAGAGGTGTGAAAAAAAAAGGGATTGAGACGTGACAGGCACAGTTGTTATACGACACCAGCTGCCACGACCATCATCTGTCATCTATTATGTAATTATTATGACAGTGTTATGTGGGCTTTATGAACCACAAATAAAGTGTTTTGATACATTAAAATAAAGCGTTTTTTTCTGTTTTTCCTTTTGTCTTTTTTTCACTACCAGCCCCAAGTTAATTATAATTTAGAAGTAAAGTGAACTATACCTTTAAGGGTGTGCTGGGCACTATAAACCTTTAGATTGGGGAAAAGGCACACTGCAGTGGATACATATCAGATGCTGGTATGCTAATTAATCCCCAAAGCAGCTGACAATCCAAGTGACAAGGAATGCTAACACATTTCACAAGAATAGGGAAAAGTAACACACTTGCAACACTCCCTCTTCAAATTCTCACTGTCTCAACAGTGGCTTCCAGCTCACTTGCTCATTACTGCAATGCAATGCTCATAAATGTGTTCTGCCAAAACTCCCAAAGCATTCTCCCTGTACTTGCTTGTCAAATACTCACTTTCCACAGATTTACTCTACCCCACTGTCCCCAAAGCTCGTTCTCTCTCCCAACAGTAACTCTGAATTCAGTCAACACTCCAAATATTTCATTTTCTCATTATTTTTTTCCTCGAATCTATCTCCAACATTCCATGGACCCAAATTTTACCTCAGATTAATCAGCTTGGAGAATAATGAGAAACATTGCATTTTTATTCTGTTTGCAGAGAGTTTGGGGGAAAAACCTCTCTCGGGCAGCACCTATATAACAGTAAACGGTGGTGATGTGCAACAGGGACCTTGCCTCTGGGCAAAAAGTGGTAGAGTCAAATTTGTTTCCGTGTTATTACAACTTACTTTATCAACCTAATTGCATTACATCAACGTAGCTAGTTCAGTGAATTTACGTGGAGTTTGTCTAATTTTTATATCAACAACAAGTCAACAATATGATTTCAAGGGTTGGTTTATAATGTATTCATCGTTACATACAGGTGGTTCAAAGAAACGTTATTTCCTGATATGGCCCTCGGATCAAATAAACAGCAAGTAAAATGAAATAGGTCACAAGGATTATAGGGCATGAAAAGTCTCTGAAACAGACTAGTGTCGTCATTCTTAAAAAAAAAAAACAGAAGCTGCAGATTTGCCTGTCATCCACCCACACAGCCCATGGCAAGGACTGTGCTCTTGGACTTCATGTCAGGCCAGGCCAGTGAGTTCTCTCAACAAATGCTGTTGAGTAAAACTCGCGAGCTATGAAGGTCAAATCTTGATTTGAAATGTGTCTGTCATACTGTTGACAGGCATACATAATGCCTGTCATACTGTTGTCAAACAAGCACTTGGTATGTGTGCTACCACCACAGCACAGCAGGTAAATTCTGTTGGCACTGCAGTTAGCTTCCTGCCTCGGGAACTTAATGTTGCCGGTTGGGTAACCAACAACTTACATAATTTGCTTCAATATGAAGTTGAATAACAACCTACAGAACACTGCCTGTATAGCTAACTCTGTCTTTCCTTGCCAAGCCATGCATGTTACTTAGGCGTGACAGTGAACAAATATGGCTGGGAGGAGTTCGCCAAAGCCCAAACAGATTTGGACCACCATGTTATAAAGGAATGTGTTCAAGTTGAAATTTTATGAGAAAATTCTAGAACCTGGGAAATCATGACCGCTGGAAGCACCCTCCAGAACATACAGTGCCTTCAGAAAGTATTTACACTCCTTGAGAGGTTTTGTCACTGGCCTACACACAATATCCCATAATATCAAAGTGGAATTATGTTTTTTGAAATGTTTACAAATTAATTAAACATGAAAAGCTGAAATGTCTTCAGTCATTAAGTATTCAACCCCTTTGATAGGGCAAGCCTAAATAAGTATAAAAATATTCCAAAACATGCATCCTATTTGCAACAAGGCACTAAAGTTATACTGCAAAAATGTGGCAAAGTAATACACATTTTGTGCTGAATACAAGTGTTATGTTTGGGTCAAATCCAAATACAACACATTACTGGTCCCGTGTGGCTCAGTTGGTAGAGCATGGCGCTTGCAACGCCAGGGTTGTGGGTTCATTCCCCACGGGGGGACCAGGATGAATATGTATGAACTTTCCAATTTGTAAGTCGCTCTGGATAAGAGCGTCAGCTAAATGACTTAAATGTAATTACTAAGTACAACTCTCCATATTTTCAAGCAAGGTGCTGGCTGCATCATGTTATGGTCATGTTTGTAATCATTAAGGACTGGGGAGATTTTCAGGATAAAAATGATCGTAATGGAAAAATCCTAGAGGAAAACCTGGTTCAGTCTGCTTTCCAACAGGCACTGGGAGATGAATTCACCTTTCAGCAGGACAATAACCTAAAACAAAAGGCCAAATCTACACTGGAGTTGCTTTCCAAGAAGACAGTGAATGTTCCTGAGTGGCCGAGTTACAGTTTTGACTTAAATCTGCTTGAACATCTATGGCCAGACCTGAAAATGGTTGTCTAGCAATGATCAACAACCAATTTGACAGAGCTTGAAGAATTTTGAAAATAATAAATGGGCAAATGTTTCACAATCCAGGTGTGGAAAGCTCTTACAGACTTACCCAGAAAGACTCACGGCTGTAATCACTGCCAACGGTGATTCTAACATGTATTGACTTAGGGTTGAATAATTATCTAATAAAGATACAGTACCAGCCAAAAGTTTGGACACCTACTCATTCAGGGGTTTTTATACATTTTTACTATTTTCTACATTGCAAAATAATAGTGAAGACATCAAAACAAAAACAATTACACCTATGGAATCATGTAGTAACCAAAAAAGTGTTGAACAAATCAAAATATATTTTAGGTTCTTTGAAGTAGCCACCCTTTTGCCTTGATAACAGCTTTGCACACTCTTGGCATTCTCTCAAACAGCCTTACCTGGAATGCTTTTCCTTCAGTAGTGGTTTCTTTGCAGCAATTCAACAATGAAGTCCTGTTTCACTCAGTCTCCTCTGAACAGCTTATGTTGAGATGTGTGTTACTTGAACTCTGTGAAGCATTTATTTAGGCTGCAATTTCTGAGGCTGGTAACTCTAATGAACTTATCCTCTGCAGCAGAGGTAGCTCTGGGTCTTCCTTTCCTGTGGCGGTCCTCACATACTCAGAAGCGGTGGGTGGTGTGTATGCCTTCGAAGTCCGACCAGGAGGGCGCTCCGTCTACCTCTTCTGCGGCGACGTCGTTTTGGGTCGGCTTCTGGGATTAGATCCAATGTCCTTGGTGGTGGTCCGAACAAAGGATCCGCTTCGGGAAAGTCGTATTCCTCATCGTAAGTTTGGTAAGTTGACGTCGCTCTTATATCCAATAGTTCTTCCCGGCTGTATGTAATAACACGTATATTTTCTGAGCTACAAATGTAAGAAATAATACAGAAAAAAACAAAGGATACTGCATAGTTTCTTAAGGACGAAGCGAGGCGACCATCTCTGTCAGCGCCATCTTGATGTCTTCACTATTATTCTACAATGTAGAACATAGTAAAAAGAAAAGAAAAACCCTTGAATATGTAACTTTTGACTGGTACTGTGTGTGTATATATATATATATATATATATATATATATATATATATAATAATACAGTTGAAGTCGGAAGTTTACATACACCTTAGCCAAATACATTTAAACTCAGTTTTTCACAATTCCTGACATTTAATCCTAGTAAAAAATCCCTGTCTTAGGTCAGTTAGGATCACCACTTTATTTTAATAATGTGAAATGTCAAAATAATAGTTGAGAGAATGATTTTATTTCAGCTTTTATTTCTTTCATCACATTCCCAGTGGGTCAGAAGTTTACATACACTCAATTAGTATTTGGTATCAGTGCCTTTAAATTGTTTAACTTGGGTCAAATGTTTCGGGTAGCCTTCCACAAGCTTCCCACAATAAGTTGGGTGAATTTTGGCCCATTCCTCCTGACAGAGCTGGTTTAACCGAGTCAGGTTTGTAGGCCTCCTTGCTCGCACACACTTTTTCAGTTCTGCCCACAAAGTTTCCATAGGATTGAGGTCAGGGCTTTGTGATGGCCTCTCCAATACCTTTACTTTGTTGTCCTTAAGCCATTTTGCCACAACTTTGGAAGTATGCTTGGGGTCATTGTCCATTTGGAAGACCCTTTTGCGACCAAGCTTCAACTTCCTGACTGATGTCTTGAGATGTTGCTTCAATATATCCACATAATTGTTCTTCCTCATGATGCCATCTATTTTGTGAAGTGCATCAGTCCCTCCTGCAGCAAAGCACCCCCACAACATGATGCTGCCCCGCCCCCGTGCTTCACGGTTGGGATGGTGTTCTTCGGCTTGCAAGCATCCCCCTTTTTCCTCAAAACATAGCGATGGTCATTATGGCCAAACAGTTCTATTTTTGTTTCATCAGACCAGAGGACATTTCTCCAAAAAGTATGATCTTTGTCCCTATGTGCAGTTGCAAACCTTAGTCTGGCTTTTTATTTACCCGTTTCCTCCAGCATCTTCACAAGGTCCTTTGCTGTTGTTCTGGGATTGATTTGCACTTTTGGCACCAAAGTACGTTCATCTCTAGGAGACAGAACGCGTCTCCTTCCTGACCGGTATGATGGCTGCGTGGTCCCATGGTGTTTATATTGCATACTATTGTTTGTACAGATGAACGTGGTACCTTCAGGCATTTGGAAATTGCTCCCAAGGATGAACCAGACTTGTGGAGGTCTACAATTATTTTTCTGAGGTTTTGGCTAATTTCTTTTGATTTTCCCATGATGTCAAGCAAAGAGGCACTGGGTTTGAAGGTAGTCCTTGAAATACATCCACAGGTACTCCTCCAATTGTCTCAAATGATGTCAATTAGCCTATCAGAAGCTTCTAAAGCCATGACACCATTTT
Source organism: Salvelinus alpinus (assembly GCF_045679555.1). Lineage (NCBI taxonomy): Eukaryota > Metazoa > Chordata > Actinopteri > Salmoniformes > Salmonidae > Salvelinus > Salvelinus alpinus. Next base: position 26,613,061 of record NC_092119.1, read on the forward strand.
CTGGAATATCAGTGAATTATAAGTGAAATAATCTGTCTATCTGTATATATATATTCATATATATATATATATTTTTTTAAATATTTTTTATTTATACAAATGTTAGAATTTTTCTTCCACTTTGAGATTAAAGTATTTTGTGTACATTGTTGACAGAAATGTACACATAAATACATTTTAATCCCACTTTGTAAAGTCAAGGGGTATGAATACTTTCTCAAGGCACACTGTATGTCACTTCATGAGCTCTTATACCATAACAATGACAAGTTATTCTAAAGAGGAGCATGAAGAAAAGTAAAACACATATCCTGTCTCACATCTCCAATACATTGCTAGGTGATTTCAGTGTTGACAGTATTAAAATAGAACAACTCATGTACAAAAACATTAATACAAACAAGCTACAACGTGAAATCACATTACCCCATTCAGACCTTAGAGAGCTAAAACTACATCTCCCATAATGTAACGCTAGTATACGTCACAGCTCAGCTAACCATCTGCATCACATAAAGACATGCTGAAAGTTACATGTTTCAATAGTCTCACACCCTTATAACAATACCTATAGCATTAACCTTAGGATGCTTTATTTATTTAATGGTATGGACTTCTACACAGGAGTAATCTGCGACACATACCTTTCTCTCAGTGTTCTCAGACTGAGGAGACGGGAGCTACAGGTAGTACCAGGGTGTTAGTAGGTTATGTAAGCACCCAGATTAAATAAAATAAATGTAATTAAATAAAAACTGAAGATGTTAATATCATCCAGCTACTGTAGCTGCCTCCTTAATATTAACAGGCAGTACTTGTAGCGCAACAAATGAAAATAGAAAACCAAAATTAAAGTACCTGGCGTTCAGAGCGATCTGACTCCCCCTTCTGTCATTCCTGTTCACGAGCTTGAGCCACTGACCCTTAACCTAGAAGTTTTGTTTTGTGTTGTGTACTATTCTAATAATTTGAAGTTTTATGGAAGTGCGACTCTCTATTCCTCTCTTGCTTCTTCATTTTGGAAGAAATTAATTTATTCAAGACTTACTGTCTTTCTTGCTCTTTGAGTCAACTACTCACCACATTTTATACACTGCAGTGCTAGTTAGCTGTAGCTCATGCTTTCAGTACGAGATTAATTCTCTGATCCTTTGACTGGGTGGACACAACATGTCAGTTCATGCTGCAAGAGCTCTGATAGGTTGGAGGATGTCCTCTGGAAGTTGTCTTAATTACTGTGTAAGTCTATGGAAGGGGGTGAGAACGATAAGCTTTCTAGGTTTTGTATTGAAGTCAATGTACCCAGAAGAAGATGGAAGCTAGCGGTCTTCCGGCTACACCATGGTGCTACCCTACAGAGTGCTGTTGAGGCTACTGTAGACCTTCATTGCAAAACAGTGTGTTTTAATCAATTATTTTGGTGACGTGATTATATTAAGTATAGTTTTATCTAAAAATAATAACTTTTTTAATGTTTCACCATTTACATTTTTCATGAAATTCACTGAGGATGGTCCTCTGAGGAGCCTCCACTGGAACACACGTGTTGGTACATCTGACTTTTAATACAAACAAATGCAAACACAATCTGCCAAGTCCCTGACGAATGATCCACGTGGTGGGAAATATTAACATATTGAGCATAGGGAACATCTAGCAGTGGGGTTACAGCAACACCATCCTAGATGGGTTATTAAAAATGAAATAAGAGTGGGCCTCCCGAGTGGCGCAGCAGTCTAAGGCACTGCATCGCAGTGCTAAAGGCATTACTACAGACCCGGGTTTATTCCCGGGCTGTGCCACAAACGGTTGTTGGCAGGGAGTCCCATAGGACAGCGTACAAATGGCCCGGCGAGTCGTCCGGGTTAGGGAAGGGTTTGGCCGGCTTTACTGGGCTCTTGTGGCGGGCCGGGTGCCTGCAGGCTGACCCCGGTAGCCAGTTGAACGGTGTTTCCTCCGACACATTGGTGTGGCTGGCTTCCGGGTTAAGCTGGCGGGTGTTAAGGAGGAAGTGGTTAGGCGGCTCATGTTTCGGAGGACGCATGACTCCACCTTCGCCTCTCCCGAGGCCATTGGAGAGTTGCAGCGATGAGACAAGATCGAAAATTGGGGAGAAAATATAAACTTGAAATAAGAAATCTTAGTCTGTGAGCGGACTGCTCTGGTCCGCTCATGGCAGAAGATTTAGCTCACTGGAAAGTATCTTCCATATTCAGTTGTGTGTGTGTTTTGGGGGTGGGTATTCTGTACCAATTCAGGTTTCATGGCAGTCCAACTGATGTCAGTGGCACTATGGGTAGCGTACCTGCCGGTGAGAGACAAAATAAGCCCTTCGTGCGTACGAGTATGGCCTTGCTCTTGTAAATCATCTGCACAAAAGTGTTTCTGAGTCAAACTATTTACCGCAGACAGGAGAACTTTGAGTTTGTTGAAAAGAACGCCTACGGAAGACTACATCTGCAATTCTAATTATCCCAGACTAAAGACACTACAGAGAAGCCTAGTCTCCCTGTCAGAACTACAAACCGAGTCGCCAATAACAATAACAAACCTGGTTCAGTCTGCTTTCCAACAGGCACTGGGAGATGAATTCACCTTTCAGCAGGACAATAACCTAAAACAAAAGGCCAAATCTACACTGGAGTTGCTTTCCAAGAAGACAGTGAATGTTCCTGAGTGGCCGAGTTACAGTTTTGACTTAAATCTGCTTGAACATCTATGGCCAGACCTGAAAATGGTTGTCTAGCAATGATCAACAACCAATTTGACAGAGCTTGAAGAATTTTGAAAATAATAAATGGGCAAATGTTTCACAATCCAGGTGTGGAAAGCTCTTACAGACTTACCCAGAAAGACTCACGGCTGTAATCACTGCCAACGGTGATTCTAACATGTATTGACTTAGGGTTGAATAATTATCTAATAAAGATACAGTACCAGCCAAAAGTTTGGACACCTACTCATTCAGGGGTTTTTATACATTTTTACTATTTTCTACATTGCAAAATAATAGTGAAGACATCAAAACAAAAACAATTACACCTATGGAATCATGTAGTAACCAAAAAAGTGTTGAACAAATCAAAATATATTTTAGGTTCTTTGAAGTAGCCACCCTTTTGCCTTGATAACAGCTTTGCACACTCTTGGCATTCTCTCAAACAGCCTTACCTGGAATGCTTTTCCTTCAGTAGTGGTTTCTTTGCAGCAATTCAACAATGAAGTCCTGTTTCACTCAGTCTCCTCTGAACAGCTTATGTTGAGATGTGTGTTACTTGAACTCTGTGAAGCATTTATTTAGGCTGCAATTTCTGAGGCTGGTAACTCTAATGAACTTATCCTCTGCAGCAGAGGTAGCTCTGGGTCTTCCTTTCCTGTGGCGGTCCTCACATACTCAGAAGCGGTGGGTGGTGTGTATGCCTTCGAAGTCCGACCAGGAGGGCGCTCCGTCTACCTCTTCTGCGGCGACGTCGTTTTGGGTCGGCTTCTGGGATTAGATCCAATGTCCTTGGTGGTGGTCCGAACAAAGGATCCGCTTCGGGAAAGTCGTATTCCTCATCGTAAGTTTGGTAAGTTGACGTCGCTCTTATATCCAATAGTTCTTCCCGGCTGTATGTAATAACACGTATATTTTCTGAGCTACAAATGTAAGAAATAATACAGAAAAAAACAAAGGATACTGCATAGTTTCTTAAGGACGAAGCGAGGCGACCATCTCTGTCAGCGCCATCTTGATGTCTTCACTATTATTCTACAATGTAGAACATAGTAAAAAGAAAAGAAAAACCCTTGAATATGTAACTTTTGACTGGTACTGTGTGTGTATATATATATATATATATATATATATATAATAATACAGTTGAAGTCGGAAGTTTACATACACCTTAGCCAAATACATTTAAACTCAGTTTTTCACAATTCCTGACATTTAATCCTAGTAAAAAATCCCTGTCTTAGGTCAGTTAGGATCACCACTTTATTTTAATAATGTGAAATGTCAAAATAATAGTTGAGAGAATGATTTTATTTCAGCTTTTATTTCTTTCATCACATTCCCAGTGGGTCAGAAGTTTACATACACTCAATTAGTATTTGGTATCAGTGCCTTTAAATTGTTTAACTTGGGTCAAATGTTTCGGGTAGCCTTCCACAAGCTTCCCACAATAAGTTGGGTGAATTTTGGCCCATTCCTCCTGACAGAGCTGGTTTAACCGAGTCAGGTTTGTAGGCCTCCTTGCTCGCACACACTTTTTCAGTTCTGCCCACAAAGTTTCCATAGGATTGAGGTCAGGGCTTTGTGATGGCCTCTCCAATACCTTTACTTTGTTGTCCTTAAGCCATTTTGCCACAACTTTGGAAGTATGCTTGGGGTCATTGTCCATTTGGAAGACCCTTTTGCGACCAAGCTTCAACTTCCTGACTGATGTCTTGAGATGTTGCTTCAATATATCCACATAATTGTTCTTCCTCATGATGCCATCTATTTTGTGAAGTGCATCAGTCCCTCCTGCAGCAAAGCACCCCCACAACATGATGCTGCCCCGCCCCCGTGCTTCACGGTTGGGATGGTGTTCTTCGGCTTGCAAGCATCCCCCTTTTTCCTCAAAACATAGCGATGGTCATTATGGCCAAACAGTTCTATTTTTGTTTCATCAGACCAGAGGACATTTCTCCAAAAAGTATGATCTTTGTCCCTATGTGCAGTTGCAAACCTTAGTCTGGCTTTTTATTTACCCGTTTCCTCCAGCATCTTCACAAGGTCCTTTGCTGTTGTTCTGGGATTGATTTGCACTTTTGGCACCAAAGTACGTTCATCTCTAGGAGACAGAACGCGTCTCCTTCCTGACCGGTATGATGGCTGCGTGGTCCCATGGTGTTTATATTGCATACTATTGTTTGTACAGATGAACGTGGTACCTTCAGGCATTTGGAAATTGCTCCCAAGGATGAACCAGACTTGTGGAGGTCTACAATTATTTTTCTGAGGTTTTGGCTAATTTCTTTTGATTTTCCCATGATGTCAAGCAAAGAGGCACTGGGTTTGAAGGTAGTCCTTGAAATACATCCACAGGTACTCCTCCAATTGTCTCAAATGATGTCAATTAGCCTATCAGAAGCTTCTAAAGCCATGACACCATTTTCTGGAATATCAGTGAATTATAAGTGAAATAATCTGTCTATCTGTATATATATATTCATATATATATATATTTTTTTTTAAATATTTTTTATTTATACAAATGTTAGAATTTTTCTTCCACTTTGAGATTAAAGTATTTTGTGTACATTGTTGACAGAAATGTACACATAAATACATTTTAATCCCACTTTGTAAAGTCAAGGGGTATGAATACTTTCTCAAGGCACACTGTATGTCACTTCATGAGCTCTTATACCATAACAATGACAAGTTATTCTAAAGAGGAGCATGAAGAAAAGTAAAACACATATCCTGTCTCACATCTCCAATACATTGCTAGGTGATTTCAGTGTTGACAGTATTAAAATAGAACAACTCATGTACAAAAACATTAATACAAACAAGCTACAACGTGAAATCACATTACCCCATTCAGACCTTAGAGAGCTAAAACTACATCTCCCATAATGTAACGCTAGTATACGTCACAGCTCAGCTAACCATCTGCATCACATAAAGACATGCTGAAAGTTACATGTTTCAATAGTCTCACACCCTTATAACAATACCTATAGCATTAACCTTAGGATGCTTTATTTATTTAATGGTATGGACTTCTACACAGGAGTAATCTGCGACACATACCTTTCTCTCAGTGTTCTCAGACTGAGGAGACGGGAGCTACAGGTAGTACCAGGGTGTTAGTAGGTTATGTAAGCACCCAGATTAAATAAAATAAATGTAATTAAATAAAAACTGAAGATGTTAATATCATCCAGCTACTGTAGCTGCCTCCTTAATATTAACAGGCAGTACTTGTAGCGCAACAAATGAAAATAGAAAACCAAAATTAAAGTACCTGGCGTTCAGAGCGATCTGACTCCCCCTTCTGTCATTCCTGTTCACGAGCTTGAGCCACTGACCCTTAACCTAGAAGTTTTGTTTTGTGTTGTGTACTATTCTAATAATTTGAAGTTTTATGGAAGTGCGACTCTCTATTCCTCTCTTGCTTCTTCATTTTGGAAGAAATTAATTTATTCAAGACTTACTGTCTTTCTTGCTCTTTGAGTCAACTACTCACCACATTTTATACACTGCAGTGCTAGTTAGCTGTAGCTCATGCTTTCAGTACGAGATTAATTCTCTGATCCTTTGACTGGGTGGACACAACATGTCAGTTCATGCTGCAAGAGCTCTGATAGGTTGGAGGATGTCCTCTGGAAGTTGTCTTAATTACTGTGTAAGTCTATGGAAGGGGGTGAGAACGATAAGCTTTCTAGGTTTTGTATTGAAGTCAATGTACCCAGAAGAAGATGGAAGCTAGCGGTCTTCCGGCTACACCATGGTGCTACCCTACAGAGTGCTGTTGAGGCTACTGTAGACCTTCATTGCAAAACAGTGTGTTTTAATCAATTATTTTGGTGACGTGATTATATTAAGTATAGTTTTATCTAAAAATAATAACTTTTTTAATGTTTCACCATTTACATTTTTCATGAAATTCACTGAGGATGGTCCTCTGAGGAGCCTCCACTGGAACACACGTGTTGGTACATCTGACTTTTAATACAAACAAATGCAAACACAATCTGCCAAGTCCCTGACGAATGATCCACGTGGTGGGAAATATTAACATATTGAGCATAGGGAACATCTAGCAGTGGGGTTACAGCAACACCATCCTAGATGGGTTATTAAAAATGAAATAAGAGTGGGCCTCCCGAGTGGCGCAGCAGTCTAAGGCACTGCATCGCAGTGCTAAAGGCATTACTACAGACCCGGGTTTATTCCCGGGCTGTGCCACAAACGGTTGTTGGCAGGGAGTCCCATAGGACAGCGTACAAATGGCCCGGCGAGTCGTCCGGGTTAGGGAAGGGTTTGGCCGGCTTTACTGGGCTCTTGTGGCGGGCCGGGTGCCTGCAGGCTGACCCCGGTAGCCAGTTGAACGGTGTTTCCTCCGACACATTGGTGTGGCTGGCTTCCGGGTTAAGCTGGCGGGTGTTAAGGAGGAAGTGGTTAGGCGGCTCATGTTTCGGAGGACGCATGACTCCACCTTCGCCTCTCCCGAGGCCATTGGAGAGTTGCAGCGATGAGACAAGATCGAAAATTGGGGAGAAAATATAAACTTGAAATAAGAAATCTTAGTCTGTGAGCGGACTGCTCTGGTCCGCTCATGGCAGAAGATTTAGCTCACTGGAAAGTATCTTCCATATTCAGTTGTGTGTGTGTTTTGGGGGTGGGTATTCTGTACCAATTCAGGTTTCATGGCAGTCCAACTGATGTCAGTGGCACTATGGGTAGCGTACCTGCCGGTGAGAGACAAAATAAGCCCTTCGTGCGTACGAGTATGGCCTTGCTCTTGTAAATCATCTGCACAAAAGTGTTTCTGAGTCAAACTATTTACCGCAGACAGGAGAACTTTGAGTTTGTTGAAAAGAACGCCTACGGAAGACTACATCTGCAATTCTAATTATCCCAGACTAAAGACACTACAGAGAAGCCTAGTCTCCCTGTCAGAACTACAAACCGAGTCGCCAATAACAACCAAACACCCCAGCTTGCCGCAGAGGAAGATGAGTGGCACAACTACTCCAGAGAACTGTGCCACGTAGCATGCCATCCATATTCACTGTACGAGAGAGGGAAATGCTTAAGTGTGTTGACAGTTATTATTCTCATCGATCTGCCACTCCCTTGAATACAGCTCATATCCTTTCTCTGATGTGGCTGTAGACCTTTCTCAAAATAAATCCTTTGCGAGCTGCATCTCTTGAATAAATGGCTGCAAAGAGAGGAGCATGAAAACAATGAGAGAACAATATGGAGCCCCCATCCCCCCTCACAAGAGATAGTTCTTTGCTCCTCTCTGCTCCTCTCCGTCTCAGGGGAACAAACACACCCGACAGGTTGCTGTGGTAACGCCTCACATACACTTTCACATCCCTGCGCGGGCACTGCCTCTTTACTGGAAACTGGGCTCCTCTCCCCCTCCATTAGCAGCTCCAGCAGACAGACAGAATAGACAGACAGCAGGTCCAGGCTGGAGACCTATTCAGTAGCATAGTGCATTTATAATTCAGATGGACTCCTCGTGTTGAAGGTCAGGGGAGATGTGTATAAAGTTATTGGTTTCGCGAGCACTAATCCGCAGGGCTACGTCCACGATATCTTACCTTATCCACAAGCTTACAAAAGTGCGCTCATCCACTTGGAAGAAATACATACCCTCAGCTCACCTTGTCAGTACAGCTCAATAGATAAACGACAAGTCCCTGATCTATAAGTCTCATCCATTCAGTTCACCTCTTCCGCAGTTCTCATCCATGACGTGTTTCATCATGTTTCTCAACAATGCAGTACACATCTACATAAGTCATCCCAGTTCCATTTAATCCCATCCAGTTCATCTCATCCACAGACCTGTCATGTCGTCAACCTTATGCACACTTTATCCATTCATTTAATTTTCAATTGTATCCCCCACTATCACACGCGCATATACATACACACACATACACTACCACAAAACTCACCTCATCCACAGAGCTATCCGCTCGGTCAACCTCATCCACACTCCTCACCCACTGATAATCTCACACAGCCTCCACCTCATCGACTAATTTCAATTCAACCAGTTTCCTCTCTCCCCTATATCGCTCATCCACATACCACATCCACAACAGAATAAGACTACGCCTTTTCAGGGAGGTTTTCGAACAAGAGAATGATGAAATCTACTATTCTCTACTACTGCCTATACAGTATGCGCAAGAGAAGACAGACTTTGAAGGGTCATGCCAGTGAAATCTTCCCTATGTTAGAAATGTCAGTTACAGATTTGAAACAAGTGCAGTTGCCAAGAATTCTCCCCCCTGGAAAAAAATAAAATTCCTTAATAATAGAGCATATTCTCAGTGACAGCTATAGTTTGAGGTGTCTCGATTCTTACCTTAAAGTGCTGCTCCTCATTTCAAAATCCATATTCCAGATTAGCTCACAGATGGGGCATGCAGCCAAGCTGACACTTACACGCACACACAATCTAACGCACACACACACACAGCCTCGGAGTGCCCGCTCAAACCTCTGTGTCCCTTCCAATCTGCCCTTCATGGAAACAATATCCTTTTATCTCCCTCTCTCTTTGATTACTGCGCATTTCATCCCCACATTCGCACTCCTCCTGCCTCCCACTGTTCTAACGAAGCATCTCGAAAGCCCTGTATGACACTGGACCAGGCGGGCGAATCTGGGGAGACGAACTGAGATGAGGCTGAGAGAGGCTCTTCACTAGTGTGAGCTCCTTTGTTGAGAAGTGGCAGCGGTTCAGTTATCCCCCTCGCTCTACTGATCCTCCCCCCTCTTCACTCTACTCTTGCACATCACCTGTGAGCAGCCTTACCTCTGCGCTCTGAATGGGTGAATAAAATCCTACAGTAGGGCTTTTACTCCTCCCCTCCCTCTTGCATAGCCTCACTCTCTCTTAGCTTCTCTCTGACATCTGCTCAAACAGGTTTTTTACTCCTCTCCCTGGCTATCCCTTTCACCCCTTCCCATCTTGCTCTCTTCCATTCAATTTCTCGTTATTTTCTACTTTCTCTGACATCCTCCTCTAACTATATCTCTGGGGAGATTTGACCGGTATGTTCGCAGAACAAAGATGAGTCATGATTGCTGTGGTAATAGAGGGAGTAGGTAAGAGAGGGGTGTGCTATTGATTCAGTTTGCTTCATTAGCATGTACAGTTGAAGTCGGACGTTTAAATACACCTACACCAAAAACATTTAAACTCAGTTGTTCACAATTCCTGACATTTAATCCTAGTAAAAATTCCCTGTCTTAGGTCAGTTGGGATCACCATTTTATTTTAAGAAAGTGAAATGTCAGAATAATAGAAGTGAGAATGACTTGCTTAAGCTTTTATTTATTTTATTTTTGTAACTGAGTCAGGTTTGTAGGACTCCTTGCTCGCACACGCTTTTCAGTTATGCCCACAAATGTTCTATAGGATTGAGGTCAGGGCTTTGTGATGGCCACTCCAATACCTTGATTTTGTTGTCCTTAAGCCATTTTGCCACAACTTTGGAAGTATGCTTGGGGTCATTGTCCATTTGGAAGACACATTTGAGACCAAGCTTTAACTTCCTGACTGATGTCTTGAGATGTTGCTTCAACACAGCCACATCATTTTCCATCCTTATGATGCCATCTATTTTGTGAAGCGCAACAGTACCTCCTGCAGCAAAGCACCCCCACAACATGATGATGCCATCCCCGTGCTTCACGGTTGGGATGGTGTTCTTTGGCTTGCAAGCCTCCCTCTTTTTCCTCCAAACATAACAATGGTCATTATGACCAAACAGTTCTATTTTTGTTTCATCAGACCAGAGGACATTTCTCCAAAAAGTACGATCTTTGTCCCCATGTGCAGTTGTAAACCGTAGTCTGGCTTTTTTTTTATGGTGGTTTTGGAGCAGTGGCTTCTTCCTTGCTGAGCGGCCTTTCAGATGATGTCGATATAAGACTCGTTTTACTGTGGCTATAGGTACTTTTGTACCTGTTTCCTACAGCATCTTCACAAGGTCCTTTGCTGTTGTTCTGGGATTGATTTGCACTTTTCGCAGTACGTTCATCTCTAGGAGACAGAACGCGTCTCCTTCCTGACCGGTATGACGGCTGCGTGGTCCCATGGTGTTTATACTTGCATACTATTGTTTGTACAGATGAACGTGGTACCTTCAGGAATTTGGAAATTGCTCCCAAGGATAAACCAGACTTGTGAAGGTCTACAATTATTTTTTTGGTCTTGGCTGATTTCTTTTGATTTTCCCATGTCAAGCAAAGAGGCACTGAGTTTGAAGGTAGGCCTTGAAATACATCCACAGGTACACCTCCAATTGACTCAAATGATGTCAATTAGCCTATCAGAAGCTTCTAAAGCCATGACATAATTTTCTGGAATTTCCCAAGCTGTTTAAAAGGCACAGTCAATTTAGTGTATGTAAACATCTGACCCACTGGAATTGTGATAGTGAATTATAAGTGAAATAATCTGTCTGTAAACAATTGTTGGAAATATTACTTGTGTCATGCACAAAGTAGATGTCCTAACCGACTTGCCAAAACTATAATTTGTTAACAAGACATTTTTAGAGTGGTTGAAAGACGAGTTTTAATGACTCCAACCTAAGTGTGTGTAAACTTCCGACTTCAACTGTACCTGTGGCTTGAGCTTCTCTGTGGGTTAGCTACCCTACTGTAACTAGCTCTCTGCTTCTCCCTGAGGTGACAGACTGCCTTCGCTGCCTCCCTCTGAGCCAGCTGATACGGAGGGTTGAAAAGGGAGACCAAAATAGATGCAACATCCCACTGCCCTAGACTTAAGGAAATGGCAGAACTATGACATGACATCCATGCTGCTTTGTGAAGGAAGCATAAATTATTATTATTTATTTTTTTAAACCCACCATAATGTGCAGTGGGGAAACATCTAAGATATTCTATAATTCAGGAAAATGCATGGCATGCATGATTTTCTATAAGTAGTGTATAACCTAAATTCTGTTCAGTAATTACATTTAAATATATATATTTTTAATCAAGTAAACATTTTATCCCTACTGATTTGCAATTTTATACATAGCATACAATACCAATGCAGGTATTCCATTAGCAGTTCAACAACAATGTACAGTTCCATAAAATAACATTCATGCCACAACATAATAAGCAGTATAATTATATCCAGCTTTAATCAAGTCAGAGCACAAATCATCCATACAATTACATTACTGAACACTTCCCTGGTGTTGCCAGCCCCATGCTGAAACCAACTGAGCTATCACAGTTCTGGTATTACCCACAGTGAACTAGTGTTGCAGTCTAGTAATTATTCTAATAAACCTAAATGGTGAGCTCTAATCCCGATGGTCCCCATTAAGATGTTATTGCTCTGCAGATGTTAGGTATTTTCCCCCACACTTCTCCTCTTTTGGCTTAGCACCCTCTACCCAGAGCCATACACCTGCCTCTACCTATAGGATGCAGTATATTTCCATTGTCACCTGTCTGCCCATTGTGCTGCCAGTTGGCATGAAAGATTAAATGGAAACTGTTAATCAGTCTGTTATTTAGTAGACTGGCGAATTGAAAACTGTGTGGATCAATACAAAAATAAAGAAATGTATAGACCTATCTCTGGGGATGTGTGTCAGTCATTTACTTCCTTTGAGGAATCGTGGTCTTGGAGCTCTGTATGCACACTAGTAGGCTAGGAGCTCTGTATGCACACATGTACAGGGCATTTGGAAAGTATTCAGACCCCTTAACTTTTTCCCACATTGTTACAGCCTTATTCTAAAATTGATACAATTCCCCCATCATCAATCTACCCACAATACCCCATAAATGACATAGTGAAAACAGGTTTTTAGAATTATTTGCAAATGTATAAAAACAAAAACAAAATAAAACACCTTATTTACATAAGAATTCAGACCCTTTGCTATGAGACTAGAAATTGAGCTCAGGTGCATCCTGTTTCCATTGATCATCCTTGAGATGTTTCTACATGGAGTCCACCTGCAGTAAATTCAATTGATTGGACATGATTTGGAAAGGCACACACCTGTCTATATAAGGTCCCACAGTTGTCAGAGCAAAAACCAAGCCATGAGGTGGAAGGAATTGTCCGTGGAATGCTAAGATTGTATCGATTCACAGCTCTGGGAAACGGTACCCAAGAAAAGTGGCCTCCATCATTCTTAAATGGAAGAAGTTTGGAACCACCAAGACTCTTCATAGAGCTGGCCACCCAGCCAAACTGAGCAATTTGGGGCGAAGGGCCTTGGTCAGGGAGGTGACCAAGAACCCGATGGTCATTCTGACAGAGCTCCAGAGTTCCTCTGTGGAGATGGGGGAACCTTCCAGAAGGACAACCATCGCTGCAGCACTCCACCAATCAGGCCTTTATGGTAGAGCTGCCAGATGGAAGCTACGCCTCAGTAAAAGGCATGACAGCCCGCTTGGAGTTTGCCAAAAAGGCATCTAATGGACTCTCAGAGCATGAGAAACAAGATTCTCTGGTCTGATGAAACCAATAATGAATTATTTAGCCTGAATGTCAAACATCACATCTGGAGGAAACCTAGAACCATCCCTATGGTGAAGAATGGTGGTGGCAGCATCATGCTGTGGGGATGTTTTTCAGCAGCAAGGACTGGGAGACTCGTCAGGATCGAGGGAAGGATGAACGGAGCAAAGTGCAAAGAGAGATCCTTAATGAAAACCTGCTCCAGAGCGCTCAGGACCTCAGACTGGGTGAAGGTTCACCTTCCAACAGGACAACGACCCTAAGCACACAGCCAAGACAACGCAGGAGTGGCTTTGGGACAAGTCTCTGAATGTCCTTGAGTGGCCCAGCCAGAGCCCAAACTTGAACCCGATCTATCATCTCCGGAGAGACCTGAAAATAGCTGTGCAGCGACGTTGCCCATCCAACCTGATAAGAGATTGAGAGGATCTGCAGAGAAGAACGGGAGAAACACCACAAATACAGGTGTGCCAAGCTTGTAGCGTCATACCCAAGAAGACGCAAGGCTGTAATCGCTGCCAAAGGTGTTTCAACAAAGTACTGAGTAAAGGGTCTGAATATTTATGTAAATGCGATCTCAGTTTTTTTAACGTTAAAAAAATAATTTAAAAAACGAAAAAAAAACTGTTTTTGCTTTGTCATTATGGCGCACTGTCTGTAGATTGATGAGGGGTAAAAACGATTTATGAAGAAGGCTGTAACCTAAAATAAATGTGGAAAGTCCAGAGGTCTGAATACCTTCTGATTGCACTGTATGTGGTGAGTCAATAAAGTAATTACCTATGGCATCAGGTAACTGCCAAAGGAAACAAGTAAATGAGGGATAAAGTATATTGAAAGCAGGTGAGTTAATTAAGCAATTAGGGTCATGGGTAAAAATGTCCAGTTGCCCATTATTTTGCTTACCATGGCTAGAAGAGATCTCAGTGAATTTGAAAGAGGGGTCTCAAAGGAGCATAGGGGGTTTAAAGTGTGTGTGTCAGTCACCAGATCTCAACCTAAATGAAACTTATGGGAGATTCTGGAGCTGCGTCTCAGACAGCATTTTTTACCACCATCAACAAAACAATAAATTATGGAATTCCTCGTGGAAGAATGGTGGTGTCGCGTCGCATCGCATCCCTCCAAGAGAGTTCCAGACACTTATAGAATCTACAGTATGCCAAAGCGCATTGAAGCTGTTCTGGCAGCTCGTGGTGGCCAAACGCCCTATTAAGACACTCTATGTTGGAGTTTCCTTTATTTTGGCAGTTACCTGTATTCCACTAGTAAGCATTTATGTGTTAACCATTTTCTCAGATGATTTCAGCTCATTAGATCTCCCATATGTTTCATGTCTATGTCTAAGTCAAAGGCATTATACTAAATCCTTAAGTGCTTCTCTGATTATCCTTTCTATTCCCATAATCTCATATAACAAATCTTGCCATTGATCTTCACACTAGTGGAAGTGAAATGAAAGCTCCAACCAGACCCTCTGTAAAATAATCAGCTGTCATCCTCGCCACTATAGCCTACAATACAAGTACAGAATGGAATAGAATACTTAAACTCTTTAAAAGGGAATTTTTCTTGTGCTTGTATGCTAATATCCGCAGTACTGACAGTAATGCCAAAGTACTAGGATTAATTAAATGTTTATGTACTGCTTTGGAATGAAGTATATGGTTTACTAATGGGTTTTGAAGTCCTCCTTATGTAGGTACCCTTGAAATAAAGTGTGGGTTTGTTTTTGTTGGCCTTTGTAATGTCTGTGAGTCAAATAAGTCTCCATGTCAAAATAACACCTCTGGACAAGACACCCACTGTGGGAACAATGGTCTAAATTGTAGCCTTGCCCATTTGTGATTAGTAACCTTGGCAATTGACTTTTAGGCTTTCTGCCATCACTGGATCTGGTATACATTTTTTAAGTCTAGTTTTATGTTGTGTATTTTGGTCTGTGGAGAACTGACAATCAAGGTCCCATACCGGCTGGTCAAATAAGCACCTATTACAATGACTGGCTGCGCTTCAAAATGGGGTCACAGCACCCTCTAGAGGGAAGAGATGAAACTTCATGGTGACTTCAAATGAGTAAATCACTGACCCTCACAGTAAAGCAATTGGATAATACTTAAAACTCAAGTGTAAAACTCAGTTTATTAATGCGTTGCGAATAAAATAACCAAATTCATAAAATATTGTATGAATGTTGAAGAGCGGTTATGAAAAGTAAGTAATAAGAATTAAACATGCCTGACATAAATGGCAATTCATTATACTTTTATGAAATGGAAAGTATTTGAAAGCTCTGATTTGGTGCCATGACAATGTTATAGGTTGCCATTGTTGTAGGCTGTCATGATATGTTGCAACCGGTGATATACTGTAGGTACTGTAGGTGTAGCTACTATAATATTTCTTATGGCTTTATACATTATTCAGTTCTATGTGAAGTCCCTAGGGGCTACAGGATGGTTGTTTCTGGATGGGGCCAAAGAGCTATGGCAATTACAAGTGGCATTGAAAGAGATTATTTCCTGTTGGTTCCTGGGGTTGAAATGGCATATATTATATCATACTATATATAATATTATAAAAAATTATCCGAAGTCACAGAATAACTTTAAAGAATCATTAGTGCTGTTTCCATTGCAGGCTGAAGATCAAAACCAACCACTAATAAATGTATACTTTGCAAAAAAACATCACTGTAAGTCAAATGTAAAACCATTTCTAACAAGGAATGTACAAATAACAAATTGCAAAAAGTACTCCACAATATATAAAAACAGATTATATTGAATTGCAAACGCAAAGTTTTAATCATGTTAACACAGACTAATTGATTCATGACATGATCAGAAAGTCTTGATTACATCCACTTGAAGTTTAGGGCCACAGAACAAGTCTAAAAATAGCTAAAAAGCTAATTGGTATAATAAATTAAAACAGCGTAACATAATTAAGGATAACAGCAATTACAATGCTGTATAAGGGCACAGAGAAATGTTGACTTCTTAAATGTCAAATTAATTCCCTGCCATTAAATAAATCAACAAAATAATTTTCTTTATAACTCTGAACATCTTACATTTCTATGAAAGGTATTCATTTGCGTTTTGAGGTTTGCATGTTCACCTGTGTGGCTATGGCAGGTGTCTTTGTGTGTGTGTGGGGGTTTCCAGAGAAAGTAGTGTGTCCGTGTTGTGAAAGTGTTTCCGGATTTTAGGTCCAGGACGGTTCTGTTGAAGTTTTTGTATATAGTTATGAGTTTGTCCAAGATTGTGTCACGCAGTCATTGCAGCTCCGTAAACAAATGCACCCACAATGAAATGTAGACCCCCAAAAATGTAATAGACAAGGCACCTGGTGCATTTTCAGACCACAAACTTGTTTTTGGTGGTGGAGCCGCTCTTGGTGGCGGTGTCAGAGTGTGACTGGTAGCCAATGGTCATCTTCATGGGGATTCCCAAGCGCTCCTTATACACACTCCTGTTGTCACACAGATGGCCGTATTTGAAGGGAGTTGGTAGCAACAAACTTTTTGGTATTGGATCTTAGTAATTTAACCAAGCCCAAAATAATTTACAAATACTAAGACTATACACTCTTTAGTAAGTCAGCACATTTTCCTGAGTCCTGATCAAAGTTGGAGTGATGACTAACAAACATTGACTTCACATTGATCTAACTTACCCGATGTGTGTTATGGCTTCCTTGTTGTCAAAGTCTGCCGTCCAGATGGCGATTTTGTCTCCTTTCGAGCGAATATTGACTACTGCTCCACACACTTCGTCACTATAGTCATCAAAAGTCTCCCCAACAAGGCAGAGAAGCTGGACAGGTGAAGTGTCAGGAAGAATATGGATCCACACATTAACGTTTCAGTGGCATCACAGAATTCCTTAATCCAGCCACACAGGGAAAAGGTCAAGGTTGCATTTCATTCCAAATTGTCTGCGCGCGCCCACACACACACACACACACACACACACACACACACACACACACACACACACACACACACACACACTCACTCACTCACTCACTCACTCACTCACTCACTCACTCACTCACTCACGGTTTCTAGCCAGAAGCGGTCCAGGTCTTGTCTCCTCTGCTGCTTGCTGAGAGTGATCAGCCAGCGCCCTCCATGCTTGTTCCGCTCATCCTCCCACATGGGCTCAATGCCATCCTGTCACACCAGAGGAGACACAGCTTTACTTGCATTAACAAGGCCATGGCTGAACAGTCCTGAACAACTTTCTTCCAGGTACAATTCTTAATTAAGTTGCAAAGATACCATGTAGTAACATGGAATAAAATGAGTTCCTTGTCTGCTTTTTGAAATGCAACAAACCTACCTTAAAGAGGGAGTAGTCGCATCCAGATATCAGATTGCTTGACAACTGAATATGATTATAGAGACTGAAATGACAAGATAATTTCGTAAGTACAATACACAATTGCAGTGTATTATTGACAACTGAATGCTATCAAGATGATGAATGAAGACAAATTTTGGTATAATCTCAAATCATCCTTTTAATATTTATTCAATCCTTGTCATCACAAAACAAGAACAACTTTAGTCTTATTGATTCTTACGCCCAGAAATCTTCAACAGTGTCAAACGTGGAGATGAGGCAGAGGTTCGCCTGCCACGTTTTGGTCTTATCATTTTTGAAGAACCAAAGAGACCATCTGTTGGGGCAAAACAGAAATGGGATTTGCATAAGGTAAACACTGGCTAATTAAACGCATGCTAATCAAATGTAATCAACAGCCCATAAGCCTCAAAGCAAATTAGGACCTTATGGATGAGGGGGAAAACATTGACAAGGTTCATTGCTTTGTGACATTCATTCAATGTAAAATCCTTAGGCAGTTCAAATGCGCTTGACTGCAATAAGAAAGGGCAATGCATGGTTGGTAATCACACACAGACAGCCTCAGCTTGTGGTGGTATGAACACTCATAAGCCAAAGTCACCTCTTTAGGTTTGGGTCATGATACTACCAATGTGAATTCATCATGCCTGAGACCTGGGGGCACGTAAACTCAGAGGCAACACTGTAAACTGGTGGGATCTACGTGATACTTTACATCAGATGAATACCCACCACTCTTACAGAAAACAACTCCCCGGAGGCCTTTTGCAGGAAGTTTCCTTACCACGGATCAGCAGCCTGTAATGAACAAGGGTTTTTAAAGAGCAGTAACCTGGGTCAGCTTACTTGTTCTGGAGGGGGTGTTTGATATAGCTCTCAGGGCTCACTATCTCCTGACCAGTCTCTGCTTCTTCTCCTCCTTCAGCATGTTGGGGATTTAAATTGATCTCCTAGTGGAAAACAATTTGGAAGAAGTAAGAAGCGTTATCTTGCAGGACTGTCATGCCTTGGGTCATTGTCATGTTTTTTGTAGTTTTTTTTATACAAAGCTGGGTTGATGGTGAGTATAGGTAACAATCAATGAAACATGTGATGTTTGAAAGCTTTTCCATATGACCTCGGACGGAAGTTATTTTTGCAACATATTGTAATTAAAAAAAAACTTTATATAGACACTAATCAAATAGATGGTCCAACATTATTTAAAATCAATGAAATAAACAGTTTGTTTTTGCTAGGGTGGAAATATGGACAAGCATAAACAAACTTTTGCACCAGCCATAATGATTGGGCAAGTTGGTGAACTGTCTATCATCTAGATCTGGACAACAAAAGGGGGCTTAAAGCTTCCTCCTCTTGGGTTCTCAGCTGAAGGTATGGACCACAGCTGGCTCCATGTGACCTACAATCCCGACGCTCTGTTTTAACGTTTAGAAACGTTAATAAAGCTCACTTGCGATACAAATTTGGAAACATAAAGCCCACAATTTTCACATCACACCAAAATAAAATAATTTCACAAATACAAAATACACACCTCACTGGTTTTAACACAGTTGAAGCTGACAGTATTTTTCTGGCCTCGTTCTTCCGTTACACACGTGTTCAAAGACATTTCAATTAGAGGTCGACCGATTAATCGGAATGGCCGATTACATTGCACTCCACGAGGAGACTGCGTGGCAGGCTGACTACCTGTTATGCGAGTGCAGCAAGGAGCCAAGGTAAGGTGCTAGATAGCATTAAACGTATCTTAGAAAAAACATTTCATCTTAACATAATCACTAGTTAACTACACATGGTTGATGATATTACTAGTTTATCTACCTTGTGCTGCGTTGATTATAATCGATGCGGTGCCTGTTGATTTATCATTGAATCATAGCCTACTTCGCCAAACGGCGATTTAACAAGCACATTTGCGAAAAAAGCACTGTCGTTGCACCAATGTGTACCTAACCATAAACATCACCTCCTTTCTTAAAATCACAAGTATATATTTTCAAACCTGCATATTTAGTTAATATTGCCCGCTAACATGAATTTATTAGGGGGCTCCATTTTCACTTTTGGATAAAATGGTGCCCAATTTAAACGGCCTCGTACTCTGTCCTAGATCATATGATATGCATATGATTATTACTATTGGATAGAAAACACTCTGAAGTTTCTAAAACTGTTTGAATTATATCTGTGAGTAAAACATAACTCATTTGGCGGGCAAAATTCCAAACAGGAAATTCTGAAAATTCTGAAATGGGTCGCTATGAAAGGCATCGCCTATTCAATTGCCTAATATTTATGGATATGTATGCACTTCATACGCCTTCCACTAGATGTCAACAGGCAGTAGAACGTGGAATGAAGTGTCTAGCCTTATGTGGGACCGAATGAGAGCCTTTGGAGTGACAGGTCAGTCATATTGCCAGTTTTTGGCCACGCACTTAGGTATGTCATATCTTTGTCTGCAAATCGTTAGATAGACACGAAGAAATGCTCCGCCTGGGACGTTATTGGATATAAATGAGAAAAACATCCTGAAGATTGATTCTCAACTGAGTTTGACCAGTTTATTCGACTTTTATTATCACATTTAGAAGTTTTCGTTCATTGCGTCAAATCTTCATGGACACGTGAGCTACACATGCTAGCCAAAGTTGCTAATTCGACAGAAGAAATGGACATTCTAAAACAAAACAACGATTTATTGTGGAACTAGGATTCCTGGCACTGCATTCTGATGAAAGTTCATCAAAGGTAAGGGAATAGTTATGATGTTATTTCGTATTTTTGTTGACTCTGTTGACTCCAACATGGCGGAGAATGGCTGAGCGCTGTCTCAGATTATTGCATGCTGTGCTTTTTACTAAAGTTATTTTTTTTAAATCTAACACAGCGGTTGCATTAAGAACCAGTGTATCTTTAATTATATGTACAACATGTATTTTTCATCAAAATTTATGATGAGTTTTTCTGTTAGATTACGTGGCTCTCTAAAATTTCTCCGTATATTTTGGAGCCATTTCTGAACATGGCGCCAATGTAAAACCACGATTTCTGGCTATAAATATGCACATTTTCGAACAAAACATAAATGTATTGTATAACATGATGTCATAAGACTGTCATCTGATGAAGTTGTTCAAAGGTTAGTGATTAATTTTATCTCTATTTGTGGGTTTTGTGAAAGCTATCTTTGCGGTGAAAAAATGGCGTTGTGTTTTGGGATATGGTGGTGAGCTAACATAAATATATGTTGTGTTTTCGCTGTAAAACATTTTAAAAATCGGACATGTTGGCTGGATTCACAAGATGTTTATCTTTCATTTGCTGTATTGGACTTGTGATTTCATGTATTTATATTATATGATATTCCCTGTTGCGCTAGGCTAGGCTATTCTAGTCAGCGTTTCTGATGAGAATGATCCCGGATCCGGGATGGGTATTGAGTAGAATTAACTAGGAAAATTGTGTCACTTCTCTTGCGTTCTGTGCAACAGAGTCAGGGTATATGCAGCAGTTTGGGCCGCCTGGCTCGTTGCGAACTGTGTGAAGACTATTTCTTCCTAACATAGACAGCCAACTTCGCCAAACGGGGGATGATTTAACAAAAGCGCATTTGCGAAAAAAGCACAATCGTTGCACGAATGTACCTAACCATAAACATCAATGCCTTTCTTCAAATCAATACACAGAAGTATATATTTTTAAACCTGCATATTTAGTTAAAAGAAATCCAGGTTAGCAGGCAATATTAAACTAGGGAATTGTGTCACTTCTCTAGCGTTCATTGCACGCAGAGTCAGGGTATATGCAACAGTTTGGGCCGCCTGGCTCGTTGCGAACTAATTTGCCAGAATTTTACGTAATTATGACATAACATTGAAGGTTGTGCAATGTAACAGGAATATTTAGACTTATGGATGCCACCCGTTAGATAAAATATGGAACGGTTACGTATTTCACTGAAAGAATTAACGTTTTGTTTTTCAAATTATAGTTTCCGGATCTGACCATATTAATGATCTAAGGCTCGTATTTCTGTGTGTTATTATGCCAAAAATAAGTCTATGATTTGATATTTGAAAGAGCAGTCTGACTGAGCGGTGGTTGCCAGCAGCTCTTCGCTGTGCTTCAAGCGTTGAGCTGTTTATGACTTCAAACCTATCAACTCCTGAGATTAGGCTGGTGTAACTGATGTGAAATGGCTAGCTAGTTAGCGGGGTGCACGCTAATAGCGTTTCAATTGGTGACGTCACTCGCTCTGAGACCTTGAAGTAGTTGCCGCGGCTTTTGTGGAGCGATGGGTAACAATGCTTCGAGGGTGGCTATTATCGATGTGTTCCTGATTTGAGCCCAGGTAGGGGCGAGGAGAGGGACGGAAGCTATACTGTTACACTGGCAATATAAGAACATCCAATAGTCAAAGGTATATGAAATACAAATGGTAGAGAGAGAAATAGTACGATAATTCCCATAACTACAACCTACCTGGGAATATTGAAGACTCATGTTAAAAACTTCTTGACGCACGGATCCCTTTAGCGGGATCGTTTTCGTAAACAACCGCTGAATTGCAGAGCGCCAAATTCAAAAAGAAATTGCTAAACATTTTTAGATTCATGAAATCACAAGTGCAATATAGCAAAACATAGCTTAGCTGGTTGTTAATCCACCTGTCGTGTCAGATTTCGAAAATATGCTTTACAGCGAAAGCAATCCAAGCATTTGTGTGAGTTTATCGATCACTAAACAAAACATTAAGAACACCTAGCAGCAATGTATATTGGTCACGAAAGCCAGAAAAGCAATAAAATTAATCGCATACCTTTGATGATCTTCGGATGTTTGCACTCACGAGACTCCCAGTTACACAATAAATGTTCCTTTTGTTCGATAAAGATAATTTTTATATAAAAAAAACTAAATTTGTTTGGCGCGATATGTTCAGTATTCCACAGCCTTAGGCAGGTCATCAAGGCTTGACGAAAATTCCAAAAAGTATCCGTAAAATTTGTAGAAACATGTCAAATGTTTTTAATAATCAATCCTCAGGTTGTTTTTAACATCAATAATCGATAATATTTCAACCGGACTGTAAACTATTCAATACTGGAGAGAAAGAAAATGTCGAGCAACCAGTGTCGAGCGCATGAACAAATGTAAGGACCTCCGCCTATCCACTGACGCGTTTTGATAAATCTCGCAAATTTTTCAGAATAAAAGCTTGAAACTATGTCTAAAGACTGTTCACACCCTGAGGAAGCCATTGGAAAAGGAATCTGGTTGATATCCCTTTAAATGGACGAAAGGCAGGCAATGGAACAGTGATTTTTCAAAATAAGAGTCACTTCCGGGTTGGATTTCCTCAGGTTTTCGCCTGCAAAATCAGCTCTGTTATACTCACAGACAATATTTTGACAGTTTTGGAAACTTTAGAGTGTTTTCTATCCTACTCAATTATATGCATATTCTAGTATCTGGACCTGAGAAATAGGCAGCTTACTTTGGGAACGTTATTTTTCCAAACATAAAAATTCTGCCCCCTAGCTTCAAGAGGTTAAAAGTAGAGGTTGACCGATTTAATCGGTAACAATCGGAAATCGGTATTGTTGGGCGCCGATTTGCCGATACATTTTTTTTTACACCTTTATTTAACTAGGCAAGTCAGTCATCCCCCTCTTCAAAGGGAGAGACACTCTAGACCCAAACTGCTACAGACCTATATCTATCCTACCCTGCCTTTCTAAGGTCTTCGAAAGCCAAGTTAACAAACAGATCACCGACCATTTCAATTCCCACCGTACCTTCTCCGCTATGCAATCTGGTTTCCGAGCTGGCCATGGGTGCATCTCAGCCACGCACAAGGTCCTAAACAATATCATAACCGCCATCGATAAGAGACAATACTGTGCAGCTGTATTCATCGACCTAGACAAGGCTTTCGACTCTGTCAATCACCACATTCTTATCGGCAGACTCAACAGCCTTGGTTTCTCAAATGACTGCCTCGCCTGGTTCACCAACTACTTCTCAGACAGAGTTCAGTGTGTCAAATCGGAGGGCCTGTTGTCCAGACCTCTGGCAGTCTCTATGGGGGTGCCACAGGGTTCAATTCTCGGGTCGACTCTCTTCTCTGTATACATCAATGATTTCACTCTCACTGCTGGTGATTCTCTGATCCACCTCTGCGCAGACCACACCATTCTGTATACCTCTGGCCCTTCTTTGGACACTGTGTTAACTAACCTCCAGACGAGCTCCAATGCCATACAACTCTCCTTCCGTGGCATCCAACTGCTCTTAAATGCAAGTAAAACTAAATGCATGCTCTTCAACCGATCGCTGCCCGCACCTGCCCGCCCGTCCAGCATCACTACTCTGGACGGTTCTGACTTAGAATATGTGGACAACTACAAATACCTAGGTGTCTGGTTAGACTGTAAACTCTCCTTCCAGACTCACATTAAGCATCTCCAATCCAAAATTAAATCTAGAATCGGCTTCCTATTTCGCAACAAAGCATCCTTCACTCATGCTGCCAAACATAACCTCGTAAAACTGACTATCCTACCGGTCCTTGACTTCGGCGATGTCATTTACAAAATAGCCTCCAACACTCTACTCAGCAAATTGGATGCAGTCTATCACAGTGCCATTTGTTTTGTCACCAAAGCCCCATATACTACCCACTACTGCGACCTGTATGCACTCGTTGGCTGGCCCTCGCTTCATATTCGTCACCAAACCCACTGGCTCCAGGTCATCGATAAGTCTTTGTTAGGTAAAGCCCCACCGTATCTCAGCTCACTGGTCACCATAGCAGCACCCACCCGTAGCACGCGCTCCAGCAGGTATATTTCACTGGTCACCCCAAAAGCCAATTCCTCTTTTGGCCGCCTGACAGCAGAGTACGCTGCCCAACCTTATGTAATTAGAAAGAGGAGATTATCCTGATTAAAATGGTGTCCGACTTGAAAAAAATCTAAATATACACATTGCGAGATATTTGGCGAAATATACCAGCATGCCCTCCATAGGAAAACAATGTGGGGAGCTCAGCGTTCCAAGGGCAAAAGGTATTTCGAGGCTAGCGTTTGACAACGGAGTACGCTGCCCAGTCTTACATAATTAGAAAGAGGAGATTATCATGTTTAAAATGGTGTCCAATTTGAAAAAAATCTAAATATACACAGATATTTGGCAAAATAGACAGACATGCCTTTATTTCCCTATAGGAAACAATGGGACTAGATTTGTTTGTTTATTATCACATATTTTTATTTGTAAAAGTAATAAACACATTTTATATGATCAGATATTTAAAATGTTTAAATACATTGAATTATTGAACAATTACACATTTCACATTATGTATTTATTTTCTTTTTAACTAGTAAACCTACACATTCTGAACAATTATAGTTAAGCAGTGTATTGGTAGTTAGTTAACATGCTACCTAACTGATCAACAATTATAGGTACAAGCTAATAACAAGGTATATATGCTCTCTTATTGAACAAGCAGCTTAACTCAAATAATGATGTGTGCGCCAGTCATCTCTCTCCAGGTTGTTGTGCTGCTTGGCTGGCTAGCTGCTCAACGGTTTCCTCCAGATATTGCCACTGTTCGCGCACACACTGCAGTGCACACTACCACCATCAGTTGCGTGTGTACGCCAGTTCCAGAAAGTCCACTCCTTGCATACGTATTGTAAATATGACGAATCATAGATTGGCAAGGAAATCCTCTTCATCTTCACTGTCCAACTGCATTGTCACGGAGCTGGAACCAGCAGAAGAGGATGGAGTGGCCTTAAAGCTGTATGTTGCTGTGGTGCCAAACTGCTGCAGAACTTCACTTGGTAGTTTATGCTGGTAACAGGTATCACCATCCAGCTTGGGTCCATACCGCACCAGGAGTATGGAGTTGAGAGTGTGCAGTCTTAACTTTGACTTGACCACACTCATTTGGCTGAACAGCCGTTCAACCTCCACATTTGAGTGTGGCAAGGAGAGGACAGCGAGTGCAGCTTTGCACAGTCCTTCAAATGGATTTGACCCGGAAGAGTCTGTGTAGTTCTTCACTTCACTCCAAAACTCGACTGTATTTTCAGTTGAATCCCACCTAAACAGATTGATGTTTCTCCATTGGGGTGGCAGGTAGCCTAGTCGTTAGAGCGTTGGACTAGTAAGTGAAAGGTTGCAAGATCGAATCCCCGAGCTGACAAGGTAAAAATCTGTCGTTCTGCCCCTGAACAAGGCAGTTAACCCACTGTTCCTAGCCCGTCATTGAAAATAAGAATCTGTTCTTAACTGACTTGCCTAGTAAAAGAAAACATATATATATAAACATTTGGGAAACAATTTTTTGGGGCTGGTACCCCAGTGACTTTAATAATTTCAGTGGTGCCTTTATTGTGCTTTGGTATTTCCTTAACATTGAACAAGGCCATGTTTTGCAAGGCGTCTAGGTTGTCTGGGAGCCTTGCTTGCAGCTCCTTGCTTAAATCTTGTGAACACCGTTGTGCACCCCAGTCATCACGGACGCATTGTCAGTGCCAATACCCTGAAGATTCTCTTTTTTAAGGTTACACTTCTCAAGAAACTCAACTACCGCCTTTGCTATTGATCTGGCATCGCCCCCTCCAATTCAACCAACCCGAAAAATGTGGACACAACGGTTCTTTTTTTAGCTCTGAAATACCAAATCACCACACCCAGGTATTTCGAGACACTGACATCAGTGTACTCATCCAAAAGGAGACTGAACTTCTCATCCCCCACATCTGATGTTACCCTTTTGAGAAAATAAGGAGCCAGTACTCCTCTAATCATTTCTGTGCACTTGCTGCGGTGCATTTGAAAGTTTGTTGCTGCCACAGAATCTGAAAAGGCAGCTTTGCAAGCAATACCTAAATGGTCCCATGCTAGCAGGGAACAATGCTCCGCAATGGCCATTGCCATAGGAGCTTTTGCAGTTATCCACTTTCTTAACCAACTGTGGTAATGTAGACTGCGTTGTGGGGTTGTACGGTTTTGATTTATTTATATGCTTTTCTGTAGCACAATGTTTTTTGATGTCATACATTTTTGCAAGCATATCTGATTTGCAGTACGCACAGTATGCTCGACAATCATCCCCAATTACTGGCTTCAGCTACCCTTTAAATTCAGGTACAGACTCCCACTCTTTTCTATACTTCTGGCTTTACAATTTTGATTGAGACATGATTGATATTGTAAGTTCTGTTCAAGATCAAACATTCGTGACCAACTATATTCATTGGGTTTGTCTCGTCGAATGCATACTACTGCTGCTGCAGTCAGCCAACCAGTGTTGGCAACTAACTTTCAGGGTAAGTTGCTAGAGGCAGGTTGATTTGTTGCTAAAAGTTGCTAAATGACATTGTGATGTCATTGCGTGATAACTTAAACTGTGTCATTACGTAGAATACACAATAACGTTACTTAAATTGACTGGCCATCTCAGCGAAAAATATGATTTGACATTTGTTCAGGTACAGACTCCCACTCTTTTCTGTACAATTTTGATTGAGACTTGTTGATTGATGTTGTAAGTTCTGTTCAAGATCAAACATTCGTGATCAACTATATTCATTGGGTTTGGCTCGTCGAACCGTACTGCTGCTGCAGTCAGCCAACAATGATTTGCAATTTGCTGAAATTGCTGCTGGCCTGCTGCTGCCTGTGCACGAGCTTAGCGCCTGCTGCTGACGTCACTCACAATGCACTTTTGCAGCATGGCACTTGTGTTGTGACTGAGTGTGTGACAGAGAAAATTGTTTTTGTATCATTTAGAAGGCAAATGCGTGCATTTTAGCGTTTGAGTCGCTTTTCAAAAGTTGCTAAAAGTTCAAAATCCATTTTTAAAAGTAGCAAAATTTGTTGCTAGGTGCTGATCGAAAAAAAAGTTGCCAGGGTAGTCTGAAAAGTTGCTAAATCTAGCAACAAAACTGCTAAATTGGCATCACTGCAGCCAACAATGATTTGCAATTTGTAGAAATTGCTGCTGTTCTGCTGCTGCCTGTGCACGAGCTGAGCGCCTGCTGCTGACGTCACTCACAATGCACTTTTACAGCCAGGCACATGTGTTGTGACAGTGTGTGACAGAGAAAATCGTTTGTCATTTAGAGGGAAAATGCGTGCATTTTAGCGTTTGAGTCACTTTTCAAAAGTTGCAAATACATTTTTAAAAGTAGCTCAATTTGTTACTAGGTGCTGAATGAAAAGAAAGTTGCCAGGGTAGTCTGAAAATTGCTAAACTGGCATCACTGGACAGGTCTCATTGCCAAAAATAGCAAAGCACGCATTGTGACGTAGAACAATAGGCAGGGCATAAAACGTTCGGGAGGCGAAAATGCCCTAAAATAAGGCCTGTTTTTTCGTGATTACTTAAACTACCGCAAGAGCTGGGACATATGGTAATATTATTAAACTGGGCTCCACGGCGGATGCAATGAAATAGTTTTTAATCTGGAAAAAAAGCCTTGTTAAAAATGACATGTGTCCAGCCTACGATGGGGCAATTGGAGATCTAATTTGACTATTGAAACAATGTTGCAAATGTCGGAGAGACAGACAGCAAGGTTTATACAAATCTCTGCTGTTAAACTAAATGTTAGTCTAAAAGCAACGTGAGATAATGTCAAGATGCTTTTTATAGTGGATATCAAGTTTATAATTTTCCTGGCTGGGCTGATGGATCAGAGTAAATAGGCATTTTAAGGCCATAGATTTAGCCGTTGGTAACTTGTGGAATAGACACCGTCTGGAATGCGTTTTTAATCAATCAGCATTCTGGATTAGACCCACCCGTTGTATATTACCTGTATAGCTCAGTGTGATTTTATTAGGAAACCAGCTAGAGATAGCTATCCAACTAGCCTGAAGTGGGATAAAAAGTTCCAAGAAAGCACAAGCTGACAACTACCTAGCGAGTTATACCATGTATAGTGCACTATTTATTTTATTAAAATATTTATGACCGAGCATATTTAGCAGCTGTCACACCGTTTACCGAACTTGGTAGCAAGCCAGATACTAGCTATTAAGGCTATTCACATAACCTAGCGAACATTCCCCTCTCACTTTGCCATGCTGCTTGGGTCGTGGCAGAAAAAGTTTCTACAACCGAAAATATGACCATAAACATGCATTTCATTCTAAGTTATTAGATTTCAGCTACTAATACAATATTTGGAGTAATATTGTATATTTTTGGGAAATGGATTCCGATAAACTTTATTAAATATTTTGGCCGGTAAAGGTACTCACCGGTTCCGCGGTCGCCATCTTATGATTCTTCGCGTAAACGTTGACATTCATTGGACTGACTTGGGGTGTAATCATTAGTCCAAACAGTTGCAAACAGTTTCGTTTTGCAACGAAAGCGATAGTTTCTATTGAATAAATTCAGGTAGTTCCCTCCCTGTTTCGTTCCGTTTGCTTCCGTTTGGTTCCTAGTGAATCCACCCCTGTTCAACGTGACAGGTCCTCTTTGGGCGTAGGTAAAAACGTTTATTGAAATAAGTAATTTAAATATTATTTGCCTACATTTTATTAGTGTAATTGTGAGTAGTGAATCCACACGTAATAATAGTCATAAAAGGAGCGAATAAAAAAATTGAATATAAATATAATTGTATTGTGTAAACTAATCAGACATTTTATTAATTGTGCGCACAGTCAATACACAATCGTATTGTAAACGCTAACTATTTTTATGGTGAACACACAAATATACTTTATTTCAGCATATAAAATAGCAAGCCAAGGTCAGAACTACATGTTGAATTTCTCATAATTATGTGCACAGGCAGCGCTCGCGAGGTTCTCTCCAGCTGACAGATCGTCCAGTCCACTCCCCAGTCTCCACCCCTCCAGACTGCAGGCATGGCGGCTATCGAGGCTCGGGAATGCGAAACTGAAGGCTGTAGCAGCAAGGCCAAACTTCAATGTCCAACCTGCATCAAGCTCGGGATCCAAGGCTCATACTTCTGCTCTCAGGTAACATTAATTTTCTAATTCATTCAGTTAGAGAGGGGTCTGACATGATACATAGCGGCCCAGCAATACATAATTCATCACGAGGTAACGTTAACATAACGGCCCTGATTGAGTTTCCTCACACACCCCTTTAGCTAGCCTAGCACATGAAGCTAACTTACAAGCAATTTTCTGCATAAAACACTAACGTTCGCTAAAAGTAACGGTTTGCAAATACATGATCTAGGAAGTTAATAACTAATGTTATAATCATGTATGAAAAATGCTTGTTGAAAAGTTTTCTTTATGGGTTTACTAGTAAGTTAGTTGTTAGCTAGCTACTAGCTAACGTTAAGTCTGTTAGTTCATCTGAGCATCAAGTTTGCGAAGTCTAGCAAATTAACGTTAACTGGCTAGATAGCCTAACTTGCTCAATTACATTGTTTGTTGCAATGAATGAAATGTTTAAATAGCCAAACAAGGAAGAGCTAACTGAGGCATGCGTTCTACACGCTGATGTAACGTTAACTAGCTATATTCATTCATTTGATTTCTCTGCCCCTGGCCTGGCTGTAAACCACCTGTGGCTTGCTTGTGTGAAATGTTGAGCAACTTTGAACGTTGTTAAATTAATGCATACCATTACCAATGGGTAACAAAGAGTATGTTAGATACAGATGGGTAGGTGGATCGGCTGCAACGTTCCACACAGGCAGTTCTGTCAGAGCCTCTATCCCACCCAGAGCCATGAGGCTAGTTGCATTCCAAGGGATATTCTAACCCCACTACTCTCTCCTTATTCTATTGGTCAGCAAAAAAAATCCATTAATTGAACAACCGAGAGATTAGTCATGGTCAAATGGCCATTGCGGTAGTTTTGAAAGAAAGTTATATCTTAGCCTTGTATGTCTTCTTGCCAGTTCGACTAGCCTAAATGGCAGCGTTCCTCAATGACACTGTTGGAAACGAAAGTGGTTTATGTAATGTGTGAAATTCAGAGCTCATTGGTTTCACTCCATCTGCCTTTAATATTGAGCAGGGATGCACAACTCCCAGTTGATTAGAGGAATTGATGATGAATTGATTCCGCAATTAGGGCCAGTGAAAAACCAACAACCAGCAGACACTGCTGCCGTTGACACCTGTACACCCCTGGTGTACTGAGTCATGTGTTTCTCTCTCCTCTCCATTTCCTCTCATTCAGGAGTGCTTCAAAGGGAGCTGGGCCACTCACAAGCAGCTGCACAAAAAAGCAAGTATGTATCCTCAACAATATTCTATCACATAGGCTTACTCCCTTCCAAATCATTTTTCAAATAGACCAAAATGTCCCTTCATGGCGTTTGTCATTGTTCCCATTCTTACCTGACCTATCATCTGAAAGCATAGAATAGGTGAAAGCCCACATAATTGCCCAAGCTTTTCCATCCTCTATTTCTTATGGTGGAATAGAGCAACGGTGTAGCCATTCAAAATGGATGAGACACTGCAATCAGTACAAGCCATTAGAGCAGGGGCGGACAACCTGAGAGGGCAGCAACACACCTGATTCAACTAAACAATGTCACCGTTAAAGGCAATTTATTTTGTTAGTAGATTTGGGCATTTTACTGCTTGGCTGGGGAAAAAACCTGTACCCACACTTGGCCCTCATAGGCTAAGCCTGCCCACCCCTGCCTTAGATGTTCACGTATACACACTAGACTAACTGATCTTTCACAATGGTGCCAAATCAGATTATCTAAATTACATTGTTTTTGCAGAGGAGGATAACCAGGATGAGGCAAAGAACTGCGTGGAGACCGACACCAACACAGACCCATGGCCTGGCTACCGCTACACGGGCAAACTACGCCCTCACTACCCACTCGTAAGAACACCTTTCTTGTACATTTCTAAATGGTGCTAATGTGCTGATATGAGCTTTTATGTAGGATATTTTTTTCTTAGCTACATAGTAGTTCAACTAATTTCCACATAACATGATTAATAGACGTAAACCACACAAGCTTTGTAAGTTTACTCATTAGCCCCCGGGAGCTGTAATCATGTCTGTAATCGCTCCTCTTGTTGGATGCTTCTGTGAGCTCCATATAATCAATCTCTGTTGTCATTGGTTCCCCCATGTAGACTCCGATGAGGACTGTCCCCAGTGACATCCAAAGACCTGACTATGCTGATCATCCACTAGGTAATGCTACTCTTAGACTGAAACAGCCTCCAGTTGCTTTTAATTATTATGAAATCCTTTGGTGTCTATTTGAAAATCTTCTCAAAGCCAGTATTCTTTGTCATGAGTTGTGTTGATATTGAAACATTACACTTTATCCAAGGAAAATGTACACTGTCAATACTAGAGGTCGACCGATTATGATGTTTCAACGCCGATACCGATTATTGGAGGACCAAAAATGCCGATACCAATTAATTGGCCATTTTTTATATATATATATTAGAAATAATGACAATAACAACAATACTTAATGAACACTTTTATTTTAACTCAGTATAATACATAACATCTATTTAGTCTCAAATAAATAATGAAACATGCTCAATTTGGTTTAAATATTTCAAAAACAGTGTTGGAGAAGAAAGTTAAAGTGCAATATGTGCCATGTAAAAAAGCTAACGTTTAAGTTCCTTGCTCAGAACATATGAAAGCTGGTGGTTCAATATTCCCAGTAAATAAATATTTGGCTGCTGTTATTATAGGAATTATGACGTGTCAACTATTTCTCTCTCTACCATTTGTATTTCATATACCTTTGACTATTGGATGTTCTAATAGGCACTTTAGTATTGCCAGCCTAATCTCAGGAGTTGATAGGCTTGAAGTCATAAACAGAGCTGTGATCAAGCATTGCTAAGAGCTGCTGGCAAACGCAGTAATGTTTGAATGAATGCTTATGAGCCTGCTGCTTCCTGCCACCACTCAGACTGCTCTATCAAATATCAAATCATAGAGTTAATTATAATGAACACAGAAATACGAGCCTTTGGTCATTAATATGGTCAAATCTGGAAACTATAATTTAGAAAACAAAACGATTATTCTTTCAGTGAAATACGGAACCGTTACGTATTTTATCAAACGGGTGGCATCCATAAGTCTAAATATTGCTGTTACATTGCACAACCTTCAATGTTATGTCATAATTATGTAAAATTCTGGCAAATTAGTTCGCAACGAGCCAGGCGGCCCAAACTGCTGCATATACCCTGACTCTGCGTCCAATAAAGGCAAGAGAAGTGACGCAATTTCCCTAGTTAATATTGCCCGCTAACATTAATTTATTTTAACTAAATATGCAGGTTTAAAAAAAATATATACTTCTGTGTATTGATTTTAAGAAAGGCAAAAGATGTTTATGGTTAGGTACATTCATGCAACGATTGTGCTTTTTTCGCGAATGCGCCTTTGTTAAATCATCAACGGTTTGGCGAATGTAGGCTGTGATTCGATGATAAATTAACAAGCACCGCATTGATTATATGCAACGCAGGACAAGCTAGTTATCCTAGTAATATCAACTATGTGTAGTTAACTAGTGATTCTGTTAACCTCTACCGCTTCTCTCTCCCGGATCCGGGATCCTCCTCATCAAAAAAGCTGACTAGCATAGCCTAGCGGGACAGGGATATCATATAATATAATTTTCATGAAATCACAAGTCCAATACAGCAAATGAAAGATAAACATCTTGTGAATCCAGCCATCATTTCCGATTTTTAAAATGTTTTACAGCGAAAACACTATGTATTTCTATTAGCTAACCACAATAGCCAAACACACAACCGCATATTTTCACCATGTTTCCACCGCATAGGTAGCTTTCACAAAACAAAACCGACCAAATAGAGATAAAATTAGTCACTAACCAAGAAACAACTTCATCAGATGACAGTCTTATAACATGTTATACAATAAATGTATGTTTTGTTTGAAAATGTGCATATTTGAGGTATAAATCATAGTTTTACATTGCAGCTACCATCAAAAATACCACCAAAGCAGCCAGAATAATTACAGAGAGCAACGTGAAATACCTAAATACTCATCATAAAACATTTATGAAAAATACATGGTGTACAGCAAATGAAAGATAAACATCTTGTGAATCCAGCCAATATTTCCGATTTTTTAAGTGTTTTACAGCGACAACACAATATAGCGTTATATTAGCTTACTACAATTGCCAACCACACAACCGCATTCATTCACCGCAAAGGTAGCGATCGCAAAAAAACAGCAAAAGATATAAAATTATTCACTAACCTTGATAAACTTCATCAGATGACAGTCCTATAACATCATGTTATACAATACACTTATGTTTTGTTCGAAAATGTGCATATTTATAGCTACAAATCCTGGTTATACATTGTGAATACGTAGCATCGATTCACCAGAATCTCCGGAGATATTTTGGACACTCACCTAATCTGACCAAAGAACTCATCATAAACTTTACATAAAAATACTTGTTGTATGGCAAATGAAAGATACACTGGTTCTTAATGCAACCGCTGTGTTAGATAAAAAAATAAATAAAAACTTTACCATAACATACAGCTTGCGTTATTGTGAGACAGCGCTCACCAAAACGGCGGAGAATAGGAGTCAACATTTTACACAGAAATACGAAATAACATCATAAATTGTTCTTACGTTTGCTGGGCTTCCATCAGAATGTTGTACAAGGAGTCCTTGGTCCAGAATAAATCGCCGTTTGGTTTTAGAATGTCCATTTCTTCTGTCGAATTCGCGCCACAATGCTAGCCAAGGTTGCTAACATTCCCATCCTCTCTTGACGCAAAGAACGGAAAACTCAAAGTCCCAATAAACGTTGAATAAACTGATAAAACTCGGTTGAAAAAACCTGTTGACATCTAGTGGAAGGCGTATGAAGTGCATGCATATCGATAAATAAAAGCCAGTTGAATAGGCAGGCCCTGAAACAGAGCCTCGTTTTCAGATTTTTCACTTCCTGTTTGGAAGTTTGCTGCCAAAGGAGTTCTGTTTTACTCACAGATATAATTCAAACAGTTTTAGAAACTTGAGTGTTTTCTATCCAATAATAATATGCATATTGTATGATCTAGAATTTTTTTATTTTATTTTTTATTTCACCTTTATTTAACCAGGTAGGCTAGTTGAGAACAAGTTCTCATTTGCAACTGCGACCTGGCCAAGATAAAGCATAGCAGTGTGAACAGACAACAACACAGAGTTACACATGGAGTAAACAATAAACAAGTCAATAACATGGTAGAAAAAAAGAGAATCTATATACAATGTGTGCAAAAGGCATGAGGTAGGCAATAAATCGAATAATTACAATTTAGCAGATTAACACTGGAGTGATAAATCATCAGATGATCATGTGCAAGAAGAGATACTGGTGTGCAAAAGAGCAGAAAAGTAAAAAAATAAAAGCAGTATGGGGGGTGAGGTAGGTAAATTGGGTGGGTAGTTTACAGATGGACTATGTACAGCTGCAGCGATCGGTTAGCTGCTCGGATAGCAGATTTTTAAAGTTGTTGAGGGAGATAAAAGTCTCCAACTTCAGAGATTTTTTGCAATTCGTTCCAGTCGCAGGCAGCAGAGAACTGGAAGGAAAGGCGTCCAAATGAGGTTTTGGCTTTAGGGATGATCAGTGAGATACACCTGCTGGAGCGCGTGCTGCGGGTGGGTGTAGCCATCGTGACCAGTGAACTGAGATAAGGCGGCACTTTACCTAGCATAGCCTTGTAGATGACCTGGAGCCAGTGGGTCTGACGACGAACATGTAGCGAGGGCCAGCCGACTAGGGCATACAGGTCGCAGTGGTGGGTCGTATAAGGTGCTTTAGTAACAAAACGGATGGCACTGTGATAAACTGCATCCAGTTTGCTGAGTAGAGTATTGGAAGCTATTTTGTAGATGACATCGCCGAAGTCGAGGATCGGTAGGATAGTCAGTTTTACTAGGGTAAGTTTGGCGGCGTGAGTGAAGGAGGCTTTGTTGCGGAATAGAAAGCCGACTCTAGATTTGATTTTGGATTGGAGATGTTTGATATGAGTCTGGAAGGAGAGTTTGCAGTCTAGCCAGACACCTAGGTACTTATAGATGTCCACATATTCTAGGTCGGAACCGTCCAGGGTGGTGATGCTAGTCGGGCGTGCGGGTGCAGGCAGCGAACGGTTGAAAAGCATGCATTTGGTTTTACTAGCGTTTAAGAGCAGTTGGAGGCCACGGAAGGAGTGTTGTATGGCATTGAAGCTCGTTTGGAGGTTAGATAGCACAGTGTCCAAGGAAGGGCCGGAAGTATACAGAATGGTGTCGTCTGCGTAGAGGTGGATCAGGGAATCGCCCGCAGCAAGAGCAACATCATTGATGTATACAGAGAAAAGAGTCGGCCCGAAAATTGAACCCTGTGGTACCCCCATAGAGACTGCCAGAATAGAGTACGAGGCCGTTTAAATTGGGCACGATTTTTTCCAAAGTGAAAACAGCGCCCCCCCTATTGACAAGAAGTTTTAAGATTGATTGTTTTTATAAGATAAGTTTAATGCTAGCTAGCAACTTAGCTTGGCTTCTTGCTGCACTCGCGTAACAGGTTGTCAGCCTGCCACGCAGTTTCCTCGTGGAATGCAATATGATCGGCATCCAAAAATGCTGATTACCGATTGTTATGAAAACTTGAAATCGGCCCTAATTAATCGGCCATGCCGATTCGGTCGACCTCTAGTCAATACCCAGTACTATACTTAGAAATAGTGTTGTCGTGAAACCATCATTTTGACTTCGATACCAGGTTTTGTATCACAATACTCAATACCATCACAATACTCGAAACAAAACGATGCCATGAATGACCTACCGGGGAACAGCTGCCTTGTTCAGGGGCAGAACGACAGATTTTTACCTTGTCAGCTCAGGGATTCGATCCAGCAATCTTTCGGGTTACTGGCCCAACGCTCTAACTACTAGGCTACCTGCCGCCCCAATATCATTACATTCAATGTTTTTTTTACGTCGATATTTTTCAGACAGCCATGGAACAATTATACATTCATACAATTAATTTTACTTCGTTTTTACCAATCTAACAAGATGATATATCTCTTAAACGGGGTACATCAAGATGTAGCCTATGCCTATCCACAATACAGGCGGATTCATATTCAATAGGACTGTGTGCATGCATTGACTTATTGAGCTTGTGCTGGCTGATTACATCGATTTGTGACTTATTTTATCAACAACATTTGCGTAGAAGTAGCTTCTTTTATAAAAAATGTGCGCTGTCTCATTAACCAGTAATGACTACATTCATGAGGCAAGAGTGGGGTGGCCCATCGCAACACAGTCAATTCGCTGAGGCAATAGATCATCTTTGGGAGAGATGTGAAGAGACCAAATAAGTGTATGAATAGTTTGTGGCAATCGGCTTTCAAATCAGCATTGCGTTGTGGTTTGCGCATTATCACAAAGTACTAGGATAGTGAATTTGTTAGCTTTAGCTGTCATCTAGCAAGGAAAGTTAGCTTATAAAGCTGGAAGCTACTGATATCATCTTGCGTTGTAAAGTGTTCAAGCTTGTATGAACATTGTTTTGCGAGCAGTAAATAACAGTTTCAACATTTCTACATGCAGTGTTGCATTATTGAAGTGTGTTAACTTCAGTGCAGCATGAGTGGGGAGCTAACATGATGCAGCTGAGACTCCCAGTGCAGGCTAGCAATGAGTCATTGGAGAAGGCACAGTGCGCACTATAATAAGAGGTCGGCTGCGCTGATAAACAGACTTGATCCGTGAGACACATTTGACAGAAGTGCCCAAATTAAAGACAAATCTAGTGCCGAAGCGTTTTTCATGATCTAGTATCAAAAAAGACCGGAACAACGCTTCCCAGAAAAGTATTGATGTTTTTATGTTTAACATCTCACCTGACATACAGTATCAGTCATAGAAAATGGGTGTCTGCCCCAGCCCTAGATTCCACTAAAGCTGGTTATTCATGTTGTAACCATGGGAACCTCTAGGCTGAGCATCCATTCTGTCCATAAATTCAGAGTGTTTCGTTCTCGGAGCGTTTAGAGTGCACACTGGATGCTCTGGCTGAGGAGTAGGGTTGATCTGAGCGTTCTGGCATCACAACGGCGGTCAAGCACCCAAGCTAACATTAGGTAGCTTACTAGCTACTTCCAGACATAAATGAGAGAACACATCACTTTGACCATTTTACTCTCTCTAGCAGAGCTGATTCCTTGACTTCCATTTCTGGGGCTGCGGTCCAAATACTTAAGACACACCCTCGCATTATGCCCTTAGGGGAATCCCCGTCGCCATCTTGGATGGTGATCCAAATGATTAGCCAAGCAAGGGAAGTATGCAACGTAAGCCCCTCAGTCCTCGTTTTTAGTCGGCTTTGCGAGTGTATAATTATGTTCCCCCCCGGGACCTGAAACTCCCCATAATTCAATTTGCAACGATTGTACACCCGCTAAGAAAAGTCTGCTGAAACTTAAAAACAACATCAATGGAGAAGTCAACATACAAGTGTAAGTTAAAACCAATGCAAATAAATTTGAAATTGTGCTACTAATGCACATGACGGCACAAACACGTCTCGTAAATATGTTTTTGTTTGGTTATCTTTTGGAAATTGTAGAAATAAAACAACTTCCTTCTTCAGAAGTTCCAGCTAGGCAGGCTAACGTTAGTTAGCTAATTAATTTGCTGGCTATCATACAGTAGGCGTATATTAATAATGATATATTTAATGTAAGTAGACATGCACTCATAATTGACTGTAGCGGATATAAAGCACCCACAAGCTTCCGGTGGCTGAAAACACAATCATTGGGATGAACGAGTGACGATTTTCCGGCCAAGGGTGGTCTATTTGAAATAAAATCCTTCCTCCCTTGCCCTGCAATTGTGTACTCGTCAGACGTCATGATACGTCATCAAGTGTCCACTTAATTTGAGGGGATAGGGGGTGTCTTAAGTGTTTGGACCGCAGGCTGGGTGTCAAACTTCGATTCCACTAGGAATCAACTCATAAGATTCAGTATTTTTGCGACGGTGGAAAAAATTTTCCATAGTCTACTTCAAAAACACATTCTCACATCTTTCACAGCAAAGAGTGGGCTACAGAGGGAGAGTGATTGGGGGGCACAGCCATGCATAGGTAGGCATGTCGGCAACTAGGCAGTCAGAACTGTGCATTGGTAATCAGAATATGTAGTCTCAACGCTTTAGTTCACAATTTCTTGGCTTGCAATGCCTCGCGCAAGTTTACTAAAGTAGGGGCTATCAATGAGTAGGCTGAGCTATTCTACACGCAACAGACCGAAGCCCGAACACACACTAACGTTTTTCATAGCGAAGAGAAAGAGGAGCAAAAAAGAGGGGGGGGGGGGCAGGCAAACAGCCTACGCGAGCGGTTCTGACTATCTCTTGGTAATCTGTATCTGCCTCGTAAATTCACCAAAGGTATATATTAGGCTATCAATGATTAATGTCTCAACTATTCTTCATAGAGCCAGTGAATTGAAGTTGAACATCAGTTTAATTAGGCCTTCATCATCAGATCAGTCTGCCATTTTAGTTGCAGCCACATCTAGGGTTGCACATTTTATTCAGAGGTAAAAACTTTCCATGGGAATTAACAGGCGTATATAGCAATTAATATTAATACCATTTAAGACATAATTGCAAATGATTAAATCCTTACAATAGAAATAAAAAAAAGCAATTTAGTTACGAATTGAACTTTAATTAAATGAGTTGGCTCTTCACATGGGATGATTTCCCTGAACAACAAAAGGGAATATTGAATGATCCATCGCATGTCCCAAAAACGTTTTCAACATCTGTAAAATGATAGACGAGAAACTAAAGCTTTGGTTGTCTTCTTCTCAGGCGTCCGTGTCTTCTCCCTGGACCTCCTCAATGTCCACCTCTTGGACATCAGACTGAGGCCTCATCTTCACTGTCACTTTCCAACCTTGTTGAGGATGGCTCGTTGTCAGGCTCAGAAAGCCTCAAATTTGCCCGGATGGCAAATTTTTCAACCCTTGGATTGGTCAGCCTGTTGCGTGATTTGGTGTGTGTGTGTTCCCAAACAAGGACCAGTTGCGCTCTGAGGCGGCTGATGTTGGTGGGATTTGGAGGATGAAGGCAACGGGAAAGAGCCTCAGATCCACAAAGTCTCTTCCACCATGTGACTGATGAGATATGTTGGCACGACTGCCATATTGCATCTCCATCCCAAAGCCCTTGCTTGGAACTGTACTTCACCAGACTGCCAAGAACCTTGTTCTCATCCAGGCCAAGGGGGCGAGACACAATAGTGATGACACCATAGGCCTTGTTGATCTCTGTACCAAGACAGGATGCTCTTGCCAGCATACTTGGGGTCCAACATGTACGCTGCGGCGTGTATGGGCTTCAGGCAGACATCTTCACGCCTTTTGATGCATTTCAGAACTGCAGTTTCCTCTGCTTGGAGCAACAGTGAAGTGGGCAGGGCAGTACGGATTTCTTCTTACATTTGCAAGCAGAGTCTGAACATCAGACAGGATGGCATTGTCTTCCTCAATCCGTGCAGTGGCTATTGCTACCGGTTTCAGGACTTTCAGGCTGCTTACCACTCTCTCAAAATGCATCATCCAGGAGGATCCTCTTGATGGGGCTGTCCATATTGACAGACTGTGATATGGCCATTTCTTGGAGAGACTCTTTCCCCTCCAGGAGACTGTCAAACATGACTCCGACACCCCAACGGGTGTTGCTGGGCAGCTTCAATGTGGTGCTCTTATTCTTCTCACTTTGCTTGGTGAGGTAGATTGCTGCTATAACTTGATGACCCTTCAAATACCTAACCATTTCCTTGTCTCTCTTGTAGAGTGTATCCATTGTTTTCAGTGCCATGATGTCCTTGGAGAGCAGATTCAATGCATGAGTAGCACAGCCAATGGGTGTGATGTGAGGGTAGGACTCCTCCACTTTAGACCAAGCAGCCTTCATGTTCGCAGCATTGTCTGTCACCAGTGTAAATACCTTCTGTGGTCCAAGGTCATTGATGACTGCCTTCAGCTCATCTGCAATGTAAAGACCGGTGTGTCTGTTGTCCCTTGTGTATGTGCTCTTGTAGAATACTGTTTGAGGGGTGGAGATGATGTAGTTAATTATTCCTTGCCCACAAACATTCGACCACCCATCAGAGATGATTGCAATACAGTCTGTTTTCTCTATGATTTGCTTGACCTTCACTTGAACTCTGTTGAATTCTGCATCCAGCAAATGAGTAGATAAAGCATGTCTGGTTGGAGGGGTGTATGCTGGGTGAAGAACATTCAGAAATCTCTTCCAGTACACATCGCCTATGAGCATCAGAGGTGAACCAGTTGCATATACAGCTCGAGCAAGACATTCATCAGCATTTCTTTGACTACGTTCCTCCATTGAGTCAAAACAACTTCTGATTCCATGAGGAACATGAGCTGTTGCTATCGATACGGTGTCTGATTCATCATTTTCACCTCGAATAGAGGTGGGACTTTTGTCAGAGGTTGCTTGTTGTGAGCGCCGAGCGAACTTTATGCACTTGACCAGATGATTCTGCATCTTTGTTGCATTCTTCACATATGATTTGGCACAGTATTTGCAAAGGTACACAGCTTTTCCTAATACATTAGCTACAGTGAAATGTCTCCACACATCAGATAGTGCCCGTGCATTTTCCTGTAAAGATTTGAAAAAAAAAAGTAAAATAAAATTCCATGTACAGGTAAATAGTTAAGCAGTTAGATTAAACAACTCCTTTGTAAGATACATGTTTTAAAATTGAACATGTATGGAAACAGGTAGCAGGCTCAAGCAAGCTAAAATTCACATGGTAGCAAAAACTAACTAGCAGGAATTGTTAGAAATGATTTAAACACACTTTGCTGTAGGCTACTATATACTAGTTAATTCTTATGGCTGCCATCCCGGTAACGGGATCGATATGACAGCAGCCAGAGAAAGTGCAGGGCGCCAAATTCAAACAACAGAAATCTCATAATTAAAATTCCTCAAACATACATGTGTCTTATACCATTTTTAAGGTAATCTTGTTGTTAATCCCACCAAAGTGTCCGATTTCAAATAGGATTTTCAGCGAAAGCACCACAAACGATTATGTTAGGTCACCGCCAAATCACAGACAAACACAGTCATTTCCCCAGCCAAAGATAGGAGTCACAAAAAGCACAAATAGAGATAAAATGAATCACTAACCTTTGATTATCTTCATCAGATGACACTCATAGGACTTCATGTTACACAATACATGTATGTTTTGTTTGATAAAGTTCATATTTATATAAAAAAATCTGTGTTTACATTGGCGTGTTACGTTCACTAGTTCCAAAAACATCCAGTGATTTTGCATAGCCACATCGATTCAACAGAAATACTCATCATAAATGTAGATGATAATACAAGTTATACACATGGAATTATAGATATACCTCTCCTTAATGCAACCGCTGTGTCAGATTTCAAAAAAACTTTACGGAAAAATGAACCATGCAATAATCTGAGACGGCGCTCAGAACAATAGTCAAATTAGCCGCCATGTTGGAGTCAACAGAAACCAGAAATTACATGATAAATATTCCTCCTTACCTTTGATGATCTTCATCAGAATGCACTCCCAGGAATCCCAGGTCCACAATAAATGCTTGATTTGTTCGATAATGTCCGTTATTTATGTCCAATTAGCTACTTTGGTTAGCGCGTTTGGTAAACAATTCCAAAGTCACGAAGCGTGTTCCCTAAAAGCTGACGAAATGTCCAAAAGTTCAGTAAGTCAGTAGAAACATGTCAAACGATGTATTGAATCAATCTTTAGAATGTTAACAAATCTTGAATACATTTCCAACCGGAGAATTACATTGACTTCAGATGAGCGATGGAACAGAGCTCCCTCATGTGAACGCGCATGGTCAAAGAATGGTCAGGTCATGGCAGACCTGACAAATTCCCTCTCATTCGGCCCCCCTTCACAGTAGAGTCATCAGACAAAGTTCTACAGACTGTTGACATCTAGTGGAAGCCGTAGGAAGTGCAAACTCATTCATATCGCGCTGTGATTTCAATGGGATCTTGGTTGAAAATCTGCCAGCCTCAGAATTTCCACTTCCTGTTTGGATTTTTTCTCTGGTTTTTGCCTGCCATATGAGTTCTGTTATACTCACAGACATAATTCAAACAGTTTTAGAAACTTCAGAGTGTTTTCTATCCAATACTACTAATAATATGCATATATTAGCAACTATGACTGAGGAGCAGGCTGTTTACTCTGGGCACCTCTGTGCACCTTTCATCCAAGCTACTCAATACTGCCCCTGCAGCCACAAGAAGTTAACAAAAAATCGTGTATGTCGGGCCTCCCGGGTGGCACAGTGGTCTAGGGCACTGCATCGCAGCGCTAGCTGCGCCACCAGAGACTATGGGTTCTCGCCCAGGCTCTGTCGCAGCCGGCCGCGACCGGGAGGTCCGTGGGGCGACGCAGAATTGGCCTAGCGTCATCCGGGTTAGGGAGGGTTTGGCTGGTAGGGATATCCTTGTCTCATCGTGCACCAGCGACTCCTGTGGTGGGCCGGGCGCAGTGCGCGCTAATCAAGGGAGCCAGGTGCACGGTGTTTCCTCTGACACATTGGTGCGGCTGGCTTCCGGGTTGGAGGCGCGCTGTGTTAAGAAGTAGTGCGGCTTGGTTGGGTTGTTTCGGAAGACGCATGGCTTTCGACCTTCGTCTCTCCCGAGCCCGTACGGGAGTTGTAGCGATGAGACAAGATAGTAATTACTAACAATTGGATACCATGAAATTGGGGAGAAAAAGGGGTAAAAAAAAAATATATATATATAAAATAAATAATCGTGTATGTCATAAAATATATTCACCCCACCCAGTATTGTAATCAAAACTTACCAGAACGCATGTAGTCCTTGGCTCAGACAGTGTAGTAGTGTGGGCTTAATAGCATCTCATTGGTGTGCAAGATCTTGAGAATCAGCTGTGATGGAAGAATGCACTGTGCATGTAGAGGGTTGCAATTCCATTGAATTGGGGATAGTTTAAACAAAATATGTCACAAGACCTAGAATTGCCTTGTGTATCCAACAATAAAGGTTCACTGTTAAGCTAACGTTTTTGATGAATTTAAGCAACATTCCCAGGTTTAACTTCTCATGGAAAATGTACTCAAAATTCCTGAAATTGACCCGAAAGTTTCTGACCTTTTGCACGTCTTGTGTAAGGCCAGCCAAAAGAGCTCCATTTTGCTGCCAATTTCAATGTTGGAACGTGATATGATGAACTCCATGCATTAATTTGGCTTTGATCCCACAACCTTTCTAAAGATGCAACAAGTACTCTAATTTCGACTGATGTTACAATACCTACACTACCGTTCAAAAGTTTGACATCACTTAGAAATGTCCTTGTTTTTTAAAGAATAGCAAAAAATGTGGTCCATTAAAATAACATAATTGATCAGATATACAGTGTAGACATTGTTAATGTTGTAAATTACTTTTGTAGCTTGAAACTAGTCTAAAGAAGGCCAATTTTTATTGCTTCTTTAGTCAGAACAACAGTTTTCAGCTGTGCTAACATAATTGCAAAAGGGTTTTATAATGATCAATTAGCCATTTAACTTCTCTGCGCTACAGATCCCTTTTACGGGATCATTTTCCTAAACAACCGCTGAATTGCAGGGCGCAAAATATTACTACAAATATTTATAATCATGCAATCACAAGTGAAATATACCAAAACACAGCTTAGCTTGTTGTTAATCCACCTATCGAGTCAGATTTTGAAAATATGCTTTACAGAGAAAGAAATCCAAGCTTTTGTGAGTTTATCAATCAATGCTAGAACAGCTAGCCCCAAATTAGCATGGTCAGAAAAGCAATAAAATTAAACGTTTACCTTTGATAATCTTCGGATGTTTGCACTCACGAGACTCCCAGTTACACAACAAATGTTATTTTTGTTCGATAAATATTACTTTAATAGCAAAAAAACGGCATTTGGGTTGCACGTTATGTTCAGAA
This sequence comes from Salvelinus alpinus, assembly GCF_045679555.1. Taxonomy (NCBI): domain Eukaryota; kingdom Metazoa; phylum Chordata; class Actinopteri; order Salmoniformes; family Salmonidae; genus Salvelinus; species Salvelinus alpinus. The sequence goes on from NC_092119.1 coordinate 26,657,784, forward strand.
AACCAAAGCCTCGTTCCGTTCGACAAAAATTCCAAAAAGTATCCGTAATGGTTGTAGAAACATGCCAAATGTTTTTTTATAATCAATCCTCAGGTTGTTTTTAACAAACATAATCAATAATATTTCGACCGTAACCTATTCAATAAGAGAGGAAAGTAAAATGGAGAGCTACCCCACTCGCGCGCAGGAACTATTCAGAGGACACCTGACTACTTTTGAAAAATCTCGCCCATTTTTCAAAATAAAAGCCTGAAACTATGTCTAAAGCCTGGTCACAGCCTGAGGAAGCCATTGGAAAAGGAATCTGGTTGATACCCCTTTAAATGGAAGAAAGACGGGCCAGGAAACACAGATTAAAAAATAATAATAATAATAATAAAATGATACTTGGATTAGCTAACAACATGCCATTGGAACACATGAGTGAAGGTTGCTGATAATGGGCCTCTGTACTCCTATGTAGATATTCCGTTTCAGCTACAATAGTCAATTACAACATTAACAATGTCTAAACTGTATTTCTGATCAATTTTATGTTATTTTAATGGACACAATTAGCTTTTCTTTCAAAAACAAGGACATTTTTAAGTGACTCAACGGTTTATGTATTTCTCTACTGAAGCAGCGAAGTCTGAGAGTAAGTAGTAGCTAGTGCACACTCGCACAGTGAATTCCAGTTCAGTTTCTCGGATGGCAAGGGGCTTGAAAATTTTCCTCCATAGCCAAATAATCCTGGCAAAACCTCACGTTGCTAGGCAACCATGCAAACTTGTATAAATAGAAATGACTATGTATGGAATCTGATTGGAATGTTGACGCTGGCCAACTACTGCATAACATATACAGTGGGGAGAACAACTATTGGATACACTGCCGATTTTGCAGGTTTTCCTACTTACAAAGCATGTAGAGGTCTGTAATTTTTATCATAGGTACACTTCAACTGTGAGAGACGGAATCTAAAACAAAAATCCAGAAAATCACATTGTATGATTTTTAAGTAATTCATTTGCATTTTATTGCATGACATAAGTATTTGATACATCAGAAAAGCAGAACTTAATATTTGATACAGAAACCTTTTTCTGCAATTACAGAGATCATACGTTTCCTGTAGTTCTTGACCAGGTTTGGACACACTGCAGCAGGGATTTTGGCCCACTCCTCCATACAGACCTTCTCCAGATCCTTCAGGTTTCGGGGCTGTCGCTGGGCAATACGGACTTTCAGCTCCCTCCAAAGATTTTCTATTGGGTTCAGGTCTGGAGACTGGCTAGGCCACTCCGGGACCTTGAGATGCTTCTTACGGAGCCACTCCTTAGTTGCCCTGGCTGTGTTTCGGGTCGTTGTCATGCTGGAAGACCCAGCCACGACCCATCTTCAATGCTCTTACTGAGGGAAGGAGGTTGTTGGCCAAGATCTCGCGATACATGGCCCCATCCATCCTCCCCTCAATACGGTGCAGTCGTCCTGTCCCCTTTGCAGAAAAGCATCCCCAAAGAATGATGTTTCCACCTCCATGCTTCACGGTTGGGATGGTGTTCTTGGGGTTGTACTCATCCTTCTTCCTCAACACGGCGAGTGAAGTTTAGACCAAAAAGCTCTATTTTTGTCTCATCAGACCACATGACCTTCTCCCATTCCTCCTCTGGATCATCCAGATGGTCATTGGCAAACTTCAGACGGGCCTGGACATGCGCTGGCTTGAGCGGGGGGACCTTGCGTGCGCTGCAGGATTTTAATCCATGACGGCGTAGTGTGTTACTAATGGTTTTCTTTGAGACAGTGGTCCCAGCTCTCTTCAGGTCATTGACCAGGTCCTGCCGTGTAGTTCTGGGCTGATCCCTCACTTTCCTCATGATCATTGATGCCCCACGAGGTGAGATCTTGCATGGAGCCCCAGACCGAGGGTGATTGACCGTCATCTTGAACTTCTTCCATTTTCTAATAATTGCGCCAACAGTTGTTGCCTTCTCACCAAGCTGCTTGCCTATTGTCCTGTAGCCCCTCCCAGCCTTGTGTAGGTCTACAATTGTACCCCTGATGTCCTTACACAGGTCTCTGGTCTTGGCCATTGTGGTGAGGTTGGAGTCTGTTTGAGTGTGTGGACAGGTGTCTTTTATACAGGTAATGAGTTCAAACAGGTGCAGTTAATACAGGTAATGAGTGGAGAACAGGAGGGCTTCTTAAAGAAAAACGAACAGGTCTGTGAGAGCTGGAATTCTTACTGGTTGGTAGGTGATCAAATACTTATGTCATGCATTAAAATCATACAATGTGATTTTCTGGATTTTTGTTTTAGATTCCGTCTCTCACAGTTGAAGTGTACCTATGATAAAAATTACAGACCTCTACATGCTTTGTAAGTAGGAAAACCTGCAAAATCGGCAGTGTATCAAATACTTGTTCTCCCCACTGTATATGACCAATCCCTTAGCCAGCACTAAGCGTGTTTTCATGAATTAATAACTTTACCCATAACCCATTTCACATCAGTCAATTCCCAGTGCTGATGATCTCTGCATTGCAGTCTTCTCAAAATTAGAATGTAACCTAGATTCCTGGGCACTTCGAAATTTAAAAAAATCTAGACCTCATACAGCTTGGCTGGGTTAAATATAACCATAAGCAGCACAACTGTCGATCTGCTTTGCTGTCCTTGCCCAGAATTAATCGCCAGACAGTCTGTTGGAGCTAGGAACAGAAGCATTAAGCTAGACCTGCTAAATATGTGTATGCGAGCAATAACATTTGATTTGAGTCTGCCACAGTGCTGTTCATTGTTAATGGCATCGAATCACTTCCCGTCGTCCTGAGTCTAGTCTACACAGTGTGACCCTGGCTAGTGAGATCGTCTGCTCAATAGCATAATTGATCTACCCCTAGGCTTTCTCTGTTGGTTCAGAGTACAAACAACCCATTGTTGAACTGCAACTCAGTATTGTACACATTAATATTTAATCTCTGCAAACAAGTAAACGGGATGAATTCCTTTGTATGTTACAGTAGATGGCTGTTGTAGCAGGTGCCTTTTGTCTTTTTGCTAGCTTCTTAGCAAGGTTTTGGGTCTATAGCACTTGAACTCTGTCCAATTAAAAAATGCAGTCCTTAATTGATTAAATAAATCCATTAAACGAGTAAACCTTACCCTAGAATAACGCTTTACCTCTGCTTAGTCTGTAGACAAACTGTAGCTTAAACAATGGCATTCCTTTATACATTTGCTACCTTCTGAAAAAAGCGTATTCGTCTTGGTCGATCCCATGGTCATTCCCACTTTTTTTGTGTCTGGCTATGTATGCAAGTGCTTTTGAGTGTTTGTGTGAGTTTAAGAGGGGGTGTGTGTGTGCTCGCATGTTTGAGTGGGAGAGGCTGGTGTCTGAAGCTCTTTTCTACTCATCACTTCAGCAGCAGAAGTGGGTCTTATGGCAGGTACGTCCTACCCCACCCACAACAATCCCTTATCCCCCCCCATCTGTGCAGCACATAACCACACACTGTCGCTCCTCTTGTTGTATACCTGTTGTTTCTTTTGTATGTCTCCATCTGCGAACACCAGGCAGGAAATGGAAGCATGGTCAAAGATATTGTGTTTCTGCATGGCATTGTTTTCATTCATCTTTTGCTGCTGCATTAGAGCTATGGTTTGTATTTTATCATAGTGATGGGGGTTTTGTACAGTAATCGTGTTGTCTCTGCTAAGTGGTTGATAAACATACTGATGTGGTTGTGGCTCATGCTTCAGTGATGTTGCCTACACCGATTATGACGCTCATGTCAATGCTGTGGTCTATACATTGTATGTAAACTTTGTTTGGTATTGTGATCTGATAACCAGATAAAAACTGTATAAGAAGAATGACATGGGCCTTTTCAATGAAATTAGTCTAACCATGTGGCTCAACCAGAATAACTGTATGCCTATGTCAATAAAAAGGCCCCCATGCCATAGAATTATGTAGCTCAGAAATATTTCCATAGGAGTAAGCAATTTCGAGAATTCCACCCGGCCGGAAAAGGATCCTTTCAGCTCTACAGGTGTTTAGTGTAAGGGGCAGAGGTTGATTTGGAGTGCCGCAGAATTGAGGCGGTTTCAGGAGGTCTGCAGATCAATATTATCATGCCCCTTGGTCGACATGTGTAGGACTACATCCTTGTGACATGCTGTGATATAGTGTATTTTTCTTTCATATAGCCAGGTTAGGTGAGGACGTTTGGTGTCTACTTTAATCTAATGCAGTGAATCTATTCTGTGAGGATGTGGGCTTCAAAAGTTGCGTTTTACATAGGCAGCCCAATTCTGCCCTTTTTTTGTTGTTGTAATTCTATGCTAGTAGATACCATAGACTTCCAGTCGTTGCGCTAACGCTAGTTAGCAAACTACCTCGAACATCCTTCATACTGGAGACCGAGACATAAAAATGATATCCACTAGTTCATCGGACTATGGGGAAGTAGACAAAGGGCCTCATTTTCCGAAATACCAAAGTATCCCTTTTAAGCTCTTTCCAGTAGCATAACTACTTTTTTGAGCAGATGCATGAAGTGGTTGCGTCAGTAGACTGGTAGTCCGCTTTGAGTGAAAGTCAGACTGGACTGAGTGATATTCTTTGACTCAGTTTAATGGAAAGCTGATCAGGGTGAGCTGGTGTATGGATAGAATAGTGACGTTAAAATGAGGCCAGTATGCCTATTCTTTTCGCTTGTTTTTTTTTTTTTAGGCATGTCTGAGTCGGAGCAGTCTTTGAAGGGCACTTCACAGATCAAGATCCTTCCTGCCGAAGACATCGAAGGCATGAGAGTTGTGTCTAAGGTAAATTATTCAATTGTTTTTTAAGCTTTCGCTGTTGCAGTTAATAACTTACTCAAACAGTTTTAACCTCTAACGAGTCACAAACCCGGATCTGGGATCCCCCCCATCAAAAAAGCTGACTAGCCTAGCCTAGCCTAAAGCCACAGGGATATCATATAATAAAATGTTCATGAAATCACAAGTCCAAGACACCAAATGAAAGATACACATCTTGTGAATCCAGCCATCATTTCTGATTTTTAAAATGTTTTACAGGGAAGACACAATATGTATTTCTATTAGCTAACCACCATAGCAAAAGACACAACTTTTTTTCCCCACCATTTTTTTCCTGCATAGGTAGCTATCACAAATTCGACCAAATAAAGATATAAATAGTCACTAACCAAGAAACAACTTCATCAGATGACAGTCTGATAACATATTTATTGTATAGCATATGTCTTGTTCGGAAAATGTGCATATTTCAGGTATAAATCATAGTTTTACATTGCAGCCACCATCACAACTCTCACCAAAGCAACTAGAATAACTACAGAGAGCAAACGTGAATTACCTAAATACTCATCATAAAACATTTATGAAAAATACACAGCGTACAGCAAATGAAAGACAAAGATCTTGTGAATCCAGCCAATATTTCAGATTTTTTAAGTGTTTTACAGCAAACACAATTTAGCATTATATTAGCTTACTACAATAGCCAACCACACAACAGCATTGATTCAAGCCAACAGTAGCGATAACGAATAAACCAGCAAAAGATATAAATTTTTTCACTAACCTTCTCAGACTTCTTCAGATGACAGTCCTATAACATCATATTACACAATACATATTGTTTGTTCGAAAATGTGCATATTTAGCGGCACAAATTGTGGTTATACAATGAGAATAGTAGCCAAGCTGCCAACAAAATGTCGGGAGAAATCTTGGGAGAGGCACCTAATCTAATCAATAACTAATCATAAACTTGACTAAAAAATACAGGTTGGACAGCAAATTAAAGATACATTAGTTCTTAAAGCAACCGCTGTGTTAGATTTTAAAAATTAACGTTACTACGACATACAGCGTGCGCTAAAGCGAGACCGCACCGAAATTAATGGCCGAATAATAGTTTTACATTTTTCAACAGAACAACGAATTAACATCATAAATAGTTCTTACTTTTTGATGAGCTTCCATCAGAATCTTGTGCAAGTGGTCCTTTGTCCAGAATCATCGTTGCTCGGTTGTAGATTGCCGTCTTCAACTTAGGAATTAGCAGCAAACATTAGCCATGTGGTGAAGACGTGTCCAACTCACCATAACGCAGGACAAAGAAATATCCGAAAATCGCAATAAACTGATATAACTCGGTTTAAAATAACTACATTATGATGTCTTTAACACCTATATCGAATAAAATCAGAACCGGATATATCTAAGGCCTATAACGAGAGCTTTTCAGAATGCCATCCTGAGCTCCTCTGCGCCATGACGAACGTTGAAAAGAGTGCACCCCCGGTTCCATGAGCCTTTATATGGCCTCAGATCTGCCTAGCAACACAATTCCAATTCTCACTGCTTACTGACATCTAGGGGAAATCGTATGCAGTGCATGTCGACTCATAGATCACATGCAATTTAATAAACTGACCCTGGAACAGAGCATCTATTTCAGATTTCTCACTTCCTGACAGGAAGTTAGCTGCAACTTGAGTTCTGTTTTACTCACAGATATAATTCAAACGGTTTTAGAAACTAGAGTGTTTTCTATCCAATAGTAATAATAATATGCATATTGTACGAGCAAGAATTGAGTACGAGGCAGTTTAATTTGGGAACTAATTTTTACAAAGTCGAAATGGCGCCCCCCTACTGACAAGAAGTGTTAAAAACAGTGGTTTTGAAATGCAAAGTCTATTTCTGTCTTTTGTAGCTGGCCCGAGAGGTGCTTGACATCGCCGCCCTGATGGTGAAACCTGGCATGACCACAGAGGAGATTGATCACACTGTGCACCTGGTAAAGACACTAGCCTCCTTTCCCTCTTTCCCATCCACTCACTTTCTCCTGTCGCTCTCTTCCTTTTTCACTCTTTCCTCCTCTCTCCCTCGTCTTGATTGTTGACGTGTAAGCACTTCCTTCCTCCAGGCCTGCACAGCCAGAAACTGTTACCCCTCCCCTCTCAACTACTACAACTTTCCCAAGTCCTGCTGCACGTCAGTCAATGAGGTCATCTGCCACGGCATCCCAGACAGGAGACGTCTGGTGGATGGGGATATCCTCAACGGTAGGTTTCTCAAGGGCAAAAAGTGGCTTCCTCATCTGTCCCTTCACCGTTACTTGCTTGAATTAACTGGACAGGTGAAATATAAATCCCCAGTTGGCATCCTCCATATTCTTTCACCTAATGTGTGTTTTCAGATCATTGAGTATGATGGGGTTTAAATAGGTGAGTGAGACTTTAGACTATTGAGATGCACATAGAGAACGGGCTAGTTCCCATTAGACAGACTGCCAAAGAGCTCTTGCTGACATGGTTTGACAAGAGAAATGGTTTTATTAGTATTCAGCAAGAGTCTATAGGACTTCAGCCAAAATGTAGCCTGTGTCCTATATATGTCTGAAAACGGGACTATTCTCAAGAGAAAGATCCCATGAGACACTGCCAAAAAAACTGACTTACAGCATGGTTTGACAAGACGTCTCATGAGCATGATAGTGCCCACTATCATGTACAGTGCATATTATAAGTATTTATCTGTCTGTTAGTGACTGAACTTGATTTCATTGGGATTTTTTTTCTTCTTGTCTACACAAATATCCACATGTCAAGGTGAAAATTTAATTATATGAATGCTAACAAATGTAAAAAATAAAATAAATAAAAATAAAAAAAAATAACAACTTCAATATCTTGGTTGTATAAGTATTCACCCCCTTTGTTATGGCAACCCTAAATTAGATAAGGAGTAACAAGTTGAACTCGCTCTGTGTGAAATAAGGGTAAACATGTTTGTTTTTTTATGACTTCCCCTGTACCCCATTTATACAGCATCTGTAAGGTCCCTAAATCGTGTTTTGACTTTCCAGCACAGATTTAATCTATAAAACCAGGGAGCTTTTCCCGTGCCTCATACAGATTGGTAGGTGGGTAAAACATAAAAAGCAGACACTGAATATCCCTTTAAGCATGGTCAAGTTAGCACTTAATCTGTGGATGTTGTATGAAACGACCCAGACACTACAAAGATGGTCGTCCTTCCTAACCCGACCCAAGATTATACATAGGGCCTGTTTTTTCATCAATAACTAGGGTATGGGCAGGGCTCGGGTATCACTAAATGAATCACTAACATTTTGAAACGGAGCCATTTGCTCTGCTTCGCAGTACACCAGACACTGGGAGAGGAATTCACTTTCAACAGGACAGTAACCCAAAACAGAAGGCCAAATATAAACTGAGTTGCTTACCAAAGAGACAGTATGTTTCCAAGTAGCCTAGTTAGTTTTGACTTAAACTTGCTTGAAAATCTATGGCAAGACTTGAAAATGACCATTTAGCAGTTATCCCGCAGCCAACTTGACAGAACTTGAAGAATTTTGTAAAGAATAATGGGGAAAATATTGCACAATCCAGGTGTGCAAAGCTTTTAAATACTTACCAGAAAAGAGTCAAAAGCTGTAATGTCGGCCAAAGGCGGTTTTATATATATAAAAAATTGAATCAAGATAAAGCATTAATTACTAATGTTCAGCATCTCTTCCACCCCCCCCGTGCAGTGGATATTACTGTGTACCACAATGGATTCCACGGAGATCTCAACGAGACCTTCTTTGTCGGAGAGGCAGATGAAGGGGCAAGAAAGCTTGTCCAGACCACCTTCGAATGCCTTATGCAAGCCATCGACTCAGGTAGGATCTCTTACCTGATGCCAGATAAAGATAAACTAGATTTTTTTTTAACAATTGTGGCTGACCGGCTCGAATAGGTCTTATGTAGCAAAATTATAAATTGTGTAAAAGTAGAAAGTAGAAAATGCTATGTCATACACTGCAGTTGATGAACGGGAAAGTAATTGTAAAAAGTAATTGAATGGGAAAGTAATTGTACTTTTTAAAGTTGATAAACTTGTAACCTCACTTTTGAGAAAATGGTCCTTGAATATTTTGGTACACCTACTGGAGAGCTCTTCTTTGTCTACAGCCATTCAGAATCGTTCACAACCTTTTAAGCTTTAAGGATTCACATGTGAGGCTATGTACTAAACAACCAAAGATTTCAAGACTAAAGGCTGAAACTACGGGAGTGTTGGTAAATTTAATCTGGAGTGCCAGAGTGTGCTCTGGGTGTTCGGAAACCCAGTGTTGTCAGATTCACTGTTTGTAAATTGAGAGCATTTCTCTCTTGGGGCTTTCAGAGCACACATTGGACACTCTGGATGAAACATAGGGTTGATCTGAGCTTTCTGACCTAAAAGCACCCAAGCTAACTGGGTAATGTTGGCTAGCTACTTTCAGATACAAATGAGAGAACAGCTTACTCTGACCATTTTACTCGCCCTAGCAGAGCTGGTTATCCAGAGCGTTGGTGACTGCAACTGTGACGCTGGCAACTATTTAGTTACACTTTTTTTGCCAAAGTTTACTGACACCGAACATATTCAACGGGTGTTGGGTGTTGAGCGTTTGTAAATTTGTCAGTTATTCTGCACTCTGGCACACTCGGGAGAGTGCTCAGAAATCGGAGTAGATAGACGTAGCTGGTAAATTTACTCTCGCTATCGATAGTTGTCACAGTGACATCAAACATTCTATTGAAATTGTTTCTTGCATAGTGGAGTCTTGTTTAGACATCTAGCTAGCTAAACAATGAACCATAATCCCAACTCCTAACGTTACTACCCTGCATGATTCTGCAGGTAGCTAACCAACCAGGTTCAATGTTAGCTAGCTAACATCAGGCTATAACTAGCAATGCAAATGGCTCTGAGATACAAATAATATTACTACACAGATCATACATGTAACGTTAGCTAGCTAACGTTAGCTAGCTAACGTTAGCTAACTAGCTAACAGTACACTAACTTGACATGAAAATGTCTTTCTGACAATTAGAAACTTGTCAAATCTGAAAATGGAGCTAGCTAGACTCTCTTACGTGTATACATGGATGCTTCTCCCTCTGTCACGGATGCCATGGTTACCCATAGTTTGAAGATGTAATCTGGAGACAGGTGTTTTTATACAACAGCCTTCTGTGTGTTCTCTTTTCAACTCCGTCTGCATATTTGCAATCAAAACGCCAGAATTTCCTTAGCTATCATACTCTAATTCCACTGATTTCAAAACTCAGTCCTCCAGAAAGTGCGGAGCAACAGTTATGCAGTTCTACCTAATATCTTTCAAAAGCCCTGTTTCGAAAGGATTACCTACACATACTGGCCAGGTCATATTATAGACAGAAGCATGTTCAGCCCACTCATTGTCTCAGCCAACCATGGCTAGCAGGAATGTTGTGGCTTTTTTCCATGGCTAAACCAACTAGGCTCGTAATTTAACAATTTTATTTGTATTTACAGATGGCATACACGTTTGTTTTTAAGGCACATGAAAGTTCACATGTTTCAGAAGGCATTTCTGACAAAATGCATTTTGATAAATAAATAAAGTTTGCATTCAAATGGCGCTCCTGTGAAGTAGTGACACGTGACATATGCCTAGTTTCCTGGAACGAGTCTCAATTAGGTCACTATCACAATGTTTTTTCCCCCCCTCTTCCTTTTCTAGTAAAGCCTGGTATCCGCTACAGGGAGCTTGGTAATATCATCCAGAAACATGCCCAGGCTAACGGCTTCTCTGTGGTGCGGAGCTACTGTGGCCATGGCATCCACAAACTGTTCCACACTGCTCCTAACGTGCCCCACTATGCCAGTAAGTACCCCTCAGTCTCCTTCCACCAATACGCTTGTGTAATTGACGTCCTTTTCTCAGATAACATAGTAGCCTACTTCAAATTTTATAGGTCACGTACACGTTAATCCTCAAAGGATTTTGGGGGAAGATGTATAAATTGGTGGGTTTCCTTTCTTTGCAGAAAACAAAGCGGTCGGAGTGATGAAGCCTGGCCATGTATTCACCATCGAGCCCATGATCTGTGAAGGTAAGGGTCCTCAGAGACATGACAGCAGATTTGGGATGTAATTTTGTTTGTGTGTGCTTAATGGTTGGTAATTGTATACCTGTGTTTTAATACTGTACTTGTGTGCTTAACACTGTGTGTTCTGTGTAGGTGGTTGGCAGGACGAGACGTGGCCTGATGGCTGGACAGCTGTGACTCGGGATGGGAAGCGTTCCGCCCAGTTTGAGCACACCTTGCTTGTGACGGAGACGGGCTGTGACATTCTGACACGCCGGCTGGACGACAACGGACGTCCCCACTTCCTCAACCAAATCTAAATTGGGGGGGGGGGGGGTACAGCAACGAACGGACTGTCTCGTGGGCAGCTCTCTTTGGTCCCCAATGTCATATCACACATACACATCTCTAACCTGAGGCACGCCGCCCGCCTGCCCCCCACCCCCCCGGAGGCTGTCCCTGCTGCGGCCTGGCTCTCACCGTTCCACGAATTTAGTGTTCTCCAAGATTTACAGGAAGTACTTGAATACATCTGATATCAACTGTGTGGATTGTTTTATCGGTGCTGTTTTAAAAAATAAATGTCTCATCAGGAGATGAAAAGTAAAAATAAAGAAGTGTATTTATGCGCAGTAGCAGGTTTAATTTTTACCTTGATTGTGAGCTTTGATTCTGTTGACGTATTTGACTGCAGAGGTGTGGAAAGGGTCATGCTTCAGTTTGACTCCTTGACCTCTAGACATGTGCCACCTTACTGTGTTGCCTAATTGACAGCAAGGCAGCTGGGTCCTATTGAGTGGCCAGAGAGGGGAGCTGTTGAGCTCAGTGTTCTGCTAAAGTGTGTAGTGCAGGTCTATTCAAACCTGGGTCCTGAGGTCTGCAGCACTGCTAGTTTTCTTTTCTCTCTTGTAGTGAACTAGTTGATTTAGGTTCATTGATTGACCAGAATCTCCTTGCCAGGCATCCCAAGTCTGGTTTGAATCGGGATGAAAGTCTGCAGTGCGGTGGACCCCAAGGCCTGGATTGGAATTGCCCTGGTGTAGCGCGTTGAGCCTTAATCTGTATGAATTAAGAATAACCATGCCAGATAATGTCTAGGCAGCATGTCTGTTATTCCTCAATCCAGTCGATCAATATTTACCTTGATATACTGTTGAGCAACACTCTTGAGTCTCCATTTTAATCCAATCTTTCCAGTTTCTCTGCCAGCTTTTTATTTCTTATATGATGGGAGTAATAAACAGCTGTTCTGTAGTTGTGTGTGTGCGTATATGCTTTTGTGTTTGAGTGTGGTGAGGACTGTATAAATGCCAAAGGCTCTATTGCAGCAGAAGTCTGGGTTTACTACAGACCTGTGAATTAATACCCTTTTTCAGAGTACTGTATTATTAAAATAGTAATAACATAATCATTGAAGTATTGATTGTTTTGCATTAGCTCAAAGTTAAGTGTTTCTTGTTTTGTACTTCCTATGATGTGCACATTATGAGAATCTGACTGCAAATGACATGATACTCATTCACTAGATGCTTTCTCCCAATGCTATGCTCAATTATCCTGGCGACGAGATTCAAATTAATTTGACCAGTAAGACAATCCTTTGATTTAATGTATTCAATTGAAATGGAGAAATAAGGAGTGATGTTATGGTTTTCAGAGCCGCCTCTTGAAATCTAAAAATTCAGGACAACACGAATACTGCAAGACCGAGGAACGATGAGAAATATTTCCATTTAGTAAACACAAAATGGAACGCAGGCTTTGTTGTGTTTTTTGTGCAATGCCTTAAAATTTCCCAGCATGCATTAAACAGAAGCCCTCTGATCCGTTCGAAGGGTGATGTGTGGGTCACAATCATCCACCTTCAGCTTATTGTTCATGTACTCACTGACCAGTTAGGAACACCCTCCACACTTGTATATTCTATGGAAAGCTAATGCAAAGCCTGACCTCAGTTCAATCAAATGATAGACAACTGGTTGGATTATGTGGGGTGACAACTACACAGAGCTTTTGGCTCTCACTAACACATTAGAACCATCCCAGTTCCTGTCCAAGTTCATCCTGTCACCAGTTGGAATGGGTGAGAGGAGATCTTTTGCCCGCCTGCTGACAAACCTTCAGGGCCGCACTCTGGAACAGTCACTTACACATCTGTAACCTTGCTATCGTGCCACTATGACCATTAGGTGTAACATAGATAACATATTCTACAATTGAGATTACAACACTTAGCTGCAGTGGTGGAAAAAGTACCCAATTTTTAAAAGTAAAGATACCTTAATAGAAAATGACTGAAGTGAAAGTCACCCAGTAAAATACTACTTGAGTACAAGTCTAAAAGTATTTGGTTTGAAATATACTTTAGTATCTAAAGTAAAAGTATAAATAATTTCAAATTCCTTATATTAAACAAACCAGTCAGCATCATTTTCTAGTTTATTTTAATTTATGGATAGCCAGGGGCAAGCTCCAACACTGACATCATTTACAAATGAAGCATGTGTTTAGTGAATCTGTCAGATCAGAGGCAGTAGGGATGACCAGGAATGTTCTCTTGATAAGTGTGTGAATTTGATCATTTCCCTGCCCTGCTAAGCATTCAAAATGTAACGGGTACTTTTGGGTGTCATGGGAAAAAGTATATAATTTTCTTTAGGAATGTAGTAAAGTACAGATACTGCCAAAAAAACTACTTAAAGTACAGATACTGCCAAAAAAGTAGTACTTTCAAGTATTTTTACTTAATTACTTTATACCACTGCTTAGTTGAGCATTTGTTGACATTGTTAAAAGAAATCATAAAATTGAGAAAAGCACTGTGCACTCTTTCTACACATTGTCAGTAAAATAGTCATTAATTCCCCAAACACTCAAGGGTAGTCTGTAAAAGTAGAATCCACTTCCTCACCATGATCCCTATGTTGCACACACATATGAAGGAATAATCCAAACTCCTTGGCCACCTTAAACTGGGTTGAGGTCAATCCCATGATCCTGGTCGCCTCAGCTGCTTTGCATCCCTTGATGGCAGCCAGGCCCGACGCGCCAAGTCCGAACACTGCACAGGTCGAGCCCGTCTCCACCTGTAATGACATCGTTGGGCATGGAAATCACAAATAGAGACTAGGTGAAAGTTTTGTCCTGCTATACACAATCAGTTGAATCAGTTGTGTTCGTCAGGAAATATTCTGCTTTTACAAAATGGGATGCTGTTTTCAAAACTTGTAGAAATGTTTTTTTCCTGAAGGAGAGACACTACCATCAGGAAATCCAGTGACTGACCTTAGCTATGTTAATTGCTGCCCCGTAGCCTGTGGAAATCCCACAGCCCTGCCTTCTCGTCCACCTTGGCCAGCGAGATGTCTGCCACCACCATGTACTCAGAGAAAGAAAGTGCTGCAGCCCATGAAGTGGGCCAGACTTATCCCCTAACGGGAGAATTGACTGAATGAACCCAGCCTATTTCTACAATTTATCGTCTTAAAACCTGATTTGAAACCCAACCATACTGCTAACCTTATGCCTAACCTTAAATTAAGACCAAAAGCACATCTTTGTTTTCATTAATTATTATGATGTAGCTGTTTTGACTTTGTGGCTGTGGCAACTAGTGACAACCAGATGTAGTGGCTAGAGGTTGTCTCTGATTTTGTTGGCTGTGCCCGGAACACTCACCTGATCTTTTGACCAGGTTAGTTTTGTGATTTTTACAGAACTTGCACTCTCCACACAGGGAGGTACAGGAGGATCACAGTATCCCCTAAAACAGACACAATAAATAACTTGTGAAAGCCCTGTATGTATTATATCAAGATATTTAAATAAAATTATTGAAAGCTCTTGGAACGTGAGCAATAGGAGGTAACAATGTCCTTCTGTTAAGTTTTTCTCTGACTCACTCAGTATGATCAGAGATCTGTATATAATGATGAGATGCTCACATCTCCGCCCTAACAATGGGAGTCGTCGTCCCAAAGGCGGGAAGGCTGGCGACAACCTTAGATTCAAAATAAACCCATAGAAACTTATTGGGCTTATTTAGGTGAGAGTGAAATCTCTCGCTTCGCCTCTACATCTATGGTATGACTACCTGGTTTGAATTTTGTGATGCCCTCTTCAGCGCTCTCAATCGTCCCAGCACCTTCATGGCCCAACACGACAGGGAAAACCCCCTCTGGGTTCGAGCCACTCAGGGTTCAGGAATCTGTATGGCAGATCCCAGAGGCAACAATTTGCAACACATTCAGGGTATTTTAATTCAGCCAATTTAGGAGATGATTCAACTTTACCATTGTCTACTTTGGTAATTACAATAACTGCAGTGTTTTCAAGGGCAATCATGAAACCACCCCCTATAAATGTCAATGATGTTAGTAATTTAAGAGTAATTGGACTCTTGCCCTATGATTTCTGGTCACACACTCAACTCTCCCGCCTCCCAGAACTTGTCCCATCTTCACGGTAATCTCTTACTGTAAGGAGCACTGCAACATGGCAAGCTAAATCAATTGAATCGAAAGTAATTGAAAGAAAGCAGTTAATAATACTAAGTGTGCTATTGTGACCCCGGTATAAGGTACACCAGTGGTTCTATGCTATAGTACATGACCTTGTGACCTTTATCTTGATGCGCACTTCCTCCACGGAGAGGGGCTTCCCAGCCTAACATGCAACTGCAGCCCGGCATTGGATCACAGCAGTTCACTGTCACATGGCCAGACAAGATGCATCTCCTTACTCATTTCAATCAACACATTTGATAGAAAGAAACACACAAGCCAAACATGATTCCTTGGCATGAAATTGGTGGCCAAGTATAAACAAAGTGAACAAGGTTTGATTTGTCAAATGTGTGTTTCTTTCTATCAAATGTGTAGATTGAAATGAGTAAGGAGATGCATCTTTTCTGGCCATGTGACAGTGTACTGCTGCTGTGGGGAGGACAGCTCATGATAATGGCTGGAATGAAATGAAAACCATGCATTTGATACCATTCCATTCACTCCATTCCAGCCATTATTATGAGCCATCCTCCCCTCAGCAGCCACCACTGTACTACACAGATAGTTTGGTTGACATATCACATTTAGAAAAATATGGAACAATTAAAATGACTTCAGAAAGTATTCACACACCTTGACTTTTTCCACATTTTGTTGTGTTACAGCCTGAATTTAAAATTGATTAAATATAGATTTTCTTTTATCGCTGGCCTGCACACAATACCACATAATGTCAAAGTAGAATAATGTTTTTCGAAATGTTTTACAAGTTAATAAAAAATGTAAAGCTGAAATGTCTTGAGTCAAGTATTAAACCCCAATTTCCTTAACAAGTCACATAATAGGGTGCATGGACTCACTCTGTGTACAATAATAGTGTTTAACATAATTTTTGAATGACTACCTCATCTCTGTGCCCCACACATACAGTACAATTATCTGTAATGTCCCTAGGTTGAGCAGTTAACACAGATTCAACGACAAAGGCCAAGTAGGTTTTCCAATGTCTCGCAAAGAAGGACACCTATTAGTAGATGGGTAAAATAATAAATAAGAAGACATTGAATATCCCTTTGAGCATAGGATTAATTATACTTTGGATGGTGTATCAATACACCCAGTCACTACAAAGGTACAGGCATACGTCCTAACTCAGTTGCCGGAGAGGAAGGAAACCGCTCAGAGATGTCACCATGAGGCCAATGGTAACTTTCAAACAGTTACAGAATGTAATGGCTGTGATAGGAGAATATTGAGGATGGATCAATAACATTGTAGTTACTCCACAATCCTATCCTAATCAACAGAGTGAAAAGAAGGATGCCTGTACAGAATAAAAATATTCCAAAACATGCATCCTGTATCCAACAAGGCACTAAAGAAATTTTACAAAAAATGTGGCAAAGCAATTAACTGTTTGTCCTCAATACAAAGTCTTATGTTTGAGGAAAATCCAATACAACACATTAGTGAGTACCTTCAAATTTTCAAGCATAGCGGTGGCTGCATCATGTTATGGGTATACTTGGGACTGGTGGGGAGGACTGGGGGGGAGGTTCAGGACAAATAATTTAACGGAATGGAGCTAAGCACAGGCAAAATCTTAGAGGAAAACCTGGTTGTCTGCTTTACACCAGACACTGGGAGATGAATTCACCTTTCAGCAGGATAATTACCTAAAACACAAGCCAAATATACACTGGATGTCACGCCCTGGCCTTAGTATTCTTTGTTTTCTTTATTATTTTAGTTAGGTCAGGGTGTGACATGGGGAATGTTTGTGTTTTGGGTGGTTATATGGTAAAGGGAGTGTTGGGTTTAGTGTATGGGTTTGTGTTGAGTGAATGTTTCTAGGTATGTCTATGGTTGAGTGAATGTTTCTAGGTATGTCTATGGTTGCCTGAGTGGTTCTCAATCAGAGACAGATGTCTTTCATTTGTCTCTGATTGGGAGCCATATTTAAGGCAGCCATAGGCATCATGCATTTGTGGGTAATTGTCTGTGTCTATGTTGCATGTTTTTGCACTTAGTCATTTATAGCTTCACGTTCGTCTATTTGTTGTTTTGTTTAGTTTTTCTTCTTCTAAATAAAGAGAAGATGTATTTTTCACACGCTGCGCCTTGGTCCTCTCTCTCTCCCTTTGACGATCGTGACAGAATTACCCACCAACAAGGGATCAAGTGGCAACAGGAGCAAGGAATAAAGGATTCATGGACATGGGAGGAAATATTGGATGGTAAGGGACCTTGGGCACAACCGGGAGAATATCGCCTCCCTCGTGAAGAGCTGGAGGCAGCGAAAGCCGAGAGGAGGCGATATGAGGAGGCAGCACGGAGGCAAGGCTGGAAGCCCGCAAGTACAACCCAAACATTTCTTGGGGGGGGGCTAAGAGGTCGTGGGCCGAGGGCAGGTAGGAGACCTGCGCCCACTTCCCAGGCTAACCGTGGAGAGCGGGAGTACGGGCAGACACCGTGTTACGCAATAGAGCGCACGGTGTCTCCTGTACGTGTTCATAGCCCGGTGCGGGTTATTCCACCTCCCCGCACTGGTAGGGCTAGATTGTGCATTGAGCCAGGTGCCATGAAGCCGGCTCAACGCGTCTGGTCTCCAGTGCGTCTCCTCGGGCCGGCATACATGGCACCAGCCTTACGCATGGTGTCCCCGGTTCGCCTACATAGCCCGGTGCGGGTTATTCCACCTCCCCGCACTGGTCGGGCGACGGGGAGCATACAACCAGGTAAGGTTGGGCAGGCTCAGTGCTCAAGGGAGCCAGTACGCCTGCACGGTCCGGTATTTCCGGCGCCACCTCCCCGCCCCAGCCCAGTTCCACCAGTGCCTACACCACGCACCAGGCTTCCAGTGTGTCTCCAGAGCCCTGTTCCTCCTCCACGCACTCGCCCTATGGTGCGTGTCTCCAGCCCGGTACCACCAATTCCGGCACCACGCACCAAGCCTCCTGTGCGTCTCCAGAGTCCTGTGCATCCTGTTGCTGCTCCCCGCACTAGCCCTGAGATGCGTGTCCCCAGCCCGGTACCACGAGTTCCGGCACCACGCACTAGGCCTAATGTGCGTATCCAGGGTCCAGTATGCCCTGTTCCTTCTCCCCGCACTAGCCTTCAGGTGCGTGTCCCCAGCCCGGTACCACCAGTTCCGGCACCACGCACCAGGCCTACAGTGCGCTTCAGCCGGCCAGAGCTGCCCGTCTGCCAAGCACCATCTGAGCCATCCGTCTACCCAGCGCCATCTGAGCCATCCGTCTGCCCAGCGCCATCTGAGCCATCCGTCTGCCCAGCGCCATCTGAGCCATCCGTCTACCCAGCGCCATCTGAGCCATCCGTCTACCCAGAGCCATCTGAGCCATCCGTCTACCAAGCGCCATCTGAGCCATCCATCTGTCCCGAGCCATTAGAGCCGCCCGTCTGTCCCGAGCCGTCAGAGCCGTTCGTCAGTCAGGAGCCGCTAGAGCCATTCGTCAGTCAGGATCTGCCAGAGCCGCCAACCAGACAGGATCTGCCAGAGCCGCCAACCAGACATGATCTGCCAGAGTCGCCAGCCAGCCATGAGCAGCCAGAGTCGCCAGCCAGCCATGAGCAGCCAGAGTCGCCAGCCAGCCATGAGCAGCCAGAGTCGCCAGCCAGCCATGAGCAGCCAGAGTCGCCAGCCAGCCATGAGCAGCCAGAGTCGCCAGCCAGGATCTTCAAGAGCCGCCAGTCAGCCAGGATCTACCAGAGACAACGAAGCGGATATTGACAATGGTGGAGTGGGGGCCACGTCCCGCACCCGAGCCGCCGCCATATTAAGGCCCACCCCGGACCCTCCCTTTATGTGTCAGGTTTTGCGGCCGGAGTCCGCACCTTTTGGGGGGGGGTACTGTCACGCCCTGGCCTTAGTATTCTTTGTTTTCTTTATTATTTTAGTTAGGTCAGGGTGTGACATGGGGAATGTTTGTGTTTTGGGTGGTTATATGGTAAAGGGGGTGTTGGGTTTAGTGTATGGGTTTGTGTTGAGTGAATGTTTCTAGGTATGTCTATGGTTGAGTGAATGTTTCTAGGTATGTCTATGGTTGCCTGAGTGGTTCTCAATCAGAGACAGATGTCTTTCATTTGTCTCTGATTGGGAGCCATATTTAAGGCAGCCATAGGCATCATGCATTTGTGGGTAATTGTCTGTGTCTATGTTGCATGTTTTTGCACTTAGTCATTTATAGCTTCACGTTCGTCTATTTGTTGTTTTGTTTAGTTTTTCTTCTTCTAAATAAAGAGAAGATGTATTTTTCACACGCTGCGCCTTGGTCCTCTCTCTCTCCCTTTGACGATCGTGACACTGGAGTTACTTACCAAGAAGACAGTGACTGTTCCTGAGTGGCCAAGTTACAGTTTGACTTAAATCTGCTTGAAAATCAATGGGAAGACCTGAAAATGGTTGTATAGCTATGATCAACAACCAATTACAGAGCTTGAAGAATTTTGAAAATAATAATGGACAAATGTTGCACAATTCAGGTATGGAATACTCTTAGAGATTTACCCAGAAACACACACAGCTGTAATCACTCAATCAAGCATGTATTGACTCAGGCGGTTGAATACTTACCTAATCAATATATATTTGTGTTTCATTTTTCATATATATATATACAGTGGGGAGAACAAGTATTTGATACACTGCCGATTTTGCAGGTTTTCCTACTTACAAAGCATGTAGAGGTCTGTCATTTTTATCATAGGTACACTTCAACTGTGAGAGACGGAATCTAAAACAAAAATCCAGAAAATCACATTGTATGATTTTTAAGTAATTAATTTGCATTTTATTGCATGACATAAGTATTTGATCACCTACCAACCAGTAAGAATTCCGGCTCTCACAGACCTGTTAGTTTTTCTTTAAGAAGCCCTCCTGTTCTCCACTCATTACCTGTATTAACTGCACCTGTTTGAACTCGTTACCTGTATAAAAGACACCTGTCCACACACTCAATCAAACAGACTCCAACCTCTCCACAATGGCCAAGACCAGAGAGCTGTGTAAGGACATCAGGGATAAATTGTAGACCTGTACAAGGCTGGGATGGGCTACAGGACAATAGCCAAGCAGCTTGGTGAGAAGGCAACAACTGTTGGCACAATTATTAGAAAATGGAAGAAGTTCAAGATGACGGTCAATCACCCTCGGTCTGGGGCTCCATGCAAGATCTCACCTCGTGGGGCATCAATGATCATGAGGAATGTGAGGGATCAGCCCAGAACTACACGGCAGGACCTGGTCAATGACCTGAAGAGAGCTGGGACCACAGTCTCAAAGAAAACCATTAGTAACACACTACGCCGTCATGGATTAAAATCCTGCAGCTCACGCAAGGTCCCCCTGCTCAAGCCAGCGCATGTCCAGGCCCGTCTGAAGTTTGCCAATGACCATCTGGATGATCCAGAGGAGGAATGGGAGAAGGTCATGTGGTCTGATGAGACAAAAATAGAGCTTTTTGCTCTAAACTCCACTCGCCGTGTTTGGAGGAATAGAAGGATGAGTACAACCCCAAGAACACCATCCCAACCGTGAAGCATGGAGGTGGAAACATCATTCTTTGGGGATGCTTTTCTGCAAAGGGGACAGGACGACTGCACCGTATTGAGGGGAGGATGGATGGGGCCATGTATCGCGAGATCTTGACCAACAACCTCCTTCCCTCAGTAAGAGCATTGAAGATGGGTCGTGGCTGGGTCTTCCAGCATGACAACGACCCGAAACACACAGCCAGGGCAACTAAGGAGTGGCTCCGTAAGAAGCATCTCAAGGTCCTGGAGTGGCCTAGCCAGTCTCCAGACCTGAACCCAATAGAAAATCTTTGGAGGGAGCCGAAAGTCCGTATTGCCCAGCGACAGCCCCGAAACCTGAAGGATCTGGAGAAGGTCTGTATGGAGGAGTGGGCCAAAATCCCTGCTGCAGTGTGTGCAAACCTGGTCAAGAACTACAGGAAACGTATGATCTCTGTAATTGCAAACTAAGGTTTCTGTACCAAATATTCAGTTCTGCTTTTCTGATGTATCAAATACTTATGTCATGCAATAAAATGCAAATTAATTACTTAAAAATCATACAATGTGATTTTCTGGATTTTTGTTTTAGATTCCTTCTCTCACAGTTGAAGTGTACCTATGATAAAAATTACAGACCTCTACATGCTTTGTAAGTAGGAAAACCTGCAAAATTGTCAGTGTATCAAATACTTGTTCTCCCCACTGTATATATATTTTTTTACAAATGTTCAAATTTTTCTTCCACTTTGACATTATTTTGTGTAGATCGTTGACAGGCAAAATGACAATTACATCCATTTTAATCCCACTTTGTAACACCACAAAATGTTGAAAAAGTCTAGGGGTGTGAATACTTTCTGAAGGCAATTTACATGAGAATATAATATACACACTAACCTTTCCTGCAGTTGCTATTTTCCCTCTCATTCAGAGGTAAAAATGTTAAGGCAAAGTAGAGGTCTTATCAGCCACAGTGGGACCAATCAAAATGCAGCAACCAAGCAGTCACATGCTCACCATGTCCCAATTCTCTACAGTGGTGCTGGTGCCTGAGTGCCTCTCCTCAACTCCTTTATTTTAGGTTACTGATATAACAGTTCTGAATGGGTGAAAACAATACAGTGGATGGATACCTATGCTAACCAGGGCTTATTGCTCTCACATTACCTAATAGTTTATTACAAAGTTAAGGATACAAGGGAAGGAAACCATGTAAGGCTATTGGAACACACACACACTCAGACCCTTAAGTGAATGTATACTGAACACAAACATAAATGCAACATGTAAAGTGTTGGTCCCATGTTTCATTAACTGAAATAAAAGATCCCCAAAACGTCCCATACACACAAAAAGCTCTCAAATGTGAACAAATGTGTTTACATCCCTGTTAGTGAGCATTTTTTCTTTGTCAAGATAAGGGCAAACAAGATGAGGAAATACTGATGTATCTGTTTATTATTCATTGACCGTAACCCTCTCTCTTTTAGATGGTGGCCGATGCCTCGGAAGAGGCAGAAGTTAGAGGAGTTGAAACAGAAGCAGCAGCAAGATGCCCAGGAGAGCGAGGACACCGTCCACCGGGAGACGGAGACCAACCAGGAAATGGGCGGCATGGAGGAGCGCATGAGGGAGAAGGTGCAGAAGGTCAGCGTCATACTGCGCCTCAAGATAAGCTGGGGTGGATGAGCTGGGAAGGTGGAAGAAGATTAGAATGAGGGGAAGCCTCCAAACGCCTTAAACCAGAGTCAGGAAATGCACCCAGATCCACAACAGCTCGACTAGGCCTAAGGGAACCCAGAACTAGAAGCAGAGATGAGAGCCCAGGATGAGCACTCCTACCTGGAGACGGTGCTGTGGAGGTGGCAGAGGACGCTGGGGGGCCAGAGGGACGAGATGAGGAGGCTGAAGACTGACATAAAGAGGGAGACAGAGAGCATGCCGACTCTGCTCACTGGCCTCTTGAAGATCTGGGGTGGAGGTAGAGAGAGATGAAAATGAAATGCAGGTTAGTTCAAGTGAGTCTTAACTGTCATGCTTCATTCACTTTTACAATTCGTTTTTTTTTTTTTTTTAATAAAGGGCCTCCATTTTAGCCTTGAGCTACAAACCCATTCTAATGTTCTGTTTCAGCTGTCTGAAAATGTAACCCCAGTTTGAGGTGGCGCGGAACCGCTCTGTCAAGTTCCTGAAGGAGAACAACAAGCTGAGCTGCCTGCTTCGCATGATGGAGTCCTTGGTGGCCGACCTGCAGCCCCTGCTCACCTACCACCAGGTCCTTGTGGAGGACACCATGAAGGACAACTCCATATAAGACAATATGTAAAAAGAACTCTGAAGGACTGATAAATAAAAGTTTCTGATTGTGGATCCTTTTGTGTTTTCTTACTGTTTCTTTTGGGCTCAAACATTTTATAATGTATGATGTAATTATAACTATTAGTCTTTCCCTGCTCTTTATATGGCCCTAAGTCAATATAACTTTATTGCCCTTTATCTTTACAATAAGAGCTACAATTATCTACTAGACTATACTGAGAACCTATGTTATCTGGGATTCAAAGTTCTCTTTATTTTAGAGGGCGTAACCGCACATAATGCAGACAGTTGCCGATCCAACTTACAAATGTTGCACTTCTCTGATTACCCCTTTATCAGAACAGTAGGGCATAACCTCACAACAGTGACCTGAGAAGCAATAGAAATGGCTTGCATAACCAATAAAATAACAATCCCAAACATTGACATTTCCATTTGCAATAAACTTTAAACAAGCTCAAATTAATTGAGTTTATATGTGCTCGCTTGTTTGTTTTTTTGTATGATGCAAACTGGTATAATACCTGAAAGTAGTTATGTGACAATATGTAGCTGCACTGTAAATACACAATACCTGCCTATGTAACTCCCAATGTAATTACATAGGTATCGGGTATTACATTTATTGTAAAAGGGGTCAAGTACTGCTGCTAAAATTGATATTTGACCTAATGATAGGTGAAAATTATCTGTTAATTGAATGATTAGAATATTCCGCCCTGAAACATATAATTGTATGGAATTGATTAGAATGTATAAAATCATAATCAATAAATGTGTAGTCCTAGTCAGAATTAGGGTAAAGACAATATGTCTTTACGGTATTTTAAACAGACTGTCTGAGCTTGGTGCCGACCTGACTAGAGATTTGGGAGAGAACGGGGAGTACGTCTCAAGGACAAGGTCACTAATCTCTGTCGGCTGGGTAGCAGGACATGTGTGTGCGTCTGTTTGTGTGTATGTATGTGTGTGCGTCTGTATGGGTGTGTGTATGGTTGTGTGAATGTGTGGGCGTGAGAAGTCAGTATAAAATGAATTGTTTTGTATTCTTGACTTTAGAACGTTCCCGTGAATAAACCTTTTTGACTATTTTAGCTGGGCCTCCGTCTGTTTCATTCGACCAGGATCTTACAAATTCTGGTTTGGAGACTGAGGAATATAATTAAATTGGGTTATGTACCTTGAGAACAAAATTCTCTTATCACCTAATCATCTATCCACTAACCATGAGGTAAAGGAGAAGAGCAAACGGGGTCTAATCAGAAAAGTGCTGTGACACAAAGCCATATCAGAAAGTGCTGTGACACAGTTCATCAGCACAGACAGCCGACAAATAATTATTTACAGAATATAGCAATTTTTTATCATTTTGTATGTTGTCTGTAACGAGTCCTGAAATCACATGTATAATTAAGCAATAAGGCCCTAGGGGGTGTAGTATATGGCCAATATACCATGGCTAAGGGATTTTCTTACACACAACACAATGCGATGTGCCTGAATACCAACGTAATTAGATTTTTTTCTAATTAAGTACTTTTTGGGGGTCATACTGTCATACAGGGGTGTCAACATATGGCCCACGGGTGGTTTGAGAATACATTTCTACACAGTGTGACATGCGTCACCTAACTGTGATTGTGCCCAGGTATGTCTCGTTATCTGAGGGTGGGGGTTTTCCTATAAAATGACAGTGTTTCCCTGTGCCCAACAGACTGCCATTATTTGTAAAGGTTGGAGTACCTTGGGAGGACGACAGCGGTGAATGTGCCGTAGTCCAAATTCCAGTGTGGCAGCCTGGTAGGCTAATCGTAAGTATGTCGTTGGCAAAAGTGTTCCCTTCAGCCATGATCCGCTCTCCTTCTCCCTGTGGCACACCTCCCTCAACAATGGACGGAAATGCTTGTTTCAGTAAGAGGGTCAACCATCCAACTGCACATATTTTTTTGCTGGTCAGCTGAATAAACAGCAAAACTGTTAAATATGGTTTGATAAACCAATCATTTACTATATCACAATAGTTATTAGTAGGGGTGAATACTCAATGGTATGCAGCATACTGTAGGCATAATGATAGTAACCGTTGTAACAACAATGATAATCGTAAAGTTTTTATTTTGTTTGGTATCCAGGCCTTTTTAATACCCTTTATCAGTGTAATGTCTGTGCTCAAACATACATTTTCACACAGAAACATGTTTCAACAACACTGCTTCTCACCAATTCTTCTCCAGGTTATTCTATTGTCATTTAAGTGATTGTGTTTGTCAAGGAGTGACAGACAGTGACCCAGTTGTTTCTTTCTTTGTTACTGACTCAGACAGTGTAGTCTAGTTATTAATAATATTAAGTCAGGTATCAGCTTGTTCCTACATTTTATGATATTCTGTAGTCCTATTTATATTTCTCTATGTGACTTAAAACGGGGTACGATTGATTCCGGCATTAATCATATGTTGAACACATTTCTGCTATCAGACCTGAATAAAAACCACAGAGTGATAAATCAAACTCAGACACTGAAGTGACACAAATTACCTGAATCAAACTCACACAGATGAAAAGTTACAGAAGCATCTAGGATCAAACACACAGAGATCACAGTGATTACACAGACCGCATGTGATCACAAGCATACTGCAGAGTAACACAGCCAAGATGAAATTGCACACACTAACCCCGTTTCCATCCACAGTTTTTATGCAAGTAAAGTCATACCGTATATTAAAAGAAAGCTGTGATGGAAACAGGCAGTTTAGCTACAATTTTATAATGCCAATTTTTTGTCACTTTTTGGAGTCCAGAATCTTATTTAGCTAAAGGGGTTGTCCCTCCATTTCAGGTAAGTGTTCCTTTTGAGGTACCTATGGAGCCCAACCACTTTCTTGGTCCTCTCTTTCTCTAAGTCTTCCAGTTTGATGTTGGGGTTGCCCTCAAGTAGTAACCAGGACTGAGCCACATGCAACTCAAAGCAACACCACATACTATCAACAAAGTTTCTCGACACTATCACAATGATCTTGTGGCTTTTCATAATCCCCAAATTGATAATATTGGACGCAATGGATTCACCTATTTCGAAGTCCCACACATGAAGGCACAGCTGAATGGGAGGGACTCTTTCTCAAGGTTCTCTACCAGTTCCCCCATAACACTGTCACGACTCCTACCGAAGGTGGCTCCCCTTCCTGTTCGGGTGGCGCTCGGCGGTCGTCGTCACCGGCCTACTAGCTGCTACTGACTTTTTCCTCCCCCTCCTTATTTGTTTATTGGTTACACCTGTTTGTGGTTAGGGTGATTAGTGGGGCTTTATTACCCAGCAGCCCGGCCAGAGTTCACCTCTGTGTGATTAAATTAGTACGCTACTCTGAACTCTCTGTCTCCTGCGTCTGACTCCTTCCTCCACTACACCCCGGGCATTACAAACACAGTACTCATCCTTGTTGGAGTTTATCACGAAGGCACAGCAATTGTATTTTTGGCATTTAGAGACCTTGTAGTTTCTCAGCAAAATTCAACAGTATGACAGGTAGATTTGAAACTTGTAGGCCAAGGCTAACAGAACAAGTAATGAAACTACAACAAATGTAACCACAATTATTTAAACTATTAAGTTGTAGAGACAGTGGAAATTAGTATTGAAATCAATCACTTCCTATAGAGAAGAATTAGACAATGTTTTACACTGAAAAAAATATAAACGCAACATAAAGTATTGGTCCCAAGTTTCATGAGCTGAAATAAAAGATCTGCAAAATGTTCCATACGCACAGAAAACTTAATTCTCTCAAATGTTGTGCAAAAATGTGTTTACATCCCTGTTAGTGAGCATTTCCCCTTTGCCAAGAGAATCCACACACTTGACAGGTGTGGCATATCAAGAAGCTGATTAAACAGCATGATCATTACACAGGTGCACCTTGTGCTGGGGACAATAAAAGGCCACTCTAAAATGTGCAGATTTGTCACACAACACAATGCCACAGATGTCTCAAGTTTTGAAGGAGTGTGCAATTGGCATGTTGACTGCAGGAATGTTCACCAGAGCTCTTGTCAGATAATTGAATATTAATTTCTTTACCATAAGCCGCCTCCAACATCGTTTTAGAGAATTTGGCAGTACGTCCAACTGGCCTCACAACCGCAGACCTCGTGTAACCATGCTAGCCCAGGACCTCCAAATCCGGCTACTTCCCCTGCTGGATCGTCTGAGACCAGTCACCAGGACAGCTGATGAAACTGTGGGTTTGCACACCTGAAAAATGTCTGCACAAATTGTCAGAACCGTCTCAGGGAAGCTCATCTGTGTGCTCGTTGTCCTCACCAGGGTCTTGACCTGACTGCAGTTCGGCTTCATAACCAACTTCAGTGGGCAAATGCTCACCTTTGATGGCTACTGGCACGCTGGAGAACCGTGCTCTTCACGGATGAATCCTGGTCTCAACTGTATCGGGCAGATGGCAGACAGCGTGTATGGCATCGTGTAGGCAAGCGGTTGATGTCAATGTTGTGAACAGAGTGCCCTATGGTGGTGGTGGGGTTATGGCATGGGCAGGCATAAGCTATAGACAACAAAAACAATTGCATTTTATCTATGGAAATTTTAATGCACAGAGATACCGTGACGAGGTCATGAGGCTCATTGTCGTGCCATTCATCCACCACTATCACCTCATGTTTCAGCATGTCACAAGGATCTATACACAATTCCTGAAAGCTGAAAATATCCCTGTTCTTCCATACTCACCAGACATGTCACCCATTGAGCAAGTTTGGGATGCTTTAGATCAATGTGTACGACAGCGTGTTCCAGTTCCCGTCAGTATCCAGCAACTTTGCACTTGAAAAGGAGTGAGACAACATTCCACAGTCCACAATTAACAGCCTGATCATCTCTATGCGAAGATGTGTTCCGCTGCATGAGGCAAATGGTAATCACACCAGAAACTGACTGGTTTCTGATCCACGCCCCTACCTTCTTTAAGGCATTTGTGATGAACAGATGTATATCTATATTCCCAGTCATGCAAAATCCATAGGTTAGGCCCTAATGAATTTATTTCAATTGAGTGATTTCCGTATATGAACTGTAACTCAGTAAAATCTTTGAAATTGTTGCATTCTGTGTTAATATTTTTGTTTAGTATAGTTTGGTCAAATCAAAATGAAATGTTTCTTTGTCACATGCTTCGTAAACAACAGGTAAAGACAAACAGTGTAATTCTTACTTACAGGCCCTTCCCAACAATGCAGAGAGAAAGAAAATAGATAAATAATAGAAAAGTAAAACACGCAATAATAAAAGTAATAATAAATACACAATGAGTAACAATAACTTGGCTAATTAAGTTAATGTGCAGGGGTATGAGGTAATTGAGGTAGATATGTACATATACAGTAACTAGCAATAAAGTGACAGATAATAAACAGTAGCAGCAGCGTATGTGATGAGTCAAAGAAGTTAGTGCAGAAAAGGGTCAATGCAGATAGTCGAGGTAGCTGCTGTACAGTATTTGGTTAACTATTTAGCCGTCACGCCTGCTCCCGCTCTCCGTTCCTGGCACTCAAAGGCGCCAGGCTGCCCTGCATTATGCACTCCTGCCACCATCATTAACGCTTCGAACACACCGGCTGCGTCATTGCATCACTGCTGCATAACATTTTGCGCAGCTAGGCAACTATACTGATGCAGGTACCTTTTGCAAATGGTCGCATGCGGTTGGACACATGGAAGAGAGAATAATTTTCGCAGTATCCTCAAAACCGTGTCTTTTTGACACAACTGCTGACAGCTACAGGGACAAACACAAAAAAAATGCTGCTTGGAGACAAGTGTCCACGATAGTAGGATTGCCAGGTCAGTTTAGTAGTGAGCTTGTGCTAGATGTGGCTAGTTAGCGTTAGCTAGCTAGCTAACCTAGCTTGCTAACCTAGCCAATGAGGTGGTCGTTGGTCTCATTGTTGAAAGAGCCTACTCTGCCTATCTTTACTATTTATTATTGCATTTCGCTCCAAAACTGCATTGGAGGGAAATTATATTATAGGCTCTCACAATTAATTTGAGGATGTCATCGAATAAATAATATACTTGGCAAATAAATTGATAAAAAATGTAAAGAAATTATGCAATCAAACTGTTTTTATGTAATCACACATTTTTACTGAATGTGTGTGCAAAAAAAAATCTACATTCATATTTTGCTACTTTCTGTCAAGTCCACTCATACAATTTGATGCATACGTTCGATTTATCGAACGTATGCACCACACAGAACGCACTGCAACTGCCTCTGCAACGCAATGCTGCAAGGCAAATGCAGCGTTCCATTGGAAATGAATGTACTTCTGCGTAACGCTTCGAACACACCGACTGCGTCATTGCGTTTCGATACACCAGAAGTACATTCACAGCGTTCTGTGTGATTTATCGAACGTATGCATCAAATTGTATGAGTGGACTTGACAGAAAGTAGCAAAATATGAATGTAGATTTTTTTTTGCACACACATTCAGTAAAAATGTGTGATTACATAAAAACAGTTTGATTGCATAATTTCTTTACATTTTTTATAAATTTATTTGCCAAGTATATTATTTATTCGATGACATCCTCAAATTAATTGTGAGAGCCTATAATATAATTTCCCTCCAAAATGCAGTTTTGGAGCGAAATGCAATAATAAATAGTAAAGATAGGCAGAGTAGGCTCTTTCAACAATGAGACCAACGACCACTTCATTGGCTAGGTTAGCAAGCTAGGTTAGCTAGCTAGCTAACGCTAACTAGCCACATCTAGCACAAGCTCACTACTAAACTGACCTGGCAATCCTACTATCGTGGACACTTGTCTCCAAGCAGCATTTTTTTTGTGTTTATGTCCCTGTAGCTGTCAGCAGTTGTGTCAAAAAGACACGGTTTTGAGGATACTGCGAAAATTATTCTCTCTTCCATGTGTCCAACCGCATGCGACCATTTGCAAAAGGTACCTGCATCAGTATAGTTGCCTAGCTGCGCAAAATGTTATGCAGCAGTGATGCAATGACGCAGCCGGTGTGTTCGAAGCGTAAGCACACCTGCCTCCCCTCGTCACGCGCGTCAGCAATTCATTGGACTCACCTGGACTCAATCACCTGTTTTATTTCCTCCCCTATATCTGTCTGTTTCCCAGAGCCGTTCCCCGCTTCTGCATTAATTGTCTTACGTCTGTGTATTACCCGGTTCTGACGCTGTTCCTGTCCTGTTTCATATCTGTTCCCATTAAATGTTCTACTCCCCGTACCGGCTTCTCTACTCCAGCGTCAGTCCTTACATTAGCAGTCTTATGGTTTGGGGGTATAAGCTGTCCAGACTTGGTGCATCGGTATCGCTTGCCGTGCGGTTTGTATTTCTCAGAACCACATGTTCATGTGTTGAGAAAATAACACAAAGGAATACTTTAAAAAAACATAACTTTTATCTACATTTTTTAAATTCAAGGTCATTCATTTTGCAAGTATGCATAACATTGTAAGATCTGAATATCACTCAGAAATCTTAATCTAAAAATCAATCAATATAACTAAAAATCAATAATAAAAATGAAGCACGATTATATTAATTCATTGGTATGAGTACGGCACAATCAGTGATCCATGCTATGCCATCCTTTTCTGCCCTGAAAGATTCCTCTGTGGAAGACTTACATTTTACATTCTTAGTCATGTAGCACAGTGGGTCCCAAACTGTGGGGCGAGGGGTCGGCAGGTGGAACTCAGTCTGGCTTTCAATTTACTCTTGAAAAGTGTAATAGTAGAATCCACAAGGTGCAAAATCGAAATTGGGTAGTGCATCATCAGTTTTCCTCTTGTCATGTCAGTCATTACATACTTTAGAGAGCTATTTACAACTTGTCAGATCAACTGACCCATGTCAGCTAACATTATTTTGCCAAGTTTTTTGCCAATGCTGGAAGGGGGGCCTGAGTGAAAAAGTACCCCTGATTTAGTAGACACTCTTATCCAGAGCAACTTACAGGAACAATTAGGGTTAAGTGCCTTGCACAAGGGCACAGACAGATTTTCCACCTAGTCGGCTCAGGGATTTGAACCAGCAATCTTTCGGTTACTGGTCCAATGTTCTTAACCACTAGGCTAGGCTTGGCTTGAATCTTAACTTGACATACAACATCTTATACTCTTACAGTAGCAAAGCATTTACACTCAATTAGTGTACAATTAATGCCAAAAAGAATGAGAAAACCATATTAACATGTGTTACAAATTTCTCACACATCGTCCAGCTTTTAAATCATCAAGTAATTTACCCAAATTTCAACATTCTTATAACACACAAATTACTGTATATTCTCATTGTTAAAGGAATGCGGGATCTATGTTTACCAAACTGATCACAGACATACCTATAGTGAATATGATATGTCAATTCAATCAATTCACTCTGCAGATCCACATCTGTTTTGCTTTGTGCTCGATCACTCTTAAAAGCCTACTTTGTAGATATTAATAGACATTCCACTTTTTAAAAACCTTGCATATCAACATGGAACATGCCAAACATCAAAAAGCATTCCACAAAGACTACGGGTATTTTAGTTGGCCACACAAGCTTATAAAATGACAGTTTTATTCTGAAGTCGATTAATCCAAACCTGAGATATGTTTGTGCTGCCGATGGCCACTCTTTGACAGGTAGAGATTGGCCCCAAGTACAGATCTAGGATCAGGTTTCCCCATCCTAACCTTAAACCTTATGTAGCAAAAACTACTTTAGATCAGCACTTATGGACAATGTTAATTTATCAGTGTGGACTAGGCTACATCCCTGGCTCTTGCACTCAACCAATAGTGCTGCTGAATATTTTCCTAGGAGTGTATGTGATGTGTATGTAGTACTCCACAAGTTAAACAATTATTCTCATGCAGTGAACACTGGGCATGCTTTGCAGTCCTCTGGCTTACAGTAGTACAAGTAGGTGGTCTATCATACATTCTGATGTCTGTTATATTGAATATTTGGACACCCATGACAGAAAGTCATCATCATCATAATCTTCAAACAGTATGATAGTAGCAGTATCTCTCAAAAAAGCAGTGATATATTTAGGCCTAGTCAATCTCAACATTGCAATTTGATATAGCCTTTCCTACATTAATTGACAACAAAGAACCACAAGGAAAAGTGCTTGTTCGCCTTAGAGCACTACCTTCTGATTACATTTGGAGTAATTCTCAGAATGACATACCACTCTCAATAGAGTACCACAGTACGAGTCATAATACCCATAAAACCTAGTGGTCAAACAGGGAAATGGTTTCAATTGTTTTTCAACCATTTTTTTTTTTTAAACACTTAAAATAATGTTTTGTGTAGACTTACCATGGTGTGACGTTTTGATAACTGTGTAAATCTCTCTAGGACAAGGCGACTTTTATCAATCTATTAGCCTGCATTCACCCCCAAAATGAAACGCTAATTAGCTGCTAATGTGGCTTTCATAAAGAACTTCAAATGCCATGATTATCTAGACGAGAATTCCAAATCAAGACAAAGGTAAGAATCTCTGGATTAACTATCTAATGTTAGCTGAATGTAGTAATGAATAAATTGGCTACATTTCTTTAAATGGACAATTCTTTGAACCGTCTTCTGCAAGTTTTAAATTGACACGATACCTGTTAGCAAAGTTGTCAGCTAGAGATGACATTCAGGAGCTTGAAGGGATTTGTAGTTTTGCATGATGTCTCCTTTGATGCTAATTAGCATTTTCAAAAAATTAGAGGAAACAGAGACGAATATATATTGATAAAAGTCACCTTGTCCCAGAGAGATTTACATGGTTATCAAAATGGTACGCCTACACGAAACACAGCCCTTATTTTAAGTGCTTCATAAAATCCACAAAGGGAAAAATGAATGGAGGAAACACAATTGGAACATTTCCCTGTTTGACCGCTAGGTTTTATGGGTATTTTGACACCTCCACTGAAGTTGCAATATGCATAAATCACGTCACCATTTCCTGATTACAAAAATTCTAATAGTTCACCCAATTTCAATTTGTGACAAAACAAGCAATGTATAGTGTAGAAAATCATTTGTCCATCTAAAAAATATTGTATTTTCAGCTGGTGAACAAAACCTAAATTAACAGGAAGCATAGAAATAGAGCACAGAACAGATCTACCGCTTCTTAGACTTGCTTTCAAGTTACATATTGCATGCAACTTTAAAAATAGTAGGATTCCTGACAATTTATGTACCATTTTCATTCAAAAGGATAGGCTTGATATAATATAACTCTCTCTAACATTCCCATTTACAAATGTGCAAGAAGTTAAACATCCATGCTAGTCAAGAGCACACTTTTCTCCTTCACAGCAACCACACATTACTTTGAAGTTACATGCATATCAAAGGTATATGTTTGAATGCATTTTCAAAGTAGGGGGACAACTCACGTTACTATAGAACCTAATAAACCAGTCAGTGATATGCATTCCAGGTCCTTGTAGGCATGCAGGTGTTAGAATGTTGCTCCCAACTTGCCTTAAAAAAGCAATCTGTCATATGGCCTGATGGTCATTGGTAATTAAAACTAATGCAGCAGAAACAGACCTCTAGATAACCCCAAAATGAAGGATATTTTACTTCATTCTATTGTTTAACAAAATGGCGTATAATGTCAAATGTGAAGCAAAGTAATGTTGCTCTCATGGAATGTCATTCCTTGACCACTACAAATTGTATCATAGAAATACAGTGCTACTTGTATGTGCAAATCTCATGGAATGCACCTTGGAATATGACGGGCCCACTCCTTGATTTAGGCTACAGGTTCTAATGATGTTACGAAATATTTGTTTTTCCCCCACATAATATAATTCCATGAACACTATAGAGATCATCTTACAGATTGCATATTTAACTGCTCAGGATACTTGAAGCAATGGCTGCATCCAAATAGTTATGATAGACTTCCTTTCCTTGATTGCTTTCCCTCATGATCAAAAACTTCATAACACTTAAATGATATTTACCAGTTAAGCTATGCAACACAAAACTAGTTAAGCTATTAGACATATTGCTTTCATTGATCCAGTTCTTTCAAATCAATACTCACACATGTAAGGAGATAATGAGACATTGCTTTTGAGTATTGGGGCACAGCTAGTGAGCAAAGTGGTCTGATTTTAAGTTTTAAAAGCTTGAAACCAGGAGACCTGTAGTTAGGAGCAAGGCCTCCATTTCACATGCCAGCACTCTAAATGTTCCCTCCAGATAAAGTGTAGTTGGCCACTATGAAGCTGAGTATTGAGAAACGCTCACTTAGTCTAGGAAGCTTTAAAGTGGCAATCAGCAGCTGAACAATAAAGTGTGCCCCCCACCACTGTTTCAGCATAAAGTGGCGGGATGGGGCTGGAGAAATTTAACCATTCTCAAATTCAAAGACAGAGCTATGGATGCAAGGACTGACCATCCATGATATTCAAATGATAGTTTTAACCAGGTTTTTCTATGCTATACAGTGTTTGTTTACAAACAGAGTAAAACAAGCTTATATTTTGGGTTCTGATGGGGTACCACAGTTGAACTAAACTCATGAGGCATAATATTCTTCAAGAATCAATGGGTACATATCATTAATATACAAGTCCAAAAAAGTAAGAAGTAACTGCTGATTGCCCTTTTAATGCAAACAGAACAGACAGCGGGGAGTTCAAGTCCTTTCATTTGGAGTTCAAGTCCTTTTTATTTGTAGACACCGGAGCTCCCAACTGCCAATCAAACAGGCTGGAGATCGAGTTACTTCTGGATGAAGATGATGACAATGCACAGAGTCCCCACCAGCCCAAGAGCTTGGATGCCCAGGAACCACAGTAGGACCCAGAAAAAGATGATGATCACAGGATCCACAACCTTCTCCCCAAAGTACATCTGTGTGAAGCCCGCGCTGCGCAGGCACTTGTTTAGCTGCCCGAAAAGGGTCCCCATCCGCTCGCAGTCATCCACCTGAGGTCTTGTCGTGGGATCGTCAATGAGGGGCCACCTGGCCATGGGGTCACCGGCTGGGCGTGGTCTGGCCCTTGGGTCACCGGAGGGGTGTAACCTGGCTCTGGGGTAAGCGGTGTGGCGGGGCCTGGTTCCAGGGTCGCCAGAGGGGCGTGACCACCAAGTCCCAGGGTCACCGGGAGGGCCTTGCCATCTAGCTCCAGGTGGTCTGACTCTAGGGTCATCCTGAAAAGACAAGTATGGCTTTTAAATGACACCCCTATTCCCCATACAGTGTGGTGCACTACAATTATCCAGTGTTGCATAGGGATCTGGTCAAAAGAGGTACACTACATGGAATGTACCATACCTAGGATAGGCATGTGGTTGTGTCATAAGGCTGTGTGACATGCCATTAGGCTGTATGAATGGGTCTCTCATTCCAACAACACATAACTTCTTATCAGCATTATACTGATACATGCTGGAGTCATAAGACTGCCCGCCAGCCTTGAAATGTAACTGTTGGTTGTTCAAGTAGCTAGGTGACAGAAACCTTTGCCAAAGCTTAATAAATGCACTAAACGTAGCTAGCTACAGTTCATTCAGAAAGTATTCAGACCCCTTGACTTTTCCCACATTGTTACGTTAGACTTATTCTAAAATGTATTAAATTAAATCAATCCTCATCAATCTACACACAGGTTTTTAGAAATATTTGCAAATATATTCAAAATAAAAAATAGAAATACCTTATTTACATAAGTACTCAGACCCTTTTCTATGATTCACGAAATTGAGCTCTGGTACATCCTATTTCCATTGGTCATCCGTGAGATGTTTCTACAACTTGATTGAAGTCCACCTGTGGTAAATTCAATTGATTGGACATGATTTGGAAAGGCACACCTGTCTATATAACATCCCACAGTTGACAGAGCATGACCAAGAACCAAGCCATGAGGTTGAAGGAATTGTCTGTAGAGGGTAAGGGTAACAAAACATAGCTGCAACATTGATGGTCCCAAAGAACATAGTGGCCTCCATCATTCTTAAAATGGAAGAAGTTTAGAACCTTCAAGACTCTTCCAAGAGCTGGCCACCCGGCCAAACTGAGCAATAGGGGGAGAAGGGCCTTGGTCAGGGAGGTGACCAAGAACCCGATGGTCATTCTGACAGAGCTCCAGAGTTCCTCTATGGAGATGGGAGAAGCTTCCAGAAGGACAACCATCTCTGCTGCACTCCACCAATCAGGCCTTTATGGTAAAGTAGCCAGATGGAAGCCACTCCTCAGTAATAGGCACATAACTTCCTGCTTGAAGTTTGTCAAAAGGCATCTAATGGACTCTCGCACCATGAGAAACAAGATTCTCTGGTCGGATGAAACCAAGATTAAACTATTTGGCCTGAATGCCAAGCGTCACGTCTGGAGGAAACCTGGCACCCTCCCTACGGTGAAGCGTGGTGGTGGCAGCGTCATGCTGTGGGGAGGTTTTTCAGCGGCAGGGACTGTGAGACTAGTCAGGATCGAGCAAAAGGTGAACGGAGCAAAGTACAGAGAGATCCTTGATGAAAACCTGTT
Organism: Salvelinus alpinus; assembly: GCF_045679555.1. NCBI lineage: Eukaryota > Metazoa > Chordata > Actinopteri > Salmoniformes > Salmonidae > Salvelinus > Salvelinus alpinus. Next base: position 26,694,654 of record NC_092119.1, read on the forward strand.
CAGGACCTTAGACGGGGGCAAAGGTTCACCTTCCAACAGGACAACAACCCTAAGTACACAGCCAAGACAACGCAGGAGTGGCTTCGGGACAAGTCTCTGAATGTCCTTAAGTGGCCAAGCCAGAGCCCGGACATGAACCCAATCGAACATCTCTGGAGAGACATGAAAATTGCTCAGAAAACCAACCTGACAGATCTTAAGTAGATCTGCAGAGACATTGGGAGAAACTCCCCAAATACAGGTGCCAAAAACAGTCAAATCATGAGTCAGTGATTTTCAGGTCAAAGTAGGAGCTCAACAGCTAAAACGATGTCCTATTTTTACGATTTGGATGACCTTTCAAAGCGATTTTTCCCAGTTGGAGCAATTTATTTTTTCCCGAGTTCCCAGCTGTCTTGAATGCACTGAAGTCGGAAATCCGAGATTTCCGAGTTCCCAGTTGGTTTGAAACGGCAATAGCTGCCTTATGTCATCTAGCTTTGGAATACATCGGGAAATAAACTTCTGAATCCAACTTTTGTCCGAACCACACCATATTCCTGCTGTGTAAACAGTGGTAGATTTCGTGTTAGGAAGTTTCGCGTGAAGTGCGTGGTCTAATCGCAGTCACAGTTTAACTCGGAGGGAATATGGTGACAAGTTGGATTCAGAAGTTTATTTGATAGCGATGGACACATTGCACTTTACGTCTGGTAAGTGGAGTTCTTATATTATACATATCCTAACAATCCTAATAACAATTGTTGGGGTTTAGCCGGATATATTGTGGTAGGGTTATTTTCCGTCGCCACCCACCAGCACGATGCACAACTATACAGACTCCCGATGTTGTCCCAAAGCTACATGTCAGTATGACGTCAAGGGATTTAGCTTGCTAGCTTATTATCCAAGCAACTTAGTAAGCATGATATGAATCGTCAGTCACCAATTAGCTAACCCTGAAATGTATTCGCTTCGTGCCAGTTCGATGTTTATTTTTTTAATATATATAACTAGTTACAGATCCACTTGATTAAATATTGCACTGCTATCAACAGTAGCTAGTTAGCCAATGCTATCCAGCAGGTGCAGTTATCTAACGACGTTAGCTGGCTACCTGGAATGTTTGCCTTGGTGTGTTGGGTGGATGATGAGATTGACACCTTCTTCGACTATCTAGCTCCTCAAACTCCCGCCGATGCAGTACCGGCTGATCATTCACAAATGGTGGTATGGTGGTCATGTTATTCACGCCGTTATAATGATGTTTATCCGATGAGGTTTAGGAATGAGAACAAAACAATCAAGACTGTCAATGACACTACCGCACCCCCCGTTGTCACGTGTGAGAATCAACGTCACGGTAAGGGGCGTGTCAACTTCAGCTGTCAGTGTGAAATAGCTGAAATGTCCATATCAAGGAACATTTACATGCAATAATTCGATATTAAACTGATTATGGCAGAAGGCCGAGTGTCAACATATTACTCTTTATCTTAATCGGCGTAAGGTCATAATCGAAGTAAGCATACGCCGATTAAAATACCTGGTTTTCTGAGATATCTTTCGAATTATTAGGACATGTAACGTTAGCAAGCTAAACAGTTTAATGCGTTCCAGGGGTGTATTTGATCTGCGCATGTGCTGGCACCGGTAGCGTCATTGCTAGTAGATTTTTATATATTTTTTGCATTTTTAGCTAACCCTAACTATTTTCCTAACCTAAACCTGAGTTTCCTAAACTGCTACGTTAATTATCCTAACCTGCTGCGTAAATTCTCCAAACCTGCTTTGAAAAGTCAACTCTGACGTTAATTTGACAAAAGCTGGATCCCTTCTACCCATGACACGCAAGCCTCCCTCTTTTGCACGAGTGAAGTGAGGTCGGAAAAACTGAAAGTATGCGTTTTAGAAATAGTTTTCACATGCTGAGGCTGCATACACATTTAATGTCCGAATCAAATAGTTATCGCAAAAAATAGCATGGTCTGTGGTAGAACTTTTTTTTGAGGTTAGGCACTGATGTTGGGCGATTAGGCCCGCAGTTGGCATTCCAATTCATCCCAAAGGTGTTCAATTGGGTTGAGGTCAGGGATCTGTGCAGGCCAGTCAAGTTCTTCCACACCGATCTCGACAAACCATTTCTGTATGGACCTCGCTTTGTGCACTGGGGCATTGTCATGCTGTAACCGGAAAGGGCATTCCCCAAACTCTTGCCACAAAGTTGGAAGCACAGAATCGTCTGGAATGTCATTGTATGCTGTAGCATTAAGATTTCCCTTCACTGGAACTGAGGGGCCTAGCCAGAACCATGATAAACAGCCCCAGACCATTATTCTTCCTCCAAATTTTACAGTTGGCACTATGCATTCGGGCAGGTAGCGTTCTCCTGGCATCCGTCAAATCCAGATTTGTCCATCGGACTGCTAGATGGTGAAGCGTGATTCCTCACTCCAGAGAACGCGTTTCCACTGCTCCAGAGTCCAATGGTGGCGAGCTTTACACCACTCCAGCCGACGCTTGGCATTGCGTATGGTGATCTTAGGCTGCTCGACCATGGTAACCCATTTCATGAAGCTCCTGACGAATAGTTATTGTGCTGACGTTGCTTCTAGAGGTAGTTTGGGACTCAGTAGTGAGTGTTGCAGCCGTTCTGTGATCTTGTGTGGCCTATCACTTCGCGGCTGAGCCATTGTTGCTCCTAGACCGTTTCCACCTCACAATAACAGAACTTGCAGTTGACCAGGGCAGACGAACTTGGAAAGGTTGCATCCTATGACTGTGCCATGTTGAAAGTCACTGAGCTTTTCAGTACGGGCCATTCTACTGCCAATGTTTGTCTATGGAGATTGCATGACAGTGTGCTCAATTTTATACATCTGTCAGCAATGGGTGTGGCTGAAATGGCTGAATCAACTCATTTGAAGGGGTGTCCACATATCAAGTGTTAAATGTGTGGGAATAAAGCCGCTTGAATGAAAGAAAGTTAGTAACCAAACAAATACTGGACTATGAAAATAAACACACATTTGCAGGACAGAAAAAAAACATGACACAGTTGTGTATCAAATATACACTGCTCAAAAAAATAAAGGGAACACTTAAACAACACAATGTAACTCCAAGTCAATCACACTTCTGTGAAATCAAACTGTCCACTTAGGAAGCAACACTGATTGACAATACATTTCACATGCTGTTGTGCAAATGGAATAGACAACAGGTGGAAATTATAGGCAATTAGCAAGACACCCCCAATAAAGGAGTGGTTCTGCAGGTGGTGGCGAATGGAGGACGATTTTTCCCATGGTTAATTTTCATGCGAGCCAAGTAGGCTATACTCCTGTTGTAAATATAAGCAATGTGCTTAATATTAGGAAAGTTGATAAATAAATATAGTAGGCCTAGCCTATAGAAATCTGATGGATCCTCTTTTTAATAGAGGCCGTCACTGTTTTCTCACGCAATTGTATAGCCTATAGAAATGTTGTGCAACGTAAGCTCATGGGCTCTCATGAAGTGTGTGATTAGCTTTGCCATGATGTCAGAGTGATTAAAGGGACAATAGAGTGCCGAGTACCAGGCAGTTAGCAAGTTTGGTAGACTACTAATGACCATCAGCAGCATCAGAGCTTGGAGAAGCCTAATTACCGTGACTAAACGGTCATCATGGAATTTGACGGCCGTCATGACTCACTGGTGTGGCAATAATATGGTCACCGTAACAGCCCTATCTGCAACACTAGCCCTAGAATAACTTGGTATTGTATGAAAACAAAATTTGACACTATCTTTCGCTCACCTCTCCCTGATGGCGCTGTGTGAGTTACAATTGGATGGGAACCTTCTCGCCTGGAAGGGGCATAGGGACATGCCGTATCTGCGCACTCTGGGACTGCACAATAACCGTCTCGTCAGCCTCCATGCCCACACTGCCCTCTTTCTTCCCATGCCACCTACCTGGACCTGTCCAGCAACCACTGACCTCTCTGCCCTCAGAGCTGCTGGACCTCTGGCTCCCTCCACCATGGCAAGCTGGTTGGCCACACTCAGAGAAAAGTGTTGGGTATGGTTCACTAATAGTAATGTTAGTGTTCTGTACATCCGAAATGGAGAAATGCTCAGATATCAAACTTTCAAGTAAAACTTGCTTGTCTTATAGGACATGTTCCCCATTTCACTTCTTTTCAAAACTAGGCCAAACGGCCTCGCTTTTCTCTGTGTCTCCATGACAATGTGTGGCAGTGTGACTTCCAGATCTCCATGCTGCTGGCCCACTCCAAATCCCAGGGGATCCCTGTGGTTCTGATGGACCAGCTCCTGACCTGTAGCCATAGTGGAGGGTCTGCCTCCCAGCTGGGGGCTTCCCTCATAGAGGCTGCCTGTCGCAGTGCCAGAGGCCCTCTGTTCAGCCCTCAGCCACCCCGGTTACCTCCCACTGGGCAGCAACGTGATGCTCCGCTGTGATGTCACAAGCTACCCCATGCCGCTTCTCACCTGGACCAAAGCAGCTGGAACCTCCATATACAACACAGGTAAATACCCAGCAAACTACTGGCCCCATGTGGGTATTAGCCTGACATGGGCAAGCCCACACCAGCCTGACATGGGCTAGCCCACAACACACTCAAAACAGTCTAGCCTACAACAAGCCCACACCGAGCCCAACACGGGCCAGCCCACACCGAGCCCAACACGGGCCGGCCCACACCAAGCTCAGCTACGTTATAATGTAAAGGCGGTGGCTCATGTGAATATTTGGAGGCGTGGTTTGCAAATGCCCCCATGTTGTTAAGCTAAAAAGAATGCAAGATAAAAAAAATTGCTGACACCATTCAAAACAATGAGAGTTCAGAACTTTAAAGCCAGTTATCTCGGAATCATCTTTTTTCAGATAGAACCTTAGTTTTAAGTTGAAGTTATTTTTGTGCAATTGTTAGTGTAATTCCAGTGTCCTGTTGTGTGATATCAACATAAATCAATCTTGCCAATGATGAAGTCTGTAAAATGACTTAGATTAGATAAGTTTGTGTGACATAAGATCAACTTTTAAGTTACATAATAATATGTATATAACCAGGTTTCCTTCTAACCATTTCAACCTGACTCATGAAAAAAGTCATGACTGGGCTGATGGAAACAGGAAATGCCGGTACAATTTTATAAATTGGCAGTGGAAATGCCTTTATGCGCAAATATTAATATAACCCTCAAATCAAAGTAAACTTGGAGTCAGAGTGTTAGAGTTGAAAATGTGTTGGCAACACATTGAACTTTAGAATTTTATTAGGTATATAAAAACTACATTTTGTGTGCCCTACATCACACACTGATTTGAACTACAACTAGTCAGTTTGGTGGAAATACACCACTGGTGGAGAAATGCTAATTTTCTTTGTGGATTTTAGAATATTCACATGAAAATCTGTCGCCTATTGGATGGAAACCTAGCTACTGATAGTAAAAACTTTGGTGTTCTGATACAATGTAGCAGGCTGCCGATCCCCAAAAGGGTGGGCTTAATTTAGGCGACATGAGGGCTGCCCTTGGGGACACCTGCCTTGGGGCCAATGTGGAGCCGATGAGCAAATGAGGGGAGGACAGCTCATAATGGCTTGAATGGAGTGGTATCAAACACATAAAAACCATGTGTTTGATACCATTCCGTTCCAGCCATTATGCAGGAATCTCCACGTGTTGGAATTCAATGGTCCATCATCAGCCTAAATGGACTTTCGTACAAGGATGCAGGAGAATATCGGTGCCAGGCACAGAACATGGCGGGAATAGCAGAGGTCCCCATTAGACTTAGGGTGGTGGGGTGAAGGCTGTGCCCCCTTCCGTAAAGAACAAGACCCGCAAAGCTATTTCTAGGTCCTCATCCAAAAGAAAGCCTCTCCCACAAAAGCGGAAACGGCCACAGAATATTACTTCAATCTCCACCCCAAAGATGACTCTTCTGAACCTCAAGTATGTTACACCGCCCTCACTCCAACAAACATGACCCAGCGTGTCAAAATTGCCTCGGTCCCCGCCCCCCCCCTGAAAAAAAAGGGGGGAAAAAAGGAATTGTTCCTCACCACAGAAGTACATACCCAAACGCAAAAAGACCTCAGCCCCAAAGTCAGAGAGAACCTCCGATATCTGTCAATAGTATACCCACCTTGCCAGAAAAGTCTACCACTCCATCGTCTTCACCAACAATCAACCAGGACCAAGTATAGTGGCCAAATTATCTGTTACTATAATGACCTTTCTTATTTTCTGCCATTCTATTGGTCAACATATGAAGGAGACCATACATGGCCCTTTAGAAGAGGATCATTGGCCAGCAGAAGGCGCCCCAGAGACATGTAGTGTAAGGTACTGTAATGCTCTTTGAGTGACAATGATTACAATGTGATGTATTCTTTCATGTTTTCTCTTTTTTTTTTTTTTCAGATCTGTTTTTTTACCCTCTTTAGAGAGATCGAAGGTAAGAGAATGTGTATCACCCACAACCTACACACAATACCTCAATGTCAAAGTGGATTTATGTTATTTTTTTACATTTTTTACAAATCAATTAAAAATGAAAAGCTGAAATCTCTTTAATCAATAAGTAGTCAACCCCTTTGTTATGGCAAGCCTAAATTAGGTCAGGAGTAAAAATGTGCTAAACCAGTTGCATAATAAATTGCATGGACTCACTCTGAGCACAAAAGTGTTTAACATGCTTTTGACTGTCTACCTCATCTCTGTACCCCACAGATACAGTTATCTGTAAGGTCCTTCAGTTGCGTAGTGAATTTCAAACACAGGTTCAACCACAAAGACCAGGGAGGTTTTCCAATGCCTCGCAAAGGGCACCTATTGGTAGATGGGTAAAAAAAAGAAAAAGCAGACATTGAATATCCCTTTGAGCATTATTAATTATACTTTGGATGGTGTATCAATAGAGTAACTACAAATATACAGGCGTCCTTCCTAACTTCGTTGCCGGAGAGGATGGAAACTGCTCAGGGATTCACCACGAGGCCAATGGTGACTTTCAAACAGTTACAGAGTTTATTGGCTGTGATAGGAGAACTTAGGGTGGATCACTCTTCATATTTTCAAGCATTGTGGTGGCTACATCATGTTATGGGTATGCTTGTCATCGGCAAGGACTAGGGAGTTTTTTGGGGATAAAAAGAAACAGAATAGAGCTAAGCACAGGCAAACTCCTATAGCACAATCGGGTTCAGTCTGCTTTCCAGCAGACACTTACCAAGACGATATTGAATGTTCCTGAGTGGCCGAGTTACAGTTTAAACTTAAATCAGCTTGAAAATGTCTGTCTAGCAATGATCAACAACCAACTTGTCAGAGCTTGAAGAATTTAAAAGATTAATGTTCAAAGATTGTACAATCCAGGTGTGCAAAGCTCTTAGAGACTTGCCCAGAAAGACTCACAGCTTGTATCACTGCCAAAGATGACTCTAACATGTATTGACCAGTGCTCAATTTGAGCCGGGACCTCTCCGAAATGTATTTGGCTGGATCCGGTACCTCTCATGGCATGAGAAATAATTGTCACTTTTTGCAAAATAATAAAAACGATCAAAGTTAATTTGAGTTGCCTCATGGTTAATTCTCCTGCCCCCACAACATAAACATTATGTGAAAAAGTAGATTCTCAGCCCGGGCCTAATATTCTAACAGTTGATGTGGGTTGGGCCGATCCTGGTTTATGTTTTGTGCAACATTGTAAGCTATGTTTGAGACCAACGCTTGGCCGTGGTTGTGTGAGATGCGAGCCAGTATCTCACATAACTAGAATGAGATTCACTTTCTATGATCTCTCGCCCTCTCTGCTCGGATAGACATGAGCTTGCAACTCATCTCTATGGCGTTGCGCTTCATAATTTATTTTCTTATAGAAGCATAGCCGCGTGAAGGGTTCTGAAGGAACTGCAGCACCCCTGAAAAATTGTCTGTTCAGAAATAAATTAAATGATTCAGAATAGCCTACTACACTCTGAGAAGGCCTATAATTTAGCCACAGTGGATCAATAGCTTCTTTTAGAAAATAGCCTAGCTGTGGATTGTAGCCCAATAACAAGGAATAGCCAGTGGTGGAAAAGTCCCCAAATTGTCATACTTGAGTAAAAGTAAAAATACCTTGTGAAAATGACTCAAGTGAAAGTCACCCAGTAAAATCCTTCTTGAGTAAAAGTATTTGGTATTAAATATACTTAAGTATTACAAGTAAATGTAATTGCTAAAATACACAAGGATCAAAAGTAAAAGTATAAACCATTTCAAATTCCTTATTAAGCAAACCAGACTGCACCATTTTCTTGTTTTGTTTAATTTACGTATACCCAGGGCCACGCCTCAACACTCAGACATAATTTACCAATTAAGCATGTGTTTAGTGAGTCTGCCAGATCAGAGGCAGTAGGGATGACCAGGATGTTGTCTTGACGTGTGTGAATTACACAATTTTACTGTCCCGCTAAGCATTCAAAATATATCAACTACTTTTGGGTGTCAGGGAAAATGTATGGAGTAAAAACCATCATTTTCTTTAGAAATGTAGTGAAGTAAAAGTTGTCAAAAATATATAGTAAAGTACAGATACCCCCAAAAACGACTTAAGTAGTACTTTAAAGTATTTTTACTTAAGCACTTTACACCACTGGGAATATCCTACACATGGCAAATCTGTCAGTGAAAAAACAGCATGCTGAGAAAACAGGCCTTTTGCAATATTTCAAATACAAATCTAGGGAAAACACAGGTTTGAAAGCAAATGGCTCCTGTTGAAAAGTGAAGGCTATGCAGTAGGCTACCAAAATATTTGATCAACTTCCAAATATTGTTTTGCAAAAGAGAGGCTTTTGGCACAAGCACTTCGGCCATCAACAGTGAGGGAGTTGCACATCATTGGGTGAGTCAATGAAACCGGAAAGCATTTTTAGGACTATATAATTAATGTAGCCTACAATATGTGTGTCCACACACCTAAGCCTAGGCTATTGATGGATTCAAGACACGGTCATTGTTTATTGATCTCAGTTCGTCAAAGTAGCCTGCCATTTCAAACATTTGTGCTGTATTAACAAATATTCTGTCCAAGTCTCGAGTCATGTAAAATTACATAGAATTGCATGAAATGCGTTTATAAAAGGCCATGTTTTTTTCCCGACCCTAGTCTACAAAACCTGTTCCCGACGTGTGTCTCTACTCTACTGCTGTATGCCACTATGCAAATGTAATATTTTGTATGTCATTTTCAAGAAATTTACCATGTTTTCCCTTTGTTATTATGGGATATTGTTAGTAGATGGGTGGGGGGGAAAAATCGACTTAATCCATTTTTAATTGAGGCTGTAACACAACAAAATGTGGAATAAGTCAAGGGGTATGAATACTTTCTGAAGGCACTGTATATATTCATGCCAACATCTATTTGTTCCAGCTAAAGCCAAAGGAAACCATTAATACATCTTAGCTCAGAATGGTCTGTGAATCAGACTGTGAATTATTCAGACTGAGACACACTGGAATGTCCAGTGTGTCTCAGTATACCATAGGATCCTCTGGGGTTCATGGCAACTCTGAGAGGTCCCGGAACTGTTTATCCAGTCCGATTGAATTGTGGCCATTTGAGACAGTGAGACCTTTGTTTTACTCCACACAAACAGTTATAGTTTCACAAGTTTGCTGGGTAGCTTTGGCCATGTTTACCCAACTGTTCCTAAAGTTGAAGTATTCCATTAGGGGCTGTGGCTTGCCATTTTGTTATTGTTCTATTTATGGATCTACATTGTATGATTTTTAAGTAATTAATTAGCATTTTATTGCATGACATAAGTATTTGATACATCAGAAAAGCAGAACTTAATATTTGGTACAGAAACCTTTGTTTGCAATTACAGAGATCATACGTTTCCTGTAGTTCTTGACCAGGTTTGCACACACTGCAGCAGGGATTTTGGCCCACTCCTCCATACAGACCTTCTCCAGATCCTTCAGGTTTCGGGGCTGTCGCTGGGTAATACGGACTTTCAGCTCCCTCCAAAGATTTTCTATTGGGTTCAGGTCTGGAGACTGGCTAGGCCACTCCAGGACCTTGAGATGCTTCTTACGGAGCCACTCCTTAGTTGCCCTGGCTGTGTGTTTCGGGTCGTTGTCATGCTGGAAGACCCAGCCACGACCCATCTTCAATGCTCTTACTGAGGGAAGGAGGTTGTTGGCCAAGATCTCACGATACATGGCCCCATCCATCCTCCCCTCAATACGGTGCAGTCGTCCTGTCCCCTTTGCAGAAAAGCATCCCAAAAGAATGATGTTTCCACCTCCATGCTTCACGGTTGGGATGGTGTTCTTGGGGTTGTACTCATCCTTCTTCTTCCTCCTTTACGGTCGAGGGTGGTGTATTTGCCATACCAAGAGGTGATGCAGCCATTCAAGATGTTCTTGATGGTGTAGCTGTAGAACTTTGATGATATGAGGGCCCATGCCAAATCTTTACAGCCTCTTGAGGGGCAAGAGGTGCCTTCACGACTGTGCAGGTGTGTATGTGGACCATGTTAACTCCTTAGTGATGTGGACGCCAAGGAACTTAAAGCTCTCAACCTGCTCTACTACAGCTCCATCTATGTGGATGGGGGTGTGCTCTTCCCTCTTTTCCCTGTAGTCCAGCTCCTTGGTCTTACTGACGTTGAGGGAGAGGTCATTGTCATGGCACCACACTGCCAAGTCTCTGACCTCCTCCCTGTAGGTTGTCTCACCGCTGTAGTTTCGGCAGCAAACTTGATGAGGGTGTTGGAGTCGTGTGTGGCCACGCAGTCGTGGGTGAACAGGGAGTACAGGATGGTACTAAGCACACACCCTTGAGGGGCCCCTGTGTTGAGGGTTAGCTTTAGATTTCCCGTCAGGAAATCCAGGATCCAGTTACAGAGGGAGGTGTTCAGTCCCAGGTTCCCCAGGTTGGTGATGAGTTTGCAGGGAACGATGGTGTTGAATGCTGAGCTGTAGTCTATGAACAGCATTCTCACAGTTATTTCCCCTCTTGTCCAGGTGGGAGAGGGCAGCGTGAAAAGTAATTGAGATTGCATCATCTCTGGATCTGTTCGCACAGTTTGAATTGGAGTGGGTCCAGGGTGTCTGGGATGATGGTGTTGTGTGTTTTGACCAGCCTTTTTTTAAAGCACATCATTATAGATGTGAGTGCTCACAGCGATAATCATTTAGGCAGGTTACCTTGGAGTTCTTGGGAACAGGAACAATGGTGGTCAGCTTGAAACATGTTGGGATTACAGACTGTGTCAAGGAGAGATTGAAAATGTCCGTGGAGACACTTGACAGCTAGTATGTGCATGCTTTGAGAACGCGCCCTGGTATTCCGTGGTATTCCGTCTCTGTGGCCGACTCACATCGGCCAAAGAGAGAGATCACAGCCATCCGGAACAACAGGGGCTTTCACCCAAGACTCATTGTTGTATTCCTCGAAGCGAGCATAAAAGGCTTTTAGCTCGTTTGGGAGTTCTGCATCACACACATGACGAGCTTCGCAGCCGGTGTAATAGGATTCCACCTTCATACTATATTTTCCTTTTGCATGATCAATGTCTTGTCGGCGGTTGTAGCAGGCTTTCTTGTATGCGTCTGTGTCCCGCCTTGTAAGTGGTAGCTCTAGCCTTTAGCCCAGCACGGATTTTGAATTTGGATACGTTCTTATAGTCACTCTGGGGACGACATCTATGCACTTATTGATGAAGCCCGTGACTGATGTGGTAAACTCCTCAATGATATTGGATGAATCCTGGAACATATCCCAGTCTGTACTAACAAAACAGTCTTGTAGCCTCACTTCTGCATCATCGGACCACTTCCGTATTGAGCTGGTACTTCCTGTTTGAGTTGTTTGTTTGTAAACAGGAAGCAGGAGAATAGAGTTATGATCAGATTTACAGAAGGGAGGATGGTTGAGGGCCTTTTATATATGCTCCTGTGGGTAGAATAAAAGTGGTCTAGGGTTTTAGCACCCCTAGTGGCGCAGGAGACGTGTTTTTAAAGGTGAGGTAGAATGATTTTTAAGTCTTCCCCCACCAGAAACGCACCCTCTGGGGGAGAGGGGGAGAGAGACAAACCCAACTGAAACATGACTTTGGCTTCCCAGTTGTTGATTAACAGGGAATGATAATGTTTAACCCCAACAGGGTATGCATAGCGGTGCACTGAGTTTTCTGTCTAGTGTATAAGGCTTGCCTCCAGTGTGTGGGATTCCTTCTCTGTGTTGTAGACTCCCCCTCCGCAACCCTCTTCCTCTTTACCACTCCAGTTAACCCCTCTCCACCTCCCACAGGCTGCCCTGCGCTCGGTGACAGGCAGACAGAGCTTGGATCAACAGACCAATAGTTTTTCCTCTTAGATATGCTTGAACTCTAGGGTCCTCTAATCAAGTTCTCCAAGAAACTGATCTGCAGTCAGTTTTAAATCAGTTTGGCTTTGTGCTCTGCTTCTGATCTGGAAACAGCTGTTTTCACCCACGTTATTCCTCCTGTAGGGGATACAGAGGATATCTGAGACCACAGCGTATGGTCTTGCACCACCAAGCCGGGCACCATGGTTGAAAGCATGGACTTTGAAAAGGAGGAGAAGCGCTACTCCATCCGCGGAAAGCATGTGGCCCTCATCTGTGCGGTAGTGGTGGTGTCGGCCATTGCTGTTGGGCTGGGGGTGGGCCTCACGCGGCCGGACAGTACCCTGGCTGACCCGGCCCCCACAGAGGAAACCCCCAAGCCCACCCCCAAGCCCACCCCCCCACCAGCAGACGGGGGGCCCTGCAAACCCTCCAACAACACTGACGGGGACTGGAAGAATTTCCGGCTGCCAGACTACGTGAAGCCAGTGCATTATGATCTCCATCTGGAGCCTGACCTGACCACTGACCTCTACACGGGGAGTGTGTCCGTGCACCTGGAGGTGAGCCGACCCACGAGGCACCTGTGGCTCCACATCCGGGAGACGTTCATCAGTGCAGTCCCCAGGCTCGTCCTGAAAACCCCACAGGCTCAGAGGGAGGTCACCGTGGCCATCAAGGGTTGCTTTGAGTTCAAACCACAGGAGTACGTGGTAGTCGAGGTGGCAGAGGAGCTTGTGGCCACCAAGCTCAGTGAGGTGTACGTTCTCAGCCTGGACTTCCAAGGCTGGCTCAATGGATCTCTGGTGGGCTTCTACAGAGTCACCTACACAGAGAACGGAGCCATCAAGTAAGTCATTGGAGGCATGAATGTTTGGTAATAGATTGGTTGTATTTCAGTTTTTGTATGACTCTGATGTATACTTTTTTTTTAACCATCCACCAGTTAGGTGAAGACAATATTTATGAAGACAGAAATTAATAAATGCATGAGAATGGTTACAATGTAACTAAATCCCTCATGCTCAGTGTTATGAGTGCTGCATATGCTACTTTGTACCCATTTTAATATATCTATAACCATGACTCCGATGTAAAATGTGGGAGAGGGATGAAAAACTGCACAACTTTAGACAGATCCTCAGCCAAATTCCTTCAAGGACAATTTCCTTTTGGGAACAAGCTTACAAGTTGTAATCTGAGTGTTGCTGAGTGTTAGTGTGTGTCTATGCGTCCGTGCATGTGTGTGAGTGCACATGAGGCCCAGCAGCTCACTGGAAAATGCCATTAATGTTAGACAGAAATACTGTTCACTCTAGTAACAACAACTGCTGCTGCTACTACTACCATGACTACTATTAGTTGTAGTATAACAACGTGCAGATTCTGACGGGAATGTACAACAATCCCTCATTGGGGATTTCCATCTTGGCAGATATGCTGCCCAGTATTCCAAGTAAATTCTTGGAACAGGTGGCAAGAAAAAGCTATTTAGAATGGTAAGTACGCAAAATACCATCTGTAAGTACTTTATATCACACTACAGACCTACTCCAAACATGGGTGTAATAGGATGAAACCACTGAGGGAAAAATTAACCTATTTTTCCCAGGGAGTGCAGTGATTCTTAGCATTAATGTGAACATGGTTAAACCTTGATACGGTCAGAGTGTATCTGAAAATCCATAATTACCTGTTACAGTTTATCTGTTAAATTGCTGTTATTCAAAGTTCAAATGATAGCGTCTATGATGTGTAGTTTTTAGTGTGTCAATAAGAACCTTATACTCCAAAGGACTATATCTGACATTTTGGTCATAAATCAGTTATTCACAGAGTTGCTCTTTAGGTGGTCTTTTTACATGTGAAAAGAAAGTCCATTTATGATGTAGAAAATGAAAAATTCAAAAGTTCTATCTGCAAAAACATCTTAACTTTGCTATAAGGTTCTATCTGCAATCCAATCACACAATGCTGAGTTGTCAATCAAAAATAATTGTCTGCAAGGTGATTCTTATTGAGTCATGAAAGAGGAAGACGTCACAAAACACTTCTGCGATCTGGAACTCATCTCAAAACTATACATTTTGCAGATAGTCCCTAGTCCTTGATTATTCATATCATTGGTTCTGGTCCTCTTTCAATTACTTCAATTTTTTCCCACCACTTTCTCAGAAGAATGGCTATAAAGTAAACTCTTCATGGTAAAAACCAAATAAATACAGATGATTAGAGCATGTTTAAAACCTTTAGGAGAAGCATTCCTGTTTTTGTCTTGTTCTATACTAATACATAAACCTCCTTGGAAGGACGTGCACTTACCAACTTACCACATTTTATTGATAACTAGCAAGGAGTTTACTGACTTTGGGTGTCAGAGACCAGAAAAAATATCAGTTTACTCATCCAGAGCTAACCTTTAGCAATATTGCTAGTTATCTATTTGATCTAACGTTGAACAGGAATTAATATACACTAAACAAAAATATAAACGTAACATGTAAAATGTTGGTCCCATGTTTCATGAGCTGAAATAAAAGATCTCAGAAATTTTCCATAAGCACAAAAAGCTTATCTCAAATTTTGTGCATACATTTCTTTAAATCCCTGTTGCTGAGCAATTATCCTTTGCCAAGATACTCCATCCACCTGAAATGTGTAGCATATCAAGAAGCTGATTAAACAGCATGATCATTACACAGGTGCACCTTGTGTTGGGGACAATAAAAGGCCACTAATATGTGCAGTTTTGTCACACAACACAATGCCACAGATGTTTCGTTTTGAGGGAGCGTGCAATTGGCATGTTGACTGCAGGAATGTCACCAGAGCTGTTGCCAGATAATTCAATGTACATTTCTCTAACATAAGCCACCTCCAATGTCATTTTAGAGAATTTGGCAGTACTTACAACCAGCCTCACATCCACGAGTATGGCTGACGTTAATGTTGTGAACAGAGTGCCCCGTGGTGTCAGTGGGGTTATGGTATGGGCAGGAATAAGCTATGAACACAATTGCATTTTATCGATGGCAATTTGAATGCATAGAGATACCGTGACCAGATCCTGAGGCCCATTGTCGGGCCATTTATCCACCGCCATCACCGCATGTGTACGACAGCATATTGCAGTTCCCACCAATATCCAGCAACTTAGCACAGCCATTGAAGAGGAGTGGTACAACAATCCACAGGCCACAATCAACAGCCTGATCAACTCTCTGCGAAGGAGATGTGTTGCACAGTTGAGGCAAATGGTGGTCATACCAAATACTGACTGACTTTCTGATCCATGCCCCTACCTTTTTTAAGGTATCTGTGACCAATAGATGCATATCAGTATTCCCAGTCATGTGAAATCCATAGATTATGAACTAATTAATTAATAAAAATTGACTGATATCCTTGTGAACTGTAACTCAGTAAAATCTTAGATTGTTCCATGTTTCCTTTATATTTTTGTTCAGTATATTTGATGATGTGATTAGAAAGAAGTAATGGTATTCACTTTTATTTCATTCAATGTCTGTACTTTTCTATTGAAATTGCAATCATTTTAACATTCTGTGGCAGATAGAACTTTATTGCGGAACCCAGATTGACATTTCAGAGCCATAAGGTTCTATTTGCGATTGCACCCCCATAAAAACATGTATTTACAAATGTCTTCGGATTTTGATACTCAGCACTTGAGGTACCTTTATGGGTTATGAAGGAAGAATTCACTACAAAACAGTTCTGAGATCTGGGATGTGAAAACTGCGATTGCGCAAATAGAACCTTAGTCCCAAGGTCTCGGAAGTAAAACTTGAAAGGTGGACAAGTGTAGTGAGCTACAGCATTGGCCATGATGTGTACATTTTCTCTTTGCTTTTTAAATGTGTCAAATCAGAGGGCCTGTTGTCCGGACCACTGGCAGTCTCTATGGGGGTGCCACAAGGTTCATTTATCAGGCCGACTCTTTTCTCTGTATATATCAATGATGTCACTCTTGCTGCTAGTGATTCTCTGATCCACCTCCATGCAGACGACACCATTCTGTATACATTTGGCCCTTCTTTGGACACTGTGTTAACAAACCTCCAAACGAGCTTCAATGCTATACAACACTCCTTCCGTGGCCTCCAACTGCTTTTAAATGCTAGTAAAACTAAATGCATACTCTTCAACCAATTGCTGCCCGCCCGACTAGCATCACTACTCTGGACGGTTCTGACTTAGAATATGTGGACAACTACAAATACCTAGGTGTCTGGTTAGACTGTAAACTCTCCTTCCAGACTCACATTAAGCATCTCCAATCCAAATCTAGAATCGTCTTTCTATTTCGCAACAAAGCATCCTTCATACATGCTGCCAAACATAACCTCGTAAAACTGACTATCCTTCCGATCCTCGACTTCGATGATGTCATTTACAAAATAGCCTCCGACACTCTACTCAGCAAATTGGATGCAGTCTAGCACAATGCCATCCATTTTGTCACCAAAGCCCCATATACTACCCACCACTGCGACCTCTATGCTCTCGTTGGCTGGACCTCGCTACATATTCGTTGCCAAACCCACTGGCTCCAGGTCATCGGTAAAGCTCCGCCTTATCTCAGCTCACTGGTCACCATAGCAACACCCACCCGTAGCACGCGCTCCAGCAGGTATATTTCACTGGTCATCCCCAAAGCCAACACCTCCTTTGGCCGCCTTTCCTTCCAGTTCTCTGCTGTCAATGACTGGAACAAATTGCAAAAATCACTGAAGCTGGAGACATATCTCCCTCTAACTTTAAGCATCAGCTGTCAGAGCAGCTTACCGATCACTGTACCTGTACACAGCCCTGTAAATGGCACATCCAACTACCTCATCCCCATATAGTTATATTTTTGTTGTTGCTCTATTGCACCCCAGTATCTCTACTTGCACATCTATCACTCCAGTGTTAATGGTAAATTGTAATTATTTTGCCTCTATGGCCTATTTATTGCCTTACCTCCCTAATCTTATTACATTCGCACACATTGTACATAGACCTTTTCTATTGTGCTATTGACTGTACGTTTGTTTATCCCATATGTAACTCTGTTGTTTTTGTCGCTCTGCTTTGCTTCATTTTGGCCAGGTCGCAGTTGTAAATTAACTTGTTCTCAACTGGCCTACCTGGTTAAATAAAGGTGAAAAAAACAAAAACATTTCAAATCAAATTTTATGTCACATGCGCAGAATACAACAGGTGTACCTTACTGTGAAATGCTTACTACAATCCCTTAACCAACAATGCAGTTAAGAAAATATTTACTAAATAAAGTAAAACAAAAAATATATATATATGTGGGGAGAACAAGTATTTGATACACTGCCGATTTTGCAGGTTTTCCTACTTACAAAGCATGTAGAGGTCTGTAATTTTTATCATAGGTACACTTCAACTGTGAGAGACGGAATCTAAAACAAAAATCCAGAAAATCACATTGTATGATTTTTAAGTAATTCATTTGTATTTTATTGCATGACATAAGTATTTGATCACCTACCAACCAGTAAGAATTCCGGCTCTCACAGACCTGTTAGTTTTTCTTTAAGAAGCCCTCCTGTTCTCCACTCATTACCTGTATTAACTGCACCTGTTTGAACTCGTTACCTGTATAAAAGACACCTGTCCACACACTCAATCAAACAGACTCCAACCTCTCCACAAGAGAGCTGTGTAAGGACATCAGGGATAGAATTGTAGACCTGCACAAGGCTGGGATGGGCTACAGGACAATAGGCAAGCAGCTTGGTGAGAAGGCAACAACTGTTGGCGCAATTATTAGAAAATGGAAGAAGTTCAAGATGACGGTCAATCACCCTCGGTCTGGGGCTCCATGCAAGATCTCACCTCGTGGGGCATCAATGATCATGAGGAAGGTGAGGGATCAGCCCAGAACTACACGGCAGGACCTGGTCAATGACCTGAAGAGAGCTGGGACCACAGTCTCAAAGAAAACCATTAGTAACACACTACGCCGTCATGGATTAAAATCCTGCAGCGCACGCAAGGTCCCCCTGCTCAAGCCAGCGCATGTCCAGGCCCGTCTGAAGTTTGCCAATGACCATCTGGATGATCCAGAGGAGGAATGGGAGAAGGTCATGTGGTCTGATGAGACAAAAATAGAGCTTTTTGGTCTAAACTCCACTCGCCGTGTTTGGAGGAAGAAGAAGGATGAGTACAACCCCAAGAACACCATCCCAACCGTGAAGCATGGAGGTGGAAACATCATTCTTTGGGGATGCTTTTCTGCAAAGGGGACAGGACGACTGCACCGTATTGAGGGGGGGATGGATGGGGCCATGTATCGCGAGATCTTGGCCAACAACCTCCTTCCCTCAGTAAGAGCATTGAAGATGGGTCGTGGCTGGGTCTTCCAGCATGACAACGACCCGAAACACACAGCCAGGGCAACTAAGGAGTGGCTCCGTAAGAAGCATCTCAAGGTCCTGGAGTGTTCTAGCCAGTCTCCAGACCTGAACCCAATAGAAAATCTTTGGAGGGAGCTGAAAGTCCGTATTGCCCAGCGACAGCCCCGAAACCTGAAGGATCTGGAGAAGGTCTGTATGGAGGAGTGGGCCAAAATCCCTGCTGCAGTGTGTGCAAACCTGGTCAAGAACTACAGGAAACGTATGATCTCTGTAATTGCAAACAAAGGTTTCTGTACCAAATATTAAGTTCTGCTTTTCTGATGTATCAAATATTTATGTCATGCAATAAAATGCAAATTAATTACTTAAAAATCATACAATGTGATTTTCTGGATTTTTGTTTTAGATTCCGTCTCTCACAGTTGAAGTGTACCTATGATAAAAAATTACAGACCTCTACATGCTTTGTAAGTAGGAAAACCTGCAAAATCGGCAGTGTATCAAATACTTGTTCTCCCCACTATATATCATTTTTAAAAAGTTACATAAAATAACAATGAGGCTATATACAGGGGGTACTGGTACCGAGTCAATGTGGGGGGGTACAGGTTAGGTACATTTAGACAGCCACAATCCAGTAAACACTGCATAGTTCAACATTAATTGCAAACAACTTAATAGTAAAACGGGGAGGCTTAGTTGTTCATGGAATCATGCCATGTTTCTTTTTCTCCCAAGAAAAATTGCTGCCACCGACCATGAGCCAACAGACGCCCGCAAATCTTTCCCCTGTTTTGATGAGCCGAACAAAAAGGCCACTTACAATATTTCCATCACCCACGACAAGGACTATGGAGCCCTCGCCAATATGCCAATGGAGGTACAGTCTATGTATAAAAAAAATAGCAACACATAAGTACAACAAATTGCTCCTTATATAACATTCTATATTTAAGCAATAAGGCACGAGGGGGTGTGGTATATGGCCAATATACCATGGCTAAGGGCTGTTCTTAAGCACGATGCAAAGCGGAGTGCCTGTATACAGACCTTAGCCGTGGTATATTTGCCATATATCACAAACCCCCGAGGTGCCTTATTGCTATTATAAACTGGTTACCAATGTAATTAGAGCACTAAAAAGAAAGGCTTTTTCATAACCGTGGTATATGGTCTGTTATACCACGGCTGTCAGCCAATCAGCATTCAGGGCTCGAGCCACCCAGTTTATAAAAATGCATATAATATATCCACAACTTATTTAAGTTATCACAAAACAGGTGGCATATAGTGTTACCGGTTAGTTTTCTTGAAACTGCAATGGGAGTCACACAGAGAGAGAGGAGAGTGAGTGTCATGAATGCAAGAGCAGGTGCCATCAATCTTCTGCTCCGGGTCTTTGGTACTGAGAACACAACTATAAGAGATGCTGTCTGACATCTTTATTAAACCACAGAACCTCTTCCTTTCCAGGGCACCCCAGAAACGCTTCCTGGCAATAAGATCAAAACGTTCTTTCAGAGGTCCGTTCCAATGAGTACCTATTTGGTATGTTTTGCTGTGCACCAGTTTACGTTTGTGGAAAGGAACTCGTCTCGAGGAATTCCTGTAAGTACTTGCTATTTTTCTCAGCAGTCATTGGTCCTTCCATACCTTAAACTAAGAAAAGACTGACTGTACAACATGTGTTGTAAATCGTATTGTGTAGTCTACAGTTGAGAGTAAATGTTGTAACACTTTAAGCCTGTGAAGTTCAATGTTTTAAATGGTGGAAAAGCTACACTACATATTCACAAAAGTATGTGGACACCCCTTCAAAATAGTGGATTTGGCTATTTCAGCCACACCCGTTGCTGACAGGTGTATAAAATCGAGCACACAGCCATGCAATCGCCATAGACAAACATTGGCAGTAGAATGGCCTTTACTGAAGAGCTCAGTGACTTTCAACATGGCACCTTCATAGGATGCCACCTTCCCAACAAATCAGTTCGTCAAGTTTCTGGTCTACTAGAGCTGCCCCGGTCAACAGTAAGTGCTGTTATTGTGAAGTGGAAACATCTGGGAGCAATAACAGCTCAGCCGCGAAGTGGTAGGCCACACAAGCTCACAGAACGGGACCGCCAAGTGCCTCTGGAAGCAACGTCAGCACAAGAACTGTTCGTCAGGAGCTTCATGAAAAGATTCCATAGCCGAGCAGCCGCACACAAGCCATAGATCACCATGCGCAATGCCAAGCATCAGCTGGAGTGGTGTAAAGCTCACCGCTATTGGACTCTGCGGCAGTGGAAACGCGTTCTCTTGAGTGATGAATCACACAGTCCGACAGACAAATCTGGGTTTGGCAGATGCCAAGAGAATGCTACCTGCCCCAATGCATAGTGCCAACTGTAAAGTTTGGTGGTTGAGGAATAATGGTCTGGGCTAGGCCCCATGGGGGAAGGGCTTTTCCTGTTTCAGCATGACAATGCCCCTGTGCACAAAACGATGTCCATATAGAAATGGTTTGTCAAGATCGGTGTGGAAAAACTTGACTGGCCTGCACAGAGCCCTGACCTCAACCCCATTGAACACCTTTGGGATGAATTGGGATGCCGACTGCGAGCCAGGCCTAATGGCCCAACACAGGCCTAATGGCCCAACAACAGTGCCTTACCTCACTAATGCTCTTGTGGCTGAATGGAAGCAAGTCCCCGCAGCAATGTTTTTTTATTTAACCTTTATTTAACTAGGCAAGTCCATTAAGAACAAATTCCCCGGCCAAACCCGGACGACGACACTAATATTGCACCACCCTATGGGACTCCCAATCACGGCCGGATGTGATACAGCCTTGATTCGAACCAGGGACTGTAGTGACGCCTCTTGCACTGCGCCACTCGGGAGCCCAATGTTCCAACATCTATTGGAAAGCCTTCTCAGAAGAGTGGAGGCTGTTATAGCAGCAATGGGGGGACCAACTCCATATTAATGCATATGATTTCAGAATGAGATGATTGACAAGCAGGTGTCCACATACTTTTAGTCATGTAGTGTAAGTACAATGTTTTAAATGGTGTAGTTTATTTAACTTTGGTCTCTGATCTGCGTCACAGCTGTTAGTCTTTTGTGTTGAGTTTTCAGCAGTTAGTGACATTTTACAATGCAAATGTTTGAGTTACTGGACAATCTAAAGAATTATACTGTCTTGATTAAATGTAAACACACACACTTACACATTCTGTAGTGTATACACACTTAATAACTCTGCTTTCAAATCCTTTTATTCCAGTTGCGAATCTATGCACAGCCTGCACAAATCAGGACTGCGGAGTATGCTGCGGACACGACCAAGGTCATTTTTGACTACTTTGAGGAATATTTCAACATGAATTACTCCATCCCAAAGCTAGGTAATTTGCGATCTCCTCTGTCTGTAAACTGTTGTGACCACTGGATAAAATTAATTAATAATGCGTTATATACACACACATGGTTGCATAAAATGTTTTTTTCTTCTACCAGATAAGATTGCCATCCCTGACTTTGGCACGGGGGCCATGGAGAACTGGGGTCTGATCACCTACAGGGAGGCCAACCTCCTCTATGATGAGAACCAGTCCTCGTCGTACAACAAACAACGTGTGGCCAGTGTCATCGCTCATGAGCTGGTCCACCAGGTGAGAGACACATGTCCCCAACATTCCCACAACAGAAACACTTTCACTAAAGAACGCTCCAGAGATCAGGGAGTTCTTCATTAGTCATGTTACAGTGGAAAACTACTGGAACACATCTTATAGTGGAAAAAGTGCAAAAGTCAGATTTAATATTTATAATCATAGAGGGACCCAAAGCTCAATCACCCAAGATTTTTATTACGGTATTGTGTCACCATGATGAAGCCTAAATGAGGATGTAAAGTCATGAGGCAACCATTAGCGGCAGAACTCAATGTTTAGAAAAGAGAACCACCATATCTTTGTTCCAATCAATAGCTTGGAAAGGTTTTACTCTGACCCTGAATTTGGTCATGAAAATACTAGTGTTCTATTGAAGTACGTCAGCCCTCCAGTTATCCATCAAACCTTTTATGATCGGCAACACATTAAGGCCTTTTTCCAAGATATCATCTCTTTTTATTGTTCAGCAATAAGACAGTGATGGTGCTGTCCATAAAGTTTTATGAATTGTCCAAAGTTAAAGGACTGAGGGACAAGTGAGAGCTGGCTGCTGTTTCCTTGTTTCCATAGTCTGTTTACAGGAAGGTGAATATCAGCACAGTTGCAACCAAACCACAGAGTTAGAACAACCCAACCTGGTCTCAGAGCATTTCATGTTATTCTGTACGTAAATCGGAGACACTCCAGCTAGTATGTGGTATGGTTAAATACCAAACTTCAAGGTCTAGCAACCTAAAGGTTGCGAGTTCAAATGTTATCACAGACAACTTCAGCATTATAGCTATTTAGCAACTTTTAAACTACTTACTACTTTTTAGCTACTTTGCAACTACTTAGCATGTTAGGTACCCCTAACCTTAACCCTTTTAGCTAGCCCTTCCCCTAAACTTAACAATTTAACCTAACTCCTAAATTTAACCCTAATCCCTAGCCTAGCTAACGTTAGCAAGCTAGCTAGAATTCATAACATATCATACATTTTGCCAATTCATAACATGTTTAATGTTTTGCAAATTCATAACAAATCAAATCAAATGTTATTGGTCACATACACATGGTTAGCAGATGTTAATGCGAGTGTAGCGAAATGCTGGTGCTTCTAGTTCTGACAGTGCAGTAATATCTAATAATTCCCCAACAACTACCTAATACACACAAATCTAAAGGGATGGAAAAATATATGGATGAGCGATGGCCAAGCGGCATAGGCAAGGTGCAATAGATGGTATAAGGTACAGTATATACATATGAGATGAGTAATGTAAGATATGTTAACATTATTAAAGTGACTAGTGATCTGAGTCTCTATGTAGGCAGCAGCCTCTCTGAGTTAATGATTACTGTTTACCTATCTGATGGCCTTGAGATAGAAGCTGTTTATCAGTCTCTCGGTCACAGCATTGATGCACCTGTACTGACCTCGCCTTCTGGATGGTAGCGGGGTAAACAGACAGTGGCTCGGGTGGTTGTTGTCCTTGAATATTGTTTTGGCCTTCCTGTGACATCTTGTGCTGTAGGTGTCTTGGAGAGCAGGTAGTTTGCCCCCGGTGATGCGTTGTGCAGACCGCACAACCCTCTGGATAGCCTTGTGGTTGAGGGTGGTGCAGTTGCCATACCAGGCGATGATACCGTCGGACAGGATGCTCTCGATTGTGCATCTGTAAAAGTTTGTCAGGGTTTTAGGTGACAAGCCAAATTTCTTCAGCCTCCTGAGGTCAAAGAGGCGCTTTTGCACCTTCTTCACCACACTGTCTGTGTGGTCTGTGATGTGTACGCTGAGGAACTTGAAGCTTTCCACTGCTGTCCCTTCAATGTGAATGGCGGGTGCTCCCTCTGCTGTTTCCTGAAGTCCACGATCATCTCCTTTGTTTTGTTGACGTTGAGTGAGAGGTTGTTTTTCTTACACCACACTCTGAGTGCCCTCACCTCCTCCCTGTAGGCTGTCTCGTCATTGTTGGTAATCAAGCCCACTACTGTTGTGTCGTCTGCAAACTTGATGATTGAGTTGGAGGCTTGCTTGGCCACGCAGTCATGGGTGAACAGGGAGTACAGGAGGGGGCTGAGCATGCATCGTTGTGGGGCCCCAGTGTTGAGGATCAGCGAAGTGGAGATGTTGTTTCCTACCTTCACCATCTGGGGGCGGCCCATCAAAGTCCAGGACCCAATTGCACAGGGCGTGGTTGAGACCCATGGCCTCCAGCTTAATGATGAGCTTGGAGGGTACTATGGTGTTAAATGTTGAGCTGTAGACAATGAACAACATTCTTACATTGGTATTCGTCTTGTCCTGATGGGATTGTGCAGTGTGATGACGATTGCATCGTCTGTGGACCTGTTGGGGCGGTATGCAAACTGAAGTGGGTCTAGGGTGGCAGGTAAGGTGGAGGTGATATGATCCTTGACTAGTTTCTCAAAGCACTTCATGATGACAGAAGTGAGTGCTATGGGGCAGTAGTCATTTTGTTCAGTTATCTTTGCCTTCTTGGGTACAGGAACAATGGTGGCCATCTTGAAACATGTGGGGACAGTAGACTGGGATAGGGAGCGATTAAATGTCTTACTCACGTCGGCCACGAAGGAGGGGGGGGGGGGGGGAGCGCAGTCCTTGTTAGCGGGCCGCGACGATGGCACTGTATTATCCTCAAAGCGGGCAAAGGTGTTTAGTTTGTCTGGAAGCGAGACGTCGATGTCCGTGACGTGGCAGGTTTTCCTTTTGTAGTCCGTGATTTCCTGTAGACCCTGCCACATACGTCTCATTTTTATTGCGACTCCACTTTGTCCCTGTACCGACATTTCGCTTGTTTGATTGCCTTGCGGAGGGAATAACTACACTTTTTATATTAGTTCATATTCCCACTCCTCTTTCCATGTGGATGGTTACGATGGTTCGCGCTTTCAGTTTTGCGTGAATGCCGCCATCTATCCACAGTTTCTGGTTAGGGTAGGTTTTAATAGTCACAGTGGGTACAACATCTCCAATGCACTTCCTTATAAACTCACTCACCGAGTCAGCGTATAGATCGATGTTATTCTCTGAGGCTGCCCGGAACATTTCCCAGTCCGCGTGATCAAAACAATCTTGAATCGTGGATTCCGATTGGTCAGACCAGCGTTGAATGGTTCTAGTCACGGGTACATCCTGTTTGACTTTCTGCCAAAAGACGGTAGGAGCAAAATGAAGTCGCGGTCGGATTACCCGAAGGGAGGGTAGAGGGAGGGCCTTGTATGCATCATGGAAGTTAGAGTAGCAGTGATCGAGTGTATTGCTCGCGTGAGTGCTGCAATCAATATGCTGATAGAATTTAGGTAGCCTTGTTCTCAAATTTGCTTTGTTAAAATCCCCAGCTAGAATAAATGCAGCCTCAGGATATATGGTTTCCAGTTTACAAAAAGAGTCCAGTAAAGTTCCTTGAGGGCCGTTGTGGTGTCTGCTTGAGGGGGTATTTATACACAGCTGTGACGATAACTGACAAGAATTCTCTTGGGAGATAATATGACCGTAAGGAATTCTAGGTTGGGTGAGCAGAAGGACCTGATTTCCTGTATGTTGTTATGATTACACCATGAGTCGTTAATCATGAAGCATACACCCCCGCCATTCTTCCCAGATAGGTGTTTATCGCTGTCAGCGTGACGCATGAAGAAGCCCGGTGGCTGAACCGACTCCGACAACGTATCCAGAGAGAGCCATGTTTACGTGAAACGGAGAACGTTACAATCTCTGATTTCTCTCTGGAAGGCAACCCTAGCTCTAATTTTGTCTACCTTGTTGTTAAGAGACTGGACATTGGTGAGTAGTATACTCTGAAGCGTTGTGCACGCCTACGGAGCCTGATCAGGAGGCCGCTCCGTCTGCCTCTTCTGCGGCGACGTTGTTTTGGGTCGGCTTCTGGGATTAGATCCACTGTCATGGGTGGTGGTCCGAACAAAGGATCCGCTTCGGGAAAGTCGTATTCCTGGTCATAATGTTGGTAAGTTGACGTCACTCTTGTATACAATATTCTTCATGGCTGTAGGTAATAATTCTTAAGATTTTCTGGGCTAACAATGCAAGAAATAATACATTAAAAAAACAAAATACTACATAGTTTCCTAAGGACTCGAAGCGAGGCGACCATCTCTCGGCGTCACATTTTGCATATTCATAACATATTGTACGTTTTTCAAATTCATAACATATGAATTGTAATTCTTAACATATCATACGAAATTGGGGATGGACATCCACAAATTAATACATACCATACGAAACTTAACATATCATACTAAATGGAGTGTCTCGGAGTTACGTACAGAATAATACGAAATGCTCAGATACCAGGTTAAACAACCTGGATCACAATGTGCAGTTCAGACAGTGATCAAATCATAAAGTAATAAATAGTGTTGGGGAAGCTTTACTGAAATCATAGTTTACCAATTACTTCACACTGGAAGAAGTTAAGCTACACTAAAGCTACCCTTAAGAAAAATATAGTTTACTGAACTAAAGCTATTTTGAAAAAATGGTTCACTACATCCAAGCCACTTAGTGAAATATTATCATATCTAAATCTGAAATGTCATAGACTACAAATTTCAAGAAAATGTCAATCTGGGGTCAGATGTTAACAGAATGTGTAATTTAGCACAATAAACACAGAAAACATGTTTCAAGTGAGAATTAGGAAGGTCTGATACTTGTCTTATACTTCACCCCATATTTTATTTTAGCAAAACAAGTAGTGTGTAGTTCCAGTAGTTAGCTACACCACTACATGGCAAAACAAGTAATTAACTACTGAAAACCCTAACAAGATTAGAATTTTGTTCAGCTAGTACCAAGCTACAGTAAAATGTTGTTTAATTACTAGTTGAACTACATGTAGTTCGCTACTCTCCAACACTGGAGAGTAGTGAACTACATGTAAAACACTGTCATATTCAATCAGTAGCAATAAAACAAGCATGTAAATCCACACAAAAGGATATATAAAAAATAAAAAATAAACATTATTTCACCTTTATTTAACCAGGTAGTCAAGTTGAGAACGAGTTCTCATTTACAATTGCAGCCTGGCCAAGATAAAGCAAAGCATTTCGACACATACAACAACAGAGTTACACATGGAGAAAAACAAACATACAGTCAATAATACAGTAGAAAAATAAGTCTATATACAATGTGAGCAAATGAGGTGAGACAAGGGAGGTAAAGGCAATAAAAGGCCATGGTGGCAAAGTAAATACAATATAGCAAGCAAAACACTGGAATGGTAGATTTGCAGTGGAAGAATGTGCAAAGTAGAAATATAAATAATGGGGTGCAAAGGAGCTAAATAAATACAGTAGGGGAAGAGGTAGTTGTTTGGGCTAAATTATAGATGGGCTATGTACAGGTGCAGTAATCTGTGAGCTGCTCTGACAGCTGGTGCTTAAAGCTAGTGAGGGAGATAAGTGTATCCAGTTTCAGAGATTTTTGTAGTTCGTTCCAGTCATTGGCAGCAGAGAACTGGAAGGAGAGGCGGCCATATGTCATAAGGTAATTGTTTAAGGTGAATGTGAAAAAGCTTGTTCGGTAGGACTTGAATTGACTAAATACCAGTAGAAATTGTGGGTTTTATTTGTTCATATTGTGCCTGTAGCTTTGTTCTGTGTTTTATATTGTATGCAGAGCTATAGAGTGTTACACTGATTGTCTTGATATTTTGTGTGCATGAAAATGTATTTACAGTGAACTCCAAAAGTACTTGAATAGTGACAAATTATTTGTTTTGGCTCTGTAGTCCATCACTATGGATAATCCTGAATGAATTGTGAATAATGATGAGTGAGAATGTTAGAGGGATAAATATCATACCCCCCAAAAGTGCTAACCTCCCCTGTTATTGTAATGGTGAGAGGTTAGCATGTCTTTGGGGTATGATATTTGTTTGTCTAACGTTCTTACTCATAATTATTCACGATTCATTCAAGACTATCCATAACCATGGCAGCATCCACATTAATGTAATAGTGTTTAGAAACATTATATTCTTATTTACAATAGAAGTGACTCCAAAATGACACAATACATTATTTACCATTAATTTCTATTGGGTACAAAATAATCTGAAGCAAAACCAAAACAAACAGCGAATGCATCCAAATATGTTTGTAGAGTCACACATTTGATGTAATCATTGCGTACTAGGAATAAGGGACCAAATAAAAAGAATCTTGCCACCGTGGGTGGATGCCCTAATCAGGTTACGTACCCAATGCATATGGGTCTGGCAGATTTCTCAAATGGCAAATGTCCGGCGCCAGATTTTCCCAACCCTGTCAAACTCTCACTCATACACACTTGTTTTGAAATAAATTCAGCTGTAAGATAACTTTGCATGTTGTATTTTCCTGCAGTGGTTTGGGAACATTGTGACCATGGATTGGTGGGATGACCTTTGGCTAAATGAGGGCTTTGCCAGTTTCTTTGAGTACATCGGTGTAGAGAAGGCTGAGCCTCTCTGGGGAATGGTGAGTCCATCTGACAGATCCTGAATTGAGTGATTTGAAATGGAATTGTTTTAATCCCAACTCTGGTTATGAATACATTCTACATCTCCTTCGGTCTCTGTCTTTACCAGCGTGACATCATGATCATCAGTGATGTACTTCCTGTCATGGTGGACGACGCCCTCGTCACCTCCCATCCAATCATTGTGGATGTGTCAACTCCGGCTGAGATTACCTCTGTGTTTGATGGTATATCCTACAACAAGGTAATCTAAATCCGCCACGTTTCACTCTACTACAGGGGATGATATAAAATGTACTTCAATTAAATTTGTCTTGAAATTTGGTCCAAACATCTTCCTGTAGGGGGCATCAATTCTCAGGATGGTGGAGGACTGGTTGGGTCGAGACAACTTCCGAGATGGTTGTCGGGTAAGAATCCATTTAATTTGACGTAAAGTGGATAGAAGTATCCCTACACCAAGTCTCTTGATCCCTATTCAGTCAATAGCATAATCATTTGGTAATAGTGAGTGTTAGGGACATGCAATTACTTCCCTGTTGAATGAAAATTATGATTACTGTCAGATACGTAGCTTGCATTTTATTTATCATAAAATCTATGGTTGGTAACCTGTTTTTCTCTCCCTTCAACAGAAATACTTGAAAGATTTCCATTTTCAGAATGCCAAAACAGCCAACTTCTGGTCATCCCTTGCTAACGTATGTTTGTCATATCTAATTTAGTCATAGTAGTTTCAAAATATCAAAGTTGATATTATTGTTAATATTTCAATACATCTAGTGTACTTGTGTGTTACATACTAACATTTTTGGGTTGCAGGTGAGTGGGTTGCCTGTGGCAGATGTGATGGACACATGGACCAAACAGATGGGCTACCCGGTATTGGACCTGTCTACTGCCGGTACTCAGACCAAACTCACCCAGCGCAGATTCCTGTTGGACCCCGATGCTGATACCACCCAGCCACCCTCACCACTCAGGTCAGTCATTCAACACACTATTAAGTCCCTTTGTGATCGTTGGTTGATTTCCCGATGGAAGTCAGCTATATTTCTTTGGATAAACCTGTAAATCCTAAAAAGGCTATGCTTTTCTTTCAGCTACAAGTGGACCATCCCTGTTAAGTGGCACTCAGTGGATAGTAATAAGAATATGTCCATCATGTTCAACAAGTCCAGTCCAGGTAAAGATACTTCTGTCCAAACACTTTGCTTGACCTTTTTAAAATTACAGTTCCAGCCTCTGGTGACAACATGTATTTCATTAAATTGAAGTCGTACATGTTTGTCTCTCACACTAATATCTAGAGCAAGTCTTAGCTGACTATTTCCCTGCTACGGATGGACTCCTGAAGATCAATAACGACCATATCGGATTCTACAGAGTCAATCACCATGACAGCATGTGGAGCACCATTAGTCAACAGCTTCAAACAAATCACAAGGTAAATATCAATAAAAACTGCTACTATAGTTTCAGAGGTAATATTAAGTTTTAATCTTACCAGTTCATACGTTGCACTTATCTTAATCGGCAGGACACTTTCTTTACTAGGAGTTTGACGCTGCTGACCGATGCAGTTACATTGATGATGTCTTTGCTCTGGGAAGGTAAACCAACATTACAGACATTCACTTGAAGTACATCTGTCAATTCAGTTGCTCTGAGCTTTAGAAAACTGTTATGAAATGTCTTGTTCTTATCGGCCTCATCAGGGCAGATGTTGTCGATTATGGAAATGCATTCAACCTGACAAAATACCTGACCAATGAGACTGAGTACATCGTCTGGGAACGTGTGTCTTCTTCCATTGCCTATGTGCGAGACATGTTGTCTGACGACACTGTTCTTTACCCTAAATTCCAGGTGGGTCTGTTTTCCACTTAATTTTTGTATAGACAGTGGGGAGAACAAGTATTTGATACACTGCCGATTTTGCAGGTTTTCCTACTTACAAAGCATGTAGAGGTCTGTAATTTTTATCATAGGTACACTTCAACTGTGAGAGACGGAATCTAAAAAAATCCAGAAAATCACATTGTATGATTTTTAAGTAATTAATTTGCATTTTATTGCATGACATAAGTATTTGATACATCAGAAAAGCAGAACTTAATATTTGGTACAGAAACCTTTGTTTGCAATTAGAGATCATACGTTTCCTGTAGTTCTTGACCAGGTTTGCACACACTGCAGCAGGGATTTTGGCCCACTCCTCCATACAGACCTTCTCCAGATCCTTCAGGTTTTGGGGCTGTCGCTGGGCAATACGGACTTTCAGCTCCCACCAAAGATTTTCTATTGGGTTCAGGTCTGGAGACTGGTTAGGCCACTCCAGGACCTTGAGATGCTTCTTACGGAGCCACTCCTTAGTTGCCCTGGCTGTGTGTTTCGGGTCGTTGTCATGCTGGAAGACCCAGCCACGACCCATCTTCAATGCTCTTACTGAGGGAAGGAGGTTGTTGGCCAAGATCTCGCGATACATGGCCCCATCCATCCTCCCCTCAATACGGTGCAGTCGTCCTGTCCCCTTTGCAGAAAAGCATCCCCAAAGAATGATGTTTCCACCTCCATGCTTCACGGTTGGGATGGTGTTCTTGGGGTTGTACTCATCCTTCTTCTTCCTCCAAACACGGCGAGTGGAGTTTAGACCAAAAAGCTCTATTTTTGTCTCATCAGACCACATGACCTTCTCCCATTCCTCCTCTGGATCATCCAGATGGTCATTGGCAAACTTCAGACGGGCCTGGACATGCGCTGGCTTGAGCAGGGGGACCTTGCGTGCGCTGCAGGATTTTAATCCATGACGGCGTAGTGTGTTACTAATGGTTTTCTTTGAGATTGTGGTCCCAGCTCTCTTCAGGTCATTGACCAGGTCCTGCCGTGTAGTTCTGGGCTGATCCCTCACCTTCCTCATGATCATTGATGCACCACGAGGTGAGATCTTGCATGGAGCCCCAGACCGAGAGTGATTGACCGTCATCTTGAACTTCTTCCATTTTCTAATAATTGCGCCAACAGTTGTTGCCTTCTCACCAAGCTGCTTGCCTATTGTCCTTATAGCCCATCCCAGCCTTGTGCAGGTCTACAATTTTATCCCTGATGTCCTTACACAGCTGTCAGGTCTTGGCCATTGTGGAGAGGTTGGAGTCTGTTTGATTGAGTGTGTGGACAGGTGTCTTTTATACAGGTAACGAGTTCAAACAGGTGCAGTTAATACAGGTAATGAGTGGAGAACAGGAGGGCTTCTTAAAGAAAAACTAACAGGTCTGTGAGAGCCGGAATTCTTACTGGTTGGTAGGTGATCAAATACTTATGTCATGCAATAAAATGCAAATTAATTACTTAAAAATCATACAATGTGATTTTCTGGATTTTTGTTTTAGATTCTGTCTCTCACAGTTGAAGTGTACCTATGATAAAAATTACAGACCTCTACATGCTTTGTAAGTAGGAAAACCTGCAAAATCGGCAGTGTCAAATACTTGTTCTCCCCACTGTATATATTTTTTTACAGGTGGATTATGCCCTCCGCTGGCCAACTAGAACACACACAAAATAATAATCTTGGGAGTTTGCACATACAGGTAACTGCCAAAATAAAGGAAACACCAACATAAAGTGTCTAAATAGGGCATTGGGCACCACGAGACCGAACAGTTTCAATGTGCCTTGGCATAGATTCTACAAGTGTCTGGCACTCTATTGAAGGGATGTAAATCAAATCAAATCAAATTTTATTTGTCACATACACATGGTTAGCAGATGTTAATGCGAGTGTAGCGAAATGCTTGTGCTTCTAGTTCCGACAATGCAGTAATAACCAACAAGTAATCTAACCTAACAATTCCACAACTACTACCTTATACACACAAGTGTAAAGGGATAAAGAATATGTACATAAAGATATATGAATGAGTGATGGTACAGAACGGCATAGGCAAGATGCAGTAGATGGTATAGAGTACAGTCTATACATATGAGATTTTTTTATTTTTTTTATTTCACCTTTATTTAACCAGGTAGGCTAGTTGAGAACAAGTTCTCATTTGCAACTGCGACCTGGCCAAGATAAAGCATAGCAGTGTGAACAAACAACACAGAGTTACACATGGAGTAAACAATAAACAAGTCAATAACATGGTAGAAAAAAAGAGAATCTATATACAATGTGTGCAAAAGGCATGAGGTAGGCAATAAATCGAATAATTACAATTTAGCAGATTAACACTGGAGTGATAAATCATCAGATGATCATGTGCAAGAAGAGATACTGGTGTGCAAAAGAGCAGAAAAGTAAATAAATAAAAGCAGTATGGGGGGTGAGGTAGGTAAATTGGGTGGGTAGTTTACAGATGGACTATGTACAGCTGCAGCGATCGGTTAGCTGCTCGGATAGCAGATTTTTAAAGTTGTTGAGGGAGATAAAAGTCTCCAACTTCAGAGATTTTTGCAATTCGTTCCAGTCGCAGGCAGCAGAGAACTGGAAGGAAAGGCGTCCAAATGAGGTTTTAGCTTTAGGGATGATCAGTGAGATACACCTGCTGGAGCGCGTGCTGCGGGTGGGTGTAGCCATCGTGACCAGTGAACTGAGATAAGGCGGCACTTTACCTAGCATAGCCTTGTAGATGACCTGGAGCCAGTGGGTCTGACGACGAACATGTAGCGAGGGCCAGCCGACTAGGGCATACAGGTCGCAGTGGTGGGTCGTATAAGGTGCTTTAGTAACAAAACGAATGGCACTGTGATAAACTGCATCCAGTTTGCTGAGTAGAGTGTTGGAAGCTATTTTGTAGATGACATCGCCGAAGTCGAGGATCGGCAGGATAGTCAGTTTTACTAGGGTAAGTTTGGCGGCGTGAGTGTCGGCGCCGACAGAGATGGCCGCCTCGCTTCGCGTTCCTAGGAAACTATGCAGTATTTTGTTTTTTTATGTGTTATCATACCCTACATTACTCCACGAGAAATTCCATTATTTGGTGTTTTGTTGATGGTGGTGAAAAACGCTGTCTCAGACACCGCTCCAGAGTCTCCCATAAGTGTTCAATTGGGTTGAGATCTGGTGACAGGCGACCATGGCATATGGTTAAGATAGTTTTCATGCTCATCAAACCATTCAGTGATCACTCGTCCCTGTGTATGGGGGCATTGTCATCATATGGGGGCATGGCCATGGTAGCCAAAATAATGGCATGCCCATTATAGTTACAGAGCATTCTGAAAGTATTCAGACCCTATGACTTTTTCCACTTTGTTACATTACAGCCTTATTCTAAAATTGATTAAATTTAGTTTTTCCCTCAAACTACACACAATACCCTGTAATGACAAACCAGAAACAGGTTTAAGATTGTTTATGCACATATATAAAAAAAATATCACATTTACATAATTATTCAGACCCTTTACTCAGTACTTTGTTGAAGCACCTTTGGCAGTGATTACAGCCTCGAGTCTCTTGGATATGACACTACAAGCTTGTTACACCTGTATTTGGGGAGTTTCTCCTATTCTTTTCTGCAAATCCTCTCAAGCTCTGTCAGGTTGGATGGGGAGCGTTGCTGCACAGCTATTTTCGGGACTCTCCAGAGATGTTCGATCGGGTTCAAGTCCGGGCTCTGGCTGGGCCACTCAAGGACATTCAGAGACTTGCCCTGAAGCCACTCCTGCGTTGTCTTGGCTGTGTGCTTAGGGTCGTTGTCCTGTTGAAAGGTGAACCTTTGACCCAGTCTCAGGTCCTGAGTGCTCTGGAGCTGGTTTTCTTCAAGGATCTCTCTGTACTTTGCTCCGTTCATCTTTCCCTCTATCCTGACTAGTCTCCCAGTGCCTGCCGCTGAAAAATATCCCCACAACATGATGCTGCCACCACCATGCTTCACCGTAGGGATGGTGCCAGGTTTCCTTCAGATGTGACGCTTGGCATTCAGGCTAAAGAGTTCAATCTTGGTTTCATCAGTCCAAAGAATCTTGTTTCTCATGGTCTGAGAGTCCTTTACTCCAAGCGGGTTGTCATGTGCCTTTTACTGAGGAGTGGCTTACGTCTGGATACTTTACCATAAAGGCCTGATTGGTGGAGTGCTGCAGAGATGGTTTTCCTTCTGGAAGGTTTTCCCATCTCCACAGAGGAACTCTGGAGCTCTGTCAGAATGACCATCGGATTCTTGGTCACTTCACTAACAAGCCCTTCTCCCCTGATTGCTCAGTTTAGCCGGGCGGACAGCTCTTCCATTTAAGAATGATGGAGGCTACTGTGTTCTTGGGGACCTTGAATACTGCAGAGTTTTATTGGTATTCTTCCCCAGGTCTGTGCCTCGACACAAATCCTGTCTTGGAGCTCTACGGACAATTCCTTCGACCTTATGGTTTGATTTTTACTGTGACATGTACTGTAAACTGTGGGACCTTATATAGACAGATGTGTGCCTTTCCAAATCATGTCAAATCAATTGAATTCACCACAGGTGGACTCCATTCAAGTTTGTAGAAACATTTCAAGGATCATCAATGGAAACAGGATGCACCTGAGCTCAATTTCGTGTCTCATAGCAAAGGGTCTGAATACTTATGTAAATAAGGTAGTTATTTTATATAAATTAGGAAACATTTCTAAAAATCGGTTTTCGCTTTGTCTATATGGGGTATTGGGTGTAGATTGAAGAGGGGAAAAATGTATTTAATCCATTTTGAATAAGTCTGTAACATAACAAAATGTAGAAAAAGGAGTCAATACTTTTAGAATGCACTGTACATATACATATACAGCTCTGGAAAAAATTAAGAGACTACTGCAAAATTATCAGTTTCTCTGGTTTTACTATTTATAGGTACAGTTGAAGTCTTACATACATACCTTAGCCAAATACATTTATACTCAGTTTTTCACAATTCCTGACATTTAATCCTAGTAAACATTCCCTGTCTCAGGTCAGTTAGGATCACCACTTTATTTTAAGAATGTGAAATGCCAGAATAATATAAATTTCAGCTTTTATTTCTTTCATCACATTCCCAGTGGGTCAGAAGTTTACATACACTAAATTAGTATTTGGTAGCATTGCCTTTAAATTGTTTAACTCGGATCAAACGTTTCAGGTAGCCTTCCACAAGCTTCCCACAATAATTTGGGTGAATTTTGGCCCATTCCTCCTGACAGAGCTGGTGTAACTGAGTCAGGTTTGTAGGCCTCCTTGCTCGCACACACTTTTTCAGTTCTGCCCACAAATTTTCTATGGGATTGAGGTCAGGGCTTTGTGATGGCCACTCCAATACCTTGACTTTGTTGTCCTTAAGCCATTTTGCCACAACTTTGGAAGTATGCTTGGGGTCATTGTCCATTTGGAAGACCCATTTGCGACCAAGCTTTAACTTCCTGACTAATGTCTTGAGATGTTGCTTCAATATATCCACATAATTTTCCTACCTCATAATGCCATCTATTTTGTGAAGTGCACCAGTCCCTCCTACAGCAAAGCAACCCCACAACATGATGCTGCTACCCCCGTGCTTCACGGTTGGGATGGTGTTTTTCGGCTTGCAAGTCTCCCCCTTTTTCCTCCAAACATAACGATGGTCATTATGGCCAAACAGTTGTATTTTTGTTTCATCAGACCAGAGGACATTTCTCCAAAAAGTACCATCTTTGTCCCCATGTGCAGTTGCAAACCGTAGTCTGGCTTTTTTATGGCGGTTCTGGAGCAGTGGCTTCTTCCTTGCTGAGCGGCCTCTCAGGTTATGTCGATGTAAGACT
This sequence comes from Salvelinus alpinus, assembly GCF_045679555.1. Lineage (NCBI taxonomy): Eukaryota > Metazoa > Chordata > Actinopteri > Salmoniformes > Salmonidae > Salvelinus > Salvelinus alpinus. The sequence goes on from NC_092119.1 coordinate 26,731,330, forward strand.
TGTTTTACTGTGGATAAAGATACTTTGGTACCTGTTTCCTCCAGCATCTTCACAAGGTCTTTTGCTGTTGTTCTGGGATTGATTTGCACTTTTGGCACCAAAGTACGTTCATTTCTAGGAGACAGAACGCGTCTCCTTCCTGAGCGGTATGACAGCTGCGTGGTCCCATGGTGTTCATACTTGCATACTATTGTTTGTAGAGATGCACGTGGTACCTTCAGGAATTTGGAAATGGCTCCCAAGGATGAACCAGACTTGTGGAGGTCTTGGCTGATTTCTTTTGATTTTCCCATGATGTCAGGCAAAGAGACACTGATTTCGAAGGTAGGCCTTGAAATACATCCACAGGTACTCCTCCAATTGTCTCAAATTATGTCAATTAGCCTATCAGAAGCTTCTAAAGCCATGACACCATTTTCTGGAATTTTCCAAGCTGTTTAAAGGCACAGGCAACTTAGTGTATGTAAACTTCTGACCCACTGGAATTGTGATACAGTGAAATAATCTGTCTGTAAACAATTGTTGGAATAATTACTTGCGTCATGCACAAAGTAGAAGTCCTAATCGACTTGCCAAAACTATAGTTCGTTAACAAGAAATTTGTGGAGTGGTTGAAAAACAACTTTTAATGACACCAACCTAAGAGTAATCTAAACTTCCGACTTCAACTGTACTGTCGTGTCTTTGGCATCATTAAACTGAAGATGAATCTTTATCAAAAATTCTCTGTAATTATTATTACGTGATTAAACTACTTAATCATGTAACTGTAATTAACTAGGAAGTCGCGGCACCAAGGAAAATGTTCAGATTACAAAGTTATAATTTTCCTAATATAACTTTCAGATATTTTAATATCTGATCACTTAGTCTTCTGATTAATGAATTATTCTTTACCTCACGTTAGTCTCATTCCAAACATCGTAAATTGTTGGTTATCTACACGAACCCAGTCTTCACTGAGTCATCCATACATCAATTGTCTTAAAATAATTGATTTACTAACTAAGTACTCACAGAAATGCATCACACAAACAAAGTAGATATGGTTACAAAGACATGATAGGGGGATGTGCCCTAGTGGGCTAAACCGGCATGGTGGCTTGTTAGACAGAGTGATAATTATAACAATTGAAATGCTAATCCTTTGCACATGAACGCTCACTCATTCGGGAATAATTGCAATCAATATATATATATATATTTACACTCAGTGTGTCTTCGGGATCTCTGTTGACAAGTTAGTTTCTGTTTCTGTTAGTTTCTGTTTGTCCGCCCTCTCTCTCTCTCTGCCGTGGTTAGAATGGATAGTTCAGAGTGACATTCATGTCGTTATAGAATAGTTGTTTCGGCGGTTGTCGGTCTTCGTGTTCAATGATACCGAATTCCTAGCTGCAGACTAGTAATTAATATCAAAGACTTGTTCTTATTCTGTCGGTATTGATAGTCTAAGAGTTTAACCATGTGGGATGGTTAAAAGATTCAGCAATCTACTTAAACCTTATTTCCCTTTGCGATAGAGGTACTGGGTGGGGGTTTTATTCGGAAGAGCAGAAAAGGGCCTGTACCATGATGCCAGACCATAACTGTGCTCAAGGGCGGTCCTCTGATTTTAGTTAACTTCTAGTTCCTCCCAAACCCGGATCCGGCAGCACCCCCCACAGTAAAAAAGTTGACTAGCATAGCCTAGCATAGCGTCACAAGTAAATACTAGCATCTAAATATCATTAAATCACAAGTCCAAGACACCAGATGAAAGATACACTTCTTGTGAATCCAGCCATCATTTCTGATTTTTAAAATGTTTTACAGGGAAGACACAATATGTAAATCTATTAGCTAACCACGTTAGCAAAAGACACCAGTTTTTTACTCCATCAGTAGCTATCACTAATTCGACTAAATAAAGATATATATAGCCACTAACCAAGAAACAACTTCATAAGATGACAGTCTGATAACATATTTATGGTATAGCATATGTTTTTTTAGAAAAATGTGCATTTTTCAGGTATAAATCATAGTTTACCATTGCAGCCACTATCACAAAACTCACCAAAGCGACTAGAATAACTACAGAGAGCAACGTGTATTACCTAATTACTCATCATAAAACATTTCTTAAAAATACACAGCGTACAGCAATTGAAAGACACAGATCTTGTGAATCCAGACAATATTTCAGATTTTCTAAGTGTTTTACAGCGAAAACACAATATATCGTTATATTAGCATACCACATGAGCTAACATCACCCCAGCATTGATTCAAGGCAAAAAGAGCGATAACGTTATCACCACCAAAATATATTAATTTTTTCACTAACCTTCTCAGAATTCTTCAGATGACAGTCCTGTAACATCATATTACACAATGCATATAGAGTTTGTTCGAAAATGTGCATATTTAGCATCACAAATCGTGGTTATGCAATGTAATCAGTCAAAACATGGCATGCATTCTGGCCGGCGCCATCTTGGAAAGGCACCTAAGTTTACGATTATTTATCGATTAGATTGACAAAAAAAATACAGGTTGGACAGCTAATGAAAGATGCATTAGTTATTAATGCAACCGCTGAGTTAGATTTTTAAAATTAACGTTACTAGACATACAGTGTGAGTTACAGCCAGACTAGTGCCGCAATAATGGCCGACAAATGCGTTTACATTTTTCCACATAAATACGGAATAAAATCATAAATAGCTCTTACTTTTGGACGAGCTTCCATCAGAATCTTGGGCAAGTTGTACTTTGTCCAAAATAATCGTTGCTTTGTTGTAAAACGTCCTCTTCAACTTCGGAACTAGCAGCTAACAATAGCTACGTGGCACACACATGTCCAAATCCTCAAAGCGCAATACTACGAAAATTCAGAAAATAGCAATATACTCGCATAAACTGATATAAATCGGTTTAAAATAACTTCGTTATGATGTTTCTAACACCTATATCGAATTAAATCACAGACGGATATATCTTAGGCCGATAACGAGAGCTTTTGAGCATGCCATTCTGATGTCCTCTCTTGCGCCTTGACGAGCGTCCAAAAGAACGGACATGTCACTCCATGGCCTTTTATAAACTCTGAGAAATACGTAGAGACTCCATTCCACTTCTCATTGGTTACTGACATCCAGGTGAAGGCGGGTGCAGTTCATTTCGACCCATAGGGCACACACAGAGCTTTAAACTGATCTGAGAACAGAGCCTAGTTTTCTGACCTTCGCATGTCCTGTCATGATTTTCGCTGTAGAAAGAGTTCTGGTTCACCCACAGACATAATTCAAACGGTTTTAGAAACTAGAGATTGTTTTCTATCCAATAGTAATAATAATATGCATATTGTACGAGCAAGAATTGAGTACGAGGCAGTTTAATTTGGAAATGTAAAAAAAAAAAGTGCTAACAGCTCCCCCTATTGACAAAAGGTTAAACTCCAAAGGGAATTGAAATTTCCTTCATTAAACAGTCCAAAATCACATTACATAATTTCACAAACAGTTCCATTCTCACTCATTCATTTTATACAACAATTAGATGTAAGCCTCATAACTGAGGCTATTGTATAAACAGCGTTATGGTAATGTGGCCGTATTGTCTCTCATGAGTTTCACAAAATGGTACCAAACGGACCAGTTCGTAGCTGGATTCTTCACTCATCTTTTATACATTCTCCAGAACATAAATACTGTTCGGACCTCCAGTTCTGTGAGGTGGAAGAAATTCCTTTGTTCTCTCTATGAAAACTCACTCGCTCTATACTGTCTGGCTATGAGGCAGGATCTTCTCTAGGAATTTACGACCTCTCTGACCACAGCAGCCTGGGTGTGGGAGACAGAGGTAGGGGGATGGTGCATAGAAAAGGGCTGGTGCAGAGGGAGGGGGGATAGTGCTCACTGTACCCAAAGAGGGCAACGTTATGACAGTACATTCTAAAATATTATGGCACTGCCATAATATAACCTTAACACAGCACCAACAACCCAACCTTGCTGTTTTTACAGAAAATGAAGGTTAAGTATGTAACCACGGTTATGTGAGCTATTTGGATCACTCCAATATATTGGTATCACTCCGCGATACATCCGAGGTGAGGATTTACAGATTTACTCCCGTGTACACCTGTGTCACGGCTGGGGTCCGCCACTATATATAGAACCCATGGCAGCGACACACATTCTCTACATCATTTTTGATGTACATCAATCCACTCTAGCGGATTTGAGTGATCCATATAGCTCACATGCGTAACCTTCGTTATGTTTCACTATAATGGATCACTCCAATATATTGGTATACCGGTACCAGACTTAGTCGGTGCTAGAGGTACCTGGCAAGCCAGCGGCGAAGTCCCAGCGCAGGACCAAGACGCAGGGGCCGTCAATGTGGAAGGGGGGTCCCGGCACAGTCCCCGGAAGGGGAGGCGATGCCCAGGACCGCTGAACCAACAGCAGAGGGAGGTGCCACATTTACCCGATAGTACCTAGCAAAGGTGCAAAAGGAAGCCCAGCTGGCCGCAGCACAGATATTAGCGAGGGGCACTCTTCTCAGTAGAGCCCAGGATGCAGCCACCCCTCGTGTTGAATGTGGCACCACAGATCCCAGCACTGGCCTGCCAGCCAGGCGGTGTGCTGTCGAAATCGTGTCCACGATCCAGTGATAGAGCCTCTGCTTTGATAGCCCAGCCCCCAGGACTCTCTCACCATAGCAGACAAAGAGCTGATCTGTTGTTCTCACTGACTGTGTCCGCTCCACATAGGCAGCCAGTGCCCTCACAGGGCACAGCATGCCGGAGGGCACAGCATGACAGCAGGTCCTGTCTCAGGAGAAGTTGCCAAGGTGTCCCAGACAACAGGGACAGGAGAAGGCTGAACCAGGGTTGTCTGGGCCAGTATGAGGCCACCAGAAGCAGATTATGCTCTGCCATCCTGGTCCTGTCCAGCACAGCCTGGATCAGGAGAAAATGGGGGAATGCGTAAAGCTCCAGGCCTGGCCAATTGTGAGCCAGAGCATCCAAGCCCCGGGGCCCTGGTGGCTCTGACATGGAGTACCACAGGGGGCAGTGTGCATTGTCCAGGGAGGCAAACAGGTCCAGCTGCGCCTTCCCGAACTTGTCCCACAGGTGCGTCACCACCTGGGGATATAGGCTACAGTCCCAAGGTGATGGGCCCTGCCTCGAGAGCATATCCGCTGCCATATTCAGGATACCAGGTACGTGCGCTGCGTGTAGAGACGCTAGACTTCCCTGAGCCTAGAGAAGGAGCTTCCGTGTCATAAGATGGATGCGGTGGGACCTCAGTCCACCTTGATGGTTGATGTATCAACCACCACTGTGGTGTTGTCCGTTCTCACCAGTACATGTCTTCCCTTCAGATGTGGAAGGAAAGACTGCAGGGCCAGCAGTACAGCTCTGACATCTAGTGTATTGATGTGCCTGCCACTCCAAGTGGGTAGCCAACAGCTGCTGGCCGACCTTCCCATGGTCACACCCTCCAGCCGATTAGGGAGGTGTCTGTGCTGACCAGCTCCCAGCGGCATATCCTCAGCATCTCCACCTCACCTGAGAGAAAGGAGCGACAGCGCCACCTCAACAATGCCCTGAGGCACTGTGTGGTCACCCGTAGCTGGCGGTGACGGTGGCGCTTCGGGTGCAGCCGGTGGGAGTTGAACCACTGTTGAAGAGGCCGGAGATGGAGCAGGCCCAGGGGAATCAACAACAAGGCCGCCATCAGCAAGCCCAACAGGCTTTGGCAGTTTAGGGTGGATACCACTCACCCCTGCCGAAAGTGGTCGAGGCAAGATAAGATCGCCTGAACACTTCTGGCGGGCAGGCGTGCTCTCATGAGGACTGAGTCCAGTTCCATGCCAATGAAGGCCACCCTCTGGGTGGGCGTCAGACAACTCTTCTTGTCGTTTACAGTAATGCCCAGCCCGCCGATGTGGGTAAGGAGCATGTCTCTGTCTGACAGGACATGGGTCCTGTTCGGGGCACAAATCATCGTCCAGGTAATTGAGGATCAACGACCCTCGGGACGTTAGAGGTACCAGGACAGCGTCCATGCACTTTGTGAATGTGCGGGGTGCCAAGGAGAGGCCGAAGGGAAGAACCATGAATTCGCAAGCCCTCCCTTCGAAGCGAATCAGAGGTTTTGCCAATGAGCTGGGTGAACAGGAACATGGAAGTACGCATCCCTCAGGTCCAGTGTCACAAACCACTGGTCCCGGGAGACGGCCTGCATCACGCAGGCCGGGGACAGCATGTGGAACCTCAGTACCTTCAAGTACCCATTGAGGTTGCGGAGGTCCAGAATTGGTCGAAACCCTCCGTCTCTTTTTGGGACCATAAAATAAGTGGAGTAGAACCCACCTAACCGTTCTGATGTCTTGATCCTGCGAATGGCACCCTTGTCCAGGAGTGAGGAGATCTCCAGCCACAGGGTTTTCTTCTTCAGGGGGCCGGCCACCGTGGTGACACAAAGGACCCTGAAGGATGGAGGCCGGCACCGGAATTAGAGTCGGTACCCCTATGGATGCACACGGAGTCGTAGTGTAACTCTAACGAACATAAAACACGACAAACCACAGGCGGAAGATACAGAGCAAACGCGCGCAGCGAGTGGAGCACTCAAGAGGAGGGGCTGGCCATGTGGCCAGCTGCTCCAGGCTGCAAACAGCCAGTTAGTATACTTCCACGTAAGATATTACACTTACCAGTAATTTATCAAGCGAACTTCAGAAAGTTTGTACCTCCAATCATACGGACGTCCGCCGAGAAAATGAAAGAGAACGTGTGTCGCGGCCATGGGGTCTATATATAGGGGCGGACCCCATCCGTGACACAGGTGTACACGGGAGTAAATCCTCACCTCGGATGTATCCCTCCGCCGTGGATTGATACCAATATATAGGAGTTATCCAATATAGTGAAACATAACAACCCAACTATTGACCCAATGCCTGCAATGCAACAATTGGGTCATCAAAACAACCCAGAATGTTTTGTTGTTGTGTAACTTACATCTTAAAGCCATGCATGCAAGAAGCTTTGACCTTTCTGGTGCACACACATTTCTCTGTCCTCAGTTTGATTGAAGGCCTCAATCTGTATTTTTACCTTGTAACTGATTGCTTCTAGAATGAGAAGTAACAACATTATCAAGATGAGCTAGCTACTATTAATTTAAAGCAATTCAAATCTAATTGTTACAAAGAATGAATGGGCTACATTTGAGAATACATGCATTTGCTCACCTTATCAATCTTGTAGACAATACACTCATCACAAAAGAAAGTGTTATTAGTGATTGCAGCTCCTAGCTTTTTCCAACACCACGGGTTGGGGAAGAGTATCTATCCATCTGCAAAAGTTAAGTTTTACTGATGTCATATCAACTCATATTGTTGCTACCTTAGCTGTTGTGACAGCTAACATGCTACTGAACCTTGACACTAGCTTATTAACATGCGTATTGGTCTTAAGACAGCAACGTATTTACCTAAAAATAAGTGTTTAGGCAAATCATTAGCTAGCTAGCTATCACAATAATTGTGCAAAAATATGATAGCTAACGTTAGCTAGCTAAGCGCTAGCCAGTCAGTATCACTGACAGATTGAAACTGGTATCAACAAAATGTTTCACTCTATCCCATAAAACGTGACATTCCTAACTAGGCATAATTTAGCTAATAAAATGTTAAAGTTCATTAGGAAGTCTAATTAGTAAGTTACACTCACCGGACAACTGGTAGCTACCTAGCTAGATAGCTTGGTTTCCATTTTCCAACAGATGTTTCTAATCCCCCTGATTGGTCATCAACGGTTACTGGTCTTGGAACTTGTTGCCATAAATTCAAGTTGAATCTTAAAGAGAAAAAAACCTCTGGTGAACTGTTTGCCACTAGTGCCAATAAATATTATTGTTGCCAAAGGTTTGCAGCAGATTCACCACTAGTGACAAACATTGCAAACTTCTGGCAACATTTTGTGCCAGACTATTTAGTTTGCATCAAATTTGCCACAAACCTGCGGGAAGTTTGCCTCAACAAACATATTTTTTTAAGGGTTACTTTGTCAGTTACCTGTACGTATGAGATAATAATGCAAACTAGAGAATAGGTCTAAAACATGTCCCTTGTTTAGCTCCATGTCCCTGGTGGGGTGTTTTGGGGGAAACTCCCTAAGGAAGTTTCAGGAATAGACTAGTCATGTCTAGTCGCTTATTTCCCCGACAGAAATTATTCCGTGAGCATGTGCAGACTATCTCCAGGCAGCTGGGATGGGACGACAAGGGAAGCCAGAGAGATAGGTAAAACAAGGAGAGACAATCTACTTTATTTGATAGATCATGGGTGTATTTGCTGGATATTGATCGTAAACTGCATTGTCTATATGGGTTTTGTATAGGCTGTTGCGTGAGACAGTCCAGGGAATTGCTTGCCAAATGGGCGACCAGGAAGTGCTAAATGAGGCATCTGTTTTATTTGACCAATGGATCTCAGGAAACATCAGGTAAATATTAGTCTTGAATTAAATCATTAAATGACACATGATCTACTTACTAATCCAGCTGCAGTACATGCTAATGTTAGGCCTAAACTGATGGACACAACTAACTACTTTATTAGTATTCCTAAAAGCATGTTTATCCCACTAAGCCCTAATGATAACATGACCTTTGACCTCCAGCAGTGTTGGGGTGAACCTGCGCCTGTTGGTGTATCGCTATGGCATGAGGAACTCAGGCACTGAGGCGAAGTGGAACTTAATGTTTGAGAGGTACAAAACAGAAACCTTGGCCCAAGAGAAGGACAAGCTCCTGTATGGATTGGCATCCGTGGAGAACATCACTCTTCTGTTCAAGTAAATAAAAAACATGAATTATCTTTATAAATTATTTTTACATGCATTATTCAAAATTGCTTTTAAACATAATCCAGTGAAAAGTTATTACTAGAACCCCAGTACATTTGTTGGCAAGAGTGTGCAAAATTGTTTCTGGCAAACATTTTAGTTTATTTAGCTAGATATGACTTGAGATAATGCTGCTTGTTAGAATGGCGTTGTTTTTCAGCTTACTGGAGGTTTCCAAAGATGAGAGTATTGTGAGGACTCAGGATCTGTTCACTGTGGTCCAATATGTCTCTCTGAATCGCTACGGCAAGACCATGGCCTGGGACTGGGTCACTCTCAACTGGGACTACCTAGTGAACAGGTGAGCCCATTCTCTGAGTCACTTCTCTGAGTCTGAATTTCGAGTTACTGAGTCCAGAGTCATTGAAGTGATAGTGACTAATTGGAATGCTGTAAGTCAATTTACTGAATCAGTATCAACTGAGCCTAGAGTGAATGAATCATGTAAATACTGTGACAGTTTTCAATTTCCTTTTGTTTTGTTACAGATACACTATCAATGACAGGAGCCTGGGGCGCCTGCTGACCAGAATCAGCACCACCTACAATACAGAGCTACAGCTGTGGCAGGTTAGAACAGGGACATTCTACTCATAGAATTAGAATAAGTAAATCAAACAATATACCACTTAAATTGAGACTAGCACTGGTGTGCTTGAATTTAAGATTGACCGTGATCTATGTTGTGGATTGTGTCTTTTTATGGTGACTTGGTTTATGACTGACTGTGTTGACTGTGTGGTTGGGTTTTAGATGGCGCACTTTTTCAAACTGAACCCTAATGCCGGGGCTGGGGAGATGCCTAGGCAGCAAGCTCTAGAGACAGTGAAGAACAACATCGAGTGGGTCAGGAGAAACAAGGCAGAGATCAGCTCTTGGCTGGAGAGCAATGTCGCCTACTGATGACATCAGGTCAACATAAGACTAAAGAACCCATGCCTAATCCAAATAAAATACCTTCATGCTGTTTCCATTAATTAATTAATACAACGGCAGTGAAAGCACGCCACAGGACTGCCTTTATAAATCAAGTATCAAGTCCCTCTGTCCTGGATATGCTGCTGTGCAAATCAAACACACTTCTGATGTGATTGTAACTCAGTGAGCCACTTTATCTTTACTCAAGTGGAATCAATTTACAGTACTTAGTACCTTTCCTGCATTACCTACGGTATATTTGTGTTAAATTAAGAAAGGACAAATAAAATAAACATTTTGACACAAATATTTCATTTCTTATTAAGTGCTTGGAAAGAATTTGAGATGTCATATTCAAATAACCATGATTTGTCACAGAGCCTGGAGGGGTGGGTGCGGAGTCAAGCGCAGAGAGCAGAGGATAATGGGGGAAATCGGACTTTATTGCGGCATCCAACACTAACGCCCAAAACAACAGGCGAATATCAAAAAAATGTCCAACCCAACACAGGGCACAAACAGACAGGAACGCAACAACCTCGACTAACAGAAAACAAGCCCGCACAAAAACAGGCGGACCTAACAGGCTTAAATAGTCCTGAAACAAAACTAAACAAGAGACCGGTGCAACCAATAAGACATAACAAAAGGAAAAGGGGATCGGTGGCAGCTAGTAGACCGGCGACAACAACCGCCGAGCGCCGCCCGAACAGGCAGGGGAGCCACCTTCGGTGGGACAGTACCCCCCCCCTGACGCGCGGCTCCCGCAGAGCGCCGCCACCGGCCTCGAGGGCGACCCGGGGGGCAAGGCGCAGGGCGATCCGGATGGAGGCGGTGGAACTCCCTCAGTAGTGATGGATCCAAGATGTCCCCCACCGGTACCCAGAACCTCTCCTCCGGACCGTACCCCTCCCAGTCCACGAGGTACTGTAGGCCCCTCACCCGTCTAGAGTCCAGAATGGAATGTACAGTGTACGCCGGGGACCCCTCGATGTCCAGAGGGGGCGGAGGGACCTCCGGCACCTCACCTTCCTGCAGGGGACCAGACACCACCGGCCTGAGGAGAGACACATGAAACAAGGGGTTAATACGATAATAAGAAGGAAGCTGTAACCTATAACACACCTCGTTTATCGTTTAACCACGGTTTGTGGTCATCAGCTATTCCTTTAGCTCGAAGAGTTCCATCAGCCACTCCTGGGCTAAAATCACCTATCCGGACCCGTTTTACTGCCAATGCGGAGCTCCACCGGGCCTTCACGACTGGACTACCGACGTTATCTGCCCGAGGGAGTTATCCAACTGGCCCCTCCGTCGCGACGTTACCTGAACGCCCATCTGCGGCCTGCTAACCATTAGCTGTCTTATCGGCTGCTATCTGAATAAGTCTATCGGACAATTTTTTCTTGGGTCACTATTACTATATCTATTTTGCCAATTGGATTGATCCCCTTTACCACACGGAACCCCACTAATCTACCGACGGAAACGCACAAGGTGGCTAAAAACAGACCTCCATCCTATGCTAGCTTGCTACCGATGGCCCGGCTAGCTGTCTGAATCGCCGTGACCCCAACCAACCTCTACTCACTGGACCCTTATGATCACTCGACTAAGCATGCCTCTCCTTAATCTCAATATGCCTTGTCCATTACTGTTCTGGTTAGTGTTTATTGGCTTATTTCACTTTAGAGCCTCTAGCCCTGCTCACTATACCTTATCCAACATTTCAGTTCCACCACCCACACATGCGATGACATCACCTGGTTTCAATGATGTTTCTAGAGACAATATCTCTCATCATCACTCAATACCTAGGTTTACCTCCACTGTATTCACATCCTACCATACCTTTGTCTGTACATTATACCTTGAAGCTATTTTATCGTCCCCAGAAACCTCCTTTTACTCTCTGTTCCAGACATTCTAGACGACCAATTCTCATAGCTTTTAGCCGTACTCTTATCCTACTCCTCCTCTGTTCCTCTGGTGATGTAGAGGTGAATCCAGGCCCCGCAGTGCCTAGCTCCACTCCTATTCCCCAGGCGCTCTCTTTTGATGACTTCTGTAACCGTAATAACCTTGGTTTCATGCATGTTAACATTAGAAGCCTCCTCCCTAAGTTTGTTTTATTCACTGCTTTAGCACACTCTGCCAACCTGGATATTCTAGCCGTGTCTGAATCCTGGCTTAGGAAGAGCACCAAAAATTCTGACATTTTCATCCCTAACTACAACATTTTCAGACAAGATAGAACGGCCAAAGGGGGAGGTGTTGCAATCTACTGCAAAGATAGCCTGCAGAGTTCTGTCCTACTATCCAGGTCTGTACCCAAACAATTTGAACTTCTACTTTTAAAAATCCACCTCTCTAAAAACAAGTCTCTCACCGTTGCCGCCTGCTATAAGACCACCCTCTGCCCCCAGCTGTGCTCTGGACACCATATGTGAACTGATTGCCCCCCATCTATCTTCAGAGCTCGTGCTGCTAGGCGACCTAAACTGGAACATGCTTAACACCCCAGCCATCCTACAATCTAAGCTTGATGCCCTCAATCTCACACAAATTATCAATGAACCTACCAGGTACCACCCCAAAGCCGTAAACACGGGCACCCTCATAGATATCATCCTAACCAACTTGCCCTCTAAATACACCTCTACTGTTTTCAACCAAGATCTCAGCGATCACTGCCTCATTGCCTGCATCCGTAATGGGTCAGCGGTAAAACGACCTCCACTCATCACTGTCAAACGCTCCCTGAAACACTTCAGCGAGCAGGCCTTTCTAATTTCCTTAATAGGGGGAGCTGTTAGCATTATTTATTTTTTTACATTTCCAAATTAAACTGCCTCGTACTCAATTCTTGCTCGTACAATACGCATATTATTATTACTATTGGATAGAAAACAATCTCTAGTTTCTAAAACCGTTTGAATTATGTCTGTGGGTGAACCAGAACTCTTTCTACAGCGAAACTCATGACAGGACATGCGAAGCTCTGAAAAATAGTCTCTGATCTCGGATCAGTTTAAAACTCTGTGTGTGCCCTATGGCTTGACATGAACTGCACCCGCCTTCCCCTGGATGTCAGTAACCAATGAGAAGTGGAATGGTGTCTCTACGTGTTTCTCAGAGTTTTTAAAAGGGAATGGAGTGAGATGTCCCTTCTTTTCGACGCTCGCCAGGACGCAAGGGAGGACATCAGAATCGCATGCTCAAAAGCTCTCGTTATTGATCAAAGATATATCCGTCTGTGATTTAATTCGATATAGGTGTTAGAAACATCATAACGAAGTTATTTGAAACCGATTTATATCAGTTTATGCGAGTATATTGCTATTTTTCTGAATTTCCTTAGTATTGCGTTTGAGGATTTGGGCATGTGTGTGCCGTGTAGCTATCGTTAGCTGCTAGTTCCGAAGTTGAGGAGGTCGTTTTACAACAAAGCAACGATTCTTTTGGACAAAGAACACATTGCCCAAGATACTGATGGAAGCTCGTCCAAAGAGTTATTTATGATTTTATTCCGTATTTATGTGGAAAAATGTAAACGCAGTTGTCAGCCATTTTTTGCGGCACTAGTCTGGCTGTAACTCACAATGTATGTCTAGTAACGTAAATTTTAAAAATCTAAATCAGCGGTTGCATTAATAACCAATGCATCTTTCATTAGCTGTCCAACCTGTATTTTTTTTGTCAATCTAATCGATAAATAATCGTAAACTTAGGTGCCTTTCCAAGATGGCGCCGGCCAGAATGCATGCCATGTTTTGACAGATTACATTGCATTACCACGATTTGTGATGCTAAATATGCACATTTTCGAACAAACTCTATATGCATTGTGTAATATGATGTTACAGGACTGTCATCTGAAGAATTCTGAGAAGGTTAGTGAAAAAATTAATATATTTTGGTGGCGATAACGTTATCGCCCCTTTTGCCTTGATTTAATGCTGGTGTGATGTTAGCTCATGTGGTATGCTAATATAACGATATATTGTGTTTTCGCTGTAAAACACTTAAAAAATCTGAAATATTGTCTGGATTCACAAGATCTTTGTCTTTCAATTGCTGTAGGCTGTGTATTTTTCAGAAATGTTTTAGGATGAGTATTTTGGTAATTGACGTCGGTCTCTGTAATTATTCCGGCTGCTTCCAACGCTATTTCAGATTGCAGCTGCAATGTAGAACTGTGATTTATACCTGAAAAATGCACATTTTTCTAAAAAAACATATCCTATACCATAAATATGTTATCGGACTGTCATCTTATGAAGTTGTTTCTTGGTTAGTGGCTATATATATCTTTATTTAGTCGAATTAGTGATAGCTACTGATGGAGTAAAAAACTGGTGGAGTAAAAAAAGTGGTGTCTTTTGCTAACGTGGTTAGCTAATAGATTTACATATTGTGTCTTCCCTGTAAAACATTTTAAAAATCAGAAATGATGGCTGGATTCACAAGATCTGTATCTTTCATCTGGTGTCTTGGACTTGTGATTTAATGATATTTAGATGCTTGTATTTACTTGTGACGCTATGCTAGGCTATGCTAGTCAGCTTTTTTACTGTGGGGGGTGCTCCCGGATCCGGGATGAGTACCAAGTAAAAGTTAACCAACACAAAAACATCCTATGGTGTTTTGCATTAGCATCGAACAGCCCCCATGATATGCAACTTTTCAGGGAAGCTAGAAACCAATATACACAGGCAGTTAGAAAAACCAAGGCTAGCTTTTTCAAGCAAAAATTTGCTTCCTGCAACACAAACTCAAAAACGTTCTGGGACACTGTAAAATCCATGGAGAATAAGAACACCTCATCCCAGCTGCCCACTGCACTGAAGATAGGAAACACTGTCACCACTGATAAATCCACTATAATTGAGAATTTCAATAAGCATTTTTCTACGGCTGGCCATGCTTTCCACCTGGCTACCCCTACCCCGGTCAACAGCACTGCACCCCCCACAGCTACTCGCCCCAGCCTTCCCCATTTCTCCTTCTCCCAAATCCAGTCAGCTGATGTTCTGAAAGAGCTGCAAAATCTGGACCCCTACAAATCAGCCGGGCTAGATAATCTGGACACTTTCTTTCTAAAATTATCTGCTGAAATTGTTGCCACCCCTATTACTAGCCTGTTCAACCTCTCTTTCGTGTCGTCTGAGATTCCCAAAGATTGGAAAGCAGCTGCGGTCATCCCCCTCTTCAAAGGGGGGGACACTCTTGACCCAAACTGCTACAGACCTATATCTATCCTACCCTGCCTTTCTAAGGTCTTCGAAAGCCAAGTCAACAAACAGATTACCGACCATTTCGAATCCCACCATACCTTCTCCGCTATGCAATCTGGTTTCAGAGCTGGTCATGGGTGTACCTCAGCCACGCTCAAGGTCCTAAATGATATCTTAACCGCCATCGATAAGAAACAATACTGTGCAGCCGTAATCATTGACCTGGCCAAGGCTTTCGACTCTGTCAATCACCACATCCTCATCGGCAGACTCGATAGCCTTGGCTTCTCAAATGATTGCCTCGCCTGGTTCACCAACTACTTCTTTGATAGAGTTCAGTGTGTCAAATCGGAGGGTCTGTTGTTCGGACCTCTGGCAGTCTCTATGGGGGTGCCACAGGATTCAATTCTTGGACTGACTCTCTTCTCTGTTTACATCAATGATGTCACTCTTGCTGCTGGTAAGTCTCTGATCCACCTCTACGCAGACGACACCATTCTGTATACTTCTGGCCCTTCTTTGGACACTGTGTTAACAACCCTCCAGGCGAGCTTCAATGCCATACAACTCTCCTTCCGTGGCCTACAATTGCTCTTAAATACAAGTAAAACTAAATGCATGCTCTTCAACCGATCGCTGCCTGCACCTGCCCGCCTGTCCAACCTCACTACTCTGGCCGGCTCTGACTTAGAATATGTGGACAACTACAAATACCTAGGTGTCTGGTTAGACTGTAAACTCTCCTTCCAGACTCACATCAAACAACTCCAATCCAAAGTTAAATCTAGAATTGGCTTCCTATTCCGCAACAAATCATCCTTCACTCATGCTGCCAAACATACCCTCGTAAAACTGACCTTCCTACCAATCCTCGACTTCGGCGATGTCATTTACAAAATAGCCTCCAATATCCTACTCAATAAATTGGATGCAGTCTATCACAGTGCCATCCGTTTTGTCACCAAAGCCCCATATACAACCCACCACTGCGACCTGTACGCTCTCGTTGGCTGGCCCTCGCTTCATACTCGTCGCCAAACCCACTGGCTCCAGGTCATCTACAAGACCCTGCTAGGTAAAGTCCCCCCTTATCTCAGCTCACTGGTCACCATAGCAGCACCCACCCGTAGCACGCGCTCCAGCAGGTATATCTCTCTGGTCACCCCCAAAACCAATTCTTCCTTTCTCTGCCGTTCCAATGACTGGAACGAACTACAAAATTTCTGAAACTGGAAACATTTATCTCTCTCACTAGCTTTAAGCACCAGCTGTCAGAGCAGCTCACAGATTACTGCACCTGTACATAGCCCATCTATAATTTAGCCCAAACAACTACCTCTTTCCCTACTGTATTTATTTATTTATTTATTTTGCTCCTTTGCACACCATTATTTCTATCTCTACTTTGCGCATTCTTCCACTGCAAATCAACCATTCCAGTGTTTTACTTGCTATATTGTATTTACTTCGCCACCATGGCCTTTTTTTTGCCTTTACCTCACTTATCTCACCTCACTTGCTCACATTGTATATAGACTTATTTTTCTACTGTATTATTGACTATGTTTGTTTTACTCCATGTGTAACTCTGTGTTGTTGTATGTGTCAAACTGCTTTGCTTTATCTTGGCCAGGTCGCAATTGTAAATGAGAACTTGTTCTCAACTTGCCTATCTGGTTAAATAAAGGTGAAAAAAATAAAAAATACTCCTCAGGACTTTAAATGGCCCCACACACTGCGGCCCCAGCTTCTGGCAGGGCAGGCGGAGGGGCAGGTTCCGGGTCGGGAGCCAGACCCGGTCCCCCGGTGCGAACACGGGGGCCTCACTGCGGTGATGGTCAGCGCTCCTCTTCTGCCGTCCACCAGCTTGTTTCAGTGATTCCTGGACGGCTCTCCAGGTCTCCTTCGAGCGCTGCACCCACTCTTCCACCGCAGGAGCTTCAGTCTGGCTCTGATGTCATGGGGCCAGGACCGGCTGGTAGCCCAACACGCACTGGTACGGTGACATGTTAGTGGAGGAGTGGCGGAGAGAATTCTGAGCCACCTCCGCCCATGGGACGTACCTCGCCCATTCACCAGGCCGGTCCTGGCAATACGACCGCAGAAACCTACCCACATCCTGGTTCACTCTCTCCACCTGCCCATTACTCTCGGGGTGAAAACCCGAGGTCAGGCTGATCGAGACCCCCAGACGTTCCATGAACGCCCTCCAAACTCTGGACATGAACTGGGGACCCCGATCAGAGACGATGTCCTCAGGCACCCCGTAGTGCAGGAAGACATGGGTAAACAGGGCCTCCGCAGTCTGTAGGGCCGTAGGGAGACCGGGCAACGGGATGAGACGGCAGGACTTAGAAAACCGATCCACAACGACCAGGATTGTGGTGTTTCCCTGAGACGGGGGAAGGACGATGAGAAAATCCACCGACAAATGCGACCACGGCCGTTGTGGAACGGGGAGGGGCTTTAACTTCCCTCTAGGCAGGTGTCGAGGAGCCTTGCTCTGAGCGCACACTGAGCAGGAGGAGACATAAAACCTCACGTCCTTGGCCAAAGTGGGCCACCAGTACCTCCCCCTAAGACTCTGCGCTGTCCTCTCAATACCAGGATGACCCGAAGAGGTAGTGTATGGGCCTATTGAATCAAACGATCACGAAAACCAAGCGGCACGTACTGAACACCCGCTGGACACTGAGGAGGTGCAGGTTCCAACCTTAATACCCGCTCGATTTCCGCGTCCACCTCCCATACCACCGGTGCTACCAGACATGAAGTTGGAAGGATGGGAGTAGGATCGATGGACCGCTCCTCGGTGTCATAGAGGGGACAGCGCGTCAGCCTTAGTATTAAGGGAGCCTGGCCTAATAGGAGATCGTGAACCGAAATCTGGTAAAAAACATGGCCCACCAGGCCTGACGTTGATTCAATCTCCTCGCTGCCCGGATATACTCGAGACTACGATGGTCAGTTCAGATGAGGAAAGGGTGCTTGGCCCCCTCAAGCCAATGTCTCCACACCTTCAGAGCCTTGACCACAGCTAATAACTCCTGGTCCCCCACGTCATAGTTCCGCTCCGCCGGACAGAGCTTCCTCGAGAAGAAAGCGCAGGGGCGAAGCTTCGGTGGCGTGCCCGAGCGCTGTGACAGCACGGCTCCAACCCCAGCCTCGGACGCGTCCATCTCCACTATGAACGCCAAAGAGGGGTCCGGATGAGCCAGCACGGGAGCGTCGGTTAACAGCTCCTTCAGACGACTGAATGCTCTGCCCGCTTCCGCTGACCACCGCAAGCGTGCCGGACCCCCCTTCAGCAGTGAGGTAATGGGAGCAGCCACCTGACCAAAACCCCGGATAAACCTCCGGTAGTAATTGGCAAACCCTAAAAACCGCTGCACCTCCTTTACCGTGGTCGGAGTCAGCCAATTACGCACGGCTGTAACGCGGTCACACTCCATCACCACCCCAGAGGTGGAAATGCGATAACCCAGGAAGGAAACGGCTTGTTTGGAGAACACACATTTCTCAGCCTTGACGTACAGGTCATGCTCCAGCAGTCGCCCAAGTACGTTACGCACCAGAGACACATGCGCGGTGCGTGTGGCAGAATAGATCAGTATATCATCGATATACACCACCACACCCTACCCGTGCAGGTATCTGAGAATCTCGTCTACGAAAGATTGAAAAACGTCTGGAGCATTCTTCAACCCATACGGCATGACGAGGTACTCATAATGGCCAGATGTGGTACTAAACGCGGTCTTCCACTCATCTCCCTCCCGGATACGCAGCAAATGATACACACTCCTAAGGTCCAGTTTTGTGAAAGAAACGCGCCCCGTGAAATGATTCCACTGCTGTGGCGATGAGAGGTAGCGGGTAACTAAACCCTACTGTGATGGAATTTAGACCTCTATAATCAATGCACGGACGCAGACCTCCCTCCTTTTTCTTCACAAAAAAGAAACTCGAGGAGATGGGTGACATGGAGGGCCGAATGTACCCCTGTCCCAGAGATTCAGTGACGTATGTCTCCATAGCCACTGTCTCCTCCTGGGACAACGGGTACACGTGACTCCTGGGAAGTGCAGTGTTTACCAGGAGGTTTATCGCGCAATCCCCTCGTCGATGAGGTGGTAATTGGGTCGCCTTCTTTTTACAGAAAGCGATAGCCAAATCGGCATATTCAGAGGGAATGCGCACTGTGGAAACCTGGTCTGGACTCTCCACCGTCGTCGCACCGATGGAAACTCCTCTGCACCTATTTGACCACTCTCGGAGAGCCCCCCGTTTCCATGAAATCTCAGGATTGTGATTAGCCAGCCAGGGAATCCCCAGCACCACTGGAAACGCAGGTGAATCAATAAGGAAGAGACTAATCCGCTCCTTATGATCCCCCTGCGTTACCATGTCCAGTGGAACCATGGCCTCCCTGACCAGCCCTCACCCTAATGGTCGGCTATCTAAGGAGTGCACGGGGAAGGGTTGGTCTTGCGGCACCAGTGGAATCCCTAGCCTTAACGCGAGTCCACGATCCATAAAGTTCCCAGCTGCGCCTGAATCGACTAGCGTCTTATGCTGGAGAGAGGGAGAAAATTAGTAAGAACATGTGACCAACAGGGAGCTCTGGGTGAGTCTGGTGCTGATTCACCTAGGGTGAACGAGGAGTGCTCTGCCTGCTCTCATGACTCCCAGACGAGCTCCTCCAGCACTGATCGGCAGTGTGTCCTCTCCGACCACACCTGGTGCAGGAGGAGCCTCCTCCTCCGGTGCCCCTCGATGCGGCCCCCCCTAACTCCATAGGGATTGAAGCGGGAGGGCCAGGAGGTGGAACTAATAGGGCCCGTTCTGGACGCCGGCGGGCAGCCAGCAGGTTGTCCAGTCGGATCGACATGTCAATGAGTTCGTCGAGGGAGAGGGTGGCGTCCCGACAAGCTAAGTCCAGCGCAAAGTCCTGCGTGCTCCTCGTCTCCTGTCGCAGGTGAAACAGCCGTTCACCCGCCGCTCGGCCTTCTGGTGGGTGATCGAACACGGCCCGGAACCGGCGGGTGAACTCGGGGTAGTGGTCCCTCGCCGAGTCTGGGCCATTCCACACTGCGTTGGCCCACTCCAGGGCTCGACCCGTCAGACAGGAGACGAGGACGCTCATGCTCTCCTCCCCCGAGGGAGTCGGACGAACGGTACAGCTCAAGCTGTAGTAAGAATCCCTGGCACCCAGCCGCCGTTCCATCGTACTCCCTGGGGAGCGCCAGACGCAGAGCACTGGATCCGGACAACGTAGGAGGAGTAGGTGGTGCTGGCGGAGGAGGAGCTGGGGGTGAGGTAAGGAGGCCACTCCTCTCCCATCGGTCCATTCTCTCCATCATTTATTGATGACCTGATTCGGTGGAGAATGGCCGCATGATGGAGGACCTGCTCCTCCATGGATGGGAGAGGGGGTGCAGCTGCTCCTGCTGACTCCATAGTGATGCTGCGGGCTTCTGTCACAGAGCCTGGAGTGGTGGGTGCGGAGTCAAGCGCAGAGAGCAGAGGATAATAGGGGAAACCGTACTTTATTGCGGCATCCAACACTAACGCCCAAAACAACAGGCGAATATCAAAAAAAATTCCAACCCAACACAGGGCACAAACAGACAGGAACACCACACGCAACAACCTCGACTAACAGAAAACAAGCCCGCACAAAAACAGGCGGGCCTAACAGGCTTAAATAGTCCTGAATCAAATCTAAACAAGAGACCGGTGCAACCAATAAGACATAACAAACAGAAAAGGAAAAGGGGATCGGTGGCAGCTAGTAGACCGGCGACGACGACCGCCGAGCGCCGCCCGAACAGGTAGGGGAGCCACCTTTGGTGGGAGTCGTGACATGATTACTTTTAATCTTGGTTCGGGTATATTGATCTATATGTACAGATGTATTTCTAAGTAATGTTTCAAACAATGCAAAGTTTACAAATGTATATACTTTGTAGAATGTACAACTGTATTAGAAAAAAAGAAGAGCGTATATGCACTTACTGGGAATACTGCAGTCTGGATGAGTGTTGTCACAGGAAAGAAAATAAAGAAAGCATAATGTTGTACACAAACATAGTTTATTGTTTGTTTATGCTAATATTACACTAAAGTAAAACACATCAGGACGACAATGGCTAGAATGTCATAAAAAGAGCAATTTACATGGTAAACCCCAACATATCAAAATATAATCCAGTTAATATAGAAGCACCTACCCACGTGGTCCAGAAACACTGGTATTGGACAGACTCTTCATTGATGTACAGCAATGTAGGGCAAAGCTGTAAGGTTGATGATGTCTAATGTGTCTCTAATTACATAAAACGACTTTCGTATATTTTGAGGTACCTATAAATAATAAATATAAATCTACTCTTGAATTTAGTATTTTCCAGTTCTCTCATGACCACTGGTAGGGTCTAGAAAGCTTGGTAGGGTGGGATCTTTTAAACTTGCTTACACGTATCCCATCCTCTAACAGTATACTCAATGACAAGTGTAATCAAAGAGTTTGGGGGAATAAAATCATCATAGAATGTAACATCTAGCAATCCTCCCTCATTGGGTCAAAGGGAGCTGGGAAATCGTCATGGGAACCTGGTTGTTTATGGTGATCCGTTGTCGGGTTTGACATCGGAGCATTCCTGTGATCGCTCTTCTGAACCTGAATAGAAAGTCCACAAGGACAGGACGGTAATAGGTTGTAATTACTATACAGTGTGTACCTATACTGTAATTACACTTTAAATACACATAGGTATTATGGTCACTTACTATAAAGTGGGAACAACAAGAAGAAGGGGCGAAAGCTTACTTTTTGTTGGCAATAACGTAGATGCAGGGGTTGTAGAAGGTGGAGGACTTGGCAAAGAGAGGACCGATGATAGCCATGGGGGCAGGAATCTTTCTGGGGTCCCCAAAGGACGCCCATAGGCACACTATGGAGTACGGCGACCACGCCACCAGGAACATGACAATCATCACTATCGACATCTAGCCAGCAATGACAGATCAGAGAGAAAGATTAATGTAGATGTAATATACTGTACATAACCTTCTGCAGATTGTTATAACCATAGAATCCTAGAATCCTGCGTGTCAGTCAAACTGTGAGGTTAAAATGGTCCATATTGAGAGGCAAAGCTGGGTTAGAAGAAGAAACATGTGAACACACAGACTGTATGGAGAAACACTGGCTTACCTTAGTCACATCCATCTGGTCTGACCAGTCCATGTTAATGCTGTCCAAGCGGTTGCTGGCTTTGTATCTCTTCATGGTGACAGACACACTGTAGTAGCAGTAGAACATCATTGACAAAGGGATGAGGAAGTTCACAGCGATTACTGCCATGGTGTAGGAGACAAAGCCCCTGGAAAAGAGTCACTGTATATGATTAATGACATAATATTCATTTTATCTTCATGCCATATAATCCTTGAAATTACCCAGTTAATTTAAGTACGTCCCAACTCACGCATCATTTTTTCTCCAGTTGATGGTGCAGGTGGCACCAGTTGGGTCAGGGGCATAGCCGGCCCAACCCACCACGGGCATGGACGACCAAAAAACTGCGTTGAGCCATGCAGCCAGAATGAGGAGTGTGTATGAGCGGGTGGTCATCTTCTGCCCTGGAGAACAGTAGGAAAAGCAGGGAAAAGGCTTAGAGGTCATGCAGATGTTGTAGGCTCTTGTCAGTTCACAGAGATTAGCCTATCTTTTACCAGGTCAATAGTAGCTACTACCAATAGACTACAGACAGATGAACTACAAACCTCCATGGAAAGTAATAGAAGACTGTAAATACCTATGTCAGGTCTACAGATGGTTAGGTAGCGGTCAATGGCCACCACTGTCAGCAGTCCAATACTGGCCATCCCAAAGAAGATGTTCAGAGCTGCATAGATCTGGAGGGGAAAACAGTCAGCAGCATCCCTCATTTCAGAATCTGTTTAGCAGGATTAAAACATTGGTTTTACGTGGTCTGAAAACAAAGAACAGGTGAAATTGAGTGGATACCCCCACAGATTTGACTTTCTCCTGTCCAGGTCTTTCAGATCTCCTAAAGGAGATTAAGAGGAAGTCTGTTTACACTATTGAGATACAACTTGGGAGCCCTCAACATAACCACAGACTGGACTTGGGCCTCAGTCAGTATATCTAATCAGAAGGCCATTGTCAATTTCACCAGCCCACCTCATGTCCAATATGTGGTTCTCAAACTCAAGGCTTCAGCCCCAGATTAGTGTCACATGGCACCGAATTCCTGATTTCACACAGCACCTCCTAAACACCATAATCTCAGATCATTAGAGAAGTCTAGAAAATGTAAGAAATGTTATTTTTGGCCTGGCCACGTGAGGTGTTAAAAACTGTTGCACTGAGGGGCAGTTCAAACCAATCCAGCAAACGTTAAATCCATTTTCCTGCACTTGATATAGAGTTAATATGTGATATAGAGTTAATATAAAGCATATGAAGTTTGCCTGATTTTATTTCGTACATTTTCATAGCGTACATGGCAGGTTCATTCAAACAGTACCATTGACTAGCACAGTGTGCTCATTACACCAACCTGACATCCAGTGTAGCCGAACTTCCAGCTCCCGTGGAGGTCAGAGGCAGCAGACATGGGATAGCCGATGCCGGCCACTCCAATGTCAGTGAAGGCCAGGTTGATGATGATGGCATTGGTGGCATTTCGCAGCTCCTTGAACTTGGCAAACATCACCAGTACCACAATGTTGCTGGCCAAACTGATGACACCTGGTGAAGAGAAACCTAAGCTTGAAATGTTTATGTTTTCTAAGCAGGGCCGAACTGGAACAAGAATTCGGCCCTGGTATTTTATCCAAACCAGCCCACATCACTGGGTGAGCCACCAAGCTAACAATTTAGGCTATTTTCCAAATTAAGGCCTGTCATATGTGTTTCCCTGTCAACATAGGACTACAGAATTTCCAGATTATTTTAGTTCAATAGAGATGAATTAGATACATCTTTATGTGCACTAATTTAAATCATAGGCTAAT
This sequence comes from Salvelinus alpinus, assembly GCF_045679555.1. Lineage (NCBI taxonomy): Eukaryota > Metazoa > Chordata > Actinopteri > Salmoniformes > Salmonidae > Salvelinus > Salvelinus alpinus. Next base: position 26,755,447 of record NC_092119.1, read on the forward strand.
TAATTTGGGGTTCAACAGCTGAGGAAGTAGAAACTCAAAACACATTAACTAGATTGCTAACTCTAAATATAATACCCACTGCTAGTAGCCATGTATTCATCCAACAGTAAATGTAATGTCCTAAAAAAACGTTGCAGTTGTAGGCTATTACCCGTGAGACCTATCTGCCCTCCTAATAGCCATTGCGCATTTCGCGCACGCTTGCAGCTCAATATCTCAAAGCCAAATCAAATATCTTGGTTGTAAAATAGTTGCTATTGAGCTGAATATTGAAAGTTGAGAAGCTTCCATAGCCGTGTTTCCCCCACAATTGCATTTAGAAATGTTATACAATCAGAACGCATTTTTCTCGAGCGTATGGGAGGAGGAGAGTGCCTCACTCATCACAGAAGCAGGCCCCAGCAAAACAGGCACAGCGGCAGGGCAGACACTTTCATCACAGGAATCATGAGGATAATGCACTTTAACCAAAAATAGGACATTTTGAGTGAGGTGACAATGTAGAATGTGCTCTTTCTAAGTTTATCGGCATCAACTTTCCGTTTCTTATTATCCATTATCTTGGCTGTCTAATTGATGACAGAGTCGGAGCAGGCCTCTTTGCTAATGCTGCGTCTAACTTCGAATGTGAGTTTGTGTGACCTCAGCTCAGAAAACGGATCATTCAAAAGCTCATTGTATATTATTATAACAGAGAAATTTAGCAAAAATCGTAAAAAATTATCTTAACAGGCCCATGGCCTGCTGGCCAAGTCACTGCTTTGATTTTCCATTTTTTACTTCCAGCCCACCCAACAAAATAATGATCCAGCCCATCTGGCATCTGACAGAATGGCCAGATGGCCAATCCACCTGTTTCTGATAAATGGGTGTTAGCCTACTCAGCCTACTCAATTGAATGGCTCTGGTGTCATCTTTATTATTCTCGAAAATTGTCCCTTCTGGTCCCCCCCATAAAAAGCACCTTCTGTTCTAGTGCATCCGATTAGAATCTCAGGCCTAGCTATACCAGACACAGCAGCCATTCAAGTGATGCTTGCCCAACAATAGTTGAGCAAGACTGTTTCACAGGTAAATTAATGCCAACTCATGGGGAAAACTTATTTCAAAAGGCCACACTTGCTTGGTAGGCCTACTTGTTACATAATGACACCAGCCGCCTGAGCAGTAAGAGCTAGACTTGCCTCTTATGAATGAGAAGGACTGTGTGGGGTGGGCCTCATTGAGAAATGCTAACAGCACCCAGAGACAAGAGACAGCTTTGGCCCACACACACTGATGAAGTGCAGAGGTCATGTCAGGTGATTTACCATACAGAGGGAAGAGAGGACGCATCTATTTGACAGCTGCACCTTTGCAAAAAAAATACCCATTTTGGTTTCCCAGTGATACCACTGCTATAGCAATCATCAATCCATGTTGAAGTAACTCTAAATCACTTTTGTAGATTATAACAGTAGTATTACATTTTATGACTAATATTGTCATAACTTGTCACACCAAGGGAGAGACGCTACAAAGGTATATTATTCAGTCAGGCATGAAGAGTTTACAGTACTGTATAAATCATTCTAAGAAGACATCAACAATCCATCATCTAAAGTCTATCACAGAGGGAGCTGTTTTATCACAACAATTATGAATTATGTTGGAAAATAATTATAATAGCAGTTACAGTAGCTTATAAATAATTCTGAGAAACACAAACACACAGAAAAACATGACAAACAAACGACAAAACGACATTACCTATCCTAAAGTAATTCAGTTGATTGACAGTGTTGTGGATGCTATGCAGTGCATTTGTACCTGCAGTGATAAGGTATGCCGCCACTATGTTGTGCTCCAATTGTGAAAAGGCACTCTTTCCTCCGTAGGGAATGACCTCCCCTGTGGTGTTGACTCCAGACTCCATTCCAGTGTTTCAGTTGCCTCAGTGAAAAACACCCTATAAACTAACAGTGAAATAATAGGAATCTTCTACACCAGCAAGATACCTTGCAGATTCTTTTTGAGTCCACAGTAAAAAAGTGGTCCATGCAAAAGGATGGGAGCCTGTGAATAAGAAAGCTGAAACTAACGCTAACTCTCCTCCAAAAACAGAGAATGAGGGAAATTCTGGAAAGTTTTTGAGTCTCCGAATGGTGTGTGTGTGTTGGGGAGTATTAAAGGATTAGAGCGAACTTTCTCCCCCTTCTTACCAGATACTGGGGAGGTTGTTGTTTGTGCGTAACATGGGTAAGGGGAACACGAGAGGCTTACAAGTCACATGGAAGCTTTTCATAATGGAGTTGAAACCCACGTGAGTCCTGACTAAACATTAGAGCTGCATAGGGGAACAGAAATAAGGCAACAATTCCAGTTGTGAATGCAGTGGAGTGATATTGTGTCTGAAGAGCCTTGTTATGCAAAGTTACTTAAATGGATGGCTGTATGTGTGGGTTCAGTTTTGGCCCTGACCGGTTTCTGTGCTTAACAACCCCCAGTCCCTTTCTCTGTGACATATAGCAGGATTGTATTTGCAGATCAAAAATGTGTGGGGACTAAATATCGTAGTATAATGCAGAATTCACTACCATGTATCTAACACTATTGCTATGGCTATTGTTACTACTGCCACAATGATTACTGTTTGTTGTTACGACTGACTTTTTAAAGCAGGGAACCAATATTGACGTTCTGATGATACAGGGTTGAACTCACAGTTACTGATTACTAAAGAATGACCATTACAATAGACTAGGTGCCCCATCAACAATATTGGCCTTGCAGTGATAGCTAAGTAGGCTTGAGGCCGCTGGATAGCTGAGTGTCCAATGAGAACAATGACAGCTGAAGAGGACGGGGACACTTTCATGATGGATGAGCATGGCAGTTTGGCAGTTTGGCTCAAACCAGTATACTGTCGGAATAGAATTTATCACCAATTACAACTTTAACACTTGACTTTATTGAACATGCAGTAAGCAATCATTTCAACATCAGTGACATTGTTGATCTTTTTAACTACATCCTCCCCACAAACAACAGATCACAATTGATTTAACACACACACATGCAAAATGTATCATACTTTAATAAGACAATAAGTGTTTTTTGTCATTGAAATAAAAAACAAATATTGGACTAAAATGGATTTATCAGTAGAAATAATACAATAATTAATGTTGTTTTTTTAAAACCTTTGACAACAAACTAAGAGACTAAGCCATGGTAGGTGAAGGCTGGGCATCTACATCACACGTTTCATTGGTTTGGCATTTTATAAAGTTTTATTTTTGAATAAGGGTTTATTACCAATAATCATATAGTTGGAGTCTCCTGCCTTAATCATATTCTCATTGGCTATTATTAGTATAGGAAGATATACAGTAGCCTACTTGAATGTTATCCAAACAGCAACAACAACAAAAAATGTATAAAACATTCAGATTTTTGCCAAAGGCAGAGCTAGTTTCCATAAAGCAGTTCCAGGCACTGATTTTACACAGAGAGCTCAATTCTGATATTTTTCCACAAATTGGTCTTTTGACCAATCAGATCAGCTCTTTCGCCAATAAATGGGCAAAACATCAGAATTGGACTGCATGTGTGAACACAGTCTTTAAGGCATGGGATGGGGGATTGATTAGACTCAACTACCTCCATAAATCTTTATTCAAACTGATCAATATCCCCGGGGTTGTCCTGGAATCCAGAGGCCACTATCTCTCGCAGTTTATTTGTTTCCTTTTCAGATGGTGGGGGTAATACTGCATTTAGCTCATATTCAATTTTCTCAAGTCTTGCTTTGGTCCTTGCCTTGTAAAGTTCCTTGTTCTTCAGGACAAGAGCTTTGATTTCATTTTCGGCTTCATCACCAGATGCAGCCAATATTTGGCGTTCATCTTTGAAACGTGGGTCTTTGGGATCCAAAGCCATGAATCTTCCTAGGCTGCCGACTCTGTCCATCAAGTACTAGCTGGAGACCTCAGTGTAGGTTCCAGAAATCATATTCACCAGGTGTGCAATGTTGGAAGCTTGAAATGCCTGTTGGTATATCATATCCTTCAAGAACATACTTGAGTCATATTTCAGGTGTGTATTCCTGGCTGTTTTGACAAAATCCTGCAGGGATGTCTTCAGACAGGTGTCAATGATGTTTGACACCATCTGGAAGAATTGCAACATCTTTTGCCATTTCTCCTGCAGCTCTCCCATTGCATTTAGACCTTCAGCCAGCATCCTGATGGTGGTGTCAAAGTCAATCTCCTCGACATGAAGGTTTCTCATTTTGTTGAGGGTTTTGGCTAGCCCTCTTTTGTTTTCCCCCATTTTTTCCAGGGATTTTTCATACATCTTGCTGGCTCTTGCAAGCTGGGCTTTCATCTGCTCTATGCGGAAGCGGGCATTTTCTGTCACAGTCTGACTTGCGCTTCGTGCTTTGCTCATTCCGGGCAGATTAACAGAAAAGGCAGATGTTTTTGTGTATTTTTTTCCTGAGGAATCAAACTTCTGTGCAGCGGTCATTAGCTTCCTGATTCTCTGGATCAGTTCTTTGTTCTTGGCATCATCGTCATGCTTGCCCTCAGGAGCCAATGCACTTAGGTCAGAGCAGATGGTAATGCCCTGTTCACAAATTTTCTCTGCCTGAGGTTTTGCGGGACATTGGTCCACGTCTTTTATGTTTGACAGCACATCTTCGATTTGTGTCTTCAACCAATCAGGAATCAACTGTCCTGTCTTTTCATCTAAAAACTTTGACCATTCGATTTGGTCCTTCTGAATAAGGCCAACTAAGGATTGGGCAATAGCAAGAAGCATAGAAGACTTGCTGTCACGACTCCTACCGAAGGTGGCTCCCCTTCCTGTTCGGGTGGCGCTCGGCGTCACCGGCCTACTAGCTGCCACTGATTTTTTCCTCCCCATCCTTGTTTGTTTATTGGTTACACCTGTTTGTTGTTAGGTTGATTAGTGGGGCTTGTTTTGTGTACTGTTTGTACATGCTTGTATGTCATGGTTCGTGTACGTCATATTGTCGGAACTATTTAGTTCCCCTTGTGTGTTGGGGCATTTGGTTTTAGTGGCGTCATGTTCACCTCTGTGGTGATTTAAAGTTGCTCTACTCTGAACTCTCTGTCTCCTGCGTCTGACTCCTTCCTCCACTACACCCCGGGCATTACAGAATCCCGCACCACCAAGAATGGAGTCAGCAGGAGCAGCTGCCAACCCCCTCCCATCTATGGAGGAACGTGTTCTCCACCACACCACCGTCCTCCATCGCATCGGTTCCGCCATGGACCAAATGATGGAGAGAATGGACCGATGGGAGAGGAGTGGTCTCCTCTCCTCCACCTTCGGTTTCTCCAGCTCAGGATTCCTCCTCTCCTCTCTCCCCATCCCCCGGCTCCAGCGCTCTCCGTCTTACGCTCCCGAGGGATTACTGGTTTCTTACTGCAACTAGAACTGTACCTGGCGACCGTGAGACCCACTCCCTCGGGAGCGGAGAGGGTGAGTGTCCTCGTCTCCTGCCTGACGGGTCGTGCTCTGGAGTGGGCAAACGCGGTCTAGAATGGCCCAGACTCAGCGAAGGAGCACTACCCGGAATTCACCCGCCGCTTTCGTGCCGTGTTTGACCATCCTCCAGAGGGCTGAGCGGCGGGAGAGCGACTGTTTCACCTTAGGCAGGAGAAGAGGAGCGGCCAGGACTATAACTTGGAGTTCCGGACCTTGGCCGCGGGGTCTGGGTGGAACGACAGGGCACTTTATAGACCACTACCGGTGTAGTCTCCAGGAGGACGTCCGCAGGGAGCTAGCGTGTCGGGACACTGCTCTCTCCCTAGATGAACTTATTGATATGTCCATCCGGCTGGACAATCTGCTGGCTTCCCGCGGGCGTTCGGAGAGGGTCCTGTGCGTTCCACCACCCAGCACCCCCGCTCCCATTCCGATGGAGTTGGGAGGGACCGTGCCGAAGGGTACCGGAGAAGGAGGCTCCCCCTGCACCAGCTGTGGTCGGACACACAGCCGATCGGGGGTGGGGGGGTCCGTCTGGGAGTCGAGATGGCAGGCGGAACATTTCTCGGTCACCCCAGGTGAGTAAGCACCAGACTCACCCAGAACCCCCTGTTGGTCACATGTTTGTCTTGATTTTTTTCCTTGAGTTTTTCCCCTCCTCCCAGTATAAGGCACTAGTCGATTCAGGTGCAGCTGGGAACTTTATGGATTGCGGACTCAGTGGTTTATATTGATGATATTCTGATCTATTCCGCCACCCGTGCCGCGCATGTGTCTCTGGTACGCAAGGTGCTTGGGAGACTGCTGGAGCATGACCTATACGTCAAGGCTGAGAAGTGTGTGTTCTCCAAACAAGCCGTCTCCTTCCTGGGTTATCGCATTTCCACCTCGGGGGTGGTGATGGAGTGTGACCGCATTAAGGCCGTGCGTAATTGGCCGACTCCGACCACAGTGAAGGAGGTGCAGCAGTTTTTGGGGTTTGCCAATTACTACCGGAGGTTTATCCGGGGTTTTGGCCAGGTAGCGGCTCCCATTACCTCACTGCTGAAGGGGGGCCCGGTGCGTTTCCGGTGGTCGGCAGGGGCGGACAGAGCTTTCAATAGGTTGAAGGCGCTGTTCACGGATGCACCCGTGTTGGCGCACCCGGACCCCTCTCTAGCATTCATACTGGAGGTGGACGCGTCCGAGGCTGGGGTGGGTGCCGTGCTATCACAGCGCTCGGGCAAGCCACCAAAACTCCGTCCCTGCGCTTTCTTTTCGAGGAAGCTCAGTCCAGCGGAGCGTAACTATGATGTGGGGGACAGGGAGTTGTTAGCGGTGGTCAGGGCTCTGAAGGTGTGGAGACACTGGCTTGAGGGGGCTAAGCACCCTTTTCTCATCTGGACCGACCACCAGAATCTGGAGTATATTCGGGCAGCTAGGAGACTGAATCCACGTCAGGCAAGGTGGGCCATGTTCTTCACCCGATTCCGGTTTACTCTGTCGTATAGACCAGGGTCTCAGAATGTAAAGGCTGACGCACTGTTCCGCCTTTATGACACGGAGGATAGGGCCATCGAGCCTACTCCCATCCTTCCCGCCTCGAGGCTGGTGGCACCAGTGGTATGGGAGGTGGACTCGGACATCGAGCGGGCGTTACTGCGGAGCCTGCGCCTCCTCAGTGTCCGGCTGGGCGGAGGTACGTGCCGCTTGGTGTTCGGGACCAACTGATTCGGTGGGCTCACACCATACCCTCTTCGGGTCACCCTGGGGTGGCGAGGACAGTGCGGGGCCTCCGGGAGAAGTATTGGTGGCCCACCTTTGCTAGGGATGTTAGGGTTTATGTCTCTTCCTGTTTGGTGTGCGCCCAGAGTAAGGCTCCTAGGCACCTTCCTAGAGGGAAGTTACAACCCCTCCCCGTTCCACAACGGCCATGGTCTTACCTATCCGTAGATTTCCTGACCGATCTTCCCCCGTCTCAGGGGAACACTACGGTTTTGGTGATTGTGGATCGGTTCTCTAAGTCCTGCCGTCTCCTCCCGTTGCCCGGTCTCCCTACAGCCCTACAGACTGCGGAGGTGTTATTTACCCACGTCTTCCGGCACTACGGGGTGCCGGAGGACATCGTCTCTGATCGGGGTCCCCAGTTCACGTCCCGGGTATGGAGGGCGTTCATGGAGTGTCTGGGGGTCTCGGTCAGCTTGACGTCCGGTTATCACCCCGAGAGTAATGGGCAGGTGGAGAGAGTGAACCAGGAGGTGGGTAGGTTTCTGCGGTCGTATTGCCAGGACCGGCCCAGCGAGTGGGTTAGGTACGTCCCATGGGCGGAGTTGGCCCAAAATTCACTCCGTCATTCCTCGACTAACTTATCCCCGTTCTAGTGTGTGTTGGGCTACCAGCCGGTCCTGGCACCGTGGCATCCGAGTCAGAACGAGGCTCCTGCGGTGGAGGAGTGGGTGCAGCGCTCCAAGGAGACCTGGAGGGCCGTCCAGGAATCCCTCAAACAAGCCAGTGGACGGCAGAAGAGGAGTGCTGACCGCCACCGCAGTGAGGCCCCCGTGTTAGTACCGGGGGACAGCGTCTACCTACCCCTCCGCTTGCCCTGCCGGAAGCTGGGGCCGCAGTTTGTAGGGCCCTTCAATGTCCTGAGGAGAATAAACGAGGTGTGTTATCGATTACAACTCCCTTCCTATTATCGTATTAACCCCTCGTTTCATGTGTCTCTCCTCAGGCCGGTGGTAGCTGGTCCCCTGCAGGACGGTGAGGTGCCGGAGGTCCCTCCTCCCCCTCTGGACATCAAGGGGTCCCCGGGTGAGGGGCCTGCAGTACCTCGTGGACTGGGAGGGGTACGGTCCGGAGGAGAGGTGCTGGTTACCAGTGGGGGACATTTTGGATCCGTCAATGTTGAGGGATTTCCATCGCCTCCATCCGGATCGCCCTGCGCCTCGCCCTCCGGGTCGCCCTCGAGGCCGGTGTCGGCGCACGGCGGGGGTACTGTCACAACTCCTACCGAAGGTGGCTCCCCTTCCTGTTTGGGTGGCGCTCGGCGGTCGTCGTCACTGGCCTACTAGCTGCCACTGATTTTCTTCCTCCCCCTCCTTGTTTGTTTATTGGTTACACCTGTTTGTTGTTAGGTTGATTAGTGGGGCTTTATTACCCAGGCCCGCTTGCTGGGTGTGCGGGATTGTTTTGTGTACTGTTTGTACATGCTTGTATGTCACGGTTCGTGTACGTTATATTGTCGGAACTATTTAGTTCCCCTTGTGTGTTGGGGCATTTGGTTTTAGTGGCGTCGTGTTCACCTCTCTGGTGATTAAAGTTACGCTACTCTGAACTCTCTGACTCCTTCCTCCACTACACCCCGGGCATTACACTTGCTAACTATATTGTTTGTTGCAAACATGTCTTTTGGACTTCCTGATGTATCATATTTTGCATGTGTATCACTAATGTCCGCTGCAATTGTGGCATTTGTTGCTCCTCCAATTAAAGAGTTTATATAATTGGTGAATCCCTCTACAAAGTTCATTCCGATGATGTCCCATCCTGACGGCATGGAGTCGATAGCCTTTTGGAAGTTTTTATTAGCCTCTTCAAGCTCCTTGCCATGTTTCTTAAATGCCTCTTCAGCTTGTCTATTTTCCTCCTGTAGCATGGTTTTCTTGCATTTTTCGTCCTCCAGCATCTCCCTAACCTCTTTCAGGTGACTGCCATATTTCTGTTTGGCGCATGTGCAGCTCTCTAGAAGCTCTGTAATCAATTCAGTGACATCAAGGAACTTACTTTCAACAGATTTGGCCAGTTCTACACAGCTGGTTGATATGTTGGCAATGCTATCTAATGTATCAGGGAGAAGGCTTTTAACAAGGACATCATCATTCTGGAGAAGTATCTGTACAGTTCTCGTGATGTAGGTTGGCACATTTTGTGTGTGTAAGAAAATCTGGTCCATGTTCTTGTGGGCTTGGTTAAATGCTCGCCAACCTGAATTGCACACCTGGGACTACTTCCGGCGCCGACAGAGATGGCGGCCTCTCAAAATACTGCATAGTTTCCTAGGAACGCTTCGCCTCGGCCGCCTCGCTTCGCGTTCCTAGGAAACTATGCAGTATTTTGTTTTTTAATGTGTTATTTCTTACATTGGTACCCCAGGTAATCTTAGGTTTCATTACATACAGTCAGAAGGAACTACTGAATATAAGAGCAACGTCAACTCCCTATCATTACGACCAGGAATATGACTCTCCCGAAGTGGATCCTGTGTTTTGCCTTCCACCCAGTACAATGGATCTGATCCCAGCCGGCGACCCTAAACAACGACGCCATAAAAGGGGCAAACGAAGCGGTCTTCTGGTCAGGCTTCGGAGACGGCCACATCGCGCTCCACTCCCTAGCATACTACTCGCCAATGTCCAGTCTCTTGACAACAAGGTTGATGAAATCCGAGCAAGGGTAGCATTCCAGAGAGACATCAGAGACTGTAACGTTCTTTGCTTCACGGAAACATGGCTCACTCGAGAGACGCTAACGGAGTCGGTGCAGCCAGCTGGTTTCTTCACGCATCACGCCGACAGAAACAAACATCTTTCTGGTAAGAAGAGGGGCGGGGTGGTATGCCTTATGATTAACGAGACGTGGTGTGATCATAACAACATACAGGAACTCAAGTCATTCTGTTCACCTGACTTAGAATTCCTCACAATCAAATGTCGACCGCATTATCTACCAAGGGAATTCTCTTCGATTATAATCACAGCCGTATATATCCCCCCCCAAGCAGACACATCGATGGCCCTGAACAAACTTTACCTGACTCTATGTAAACTAGAAACCACACACCCTGAGGCTGCATTCATTGTAGCTGGGGATTTTAACAAGGCTAATCTGAAAACAAAACTCCCTAAATTCTATCAGCATATCGATTGTGCTACCAGGGCTGGTAAAACCCTAGATCATTGTTATTTTAACTTCCGCGACGCATATAAGGCCCTCCCCCGCCCTCCTTTCGGAAAAGCTGACCACGACTCCATTTTGTTGCTTCCAGCCTACAAACAGAAACTAAAACAAGAAGCTCCAGCGCTCAGATCTGTTCAACGCTGGTCCGACCAATCTGATTCCACGCTTCAAGACTGCTTCGATCACGTGGATTGGGATATTGTCACGTTCTGACCTTAGTTCTTTTGTATTTTCTTTGTTTTAGTATGGTCAGGGCGTGAGTTGGGTGGGTTATCTATGTTTTGTGTTTCTATGTTGTGTTTTTCGTTTGGCCTGATATGGTTCTCAATCAGAGGCAGGTGTTAGTCATTGTCTCTGATTGGGAACCATATTTAGGTAGCCTGTTTTCTGTTGTGTTTTGTGGGTGGTTGTCTTCTGTGTCGTTGTGTTCCACACGGAACTGTTTCGGTTTTCAGTAGTTCACTTTATTGTTTTGTATCTCAGTGTTCAGTTTGTTCTATTAAAGATTCATCAAGAACACTTACCACGCTGCGCTTTGGTCCTCCTCTCTTTCTCCAGACGAAGATCGTTACAGAACCACCCACCACAACCGGACCAAGCAGCGTGGTAACGGGCAGCAGCAGCGGCCGAAATCTGGAGAGGAATGGACATGGGAGGATATTCTAGACGGCAAGAGATGTTACACATGGGAGGAGATTCTGGCTGGTAGGGATCGCCTGCCATGGGAACAGGTGGAAGCAGCCAGGAGAGGGGAGGTAGCAACAACAGGGAACCGGCGTTACGAGGTAACACGGCTGGCAAGGAAGCCCGAGAGGCAGCCCCAAAAATGTATTGGGAGGGGGCACACGGGGAGTGTGGCTAAGCCAGGTAGGAGACCTGAGCCAACTCCCCGTGCTTACCGTGGAGAGCGAGCGTACGGGCAGACACCGTATTATGCGGAAGAGCGCACGGTGTCTCCAGTACGTGTGCATAGCCCGGTGCGGTACATAGCAGCGCCTCGTATCGGCCGGGCTAGAGTGGGCATCGAAACAGGAGGGATATCTTATATTCTGGGGATGAGTAGCACGAAGTTGAAATTGCGCACGCTATTTTTCCCTAAGTGAAAACTCTGCACCCTATCCTCAAGAAGTTAAAGTACATTGTCTATTGTCTAGGACAGGAAACTAAAGCAAGGCCATAAGTGCATAGAATAGCTGGACATACCGAGGTCAGAGAGACACACAAAGAGGGTGCCAGCCAAATTACCAACAGATGGACTATAGGCATAATACATATTTATTTAGGACACTGAGAGGGTCCTGGCACCATTGTAATCTAATCAAGAGCGGATACAGGCGTTATTGGGCATGAACAAGCAGGAAGCCTGAAAATGAAAGACAATGGTGACAGATGACGTATGAGAAGTAACTTAATGTGCATATGGGATGGACTCATTTTGATGTGGGTGTATAAGAACAGAGCCAGTGCTTATGGAAGTTGGTCTTTCCGCGGACTGACACGGCTTCTGATATTTTATATTAAAAGCCTATATTGAATTTCCAAGTTCTTGTAAGAGTGTTATATTTCTGAGACGATTATCCACGACAGTTGTCAACTGAGGTTTAGCTGTGACGCAGGCATAACCTTCTTCTTTCGCTACTGAACTGGCTGTATACCGAATCCATTCTAACCATAGGTTAGAATCCGCATAACCAGTTTCCACCTCAATCACTTCCTTAAGATCTTGTTATGTATATCCGCACCGGTCCTTGGCTCTGGAATATTCTGCTGTCAGTATCTGTTTTGTCAGGGGCTCTGCTTGTATTCTAGCTGACTATAGAGCTATCACCTGCTCTAACCTCCTCTACCCGGAATGGCACTAGGGTATCAACCGAAACCTGGTCAAATCCAACATAACATAACCCTAGATCCTCCTTCATTACCTTTATGCAATACTTCTCTCGCTCCGGATTGCAGTCAAAAGCCCCTTGGATAGAAAACACTCTGAAGTTTCTAAAACTGCTTGAATCATATCTGTAAGTATAACAGAACTTATATAGCAGTCAAAACCCTGAGGACTAACTTTTTTATTGTTAAGTTCCTGTATGTTCAATGGGTTATCATGGGCACACCAGAATTCTAATCACTATCCACGCAGTTTCTACTGCTTCCACTGGATGTCGCCATTGTATGGAAAAAGGTTAAGGTTTTTCCTTAGTAAACTGAGAAAGATATTGACCCGGAAGTGGAGTGACGTCGTGTGTTTATGTTTGAGAGTTGAGCAAGACTTGGAAAAGTACCGTGAGTTTGTTGATATCCTGTATTGAAAACAGATTGACCCGTCTTCAATTTGATCGATTATTAACGTTTACAAATACCTTAAGTTGTATTACAAAAGTACTTTGAAATGTTTTGGCAAAGTTTAGAGGTAATTTTTTAGATATTTTGTCGTGATTTTGCGCAAATTGAACGCTGTTTTTCCTGGTACAACGGCGACAAATAAATGGACAATTTGGATATATATGGACGGAATTAATCGAACTAAAGGACCATTTGTGATGTTTATGGGACATATTGGAGTGCCAACAAAAGAATCTCGTCAAAGGTAATGCATGTTTTATATTTTATTTCTGCGTTTTGAGTAGCGCCGGCATGGTTGAAATTGTCAACAAAGAGAGTGTAGCCATTGCACTATCATCAGATAATAGCATCTTATGCTTTCGCCGAAAAGCCTTTTTGAAATCTGACATGTTGGCTGGATTCACAACGAGTGTAGCTTTAATTTGGTATCTTATATGTGTAATTTAATAAAGTTTGATTTTATAGATTTTTTTTTAAATCTGGCGCTCTACATTTTAACAGGCTGTTGGGACGCAAGCGTCCCGCGATCCCAGAGAGGTTAAGTGTCACATCTTCCTTTTTACCCTAAGCCTTTATGCTCATAATGGCTTTGGCCATTATGTCTGTTATGTCTTAGTTTCCTGTTTTTACCAGAATGGCAAATGCACTCACGTGTTGCCTTCTCCTCCTTTATTCTAATGTACACCTGTCTTTTGCTCAATAGTGTGATATCTGTCTATATATGTCTAAGTAATAACTCCTACATAATCCCTCCTCTTGAGGGTAATTAGCCTCAAAAACTACACTAAAATAACATATAGAGAGTAGATATCAATACCAACAGTTGACTAAAACATAATCAAAATAAAGCTTACAAATCACCTGGACCAAACATCTCCAATAGATAAACACAGACAGGAGTAAAAGATACAATTTGAAACATAATACACTTACAAAACCCAACTAGACCAAACATCTCCAATTAATAACATAAAATAGGAGTAAAATATCTAGTTAGTATTAAAAAAACCCACTTATAATCAACCATTATATTTTAACGAAGCAATGAACATGTAGTATGCCCACACATCCAGAAACTATCAGCTATTCCTTAATCCTGATTCTTTAACATTTCAAGATATAATGTTACTTGAGTTATATTACCACATTTACCTTTGTGATTCACAATCATTCCTTTATCAAATGTACTACCTCCTGCAGTTTCTAACACACAAATAGTTTATTAAATTACCTATAGTGTTTCCCACATCCATCCCATTATCTCCATAGCTGTAGAAACATTCATATTCGCTTTTTACAATAGTAAACCTATCATTATGAGGATCATTCAATTCAGTTCTTATTTTTGTACATTCATATTTTCCCAACATATTTTTATTTATTCACTTCTGCCTTTAGTGTTACCTAATGCCAAGCTGCATCTATGTTACACAAAAGAATGTAGTATTTTCTCTGAATACATTGAACATTTTACATTTAACACATTCTTCAAATGATGCAAGTTCAGGTACTATCAAAAGATCAGACAAAGGTGATTTTCTAAACAAAATACAATTGTCCATTCTGTGTTTGTTTGCCATATACTTAGCCCATTCGTACCACTCGTTCTTCACTACTTCTTCTCGTGTGCTGTCCTTGAGTGGTTCTGATTCTGAGATATCTGTTGCTTTTACAATGTTTTTGTCTTGAGGTAGATCATTAGAGTTTATCAGAAAGTTCCAAATGTCAGTAAAAAAACCTTCTGGTTCTATTGTCTCAGGTTTCTTTGTGGGTACAGTGGACTGCTTGGTAAGGGCAGTTGATGTTATCTTAGTGGTAGCTACTGTATTCTTCACAGCAGCTGCCACCATTGTTGTTGTCGTTGTTCTAGTTGTCACAGGTTCTTCCTGTTCAGGTGCAGGGGTGGGATCAATCTTAATGACCGTGGTGCTACTCCCTTCGGTCACTGTTGTTCTTGTTATTTCAACTATATGTTCTTCACCTTCCACTGGTTCAATCTTGTTCATGATGAGCACCCACTCGTCTTTTTCTTTGATTAATGTCAGGTCACATCCTTTCGGGTCCCAAACGACTTCTCCCTTTGTTTGGTGATGTGTCCATCCACAGAATGCAATCTCCGGTAAGGGTTTGATCCTAATTATTGAGATAGACTTCAGTTCTCCTGCTTCTGTTATGAGTTGAGGTGGAACAGAGATTCTAACCTTGTCAGTCTTTTTGGATTGTTCGGCTGGTTCCTCTCTTCTCTTCCTGTTTCCACCATACATCTTTATTGTGCGCGAGTCTGTTGTTTCTATACTATCATTCACTGTTACTTCTGTTATGTCAATGTCATTATTATTTTGTTATTCTAACTTCAATTGTCTGTTAAGGGGACCATTCAAGAGTTGAAAAGTCAATTGTGGGGAAATCCCCATTTTCTTCAGCTTGCGGGACTTTTCCTCTTTCTTCCCCTTAGGCTCCCTCCTCAGGCCGGACTGGGCTTCCATCTGGAAGGGTGTCAATTTTAGGGAAGAGATGTTCTCATTCTGTAGGTGGTACTTTGGGGTCCCTCTGTGGAGGGCTTCCTTCAAGGAGGTCTCGATCGTTTTCGCTGCTCCTGCTCCTTCGGGCTCCCTCCTGGTGATTCAGCATCCTATGTGTCCTCATCTCTATATGGTTGTGTCCTTCTCTCTGTTGGGACTCAGTTGATCCCACTTCCTCCGGAACACTTGAACGTAGACTAGATCTCCTGGTATCACTGGGAGAGGTCCTTCTGGTCCCCTTGGATCATCAGACGCGGAACCTCTCGTCCTGGTTCAGGTTTCTGCCTTCTTTCTGTGAGGCATTCAGACTTAGAGACTTGTGGCCTCTGTTCTATAATTACACCATACATCCTCTTACTTCCATCACTCATCACACAACAAACTGACATTCCAGCTGAAGCTGGCGAACCCCTCTCCTTCTGGTTTCCTAAACATAAGACTTGGAAAACAAAAGACAAAACATAACAGTATTGACAATGTTATGTGTTATGCATAAATATATTAATGAAAACTGAAATCTGAGACAATGACAATTCCAACTCTCTCTTCACCTGACTCTATACCTCCAGGATACTTTTCTGCTGGACTCCACAAAAAATAAAAGCCCTAAAAAGCTTCCTCATGCTTCCACCCAGTCTTCCCCTTTCGGCCCCAGGTTCTGAGAGGTGGTTCCCAAATCATGTCATTTTTTACTTAGTTTCCCATCTGCTCCATTTCAACTGATAATCATGTGCATAACCTTAATCAACATTATCTCTTCTTGAAGTAATTCAACACTGTATATGCTTTCACATCAATGCCTTCAACATGTTTGTTTAGAGTACAATTACCCTAACATCTATCCTTTTTCACATGATGCATTAACAAATAAAACAAGTAGCCCCCAAACTCAACCCAGTATGTCTATAGTGGAATCTAGTCTTTTTCTCTCTCTCTCTCTCTGGTTCCACGTCCTCTGTCATTGTGTTTTCAAGCTCACCCATTATTCAGCTGGACCATACTTCTTGTGAGACTTATGCACCCACCAAAGAGAGACATGACGATCTTTACCACAGCAGGTGCTGTAAGAAGTATACCCCCAGCCTGGTGTGTCTTGATGTACACTCAGTCTCCAGAATTCAGCCCATGGCCTTCCATCTGGCCTCTTATTTCCTGAGGACATACACACTAACACATGGGTTATTTCCTGACAACAGACTTTCTTCTTATAGCAAGATCACTAATTCTTAATTTTTAAATAACAGCCCTATGTAAACATTCTGTCTCAAATACCTGTCCTCCTGCCACAGAAATATTCATAATGATAGCCAAATGATGGTCCCTACAGCAACTGCTGTAAAATAACATGTAATCAGTCAAGTGTCTTCCAGTTGGAAGAATATCCAATCCTAACAAAACTAAGTCATAAGTTTCTTAAACTTTTGCTCTAGTGTTCAAAATGCCACCACTTATTACTTTTACCATAATCTAGGTATGTGTAATGTTCTATTACAATTGTCCCTATATTTTACAAGGCCAGCTGTCTTTCCTTTTCTGTGAGTTATCTCCTCTAATATTATACATAGTTTCTAGAAATAACACCCCTTCACTACCATTACCTTCATTTATGAGTCCCCTCATATCCACAATGTAGTCACAGTTTTTCTAACCCATAACACATGAGTCACTACTCCTAATTTCCTTCCATAGTTTGATACATACTTAAACATTCTCAAATCAATTTTAATCAATTTATATCATTCCCTCCTCAGGAACAATATACACTTAAGTTCCTTAAAACAAAAATAAATTGACCAAACAAGAAAAAGAGAAAAATAAATTATAATAACTGCACATTTGCAATAAATTACCACTATTTGTAATGTAATTAAACCTGGGGAAAACGTCCATCCGTTTCATTCTATGCCCATGTTATGTTGGTCTCTTTCTCCTTTATCCTTGAGTGTCATCGCACAACAGACTATACCTTTTATTCAATTACTTATATTATTACAATTTATCATTACAATTCCAATGACATTATAAAACAAAAAGAAACAAAAAACCTTTAATCTAATATTCTGTAAGTTTTGTCAACCACCCTGTCTCAGGATTAGTTTCCAGAGCTTCCCTAGGCCTAGTAAATTTAAACAGTTCTATATCCAAATCATAACTAAACCGTTCTTTTTTAAATACATTTTCCAACCCAATATTCAGGATAACAGTCCTTAGTGTTTACTTTAACCTCTACTTCATCACCATCCCGGATCCGGGAGCATCCTCATCAGTAAAAAAGCTGACTAGCATAGCGCCACAAGTAAATACTAGCATATAAATATCATGAAATCACAAGTCCAAGACACCAAATGAAAGATACACATCTTGTGAATTCAGCCATCATTTCCAATCTTTAAAATGTTTTACAGCGAAAACACAATATGTATTTCTATTAGCTAACCACAATAGCAAAAGACTCAACCGCATATTTTCACAATTTTTTTACCGCATAGGTAGCTATCACAAAACCGACCAAATAGAGATATAATTAGTCACTAACCAAGAAACAACTTCATCAGACGACAGTCTTATAACATGTTATACAATAAATCTATGTTTTGTTCGAAAATGTGCATATTTGAGGTATAAATCATAGTTTTACATTGCAGCTACCATCAAAAATATCACCAAAGCAGCCGGAATAATTACAGAGAGCAACGTGAAATACCTAAATACTCATCATAAAACATTTATGAAAAATACATGGTGTACAGCAAATGAAAGATAAACATCTTGTGAATCCAGCCAATATTTCAGATTTTTTAAGTGTTTTACAGCGAAAACACAATATAGCATTATATTAGCTTACTACAATAGCCAACCACACAACCGCATTCATTCACCGCAAAGGTAGCGATCGCAAAAAAACAGCAAAAGATATAAAATTATTCACTAACCTTGACAAACTTCATCAGATGACAGTCCTATAACATCATGTTACACAATACATATATGTTTTGTTCGAAAATTTGCATATTTAGCGGTACAAATCGTGGTTTTACAATGTGAATACGTAGTCAAAATGCACAAAATTCTCCGGAGATATCTTGGACAGTCATCTAATCAAATAACTCATCATAAACTTTACTAAAAAATACATGTTGTACAGCAAATGAAAGATACACTAGTTCTTAATGCAACCGCTGTTGCATTAAGAAGTTAAAAATAACTTTAGTACGACATACAGCTTACGTTATAGCGAGACAGCGCCCAAAATAAGGGCGGAAAATATGACTAAACATTTTCCACAGAAATACGAAATAACATCATAAATGGTTCCTACTTTTGCTGAGCTTCCATCAGAATCTTGTACAAGGAGTCCTTTGTCCAGAATAATCGTTGTTTGGTTTTAGAATGTCCTCTTCTCCTGTCGAATTAGCAACCAAAGCTAGCCATGTGGCGCAAACGTGGCCAACTTCACATGACGCAAAAAAATGAATATTCCAAAACTCGCAATAAACGTTCAATAAACTGATATAACTCGGTTTAAAAAAACTACTTTATGATGTTTTTATCACATATATCAAATAAAATCAGAGCCGGAGATATCTAACGTGTATACCGAAAGCTTTTCAGAACGCAATCTGGGGTTCCTTCTCGCGCCTTCCAAGACAATGAAATTTCCAGACATGTCATTCCAAAAGCTCTTGTTCGGCCTCAGATCAAGCTAGACACCCCATTCCACCTCTCACTGCCTGTTGACATCTAGTGGAAGGCGTATGCAGTGCATGTATATCCATAGATTTCAGGCAAATTAATAGGAAGGCCCTGGAACAGAGCCTCGATTTCAGATTTTTCACTTCCTGTCAGGAAGTTTGCTGCAAAATGAGTTCTGTTTTACTCACAGATATAATTCAAACGGTTTTAGAAACTAGAGAGTGTTTTCTATCCAATAGTAATAATAATATGCATATTGTACGAGCAAGAATAGAGTACGAGGCAGTTTAATTTGGGCACGATTTTTTACAAAGTGAAAATAGCGCCCCCCTATAGACAAAAGGTTAACTCAAATTTGACCTTATCTATTCAATACACATCATCCCTTTAATTAACATTTATACAAAAAACTTTTATTACCAGTAATATCTATTTTCCAAATAGCCCTTTTGTCTCTGTTTTTCTCTCATGAGTGGCCTGGTAATGAAAGGTCAGTACCCCAATCCCCTTTAGTCTTTCTCCTCCCTGGCACATATCATTCCAGCATGTCTATTTTTAGATACAGTTCACAGGTCATCAGACACAGTTGTCCCTCACTATTCAGTCGGTTAGGGTGGGTTTGAGCTCCACCTACACTTGTTGTGGTGATAATGTCTCCCATGCATTAAAGCATTCTGATGTCACCTTCCATGATAACTCCCTTATTCTACTGGTGATCTCTCAGACGAATTACAGATTATGTAGTTATCAACATAACCCTCGCAGAGACCCACATTCCAATAAACCCTTTGGAGTAACTTTCATCACCCCATTTTCACATATATTTCCCTTTTATATGCAGAATGAACAAAGCACATTTGTGTATTTACCCAAAGACCATAACCCCAGGGAACTGATCATTTTACCTATGAACCCATGTTAAATCAAAAAAATAAACCTATTTGAATAACTTAGTCAATTTAAGGTTACAACTCTTCATAATTTTCCCAGGGAAATAATAGATTTTCTAAGTAATTATACACTTTGAATAGAGACTGGTGTTTCTTAATCATTTTATAATTAAATCCCACCTGTTCCAACAATTTCTAGTGAAGGTGATCAGTCTTTCACGGGAAATTCTTAGGATTCAGGGCATTTTGACACCATTATAATGTTTCCACTCCCCTTTCTTTAGAAACAACTTAAATACATTTTTCAAAAACATTTCCATCCTTTTGCATACCAAATTTGAAACTGAATTGAGAAAAGCCCTTCCAAAATAAATCCACTAACGCATATTCATTCCCAGTAATATGGGGTGTTCTTACTAGTGAACCATAGGCCAAGAACACACAGGAACTGGCCTCACTTATCTGGAACTCCATTTTTTAGCCTTATCCAGATATTTTTATTTTTAAAGCGGCTGACTTTAACTAACTGCTTTCCACAGTATCGCAGTCTCCAATGACATTTTGACCAAAGAAGATTAAACCCCTTTTTTCTGGAAAAGAAAGTGTACATATCGTTAATATTCACAATGTTACCTTTTAATCAGCAAACCAATAGTATTACTTATACATAGATTTTATTCTATAAGCGTCTTAGCAGTTTCAGAGAATGACGGTATAGAATGTCTAACACAACTAAAATCCCATCGGTACTCTACTAGAAGTCAGGTAAAACGGGATCTAATACTTTTTTCATCACATATAAACTGTAATCTCTATGAACCACTCATTGATCGATCAGAGACTATACACCGCCAAGTGAAAATTCCATTCTTACTAACCTCAAACCGATTAGTTCTTTGTTCTTTTGACAAAGATGCAAAATCTTGTATAGCGGCATTTCCTGCTACCACACTAAGTTCCAGTGTCACCTTACACTCATTTTTCCCATACCTGATATTCCCATATCCAAAACAGGGAGCTATTTTCTTTATGCTTTTAGATATTCTCCATAGCTCTGCTAACCACCCGCACGTCTGCGAGGACGAGCAGAACCATATTTGTCTTTCATCATAATGTATTTTCTGATGATAGAATGTTGACATAAGAATGCCTGCAAATCGAGCTTCACATTATGGTCCCATGCGACTGTTCCAACTCCCAATTGCCTCCCTGAATTGTTTATTTTATTTATCCTGTTTACCGGGTAATGGCGTCCTCCATTATCCATTTTTTTTCATATTCAAATCCGAATTCGGTAGAATTAATGTGCGCTTCTTTCAGTGACTCCATGGCTTTATTAAATCCCTCATCTCTCTATGCTAGGGAGAAACAGTCCTTTTGTTTTCATGCCACTATTTATTTATTTATTTTTCCTAAACACTCCCATCGTATTACACAACTTTTATTTACAATTTTCCAAGATAGAGCTACCCACTTTCCCAGATAATAATTCATTAGTCACATCACTTAATTTCTCCTATCAAAGCCTACTTTATAATGTCTGTACTATATATCTGAATACTACAGATGACTTAATGTCTTATTCTAGTACAGTACCTCAAATATCGCTGTGTTTTTCCCTTTACAGATATCATTACTATTCATTTTATTAGTTTGCTTATTCTATCACTTTAACTTTATTCAGTGTATTAAATCCAATGTAATACATTTTTCCTTCTAATTCAGCTATTTATAATGTCTACACTGTCTTATCTCTTTATTTATCCGCTTGCTATATTGTCTTTTAGCCCATTTTACTGTTTAATTCCTGATTCACGGTTTTAGTGAAACAATGTCTCTCCTGTTCTTCAGGCTATTTTTAGACCGCAGTCTCTGTTGGCACAGAGTGGCTGGTCTCCTGCTGTTTTCCTCCCATTTCGTTACACTGCTCGTGATATCTTCAATATGTGTTCTAGACTTCTGTTATGGTGTTTCTTGTGTATTTTTGTCACTATTTATTCTAGACAGCCTAGATTTATTTTAACCTCATAGTATAATTTCAGTTTATTTTAAACTTTTTTCTTTCTACTTTGCTATATACTATTCGTGCCTTGTTTAATACCTCTTTAACACCTATTGTATTTTTCAATGGTCTTTTAACACATTATCACGTACATTTTTTGTCCTTATTTATAACTTATTTTGCCCAATATTTTTCGATTTTGTTCCTCTTCCCAGTGAGAGTTAAATGCACTCTTCTTCTCAAATTACACTCAGTTAACTGTCAGAGAGGCTTGCGCATTCCTCTTCCTACCAGTTGGTCACAGACACACACACACACACACACTATTTTCCTATTTTTTCTAATCTGCTCATTCATCACAAAGAATTGTCATTCATTTGTTCACGCATACCCTTCGTTTTACCTAAAACGACCTCTAGTTCTTTCCTACTAACTTATTTCATTTTCTCAACATAAGCCGGAATTATACTATAGGATTTTTCACGATATGACGAGACTACTGCCTAACCGGGTCAGCCTGTCTTCATACCCTATTCACCCACCCAATACTGGCCTCTATTCTGTATTAGAGAAATATCGTGGCGTGACCTACCGATTTACAGACCCCCGTTTAGCTAGGGGTTTTATCCGCAGGATTTATTTTGCAGTTGAACGCCGCACAATCAGGCCAGTGTTTCTTCCGCATCCTATAAATATTCACCCATTCAGTCCTCCTCTTTTCAACAGGAGCGGTAGCCGTGAATTATGCCACCCAAGCGGACCCCTTTCTAAAATGTTCCTTTTTAAAGGGCGGTATCGTGGACTTTCTAACTACTTACAGTGGGGCAAAAAAGTATTTAGTCAGCCACCAATTGTGCAAATTCTCCCACTTAAAAAGAAGAGAGAGGCCTGTAATTTTCATCATAGGTACACTTCAACTATGACAGACAAAATGAGAATAAAAAATCCAGAAAATCACATTGTAGGATTTTTAATGCATTTATTTGCAAATTATGGTGGAAAATAAGTATTTGGTCACCTACAAACAAGCAAGATTTCTGGCTCTCACAGACCTGTAACTTCTTCTTTAAAAGGCCCCTCCGTCCTCCACTCGTTACCTGTATTAATGGCACCTGTTTGAACTTGTTATCAGTATAAAAGACACCTGTCCACAACCTCAAACAGTCACACTCCAAACTCCACTATGGCCAAGACCAAAGAGCTGTCAAAGGACACCAGAAACAAAATTGTAGACCTGCACCAGGCTGGGAAGACTGAATCTGCAATAGGTAAGCAGCTTGGTTTGAGGAAATCAACTGTGGGAGCAATTATTAGGAAATGGAAGACATACAAGACCACTGATAATCTCCCTCGATCTGGGGCTCCACGCAAGATCTCACCCCGTGGGGTCAAAATGATCACAAGAACGGTGAGCAAAAATCCCAGAACCACACGGGGGGACCTAGTGAATGACCTGCAGAGAGCTGGGACCAAAGTAACAAAGCCTAACATCAGTAACACACTACGCCGCCAGGGACTCAAATCCTGCAGTGCCAGACGTGTCCCCCTGCTTAAGCCAGTACATGTCCAGGCCCGTCTGAAGTTTGCTAGAGAGCATTTGGATGATCCAGAAGAAGATTGAGAGAATGTCATATGGTCAGATGAAACCAAAATAGAACTTTTTGGTAAAAACTCAACTCGTCGTGTTTGGAGGACAAAGAATGCTGAGTTGCATCCAAAGAACACCATACCTACTGTGAAGCATGGGGGTGGAAACATCATGCTTTGGGGCTGTTTTTCTGCAAAGGGACCAGGACGACTGATCCGTGTAAAGGAAAGAATGAATGGGGCCATGTATCGTGAGATTTTGAGTGAAAACCTCCTTCCATCAGCAAGGGCATTGAAGATGAAACGTGGCTGGGTCTTTCAGCATGACAATGATCCCAATCACTCCGCCCGGGCAACGAAGGAGTGGCTTCGTAAGAAGCATTTCAAGGTCCTGGAGTGGCCTAGCCAGTCTCCAGATCTCAACCCCATAGAAAATCTTTGGAGGGAGTTGAAAGTCCGTGTTG
Organism: Salvelinus alpinus; assembly: GCF_045679555.1. Classification (NCBI taxonomy): domain Eukaryota; kingdom Metazoa; phylum Chordata; class Actinopteri; order Salmoniformes; family Salmonidae; genus Salvelinus; species Salvelinus alpinus. The sequence goes on from NC_092119.1 coordinate 26,779,376, forward strand.
CCCAGCAACAGCCCCAAAACATCACTGCTCTAGAGGAGATCTGCATGGAGGAATGGGCCAAAATACCAGCAACAGTGTGTGAAAACCTTGTGAAGACTTACAGAAAACGTTTGACCTCTGTCTTTGCCAACAAAGGGCATATAACAAAGTATTGAGATAAACTTTTGTTATTGACCAAATACTTATTTTCCACCATAATTTGCAAATAAATTCATAAAAAATCCTACAATGTGATTTTCCGGATTTTTTTTTCTCATTTTGGCTGTCATAGTTGAAGTGTACCTATGATAAAAATGACAGGCCTCTCTCATCTTTTTAAGTGGGAGAACTTGCACAATTGGTGGCTGACTAAATACTTTTTTGCCCCACTGTATTTATGCAGTCCTCTATTCTTTTTAGAGCTGTATTCATAAGTAACCTGTCCAAGCTTTCCTTCTACTAATTTTATCGAAGAGGTATTACAGGATTTTCTACCTACTTTATCGGTTTCAACGGTATGGGCTGTCCCACATTATACCCAGGCATCTCAGCCAGAGCAAACAACCGCACCAGTTAAGCCACACATTCGAACGGTCCGATCAGAACGAGTGCATGCCCCCTCCGCTAAATGCCCGACACCGCAAGGTTCACAGCCCCTACTCACTTAGTTCCTACACATGCACATATATATTTACATTTCACAACCCACAAAATCTCACATGCATGCAATTTCATTGAATTCAAAAGTTCTTAGCATTTACTGGGTTTTTAGGAAATTTAAAAGAGAGACCTACGTGACGCCCTTCTCGCTGAGACAGGATCTCTGAAGCAATCCATACAAACATTTCAACTACGTAAGAACAAGCTTACCTTTTTATAGTTGTGTGGCCACATTGTTTGCAAAATTGTCCAAAGAAACTATCACCAGCCCGGAACGTCACTCTGTAGTCCCTGTCCCGCCTGGCAAAGCTCGCCAAATATGTCGTGGATAATCGTCTCAGAAATATAACACTCTTACAAGAACTTGGAAATTCAATATAGGCTTTTAATATAAAATATCAGAAGCCGTGTCAGTCCGCGGAAAGACCAACTTCCATAAGCACTGGCTCTGTTCTTATACACCCACATCAAAATGAGTCCATCCCATATGCACATTAAGTTACTTCTCATACGTCATCTGTCACCATTGTCTTTCATTTTCAGGCTTCCTGCTTGTTCATGCCCAATAACGCCTGTATCCGCTCTTGATTAGATTACAATGGTGCCAGGACCCTCTCAGTGTCCTAAAATAAATATGTATTATGCCTATAGTCCATCTGTTGGTAATTTGGCTGGCACCCTCTTTTGTGTGTCTCTCTGACCTCGGTATGTCCAGCTATTCTATGCACTTATGGCCTTGCTTTAGTTTCCTGTCCTAGACAGACGAGTTCAAAGCTAGAAATCAGATACTAGCAGGATTGGAAACAAGCATCTTCTGGTGATAACAGCTGCAACTAGGTTGATGGGATGTCAGAATAGAATAGCCTTGGATATGTTACTGACTGTAAAGGGTGGGGGGTGTATGAGGTTTTCATCCCCGATAACACAGCTCCAGACGGATCAGTGACCAAGGCCCTAGCTGGTTTAACCACCCTAGCTCACGAATTGGCAGAAAATTCTGGTGGATACTTCTCTGACTAATGGGTTTGACAGTATGTTTGGAAAATGGAAAAATGTCATGATCACTGTGTTGTGGGCTACCTTCACCTGTGTGACTGTGTTAGTTTTGTGCGGCTGTTGCTTTATTCCGTGCGTGAGAGGTCTCATTTCTAGGACTCTGGAGAAATCGATGACACAACAAATGGTGAGATACGGACTGATCCCAAGCTCTGACCAGTGGAATGATGAATACATGCCCCCAGACCTAGAGGATGGATCCGGCTCCTTCAAATACGAGGAGCCTAAGCTGGATGAGACCATTTTTGATGTTTAGGGTTTTTTAGGTTTTTAGGTTTTAGGTTTCCTGATTTGATGTTTAGACTGTTTCTTTGATGAAGATTGTAACGAAAATCCTGATAAGAAGAGTTATGATTCTGAAGTAGACCTAGAACAGTCAGTGAAAATACAGATGTTGGTATCTGTTAGGTTGATTTTGTATAACCATAGATATTGTTATCTAATAAAAATAGATGTGTGCTTGTGAGTATAATATTTAGTCAAAGTGTGGATTGTTATGCATTTTATGAATAAATGACTAAACGATGTATACATTTAACTAGAACTATAACTGATTGAATTCTACCCTGTTTTTCTATATTGATAAAATAATGTTAGTTCATAAGAAAGAGGTTATGTAGCATGTACATGGGAAGAAAGGAATGTATGTGTGTGCCTAAAGAAAACTAAGTGGATCATTAACCTATGTTTGAACCGACCAAGCTATAACTCTGTGGAGATAAGACAAGACAGCAAGAGCCCCTCTAGGTTTTTCGTATCTGGGGGGGACTGGAACTGTCAGCTAAGTGGTAATAAAGTGTGGTGAGACTTCAGGAGATAATCCAGATATAGTGTGTAATGTATGTGCGTTAGTGTGTTGGAATGGACTTTGGAATCAGCTTTGTCCTTGTCGGAGAAGAGGAGGGACATTTAGAAAGCTATGACGCTATGTGTGATATATAAACTAATGTACATGGTTTTTTGAGTAGAGATCTCTCGAGAATAAACGCTATTGATTAATTTGGTGGCTGGTCTTTGTCTATTTTATGCAAATAAGAATCTTACAAATTCTTAGAAACGGACAGAGTGTTTGCTTTGTTATAATTAAATTGGTTAACGAACACATAGAAATCAAATTCCTTCATCAGATTTTCAGGGACCTGCACGGGCAGGGTGTAGTGGTGTATATTGATTACATTTTGATATACTCCGCTACACGCGCTGAGCATGTGTCCCTGGTGCGCAGAGTGCTTGGTCGACTGTTGGAGCATGACCTGTACGTCAAGGCTGAGAAATGCTTGTTCTTCCAACAGTCCGTCTCCTTCCTAGGGTATCGCATTTCCACTTCAGGGGTGGAGATGGAGAGTGACCGCATTGCAGCCGGGCGTAATTGGCCGACTCCCACCACGGTAAAGGAGGTGCAGCGGTTCTTAGGGTTTGCCGGAGGTTTATCCGGGTTTATCCGGGGTTTTGGTCAGGTAGCGGCTCCCATTACCTCACTGCTGAAAGGGGTCCCGGTGCGCTTGCAGTGGTCAGCTGAGGCGGACAGGGCTTTTAGTCACCTGAGGGCTCTGTTTACCTCGGCTCCCGTGTTGGCCCATCCGGATCCCTCTTTGGAATTCATAGTGGAGGTGGACGCGTCCGAGGCTGGAATAGGAGCTGTGCTCTCTCAGCGCTCGGGTACGCCACCAAAGCGCCACCCCTGTGCCTTCTTCTCGAAGAAGCTCAGCCCGGTGGAGCGAAACTATGATGTGGGGGCCCGGGAGCTGTTGGCTGTCGTAAAGGCCTTGAAGGCGTGGAGACATTGGCTTGAGGGGGCTAGACACCCTTTTCTCATCTGGACTGACCACCACAATCTGGAGTACATCCGGGCGGCGAGGTGACTGAACCCTCGCCAGGCAAGGTGGGCCATGTTTTTCACCCGTTTTGTGTTTACCCTTCCCTACAGACCAGGCTCCCAGAACGTTAAGGCAGACGCATTGTCCCGGCTGTATGACACAGAGGAGCGGCCCATGGATCCCACTCCCATATTCCCCACTTCTTGCCTGTTGGCGCCGGTAGTGTGGGAGCTGGACGAGGACATTGAGCAGGCGTTACGTTCAGAGCCCGCTCCTCTCCAGTGTCCAGCTGGGCGTCTGTACGTTCCGTCTGCTGTCCACGACCGGCTGATCTATTAGGCCCACACGTCACCCTCCTCTGGTCATCCTGGGAATGGTTGGATGGTGCACTGTCTTAGTGGGAAGTACTGGTGGCCCACTTTGGCCAAGGATGTGAGGGTTTTTGTTTCCTTCTGCTCGGTGTGCGCCCAGTGTAAGGCTCCTAGGCACCTTCCCAGAGGTAAGTTACAACCCTTACCCATTCCACAACGGCCGTGGTCGCACCTGTCGGTAGATTTCCTGACCGATCTTCCTTCTTCACAGGGTAACACCACGATCCTGGTCGTTGTGGATCGTTTTTCTAAGTCCTGTCGTCTCCTCCCTTTGCCCGGTCTCCCTACGGCCCTACAGACTGCGGAGGCCCTGTTTACACATATCTTCCGGCACTACGGGGTGCCTGAGGATATAGTGTCTGATCGGGGTCCCCAGTTCACGTCGAGGGTCTGGAGGGTGTTCATGGAATGTCTGGGTGTCTCGGTCAGCCTTACCTCAGGTTTTCACCTTTTTTAAATAACGTTCCCAAGGTAAACGGACTATTTCTCAGGTCCAGATCGTAGAATATGCATATAATTTACAGATTAGGATAGAAAACACTCCAAAGATGTTTGTGCGTTCCTGGTGTAACTCGGGCAGTTGTTGTTGCCATCCTGTACCTGTCCCGCAGGTGTGATGTTCAGATGTACCGATCCTGTGCAGGTGTTGTTACACATGGTCTGCCACTGCGAGGACGATCAGCTGTCCGTCCTGTCTCCCTGTAGCACTGTCTTAGGCGTCTCACAGTACGGACATTGCAATTTATTGCCCTGGCCACATCTGCAGTCCTCATGCCTCCTTGCAGCATGCCTAAGGCATGTTCATGCAGATGAACAGGGACCCTGGGCATCTTTCTTTTGGTGTTTTTCAGAGCCAGTAGAAAGGCCTCTTTAGTGTCCTAAGTTTTCATAAATTTGACCTTAATTGTCTACCGTCTGTAAGCTGTTAGTGTCTTAACGACCGTTCCACAGGTGCATGTTCATTAATTGTTTATGGTTCATTGAACAAGCATGGGAAACAGTGTTTAAACCCTTTACAATGAAAATCTGTGAAGTTATTTGGATTTTTGCTAATTATCTTTGAAAGACACGGTCCTGAAAAATTGACGTTTATTTTTTTGCTGAGTTTATATATTTATACTCTGGACTCCGACATTGCTCGTCCTAATAATATTAGGTATTTCTTCATCTTCATCATATGATATATTTCTTAATTCCATTATTTTACTTTTAGGTCTGTGTGTATTGTTGTGAATTGTTAGATATTACTGCACTGCTGGAGCTAGGAACACAGGCATTACGCTACACCCGCAATACCATGTGCTAAATATGTGTATGCGACCAATAAAATTGGATTTGATTTGATAAATCAACAAAACAAATATAAATTCTGTGATACATAATATGTTAATAATCTTTAACTTAGCCTCGGAAGCCCAGTCTTTGCTCACAAGATGTGGATGGTTCTTTTATTAAACATTTTAGTTTTGCAACAAGATTAGACTATGTCCGTTTTAATTATCTGGCACAATCTGTTGAGAACAATAACTCTCATGTATGTGAAAATGTAATCGTAAAACGCCATGACATTGTGCAGACATTATTCCAGTCATTAAATGAATAATGCACTAATAGGCCCAGTGCAATCAAAAAAATGTCCCACTGTGTTTTCTATATATTTCCACACTATTGAGGTTGGAATAATACTGTGAAATTGTAAAAATTATGATAATGCCCTTTTAGTGCCTGAAATTTCAGCTTGTTTTGTTGGGTTTGAGTTTTGGCCTGCCTGGTGAATATCACTAGGCGGTAAATGGTTTAATAGACTAATAAGAAAGAGAGTTCCAAACCTCTCTGCCAATAACAGCTAGTTTTCAGTTTTCCACTCCCCACTCAGACCATTCCCAGACATTCCTAGCTAAATTCTTGATTGAGAAATAGCTATTTGCTAAGAAGCTATTTTTGTTTCTTTTTGACAATTTTAATGAAAAACAATCACAGTAAGGTACTTAATTGTTACCCAGAAACAATTTGATATTGAGATTAAACGTCTGCATTGGATATTTAACATATTAAGTAGCATGATTTTTCCACTTACATTGACTATAGTCGCTACCCTAAGAATATATATTTTACTTACATAGGTGTTTGAGAGTCATATTGTGTTGTTAGTATTATCATAGGGCCCCATCCATTCTGAAAATATGTCTAAAACACCTTACAAACACTAATCCAATTTACACTGAACAAAAATATAAACACAGCATGTAAAGTGCTGGTCCCATGTTTCATGAGCTGAAATAAAAGATCCCAGAAATGTTCCATACGCATAACATTTTGTGCCCAAATTTGTTTACATTCCTGTTAGTGAACATTTCTCCTTAGCCAAGATAATACATCAAGTAGGTGTGGCATATCAAGAAAACGATTAAACAGCATGATCATTACACAGGTGCATCTTGTGCTGGGGACAATAAAAGGCCACTTGTGCAGTTTTGTCACACAACACAATGCCACAGATGTGAGGGAGCGTGCAATTGGCATGCTGACTGCAGGATTGTCCACCAGAGCTGTTGTCAGAGAATTTAATGTTAATTTCGCTACCATAAGCTGGCTCCAACGTTGTTTTATAGAATTTGGCAGTATGTCCAACAGCCTCACAACCTTTGACTGGTACTGTATATATATTTAACTTTTATTTGTACAGGTTGAGTCACCATTGAGACCAGGGTCTCATTTAAAAGGGAGCCCTGTGAATATGAACATACACAATTTTATTCACATAATGTAAGATAATAATATCAATATAATACAATAAATACAAGATTAATCAAAACAAACACAATTTTCACATATCACCTCCCTTAAACTCCATCTAAAGTGACCAATGGAGACCAACAAGTCTAATTCAAGGTGGTCTGAAGGCTATTCCATGATCTGGGGGCATAAAAACTAAAATCATTTCCCCCCAGGTCAGTGGAAACCCACTGTCACGATCGTCGTATGGTGGAAGAGAGGACCAAGGCGCAGCGTGATAACAATACATCTTCTCTTTAATTGAAACGAAGACAAAACGAAGAACACTTTACAAACTAAACAAAAACAACAAACCGACGAACGTAAAGCTATATAAACAATGTGCTGACATGCAACATAGACATAGACAATCACCCACGAACTACCTAATGAATATGTTAGCCTGAATATGGTTCCCAATCAGAGACAACGATAGACAGCTGTCTCTAATTGAGAACCAATCTAGGCAACCATAGACATACATACGCCTAAACTAGACACTGCCCCATAAACATACAAAAAACCCTAGACAATACAAAACACATACATCCCCCATGTCACACCCTGACCTAACTAAAATAATAAAGAAAACAAAGATAACTAAGGCCAGGGCGTGACACCCACGAGACCTTCAGAACTAGCCAGTCTGAAAATAGCTGGATCTCCAATTAATACATGAGCTGAGGTAGTGGGAGAGTATCTGAAGAACTGCTTTATTTACAAAAAGTAGCCAATGCTGGGCCCTTCTGGTAGTCAGAGACTCCCAGCCAACAGAATTATACAAAATGCAGTGATGTGTATGAAAATTGTCCCCAGTGATAAAATGTAATGCTGAGTGACAGACTGAATCTAAAGGTTTTTAAACAGAGGCTGCCGCATGCATGTAGATTATATCACCATAATCAAGTACTGGGAGAAGCGTTGCTTAAACAATCTTCTTTCTACTTTCCAAATTGAGGGAGGATTTAAAAAAAATAAAATTAACCAATCTTAATTCTCAGCTTTTTTGTCAGTTTTTCAATGTGTGTTTTAAAAGAGGGTTTATCTTCAATCAAGATACCCAAGTACTTATAATGGAGAACTTGCTCAATTTGGTCTCCCTTTAATGTGGTTCTCAGGGTCAATATTACGAGATCTAGAGAACAACATAAACTTGGTTTTATTAGCATTTAGCACTAGTTTAAGATCAGTAAGCGATTTTTGAATTAAGTCAAAACCATGCTGACTTTCATGAATGGCCAGCTTTATTGTGGGGGAACAGGAGTACTGAATCATCGGTGTAGAGATGAATGTTACAGGTTTTAACAGATAGGCCAATATTATTTATATAAATAGTGATGAGAACAGGGCCCAAAATCTACCCCTGCGGCACACCTTTCGTAATATTGAGGAAACTAGATTTGATACCATCAGTAAGCGCACATTGTGTCCTGTCCGTTAAATAGTTATTGAACCAATTGCAAGATGCCTGATCTAGGCCTATTTCAGACATACTTTGAACAAGTAAGAAATGGTAAACCACATCAAACGCCTTCGACAGGTCAATAAATAAGGCAGCACAATGATTTGTTTGGTCTAAACAATATAGCACATCATCTAAGACAATAGTAGCTGCTGAAACAGTGCTATGTCCGGTCTAAAACCAGATTGGTGCTCATTAAGAATAGAATGAGAAGTTAAAAAGGTTCTAAGCTGAGAGTTGGCCAGGGACTCTAAAACTTTGGCAAGGCAAGATAGCTTGGAAATTAGATGGCAGTTATCCAAGTCAGAAGGATCTGCTTTTGTGTAGGGGGAGGACTTTTTCCAGATCTTAGGGATAACCCCAGAAACAATTGTCAAGTTGAAAATGTAGGTTAAAGATTCTGCAATAAGTCAGGCAGAAAGCTGCAGCAAAAAGGGATCAAATGAGTCAGCCTCAGTGGATTTATTTTACATTGATCTTCAATAAGGCACTTTTTAATTAATATTTTTTTTTATTGAACCTTTATTTAACTAGGCAAGTCAGTTAAGAACAAATGAGGAATGTGTATCTGGGAATGTATCGTTCTCTACAAACCTTGCTCGAAGTGAGTAAAGGACTCCCTCTACTGGAATCAGAGTTTTCAGAAACTATTTTATCAAATAGGTGGCCCGCTGAGGCAAAGTGGTTATTAAAAGCATCACAAATGTCCATCTTATCTGTTGGAGGCTGTCATAACCTGTTGGGGTAATGAGGGGATGGAGTTTTGTTTCAGAGATTTGACTACCTTCCAGGAGGCAGCTGGATTCCCACCATTCTCAGATACACAGTTCAAGAAGTTTGTTTCTTTTGCTTTTCTAACCACGGATAGACATCTATTTCTTAAGCGGCTGAAGGACTGCCAGTCAGACGTAGAATCATTCAGTCTAGCCTTAGCCTAAACAAAATGTATCTCCTGAAATTTCTCTGATAGTTCATGAGTGAACCAGGGATTAGCTCTATCCTATTTCGATCATCAATCAATCAAATGTATTAATAAAGCCCTTTATACATGAGCCGATGTTTACAAAGTGCTATACAGAAAACCGGCCTAAAACCCCATACAGCAAGCAATGCAGATGTAGAAGCACGGTGGCTAAGAAAAACTCCCTAGAAAGGTAGGAACCTAGGAAGAAACCTAGAGAGGAACCAGGTTCTGAGGGGTGGTCAGGTGGAGATTATAACAGTACATTCATAGATGACCAGCAGGGTCAAATTATAATAATCACAGTGGTTGTAGAGGGTGCAACAGGTCAGCACCTCAGAAGTAAATGTCAGTTGGCTTTTCATAGCCGAGCATTCAGAGTTAGAGACAACAGGTGCGGTAGAGAGAGTGAGTCAAAAACAGCAGGTCCGGGACAAGGTAGCACGTCCAGTGAACAGGTCAGGGTTCCATAGCTGCAGGCAGAACAGTTGAAACTGGAGCAGCAGCATGATCATGTGGACCGGGGACAGCAAGGAGTCATCAGGCTAGGTCGTCCTGAGGCAACGTCCCAGGGCTCAGGTCCTCCGGGAGGAGAGGGAAAGGGAGAGAGAGAGAATTAGAGGGAGCATACTTAAATTCACACAGGACACCAGATAAGACAGGAGAAATACTCCAGATATAACAGACTGACCCTAGCCCCCCGACACATAAACTAATGCAGCATAAATACTGGAGGCTGAGACAGGAGGGGTCGGGAGACACTGTGGCCTGTCTGACAATACCCCCGGACAGGGCCAACCAGGCAGGATATAACTCCACCCACTTTGCTAAAGCACAGCCTCCACACCACTAGAGGGATATCTTCAAACCACCAACTTACTACCCTGAGACAAGGCTGAGTATAGCCCTCCAAGATCTCACCCACGGCACGAACCTGAGGGGGGCGCCAACCCGGACAGGAAGATCACGTCAGTGACTCAACCCACTCAAGTGACACACCCCTCCTACGGACGGCATGGAAGAGCACCAACAACCATCAAGATTGATTGTCAGATCCAACAGAAGATCTCTTTTTTTTCTTGGGACCTAGAACTAGCTTATCTGTTTTGTCCGAGTTTAAAAGTAAAACATTTGCCGCCACCCACTTCCTTATGTCTGAAACACAGGCTTCCAGGGAGAGCAATTATGGGGCTTCACAATGTTTCATTGAAATGTACAGCTGTGTATCATCCGCATAGCAGTGAAAGTTAACATTATGTTTCCGAATGACATCACCAAGAGGTAAAATACACTGCTCAAAAAAATAAAGGGAACACTTAAACAACACAATGTAACTCCAAGTCAATCACACTTCTGTGAAATCAAACTGTCCACTTAGGAAGCAACACTGATTGACAATATATTTCACATGCTGTTGTGCAAATGGAATAGACAAAAGGTGGAAATTATAGGCAATTAGCAAGACACCCCCAAAAAAGGAGTGATTCTGCAGGTGGTGACCACAGACCACTTCTCAGTTCCTATGCTTCCTGGCTGATGTTTTGGTCACTTTTGAATGCTGGCGGTGCTCTCACTCTAGTGGTAGCATGAGACGGAGTCTACAACCCACACAAGTGGCTCAGGTAGTGCAGCTCATCCAGGATGGCACATCAATGCGAGCTGTGGCAAGAAGGTTTGCTGTGTCTGTCAGCGTAGTGTCCAGAGCATGGAGGCGCTACCAGGAGACAGGCCAGTACATCAGGAGACGTGGAGGAGGCCGTAGGAGGGCAACAACCCAGCAGCAGGACCGCTACCTCCGCCTTTGTGCAAGGAGGTGCACTGCCAGAGCCCTGCAAAATGACCTCCAGCAGGCCACAAATGTGCATGTGTCAGCATATGGTCTCACAAGGGGTCTGAGGATCTGATGATTTGAAAAGGTACACACCTGTCTATATAAGGTTCCACAGTGCATGTCAGAGAAAAAACCAAGCCATCTGGTTGAAGGAATTGTCCGTAGAGCTCCGAGACAGGATTGTGTCTAGGCACAGTTCTGGGGAAGGGTACCAAACATGTCTCCAGCATTGAAGGTCCCCAAGAACACAGTGGCCATCATTCTTAAATGGAAGAAGTTTGGAACCACCAAGACTCTTCCTAGAGCTGGCCGCCCGACCAAACTGAGCAATAAGGGGAGAAGGGCCTTGGTCAGGAAGGTGACCAAGAACCCGATGGTCATTCTGACAGAGCTCTAGAGTTCCTCTGTGGAGATGGGAGAACCTTCCAGAAGGGCAACCATCTCTGCAGCATTCCACCAATCAGGCTTTTATGGAAGAGTGGCCAGACAGAAGCCACTCCTCAGTAAAAGGAGTTTGCCAAAGGCACTTAAAGAAATAAGATTCTCTGGTCTGATGAAACCAAGATTGATCACTTTGGCCTGAATGCCAAGCGTCAGGTCTGGAGGAAACCTTGCATCATCCCTACGGTGAAGCATTGTGGTGGCAGCATCATGCTGTGGGATGTTTTTCAGTGGCAGGGTCTGGGAGACTAGCCAGGATCAAGGCAAAGAAGAACGGAGCAAAGTACAGAGAGATACTTAATGAAAACCTGCTCCAGAGCGCTCATGAGCTCAGACTGGGTCGAAGGTTCACCTTCCAACAGGACAATGACCCTAAGCACACAGCCAAGACAACGCAGGAGTGGAACAGAGCCCGAACTTGAACCCGATCTAACATCTCTGGAGAGACTTGAAAATAGCTGTGCAGCAACGCTCCCCATCCAACCCGACAGAGCTTGAGAGGATTTGCAGAGAAGAATGGGAGAAACTCTCCAAATACAGGTAGTGTCATACACCCAAGAAGACTCCAGGCTGTAATCGCTGCCAAAGGTGCTTCAACAAAGTACTGAGTAAAGGGTCTGAATACTTATGTAAATGTGATATTTAATTTTTAAATTTTTATAAATTAGCAAAAAAAACGGTTTTTGCTTTGTCATTATGAGGTATTGTGTGTAGATTGATGAGGGGGAAAACAATTTAATCAATTGTATAATAAGGCTGTAACGTAACAAAATGTGGAAAAAGTCCACGGGTCTGAATACTTTCCGAAGGCACTGTAAAATACTACTTGAGTAAAAGTCTAAAAGTATTTGGTTTTAAATAAACTAAAGTTCAAAAATAAAAAGTATAAATCATTTAAAATTCCCTATATTAAACAAAGCAGACGGCACCATTTTCTTGTTTTTAAAATGTACTGATTGCCAGGAGCACACTCCAACACATTATTTACAAAAGATGTATTTGTGTTTCGTGATTCTGCCAGGCCAGAGGCATTGGGGATGACCACCTGTTCTCTTGATAAGTGTGTGAATGTGTCACGCCCTGGCCTTAGTTATCTTTGTTTTCTTTATTATTTTAGTTAGGTCAGGGTGTGACATGGGGAATGTATGTGTTTTTGTATTGTCTAGGGTGGTGGTATGGTTTAGGGGGTTAAGTAGAGTAGATGGGTTTGTGTTTAGTGTAGGTGTCTAGCTGTGTCTATGGTTGCCTGAATGGTTCTCAATCAGAGACAGATGTCATTAATTGTCTCTGATTGGGAGCCATATTTAAGACAGCCATAGGCACTAGGTTAATGTGGGTAATTGTCTATGTTGAACGTAAGTAGCTTGTGTGTGCACTTTCGTTTGTAGCTTCACGTTTGTTGTTTTGTATAGTTTGTATAAGTGTTTCGTTTCGTGTTCATCTTCGTCGTCTAATAAAAGAAGATGTATTCATATCACGCTGCGCCTTGGTCCATTCATTCACGTCAAGACAATCGTGACAGAATGTAACAATTTTCCTGTCCTGCTAAGCATTCAAACTGTAACGAGTACTTTTGGTTCTCAGGGAAAATGTCTGGAGTAAAACGTACATTTTCTTTAGGAATGTAGTGAAGAAAAAGTAAGTTTCAAAAATATAAATAGTAAAGTACAGACACCCCCAAAAACGACTTAAGTAGTACTTGAAAAGTATTTTTACTTAAGTATTTACACCACTGTCTAGAAGGCCAGCATCCCGGTGTCGCCTCTTCACTGTTGACATTGAGACCAGTGTTTTGCGGGTACTATTTCATGAAGCTGCCAGTTGAGGACTTGTGAGGTGTCTGTTTCTCGAACTAGACACTCTAATGTACTTGTCCTCTTGCTCAAATGTGCACCCGGGCCTCCCACTCCTCTTTCTATTCTGGTTAGAGCCTGTTTGCGCTGTTCTGTGAAGGGAGTAGTACACAGCGTTGTACGAGATCTTCAGTTTCTTGGCAATTTCTCGCATGTAATAGCCTTCAGAACAAGAATAGACTGAGTTTCAGATGAAAGTTCTTTGTTTCTAGCCATTTTGAGCCTGTAATCGAACCCACAAGTGCTGATGCTCCAGATACTCAACTAGTCTAAAGAAGGCCAGTTTTATTGCTTCTTTAATCAGTACAGGACAACAGTTTTCAGCTGTGCTAACATAATTGCAAAAGGGTTTTCTAATGATCAATTAGCCTTTTAAAATAATAAACTTGGATTAGCTAACAAAAAAAGCCATTGGAACGCAGGAGTGATGGTTGCTGATAATGGGCCTCTGTACACCTATGTAAATATTCCATAGAAAAACAGCCGTTTCCAGCTACAATAGTTATTTACAACATTAACAATGTCTACACTGTATTTCTGATCAATTTTATGTTATTTTAATGGACAAAACATTTGCTTATCTTTAAAAAACAAGGACATTTCTAAGTGACCCCAACCTTTTGAACGGTAGTGTATATATATATATAGTACCAGTCAAAAGTTTGGACACACCTACTCATTCAAGGGTTTGTCTTAATTTTTACTATTTTCTACATCGTAAAATAATAGTGAATACATCACAACTATGAAATAACACATATGGTATCATGTAGTAACCAAAAGTGTTAAACAAATCAAAATATATTTGAGATTTGAGATTCTTCAAAGTAGCCACCCTTTGCCTTGACAGCTTTGCACACACTTGGCATTCTCTCAACCAGCTTCATGAGGAATGCTTTTCCAATCGTCTTGAAGGTGTTCCAACATATGCTGAGCACTTGTTGGCTGCTTTTCCTTCACTGTGAGGTCCAACTCATCCCTAACCATCTCAATTCGGTTGTGGGGGCCAGGTAATCTGATGCAGGACTCCATCACTCTCCTTTTTGTTTTGGGTCATTGTCCTGTTGAAAAACAAATGATGTAGAAAATAGTAAAAATTTTAAAAAAAACTGGAATGAGTAGGTGTGTCCAAACTTTACTGTATATCCATTGATTCTTGAAAAATATAACTTAAATGCATCATAAGTTTAGTTCAACTGTCACACTCTATGAGAACCTAAAATATAAGCTTGTTTTTCTCTAATATTTGTAAACAATGTAAATGTAAACAAACACATGTTTAAAACATTAATGTTGATATCATGGATCCATAGCTCTGTCTATTAATCTAAGAGTGGTTACATTTCTCCAGGCGCATCCCTCAGCTTTTTACCAAAACAAAGGCTGGGCAGCCGTTTTGTTATTGTTTCATCTGTGGATTTGCCCTTTAAACAGCTGCATATTATCAAGATGTCAAAGTGTCACCAATAAAAAGGTAAACAATAGGCCTACAGCAAATGCAGCATATGGCATTCATTTTTTCACATGTAAATAGCACTTTTCAGTAGTGCTCAATGCATGCCATTCTATGAGCGAAGCATATATTTTTCAAATCAATGAGCCCAATCAGTCCTCCGTGACAACAAATCATAAACAACAGAGTAGGGCTGGCTAATAACCGGGAGATCCGTGGGGCGACGCACAATTGGCATAGCGTCGCCCGGGTTAGGGAGGGTTTGGCCGGTAGGGAGGGTTTGGCCGGTAGGGATATCCTTGTCTCAGTATGTAATTTTTTAAAATAAAATGTATGCACTCTACTGTAAGTCGCTCTGGATAAGAGCGTCTGCTAAATGACTAAAATGTAAAATGTAAAATGTAAATGTAATAAGTCCTTAGTTTTGGGGTTATGCTCAGGTAAAACAATTTGGCTAATCTATATATTCATATTTCCAAGTCCTATTCTTGAAGATGGGTTAGAAGAAGCCTACATAACCAAACCATAAAGTAAAATTTAACATCCATATATGGCCAGCTACAGTATGTAAACTTTAACATTGATTTATCCTGCAATAGATGTCGTTCAATTGGTAACATACATTTTTGTCTTCTTCTAATGTGTCTTAAGGGGAAAGTAATCTAAATTTAACGGAATGTAATCAGATTACGTTGCTGAGTTTGGGTAATCCAAAAGTTACATTACTGATTACAATTTTGGACAGGTAACTAGTAACTGTTATGGATTACATTTATAAAGTAACCTACCCAACCCTGCCTGTACTGACTTCGCCTTCTGGATGATATCGGGGTGAACAGGCCATGGCTCAGGTAGTTGATGTCCTTGATGACCTTTTTGGCCTTCCTGTGACATCGGGTGCTGTAGGTGTCCTGGAGGGCAGGCAGTGTGCGCCCGGGGATGCGTTGGGCAGACCGTACCACCCTCTGGAAAGCCCTGCGGTTGCGGGCGGTGCAGTTGCCGTACCAGGCGGTGATACAGCCCGACACAATTGAGCATCTGTAATAGTTTTTCAGGGTCTTAGGGGTCAAGCCAAATTTCTTCAGCCTCCTGAGGTTGAAGATGCGCTGTTGCTCCTTCTTCACCACACTGTCTGTCTGGGTGGACCACAGCAGCAGTGTGTAGGAGGGGATTCTTAGATGTGATAAGTGTGCAGGAGGGCATGTGACAAAGGAATGTGTAATATCGGTGAAAGAAGCGGTATGTGTTGCTGGGGATCAGAAGTGTTCGGTGCGAGAGAGGCAGGTTGAACTTGTCAGAGTTGTACAGGTCTCGTATGCTGAGGCAGTGAAGAAAGTAGAGGAAGATGGATCATGTGTGAGGGATCCTAAGAGGCTCCCGGTGAGCAGTAGACTTTTGCCAGCACAGTGATAGGCCTATGAATGAAATGTGCTTCAGTAAGGTTGGCTTTTTAGCGTTCATTGCCATGGTTATCAACAGTACCACAGGAATGGAACATAAGTCACAGAAAACAGGAGTAAGTCACAGAAATAGGAGTTGTGGTGGCAGCTGCAGAGAAGTACTTGGGGTTACGAGATTTACATTTACATTTTAGTCATTTAGCAGACACTCTTATCCAGAGTGACTTACAGTTAGACTGCAGAAGAGTTACAGGGTGTGTTGAATGGTAGTGTCCCATCCTCCCAGGTTGTGGGCCTGGTGTAGGATCAGATACGGTCAAAATAGTGAAATGACGGGTTGGTTTTTAATGACTGTAGGTTTAGGTGGCAGGGTAATTTTTTCCTTTTCCCTTTTGCCATTTTTGTATTACAAAGTATAATGGATTTATGGGTCAATATCACTAAAAGTGTTATTTTTTGTCCTCAAGATAAATCATTCAAAATGGTATATAAACAATATACACTGGATCAAATTTCAAAAGGATCCTTATGTGTGTATGCCTTCATGATAATAGAAGCATAATGACATAGACTTCAAACTATTTCAGTGGAAGGAGGCAATTTTTCAATGTCCCAAGTGCTGCTCAATCAACTTCAACGAGAATAATTAGGAATAAAATTATACATAAAAAAAAAAATCTTCACATTTTTACAATTTTCTTCATTAAATGTTATCTTTTTATGTTAAATGCTGCACTTTTATAAGAATATTGACTATTTCCTGTACGTCCTCAAAGTTGTTGTTCACCCTGTTACATTGTGGTTACTGGCACTTTAAGAAATATATATTTTCTTCAATGACATCACAAACAGGAAATTATGTCACTTCCTTGGCGGGAAAACAACTGTAGTGAACCATGTGAGTATCTAGATTTCATACAATTACATTTTCATCATTATACTGTATGTTGGTGATGTGATGTGGGAAAGCATAACATGTTCACCCTGTTAAGCAAATTAAGCAAAAATACAAAAGACGTTAATCGAATTTCAAAATTTCAAAATATATTTGTCAGACAATGCTAATTCCTTTTCAAGTGGCAGCCATTATCCTAGCTTCATCACGATCACTTGGAGCATAGTTGCTAATTTTAGCTCAAAATGTCCACCCTGTTATTGTCCACCCTGTTATCCATGTACACGTAACAGGGTGGACATGCACTCAACAGGGTGGACAAATGGATATCTTGCAGTAATGTATTGCAAAATATGTGTTTTTGTTCATAAATTGTGTTAAATAATTATAGTATATATAGCATGTATAGTATTTTAAGAATAAATAAATATCAATTGAATTGGGTCTTTCTGAAGGAATGGCACCTCCTCTTAGTGCAGCTGAAAGACAGCGGCAATACAGAGAACGACGTAATGCTGACCCAGAAGGAAGGAGAGAGTATCTAGAGAAAGAGAGGGAGAAATGGAGGAAAGATAGAGACAGGGAAGAAGAAGGCAATAGCTGAACTGTGTGACAGAGTGCAGCGTGCAGAAAGGAAGAAATTGAGAGATTCAAAAAGGATACTCAGAGCCAGGGCCAAGTCTATTGCGTTGCTGCAGTCTGCAGAGGTAACCCTCCTTCCTCCCCATACACACATACATACATTTTTCTTGTATTGTAGCTGGTTGAGTATCGAAATGTATAAGGTGTTTGTTACTCTTTATATCTTATCATATGCTATCTCTTCTCACCTCAGATTCCTGCCTTAGATGGCATTAAAGATGAAGATTAATCAGGTTATCAGTGTCTCACCAGGCCAGATAAAATACAGGGACATTACTTGTCTGTGCAAGAAGGATAGTGGCATGTTGGACTGTCCTTGCTTTCAGCTCAAAGAGGCAACACTGGGTGACCCTGCAGCATCTAACCAGCTCTCTAACCATCTTATGACAGGGCTGACACCACATGGCGACCAGGCACCATTGAACTTAATCACATTGGGGAGTGGTGTGTTGTCAATTATGACCATGAAGGATACCCTGGCATCATCATGGATGTAGAGGAACATAACATTAAGGTGAAGTGCATGCACCGGAATGGGATCAACAAATTCCAAAGGAAGATATTTGTTGGTACTCTGATGGACAGATCATTTGTCTGATGCCAGAGCCACAGGAAAAATCCACCTGGAAGTATGTGGAAGAGCATTTGGGGTGAAAGGGGGGAGAGATGGAAAGAGGGGGAGCGAGAGAGGGGGAGAGGAAGAGAGGGACAGGAATGTGTTTTAATGCTAATTCCAATGATTTTGTACCGGCAATGTATTTTTGTGTTGTTGTTTTTCACAATGTAACTAAATAGCAGTTCCAATGTTGTTACTACATGTATTACTATGTATATGTCTATTCAGTGTTCAGTATTCAGTGTTCAGGGTTTAATTTATGTTATGTCCCGTTATAGCTGTCCACCCTGTTATCTTGGCATCTTTTTCAAATTAATTCAGTTACATTGTCAAATATCCAGAATTTGTGTCATGTATTTTAAAGAGTAAGACACGACAAACACCACACAATTATAAACTTGGATAAAATATAATTAATACCGGTCTCAATTAGAAAGATAATGTGCAAATTAGATGACGTTGTCTATAAAAACCACACATTGTATACAAAATCAGTTATTTCTTTATAATTTGACCATAACAAATGGACAGGGTTGACAAGAGGACACAATAGCTTTATGAAAATGTAAATATTATTAAAATAGTCCAATCAAAGTAATTAAAGACAGTTAAGTGCATGTCCGTAACAGGGTGGACATATCATATGGCTGATTCACTGAAAATGTGTTTAGAATTATCAAACTCTAAGTGCTGGAGCTTGGCCAACATGTTTTTCTACAAGTGTAACATTTCCTTTTTATAGTCAAACATAAAAGGAATACAAATTCTGAAATAAACATTTAAAATGTTGCGTGGTCCAAATGGTACTGTTTTGTGATATTGACCCTTATGCACCAGTCCAGTTGGTGGCGGTAATGCAATGTTACTATTGGATGCCAACCGCCGTTAAACACCGCAGAGGAAGGAGACCAAGCTGGTGAGACCTATTTTACAAGTTCATAAAGTGTGCTTTTCGAGGGTGTAATATTTTTTTTTAATGAATGCCAGCACATGCTGCTGATTATAGCAAGACGTAGCTACTGTTTTGGTTCTGGCTTGCTACTAGCTATGTAAGCTCATACAAGCCAAGCTAGTTAGCGCATATGCTTATCCAACTGTGAGGATTACATTTTGTGTATGATTTGGATAGCTAGCTAGCTAGCTATATCATTTAGCATGCCCACCATAGCTGTCAGCCTTATTTGTCACTGTTAGTTCTCTCCACGCAACACCTCCAAAATGAGACTGGTGATCCTGGAAGACTATGACCTGGCCAGTGAATGGGCAGCCAAATACATCCGCAACAGAATCATCCAGTTCAAGCCCAGTGCCGACAGATACTTCACCTTGGGATTACCCACAGGTAAACTTTGGTTGATTTACAGATAAAATAAGTGTATCTAGTAACTACTGTAAATTGCCAGGTACTAAATGTTAGTTTGTATGTCATGTTGCAGGTATGTAGCTAAGTATAATCTATGTCCCTCTCTTTTAGGAAGTACTCCTTTTGGGTGTTACTCTTATCAACTTTTTGTATCACAAGAATGAGGACCTCTCTTTGAAATATGTGAAGACCTTCAACATGGACGAGTATGTGGGTGAGTTTGAGTTTATAGGTACAAATTACACTCCCAACCGCAGATATAGAACCAGATGTTCTTAACCCAAGCCAAAACCTTAGTAACAGTGAAGGGTAAATTATTAAGCTGACCCTGTATGTTGTTGGGGTGTAATAGAAATAGGGATGTAGAATCAGTGGTGTAACCTTGCAGGAAGAAATCTGCCCAGTCAGCTCATTTAGGACCTGAGGAAGTGGGAGGTGGCTCTGGCCACTCCTGGGAATTTAGTTGACCCAGCTAGATTTCAATAGCAGAATGATGAAACCAGCATTTGTTTTTTAAAAGCAATAATGCTCATCAAACTAACTACAAAATAAGCAAGTTATGAGTCCTTCCTCATCTAGCTAATTTGTAAGGTGCAGGCAATTCAGTGGAAACATTATCCACCCTGCCCACTAATTAATCTTCTTGAATATGCCTTTTTAGTTCCTTTCGATAGGGAATTATTAGGAAATGTTGTGCTATAACCTGTCTGTCTTATCAAAGCGTATTTGTCGTATGCACAGGACACAGTACAAGGAAATGCTTACTTGCAAGCTATCCTCTCAAACAGTGCAACAGCTTTAACAAGTATTCAGTAACAAATAAGTAAGAAAATAACACTCAGTATAATGTTTTAAAATCACTTATTCACCACAGGCTTGCCCCGGGCCCACCCAGAGAGCTATCACTCCTACATGTGGAATAACTTCTTCAAGCACATTGACCCAGAAAATGCCCATATCCTGGACGGCAATGTCACTGACCTAGAAGCAGAGTGTGAGGCCTTTGAGAAGAAGATTGCCCAGGCTGGGGAAATCAACCTGTTTGTGGGAGGTCAGTTTTTATACTTACATACATGCTTGTGACGTAAATCAGTTTTAATATGTTTTAACACCTCGTATACAGCATAAACATTCTAAGTCGACCCGCAGTGTGTTTGATTACATTTGGGACCAACGTCTCAAGGGCTACCTGTCCTTTATGTTAATGCAACTGGCCCCTGGTCATTTATCAATGGTCTGTGTTTATTAAAGGAGCCCAAGAGCTTAACTAAGTGAGTAATTCTCTCTCTGTGTTGTACTCAAGGAATCGGATCGGACGGTCACATTGCTTTCAATGAGCCAGTCTCGTCTCCAGGACCCGAGTGAAGACCCTGGTGAAGGACACCATTGTAGACAATGCCTGTTTCTTTGGCAACGACCTGTCAAAGGTCCCCACCATGGCCTTGACCGTGGGTGTGGGGACAGTCATGGATGCTCGAGAGGTAAAGAAGAGGTCTTAACATTATATTCCTTTAGCCATTTGTCTATCATCTATTTTCATAACACAGATATTGTTACATGTGACACAAAATAACTTAATTCACCTAGTAGTAGTTTTCTTTAGAAATTATGACTTGCAATTGTAGAGGTAGTGTTGAATGATTTTTTTATGTTTCCTTGATAATGATATTGAATTGATGTTCGTTTCAGGTCATGATTCTTATCACAGGAGCCCATAAAGCCTTTGCCCTGTACAAAGCCATAGAGGAGGGTGTTAACCACATGTGGACCGTCTCGGCCTTCCAGCAACACCCGCACACCATCTTTGTGTGTGACGAGGATGCCACACTGGAGCGCAGAGTCAAAACGGTCAAGTACTTCAAAGGTGAGCATGAGATAGGATGGTGTTTAGGATTACTATAAAGGAAATTGGTTACAACAAATGGTGGTGCACTTCATTTGATACTGGACAGTTGGTAAGTATTACCCACTTAACATGTTTCCCATGAATTGTTAATTTCCTTCCAGGTTTGATGCATGTTCACAACCGACTGGTGGACCCAGTACTCAGCATAAATTACCAATAATGGAGAATGGAGCCAAGTCAGAATTCCAGACCTCCAAATTGTGAATGGACCTAGAGTTGTTGGTAGGCTACAGTCAGCAAAACAAAGTGCCAGGGAGATTGTCAGCACTTTAGTTGAAGGGCTATGGTTTGTCTACCATAACAACTACCCAAGCAGTAAAGTACATGAGACTTGCTGGCATTCATAACCCTTTTTTCCATAGACATTAACTGTCATTGGCTGTTTTTCAGCTTGTTTACATTCAATTAGAGTACTATGAAGGCTAACTTTAAATGCCCCCTCAACTGATATGTTAAAGATGCCATGAATTCGCATACACCACAGTTACCGATATATTAGGAGGTCAGACTCTTTGCCGTATTAGTCTCAAACATTTGTTGGGTTACAGCAGTGTCAAGGGAATTTGTTCATCACATTCTAGCATCCAACCACTCAGCTACAACTCAAGGATTCGTCTTCACACTATAACACTTCTCGACTCATCTGCTTTCTTCCATCAGACCGGATGAAGGAAAGCAAAATGCTTAGATCAGCTCAGATGAAAAAAGGAGTTGTGTTATCAAGTAAAGCCACTGGGTTATAGAGACTTGTCACTTTGAGCCATTTAGACAGCATATGCTTCAATTGGCATTTAACAGGGAAAAATACAACACTCTTTTCACTGACATTCTATGTCACTTGTAGCTTTGAACATTCCATAGATTTGTTAACATAGCAGTCAGTTATACTTGCCCAGTCGCCACCGCATTGATCTACATTTCATTATACTGTATTTTGTTTTCCTATCCGGAATGTCATTCTTGGCCATATTCAACGTAAAGTGTTTGATGTCATGGCATCATGTTGATTTTTCAAACATCTTCAGTTGTTTCTTTGACTTTTTCCTCTTTTGTGGTTTGGTAGAACAGTATGTTTTCATTTTATTGTAAGTACATTTAGTAAGTTACTAAGTCAATTTTAGAAATAGATTTTGCACATACTCTACTGTATCTCTCATCAATTGTTTAGTTTTATTGTGGCAGTAAAGATGATTCTTGTTAAATGTCATTTGTTTTTCAAAGTTGTATACTCAGGAGTCAGATTGAGGGGGAAATTCCTGCCACTTTGTCTAGGGGCAGTGTATAGTCTAGTACAAATACTGGCAAATAATGTAGTTTAACTTCAGTCCATGATATACGGGAATTAAGGAAACACTATGAGTATACATTTCTAGTCCCACTGTTGTACACAAGGTGTCACACTCTGCTGAGATACAAAATCAGAGAAATCAGTATGAATTGATGAGGAATAGTATACCTTTTCCCCCCCACCATCTGAACTGTATGTACTGTACTGGCTCAGATATTTTCACATTGTCATTCACAGCATGTTTCCAGAAACTGTAGTGGACACGTAATCAGGCAAAAACACTATGGCTTTGTTTGGTAGACATTTTCTATAGCTTTTCTTCACTTTGAAAGTGTGGAGTAGGTTGTGTGTAGATCTCTTTCTTTTTAGATGATGCTGTCTTTCTACACAGCTGTATAGTGGTCTGCATTAGTTCTAGCCAAGTGATTCTTATTTCCAAGGCGTCTGCTTGCAAAACAAAACGCTTCATCCATGGTGTTGTTTGAATCTTAGAAACCTGCCGCCTCTAGCATAATTTAACCAGATTCTCTCCCTCTGCCAACACTTTCAGAACTGTAAAGCTACCAAACAGATTCCAAGCCCAGGTTGATATTTCCAGTGTTCTGATTCAGACAGAATCATTAACATTGCTATGGCTGATCTGATCGAATCTGGCCCTACGCAAAACACTCGTTTAAATAAATAAATATGCAAATCAAAATCATAGTCTGCATTAAAGTTGTAAACTAGCTCCGTGGTAACTTTCACTTATGTAATTCTTGATGTTAATACAACACGATGTATGTAAATACAAAGTAATTGCTTTATTGTTATGCAGAGCGGCTTAATTAGTCAGCCCGCCGAATGACAAGAGGGAGTCAACCTCCTCTGCTCTTTGTTCGTCTGTTAAT